>NC_061808.1:39498315-40178621 GCF_021462225.1 Girardinichthys multiradiatus
GGGTAAAAATGACCCACCCCCTTTGTGGTTTCAGTGTTAAGGATTTTTATTAGGTTTAGCCCATCACTGCACTTTTTTCACAAACCAATGCTCATCTAGCCAAATACGTAATAAAATGGCATGTGGCAGCACATTATCACATTGTCTCACTAAACGTGTTCATCCATCATTTTGAAACACACATCTTTGCTCAATGGACACCAACATAACATAATATCTGGATGCTAGCAGGGACCAGAATTAACAAGAGTTATGAATAAGGTAGTAAACTGGGGACACAAGCGCTGTCATTGTCAGGATCTGTGTGCTTTTGTTGTTGTTGTTTCTCTGTGCTTGGCCTCTAGGTGGCTCTGTGGTCGTCAGGAGTGGTGGCAGGTGTTCCCATTAATCATCCCTGGAGGGTATTTAAGATGATTGCCACCAGCAGTTCAGGCCAGAGTGTTGCCCTCAGTGGTATTGACTCCAGCCATAGTTTGTCTACGCTTGTCTTTGTACCTTTTAGTAATTTTGTATTTGCCTCTTGCAGACTGGATTACTATATCAGACCTAACCTTTGAAGAATCCTAATCTACCTGGATGTTTTGCTATTGGGGAAAGGGTTTCCTAGCCACGAGGATTGTATTCGGCTTACCAATACTTTGCTTCCTAAGGGCCCGCTTTAACAATTGCTGCGATTTTGGCTGTACTTTCTCTGATTTTGAGAGTGAGTTTAGAGAAGTTTTTTCCAACAAAGTGGATCAGACTGCAACAGCCCGAAGAGTCTGGTCATTGAAGCAGAGAGGCCAATCAGTTTCTGATTTCTCAATTGACTTTAGGAGTTTAGCCGCAGCTTCTGGGTGGAATGACAGTGCTCTCCAAACAGTGTTTTTTTAGGGTCTAAACGAACCCCTTAAGGACGAGCTTGCTGTGATTGATGAACCTAAGACTCTTAATGGGTTAATAAATCTAGCCACCAGACTTGATAACCGCATAAGAGAGAGGAAGAGATCCTGACAAGATTTTAGTGCCAGTAAGATACAAGGCCATAACCAGGTTCGTTTAGCTGTCCGTTCACCCATTCCTACCCAAAACGTTGAGCCGGAGCCCATGCACATTGGGCGTACTCACCTCTCGGCTGAGGAAAGACAGAAACGCCGTCAGGCTAATCTTTGTTTTTCTTGTGGCTCTTGCGAGCATCTTCTTGCTAGCTGCCCTGTCTGTCCTACTGGGCCAAAAGGGTGGGTCCGCCAGTAAACGGGGGGAAACTGGCGGACCGTTTAAACCATCCTACTGCCCCCAGACTTAGCTTGCCTGCGTCCTTAATATTTGAACGTCATATTCAGAATCTCTCAGCTTTAATTGATTCCGGGAGTGAACAGAATCTTATTGATCAGAGTTTGGTTGTGGAAGCTCAGATTGAGACAGAACTTCTCCCTTCACCCCAGTTAGTATCAGCTTTGGATGGGCACAGACTCCAACAGGTTACCCATCGCACCAAGCCATTAACCTTGTTATTATCAGGAAACCATAGAGAAGAGATATCCTTCTTTGTTTTCCCCATCGCTCTGAACTCTATGGTTTTAGGTTTTCCATGGCTACAGAAACATAACCCACATATAAGTTGGTCTGAGTGTCGTGTAGAGTCCTGGTCCATAAGCAGTCTTTCTTCGTGCCTTCAGTCAGCCGTACCCCCGCAACCTACCGACGTCATTTTAGATGAGAGTAAAAATATTGATCTGTCTCTTGTCCCTACTGAATACCATGACTTAAAGCAGGTATTTAGTAAAGTTAAAGCATTAACTTTGCCTCCACACAGACCATATGACTGTTCCATTGAGATACTTCTCGGAGCCCCCTTACTGACTAGTAGGCTATACAATATCTCTGGACCAGAACGTCAGACTATGGAAAATTATATGAACGAGTCCCTTATGGCTGGAATCATTCGCCCATCCTCTTCTCCCTTAGGCGCCGGGTTTTTCTTTGTGGGTAAGAAAGATGGTTCTCTTCGCCCCTGTATTGATTATAGAGGACTAAACCAGATAACCGTAAAGAATAAATACCCACTTCCACTCCTTTCTTCGGCTATTGAGCCAGTT
This sequence comes from Girardinichthys multiradiatus, assembly GCF_021462225.1. Lineage (NCBI taxonomy): Eukaryota > Metazoa > Chordata > Actinopteri > Cyprinodontiformes > Goodeidae > Girardinichthys > Girardinichthys multiradiatus. Next base: position 39,500,394 of record NC_061808.1, read on the forward strand.
CATGGTGCCAGGGTTTTTACTAAACTCGACCTCAGGAATGCTTATCATTTTGTTAGGATCCGCCAGGGGGACGAATGGAAGAATGCATTTAAAACACCCTTGGGACACTTCGAGTACTTAGTGATGCCATTCAGACTTTGCAATGCACCTGCGGTCTTCCAATCTCTCATCAATGATGTGCTCAGAGATTTTTTGAATGTTTTTGTTTTCTTCTATCTAGACGACATTTTGATCTATTCAAAGGACATTAAGGAACATTGTCAGCATGTGCGCCTTGTTCTACAGAGATTGCTGGAGAATCGCTTGTTTGTAAAGGCTGAGAAATGTGATTTTCATAAAGACTCAGTAACCTTTTTGGGGTATATTTTGGAGGGTGGACAGGTTCACTCAGACCCAGAGAAGATAAACGCTGTCCTTGAGTGGCCCGTCCCGGACTCCCGCAAACAGCTCCAGCGCTTCCTAGGATTTGCGAACTTTTATCGCAGGTTTATTAAGAACATTAGCCTGCTGGCTGCCCCCCTCAATGCTCTTACTTCTACCAAGACTTTGTTCTCCTGGTCTCGGGAAGCAGATAAGGCCTTTGCCACACTAAAAGAGAGATTCTCACAGACTCCCATATTATTGATTCACCCAGACTCCTCTCGACAATTTATTTTAGAGGTGGACGCTTCTGACACGGGTGTAGGAGCTGTACTCTCACAACAATCCACCGTAGATGGTAAGCTCTATCCCTGTGTCTTCTTCTCCAGACGACTAAGGAACACTGAGAGAAATTATGATGTGGGGGACAGAGAGCTTCTAGCCATCAAACTGGCGCTGGAGGAATGGCGGCATTGGCTAGAGGGTGCTAAACACCCTGTGTTAGTGTGGACTGATCATAAAAATTTGGCTTATTGACAGTCTGCTAAAAGACTGAATCCGCGCCAGTCACACTGGTCTCTTTTCTTTTCTCGTTTTGACCTTTCCATCTCCTATAGACCTGGTTCTAAGAACCTAAAGCCCGATGACTTGTCCCATCAGTTTTCCCCGGATGACTCAGTTAAAGAGGCTGAACCATTATTCCTTCCCACTGGACTGTTGGAACCTTGTCGTGGGAGATAGAGAGACTAGTAGATCAGGCCAAGCGCCTGATCCTGAACCTGACCCTGGCACTGGTCCTCCTAATAGGGTTTATGTTCCTTCTTCTGTCCGGTTCCGGCTTATCCGTTGGTTTCACACTGCCAGATTCTCAGCACATCCTGGGGTCAGCCGGACCATTTCTCTCATTGCTAGAAGGTTTTGGTGGCCGTCTTTACATAGTGACGTAAAAGAATATGTTCAAGCTTGTTCCATCTGTGCTAGGCAGAAGACTGGAAATCAACCACCATCTGGCTTACTTCAACCACTCAGTGTCCCTAAACGTCCCTGGTCTCACATTGCCTTGGATTTTGTCACCAGTTTGCCTATCTCCAGAGGTATGACTACTATTCTCACCATTGTAGACCGTTTTTCTAAGGCTTGTCATCTCATCCCGTTGAATAAACTTCCGTCAGCCTTTCAAACAGCTCAACTTTTGGTACAGCAAGTTTTTCGCCTTCATGGCATACCCTTAGAGATATTATCTGACAGAGGGCCTCGGTTCACCTCCTGAGTATGGAAACAGTTCTGCTCCGCTCTAGGGGCCAAACCTACATTAACCTCGGGTTATCATCCACAATCCAACGGACAGACTGAACGCATGAATCAACAAATGGAATCTATTCTCAGATGTTTATCTGCTTCTGATCCCTTAGACTGGAGCACGTACCTGCCCCGGGCCGAGTACGCCATTAACTCTCATGTTTCCTCTCCTACTGGACTGTCACCTTTCGAGGCCTCTATTGGATATCAACCACCTTTGTTTCAGGCAGATGAAAAGGACATCGCAGTTGCCTCTGTTCGCCTCCATGTCCGTCGGTGCCAAACATTCTGGTCCACAGCATCCCAGGCTCTCCTCCGTACTGTGGACCAGAACAAGAGGTATGCCGACCGTAAACGGAGGCTGGCTCCAGCATAACATCCTGGCCAGAAGGTCTGGCTGTCCTCTAAGGACATACCGTTTAAAGCGGTTTCTAAGAAGCTGTCTCCCCGCTTTATTGGTCTTTATTCCATTGAATCCATCATCAGTCCTTCTGCCCTTCGCCTTCGTCTACCTCCTAGCCTGCGTGTGCACCCTGTTTTTCATGTCTCCCAGGTTAAACCTGTTTTTTCCAGCGCTTCCAAACCCTCCGGTCGAACCCCCACCGCCCACCCTGGACCGGCTTGGTCACCCTGTCTGGACGGTCCGTCGGATCGTGAACTCCCGTCACTCCCAATACCTGTTCCCTGTAAAATAAACCTTTGTAAACATCATTTGGTCTCCTGATTGCTTTCTGCATGTGGGTCAAATCTATCCATAAAACCATGAGAGTCATCTTTCATGACAGGTTTGTTTACACTTAGTACGTGACCACTAGCAACCAGTAAAACGTTAGATTGTGTTAGTCTGATCTCTTACTTCTCTGTTCTGCCTCCCACCGTGAATTAATGAGCCGATGGGAGATGCTGCCTGCGGGTCGGGCTGCGCACTGTTGTTGTGTGCTGTTACAGTGCCAACACTGAGCGCGCCGCTCGTGCAGTTTAGGACTAGACCCCTACACACAAACGCGCGCGGCCGACCACAAGTTTATGAGGGTAGTTCCGGCATGCGCTCCATTTTTGGACGGTTTGCACATATTGTAATTGACGAGACTGCTTTTCAACTCTAATAATAACAAGGAAAAAAGATCCAAGGCTTTTGAAAAACATTCCAGGCTTAACCCCCAAAGCCCCTGTCAATCTAATGTTGGAAAATACTGATAGCAAGAACACACGTTGAAACCTAAGACAAAAAATCTCTAGAGGCTAAAAAATAAAGAATTTGCAATACCAATTAAATGCTATAACATTTATTTAATTGAGTCTTGACAAATTGAAATAGTTCCCTGTTGTAATATAAACCAGGACACAGAAATTAGCATTAGCAGTTCTTAATTTCAACATACAGGCTTACTTTCACTGTGAGAACATTACAAAGTGTTTAATCTAAACACTTTTCATTAAATTCATAACTAAGAAGATATGTAGAATTGTGACCCATGAGAAAAATTCTAGAGCATCCTGTAGACAATCTAAAAAGTAGTGTTACTTACTTCGAGAGGTATAATTCATGTCAAAGTAAAGTTGCATTTTGATTGTGTCAAGACCTGGGCTGTACTCCATGGTAAGTTTATCCAAGCAAAGCTGTCAAAGAGAAAGGACAAACAGAGAAGAAACACCTGGTTTGAACTTTTCATCAGGCTGGAGTAGGATTGGTTGTCTTGACATTTTAACTGTACAGTGGGGAGATACACTGCAGATTTTCCAGGTTTCCCCACTTGCAAGGCATGTAGAAGTTTTAAATTTTTATCATAGGTAATCTTCAGCTATGAGTGACGGAATCTAAAACAAAAATCCAGAAAATCACATTGTGTGATTTTTAAGTAATTAATTTGCATTTTATTACATGATATAAGTATTTGATCACCTAACACCTAGTAAGAATCCTGGCTCTCACAGGCCTGTTAGTTCTTCTTTAAGAAGCCCTCCTGTTCTCCACTCTTTACCTGTATTAACTTCACCTGTTTGAACTTGTCATTTGTATAAAAGACACCTGTCCACACACTTAATAAAATACACTCCAACCTCTACACAATGACCAAGACCAGAGAGCTGGGTAAGGATATGAGGGATAAAATAGTAGACCTGCACAATGCTGGAATGGGCTACAGGAAAATGGCCAAGCAGCTTGGTGAGAAGGCAACAACTGCTGGCGCAATTATAAGAAAATGGAAGTTCAAGATGACGGTCAATCTCCCTCGGTCTGGGGCTCCATCCAAGATCTCACCTCGTGGGGCATCAATGATCCTTTGGAAGGTGAGGGATGATCCCAGAACTACACAGCAGGACCTAGTCAATGACCTGAAGTGAGCTGGGACCACAGTCTCAAAGAAGACCATTAGTAACACATTACGCCGCCATGGAATAAAATCCTGCAGCGCACACAAGGTCCCCCTGCTCAAGCCAATGTATTTCCAGGCCCGTTTGAAGTTTGCCGATGACCATCTGGATGATCCAGAGGAGGAATGGGAGTAGGTCATGTGGTCTGATGAGACAAAAACAGAGCTTTTTGGTCTAAACTTCCATATTTGGAGGAAGAAGGATGAGTACAACCTCAAGAACACCATCCCTACCATGAAGCATGGAGATGGAAACATCATTCTTTGGGGATGCTTTTCTGCAATGGGGACAGGATGACTGCACCATATTGAGGGGAGGATGGATGGGGCCATGTATCGGGAGATCTTAGCCAACAACCTCCTTCCCTCAGTAAGGGCAATGAAGATGGGTCATGGCTGGGTCTTCCAGCATCACAACGACCCATACCACACAGCCAGGGAAACACAGGAGTGGCTCCGTGAGAAGCATCTCAAGGTGGCCTACCCAGTCTCCAGACCTAAACCCAATCAAAATCCTGAAAGTCCGTATTGCCCAGCGACAGCCCTGAAACCTAAAGGATCTGAGGAAGATCTATGGAAGATCTGACTTCTGTAGAAGATCTGCATGAAGAAGAGGTCAAAAATCCCTGCTGCAGTGTGTGCAAACCTTGTTAAGAACTACAGGAAACGTCTGATATCTGTAATTGCAAACAAAGGTTTCTGTACCAAATATTAAGTTTTGTTTTGCTGATGTATCAAATACTTATGTCATTCAATAAAATGCAAATAATTACCTAAAAATCACACACTGTTTTCTTCTACATTTTTGTTAGATTCCGTCATAGTTCATGAGTACCTATGATAAAATATTCTTCTACATGCTTTGCAAGTTGGAAAACCTGCAAAATCGGCAGTTTATGAAATACTTGTTCTCCCCACTGTATGTAATCATTAAGGGTTTTTCAGACCAAATGTGTCAGAAGCTCCACTGCTCTCTGAAATCCATTCATTGGTCTTGCATACTCTGCGCAACAACTGTCTTTTGCTGCGCTGAGCGGAGTGCAGCTCCCTTCTCAGCATGAAGTTGCTTGCTGTACTCACTTCAAGGTTGAAATTTGTTGAACCTTGACCCAAGTGTGCGGAGACAAATACTCTGGCAGTTTAGAGAGACAGGATATCTATCCAACTGCTCTAGACAGAGCAGAAAGCAGGTGGTAAATGTGGAAACAGAACTACTTCACAAGCTCCACACTGTTCTGTATATAATAGGGACATTTCATAAGTTTCTCTTCATTGTTTTTTCTTTTCCTCCCTGTCAAACTATATTTGGTTTAGTTCTATTGTTTATTTTAGGATATGTAAAAAAAAAATGCTGAAAAAACTTAGAGATTACACACGTTATTTAAAAAACTCCAACTCTTTTGTGCCATACTCTGCTGGATGAACAGAGTGCAGTGCCAAGGGTGCTGTTTTTAGTTTTGCAGACTCCAATGGCTAAACATTGTCTCTATTGGTTCTCCATCTCTCTCTGAGTCTCCTCTGTCCTACTGTGTCTGTCAGATGTTTAGTTACTCCTCTTCCTCCTATTCGTGATAATGGTATATGTAACAAATGTAGCATTTTTGTAGGCGAAGGCGAGGGCCGGCTATGGTGGCATATCACTGCCAAAAACCCGCGAGCATAACTGAGATCCGCACGAGCGTAAATGAGATCAGTGCGAGCAGGATTTCCCTCATCACCCAAGCAAGAGTTCCCTCCTTAGCTGTGTGTTTTTTGGCAGTGGGTGGGCAGATACAGTCGGCCGTCAGAAGAACAAGTGGTATTAGGAGAGCCAGGCTAGCAACATGACATGCCTGTATAACAGGCACAGTTACCAGGCTCCATGCTGTTGAAAAACCAGGATGCAGCCGAGGCCCCTTGGCCAGTGTGGTCCTCCAGGAGAGCCCACACAACCTGGACATCAGGTCGACTGGGTGACGGTACATACAGGTCCTTCTCAAAATATTAGCATATTGTGATAAAGTTCATTATTTTCCATAATGTCATGATGAAAATTTAACATTCATATATTTTAGATTTATTGCACACTAACTGAAATATTTCAGGTCTTTTATTGTCTTAATACGGATGATTTTGGCATACAGCTCATGAAAACCACAAATTCCTATCTCACAAAATTAGCATATTTCATCCGACCAATAAAAGAAAAGTGTTTTTAATACAAAAAACGTCAACCTTCAAATAATCATGTACAGTTATGCACTCAATACTTGGTCGGGAATCCTTTTGCAGAAATGACAGCTTCAATGCGGCGTGGCATGGAGGCAATCAGCCTGTGGCACTGCTGAGGTCTTATGGAGGCCCAGGATGCTTCGATAGCGGCCTTTAGCTCATCCAGAGTGTTGGGTCTTGAGTCTCTCAACGTTCTCTTCACAATATCCCACAGATTCTCTATGGGGTTCAGGTCAGGAGAGTTGGCAGGCCAATTGAGCACAGTGATACCATGGTCAGTAAACCATTTACCAGTGGTTTTGGCACTGTGAGCAGGTGCCAGGTCGTGCTGAAAAATGAAATCTTCATCTCCATAAAGCTTTTCAGCAGATGGAAGCATGAAGTGCTCCAAAATCTCCTGATAGCTAGCTGCATTGACCCTGCCCTTGATAAAACACAGTGGACCAACACCAGCAGCTGACCATCACTGACTGTGGGTACTTGACACTGGACTTCTGGCATTTTGGCATTTCCTTCTCCCCAGTCTTCCTCCAGACTCTGGCACCTTGATTTCCGAATGACATGCAGAATTTGCTTTAATCTGAAAAAAGTACTTTGGACCACTGAGCAACAGTCCAGTGCTGCTTCTCTGTAGCCCAGGTCAGGCGCTTCTGCCGCTGTTTCTGGTTCAAAAGCGGCACCTGTAGCCCATTTCCTGCACACGCCTGTACATGGTGGCTCTGGATGTTTCTACTCCAGACTCAGTCCACTGCTTCCGCAGGTCCCCCAAGATCTGGAATCGGCCCTTCTCCACAATCTTCCTCAGGGTCCGGTCACCTCTTCTCGTTGTGCAGCGTTTTCTGCCACACTTTTTCCTTCCCACAGACTTCCCACTGAGGTGCCTTGATACAGCACTCTGTGAACAGTCTATTCGTTCAGAAATTTCTTTCTGTGTCTTACCCTCTTGCTTGAGGGTGTCAATAGTGGCCTTCTGGACAGCAGTCAGGTCGGCAGTCTTACCCATGATTGGGGTTTTGAATGATGAACCAGGCTGGGAGTTTTAAAGGCCTCGGGAATCTTTTGCAGGTGTTTAGAGTTAACTCGTTGATTCAGATGATTAGGTTCATAGCTCATTCAGAGACCCTTTTAATGATATGCTAATTTTGTGAGATAGGAATTTTGGGTTTTCATGAGCTGTATGCCAAAATCATCCGTATTAAGACAATAAAAGACCTGAAATATTTCAGTTAGTGTGCAATGAATCTAAAATATATGAATGTTAAATTTTCATCATGACATTATGGAAAATAATTAACTTTATCACAATATGCTAATATTTTGAGAAGGACCTGTAGAAGTAATAGTCCTAGATTTCCAGCCCACAGGTCAAAACCAACCCATCCACATTTGTAACAGATTTTTCTGGCTCAATTACACACCTGCTGAGAAGACTCTGGAATTGGCAGCTCCATAGTCAGAAACTTGGCAATAGAGACATCAGCGACCATAGTTAAACGATTGCCAGGGGCCAGAATGGGTCACATCAAATCCTACCTGAAACTGCTGGCTAAAGATAAGTGTAAATCCAATAACATTGTAATTCACGCTGGCGGTAACGTCACCTGGTTACGCCTGTCAGGGGTCACTAAAATTAGAGTTGCTTTGGTGTGCAAGTTTGCCAAAATGTAAGACTCCATAGTTTTCTCTGGTTCCCTCCGTGATCTGACCAGTGATGACATGTTTAGCCACATGCTGTCTTCCAGCCGGTGGCTGTCTAGGTGGTGTCCTAAAAATGATTTGGGCTACATTGATAACTGGCAAACATTTTGGGTTAAATGTGGTCTGATTTGGAGCCACTGCATCCATCCCACTCTGGACAGAGCAGCTCCTCTTTCTAGGAATCTAGCTGAATGTATTAGTTCTCCAAAACTCTGACAATCCAGGGTCCAGACCAGGAAGCAGAGTTGTAGGTTAACACACCTCTCTGCAGCTTGAAAGGTCTTGCTCGCGGTCAAAATCGAATAGATTAAAAACTAATCGAAATGGAGCAAACCATGAAAATTTCATAAGAATAAACACAAATCCGACTGAACAGAAAAATAAAACAATTAAATGTGGGTTATTGAACATAAGATCCTTCTCTTCATAGACTTTATTAGTTAATGACTTGATTTGTGATAAGATTGATTTATTTTGTCTCACAGAATAAATGAGTCAACTCCTAATTATTTAAATTTTCACATTCCTCAAAATACCGGGCAAGGAGGAGTAGCAACCATTTTTCAGTCAGATTTATTGATTAGTCCCAGGCCAATTAATAGCTACAATTCTTTTGAATATTTAACCCTTAGTTATCCTCATCATTGCAAAGCACTAAAAACCACTTCTGTTTGGTGTTTTGTATCATCCTCCTTTTAAAGTAAGGCCCTTTTACATTTTTAGACCAGTTCTCATTCTTCTTATCTGATTTAGTGTTAACAAGTGATATAGTGATTATAGTGGGGGATTTTAACATTTAAGTTTTTATTGAAAGAGATAGTCTAAATATACCCTTTAATGCTAATCAGTTGGGTTTGCTCATGTTAGGAATAATCTTTCTTATTATTACTTATAGATGAGTTTTCACACACACTATAATGATAAAGTCAATCATTTTCTATACCACTTCTTCCATAGTGAGTCTCAGGGAAGCTGGTGCCTATCTCCAGCAGTCTATGGGCGAGAGGCAGGGTACACACTGGACAGGTTGCCAGTCCATTGCTGGGCAACACACAAACAGCCATGCACACACTCATTTACAATTCACAATTAACCTAACAGGCATGTCTTTGGACTGTGGGAGGAAGCCAGAGTACCCAGTGAGAACCCATGCTTGCACGGGGAGAATATGCAAACTCCATGCAGAAAGACCCCCAGCCAGGAGTTGAACCCAGGACCTTCTTGCTGCAAGGCAACAGTGCTACCAACTGCACCACTATGCAGCCCTAATGATAAAGTATAAAGTCTAATGTTTTCACTTTTTTTTAGTATATGGAAAAGAGTCCTTCTCGACATAAATTACAAGGACAAATGACTTACTGTTTGACATAAGGTTTAGTACATTGGGTTTGATTGTGGAACAGTCTGTAACCAGGTTGAGTAGAATGCTGCAGCAACACTTAGGTGAAGGACTGGACACCTGCTATTACACACTCTATCAGATAGACACCAGAAAGGTGACATATAGACTACTGATAAACACTGAGGGAGTGTACATCCCCTTGCGTGGGAGTACCAGATATAAAATTACATGTGACACTGAAAACATCCACAGGCCTACCCACTTTTGTCTACATACTCTGGATCTTATGCTAACATACAGCATTCAGTGTAAAGAAATAGCTGTATTTCTTCATAACCCTGTCCTATCTGACCATGTTTAATAACCTTTGAGTTTAATTTAACTGAGTACTCCACACATAAAAGTTATGATATGTTTCAATATTTCATTATTTAAGATCTTTATCAGACAATGCTATAACAACTTTTAAAAAACTGTTTCTTTTTAACTTCCGCATCATCACAGAAAAATATAGTGGAGGGCAGCGATATAATTTTTTCCTTTTTACAAATTGATGTTCTTGTTCATAGTTTTACTTCTTCATTGCCTGGAGTATTATACAGTGTAGCACCTTTGGAAAATGAGGCAATTATTCATAAGAGCTGCTTATTTTAAAGCACAATGTTAGAAAATTTGAGAGAAAATGGCGTTCTACACACAGAAGTCTTACCTAATCTGAAAGAATTGTCTATTGTTGTATAAAAATTTGTTTCACCCACTAAATCAGCTTATGGCTCATTATTAATAGAGAATAAGAATAATCGTTGGTTCTTTTTGAGTACAATTTCAAAACTTATACAGTCATAGCTCTGTTAAGCCATTCATTCCCCCAGCTGTCAGCAGTAAAGACTATATGGGAATGTTTCTAAATAAAATTCATTCTATGAAAAGTTAAATTATTGGCATCCTCCCGAACATGATTACTCCATTCTAAGTAAGTGAGACAGCATTCGAGGTAACTGTAGAACCTGATCTGTGTTTGGACTATTTTGATCCCGTTGGGCCTTCTGAGTTATTAAAAACTATTAAACCTTCAACTTTTATGTTAGAACCAATCCCAACCAAATAATTTAAGGAAGTATCCCCTTTGATTACCACCCCCATTTTAGATATGATTAATCTATCCTTAATAAACAGATATCTACCGCAGGCTTTCAAGGTAGCAGTGATTAAATGGCTTGGAAGTGTACATTTGTAAGAGTGGCGAGAACAGCAGAAGGCCTGCAGTCCACAGCACCAAAGAGCAACAAAGGGCAGGTAGACTTTATATAAAATTCTTGAGAAAGTAGTTGCTATTCAAGTGTGTGAGCATTTACACAGAAATGATCTGTCTGAAGAGTTTCAGCCAGGTTTCAGAGCTTATCATAGCACTGAAACAGCTCCAGTGAAAGTCACTAATGACAGTCTCATGGCCTCCAATAATGGACTTGTGTCTGAACTTTTCCTGTTAGATCTCAGTTCTGCATTTGATAAAGTCACAATATTCTCTTAGACAGGCTGAAACATGCTGTAAGGATCAGGGGAACAGCACTAGAATGGTATAAATCGTATTTGTCTGACAGATTCCAGTTTCTTCATGTAAATGATAAATCTTCTTCGAACTCCAGGGTTACTTGTGGAGTACCATAGGGCTCAGTGCTTGCGTCAATTCTTTTTACTATATGCTTCCGATAAGTAAAATTATAAGGCAGCATGGGATAAATTTCCCATTTTATGCAGTTGATACTCAGTTATATTTATCCATAAATCCTGATGAGTCCAACAAGTTAGATAGAATACAGGCATGTCTTGAAGACATACAAATTTGGATGACTTTAAATGTTCTGCTTCCAAATTCAGACAAGACAGAAGTTGTCATCTTTGGACCGAAGTCTTTGAAAAAGAAACTGCTTATTAAATCAATTAATGTGGACTACATTAAATTAGCCCCCGGTAATAAAGTAAAACACCTTGGTGTTATTTTAGACCAGGACATATAATTTAAATCCCATATTAAAAGGTTTTCCAGGATGTCCTTGTTTTAGAAATACCCTTCCCAGGAGCAAAGCTGAAAAACTAGTCCATGCATTTGTTACTTCAAGGCTGGACTATTGTAATTCTTTACAATCAGGACGTCCACAAAATGCAGTTAAAAGCCTTTAGCTGATAAAAAAAATGCTGCAGCAAGAGTTCAGATTTAAATTAAAGGGGACAAATCATGCAAAATTCACTTTTTTAGCCCTTAAATATATTTTGTTGTGTACCTGGAGTCTGTAGGAATGCAGAAAAGTAAAAATATTGTATCTCCAGGTGCTGCGTAGATATGTTTATATTCTGTTTGGGTCGTATTTTTCAATCCATCTGTTTTCTCTATTCTCTGTTAAATTCTTTTAAGTGTTACGTCACAGTATTTGCTGTGGAACAGCTAAACAAGGTCATGGACTTTTAGCTACCATTTTGCATATGCGCCATCTTTCTTTCTCGCTCTGATTTTGCAGTCCAAGCTCAAGCATGCAGAAGTTGCAAGAGGATAACTAAATGTTCGGTTCTTGGGTGTATTAACCCATACAATTCATTACACCATCTCCCACCACAAGAACCTCTTCGAAGTGCCTGGTTAAATTTTATTTTTCATTAAATTTATTGTGTGTTGATATAACATCCTGGCAATTGTTTTGATAGCATTTGCATCGTGCCTTCTGCCTAAGTTAGTCCTGTGTGCTGGCTTTTAGCTTCTTGAGGACATAACTATACTACATGTTTTGAAATGTTTTATTGCATAAACAGTTTTGCATTGTTTTTGCTGTTTTTGTCTTCTTTTTGCGCTGCTAGATATTATTGTATCTAATTGGATCACTGTTATCCAACTACAAAAATGGACGAATGGATTAAAGTAGAATGTTCTTTTTTCCTGGAGGGGGCAGGGTGTGAAGTGCCTCAATAGCATTTAAAGAGACATGCTAACCCCTAACCCAAAACAAGTTGCTCTCAGACGCACCTCAGAACAGGGGTAAAAGAGGGCCCTGTGGAGCTACAATAACAAGGATTTCAGACCAAAGCATTGTAGTTCTACTTTATATAGACCACAACTGAATGATTTAAATGTGAAAAGGAAAGATTCAAAAGCACATGTCTCCTTTAAAATAAGAGATCATATTTATTCTTTTTGTCTTTGCTTTATTGGCTCCCTGTTAAATGCAAAATGTAATTTAAAAGTCTCCTCCTCACATATAAAGCCTTAATAATCAAGCTTCATAATACATAAGAAATCTGATTGTTCCATATGTTCGTAACAGAGCACTTCACTCTTAGACTGGAGCTTTACTAGTGGTTCCTAGAGGGTCTAAAAGTAGAATGGGAGGCAGATCCTTTAGTTATCAGGCTCCTCTCCTGTGGAACCAGCTCCCAGTTTTAGTCCATGAGGCAGACACCCTGTGTTCTTTTAAGGCTAGGCTTCAAACTTTCCTTTTTGATAAAGCTTATAGTTAGAGTGGTTTAGGTTATCCTGAGCTATCTCTGTAGTTATGCTGCTATAAAAGGTGCTCCATTATCCTACTACTCTCCAATTTTGCATTATGTGCTTTTTTCTTTTTTTAATATTTGTTTTGCGGCACTAGAGGCCTTTATTTTCCCCAGTAGGTAGACAGGAAAGAGGGGCAAAGAGAGGGGGAGACATTCGGCAAAGGTCGCTAGGTCCAGGATGCAAACCTGGGACAGCCGCACTGAGGAATATAGCCTCTGCACATGGTCGCGCGCTTAACCCTTACACCACCAGCGCCGCACCATTTCCTGTTGTTTTAACTTTTAACTTTATGTTCTCTCTGTTTTTTTTCTCTTCCTCGAAGCTACACCTAGCCTGGCTCTGTGTTTAGCTGTGGCACCTTCCTGGAGGGGGGCATTGGCCAAGCTACTGTTGGCAACAACTTAATGTGCACCTTCTACAGATGATACACTTGGCCCTGTCTCTCAGTGTTTAACCCTGTATCTCTCATAGACATAGATATAGGTTGAGCTTTTACTATGATTGTGTGTGCTCTTTTTCATACCCGAGACTTAACAAATGGCTCAGAGCGTATCTGCTTACCTTTGTTTCTCTTCAAGATTAAACCCCCAAAAGAGCAACTACTGCCTTTTAATTTTCTTTCCAATAGAAAGTACTCCTGGATCAGTGCTTCTGTGTTAAGTTGTGTGTCTGCTCTCTTCTATCAAACCCCCAGTTGGTCATGACAGATGGCCGCTCACACTGAGCCTGGTTCTGGCTCTGCTGGAGGTTTCAATTCAATTCAATTCAGTTTATTTACAGGTCCTTCTCAAAATATTAGCATATTGTGATAAAGTTCATTATTTTCCATAATGGCATGATGAAAATTTAACATTCATATATTTTAGATTCATTGCACACTAACTGAAATATGTCAGGTCTTTTATTGTCTTAATATGGATGATTTTGGCATACAGCTCATGAAAACCCAAAATTCCTATCTCACAAAATTAGCATATCATGAAAAGGGTCTCTAAACGAGCTATGAACCTAATGATCTGAATCAACGAGTTAACTCTAAACACCTGCAAAAGATTCCTGAGGCCTTTAAAACTCCCAGCCTGGTTCATCACTCAAAACCCCAATCATGGGTAAGACTGCCGACCTGACTGCTGTCCAGAAGGCCACTATTGACACCCTCAAGCAAGAGGGTAAGACACAGAAATAAATTTCTGAACGAATAGGCTGTTCCCAGAGTGCTGTATCAAGGCACCTCAGTGGGAAGGAAAAACTGTGGCAGAAAACGCTGCACAACGAGAAGAGGTGACCGGACCCTGAGGAAGATTGTGGAGAAGGGCCGATTCCACACCTTGGGGGACCTGCGGAAGCAGTGGACTGAGTCTGGAGTAGAAACATCCAGAGCCACCGTGCACAGGCGTGTGCAGGAAATGGTCTACAGGTGCCGCATTCCCCAGGTCAAGCCACTTTTGAACCAGAAACAGCGGCAGAAGCGCCTGACCTGGGCTACAGAGAAGCAGCACTGGACTGTTGCTCAGTGGTCCAAAGTACTTTTTTCGGATGAAAGCAAATTCTGCATGTCATTCGGACATCAAGGTGCCAGAGTCTGGAGGAAGACTGGGGAGAAGGAAATGCCAAAATGCCAGAAGTCCAGTGTCAAGTACCCACAGTCAGTGATGGTCTGGTTGCTGTGTCAGCTGCTGGTGTTGGTCCACTGTGTTTTATCAAGGGCAGGGTCAATGCAGCTAGCTATCAGGAGATTTTGGAGCACTTCATGCTTCCATCTGCTGAAAAGCTTTATGGAGATGAAGATTTCATTTTTCAGCACGACCTGGCACCTGCTCACAGTGCCAAAACCACTGGTAAATGGTTTACTGACCATGGTATCACTGTGCTCAATTGGCCTGCCAACTCTCCTGACCTGAACCCCATAGAGAATCTGTGGGATATTGTGAAGAGAACGTTGAGAGACTCAAGACCCAACACTCTGGATGAGCTAAAGGCCGCTATTGAAGCATCCTGGGCCTCCATAAGACCTCAGCAGTGCCACAGGCTGATTGCCTCCATGCCACGCCGCATTGAAGCAGTCATTTCTGCCAAAGGATTCCCGACCAAGTATTGAGTGCACAACTGTACATGATTATTTGAAGGTTGACGTTTTTTGTATTAAAAACACTTTTCTTTTATTGGTCGGATGAAATATGCTAATTTTGTGAGATAGGAATTTTGGGTTTTCATGAGCTGTATGCCACAATCATCCGTATTAAGACAATAAAATACCTGAATTATTTCAGTTAGTGTGCAATGAATCTAAAATATATGAATGTTAAATTTTCATCATTACATTATGGGAAATAATGAACTTTATCACAATATGCTAATATTTTGAGAAGGACCTGTATATAGCGCCAATTCACAACACATGTCGTCTCAAGGCAATTCACAAAAGTCAGGTACATACATTCCAATTAATCCTAACCATTGAACAGAGCAGCCAGATTCAGTTATTTATTCAAACTGGATTAAAAGTTTTTCTATCTAAGGAAACCCAGCAGATTGCATCCTGTCAGTGACTTGCAGCACTCACTCCTCCTGGATGAGCATGTAGAGACAGTGGACCATCACTGGCGTTGACTTTGCAGCAATCCCTCATACTGAGCATGCATGTAGCGACAGTGGAGAGGAAAAACTTCCTTTTAACAGGAAGAAACCTCCAGCAGAACCAGGCTCAGTGTGAGCGGCCATCTGCCATGACCGACTGGGGGTTTGAGAGAACAGAGCAGAGACACAAAAATAACACAGAAGCACTGATCCAGGAGTACTTTCTATGGGAAGGAAAAGTAAATGTTAAATGGATGAAGCTCATTTAGTCGTTTCATCTAGAAAGAAAGAACAGATCAACTCTGAGCCAGTTTTCAAGATTAGAGTCTGGATGAGAGCACATATAATTAGTTACAGTAAAACTCAGTAAGTAGCTATGTCTAGGAGAGAGAAAGAGTTAAACACTGAAAGACAGGGCCAAGTGGATCATCAGTAGAGGGTGAGCATTAAGTTGTTGCCAGCAGAAGCTTGGACGATGCCCCCCTCCTGGAAGGTGTCATAGGTAGACCCTGAGTCAGGCCAGGTGTAGTTTCCAAGAAGAGAAAAGAGAGAGAACATAAAGTTAAAAGCTGAACAAACAGCACATAATGCAAGATTGGAGAGTAGTGTGAGAATGTAGCGAAGAGAGTAAAAGTGGTCATTATGTCCTCCAGCAGCGTAAGCATATAGCAGCATAACTACAGAGATAGCTCAGGATAACCTAAGCCACTCTAACTATAAGCTTTATCAAAAAGGAAAGTTTTATGCCTAGCCTTAAAAGTAGACAGGGTGTCTGCCTCACGGACTAAAACTGGGAGATGGTTCCACAGGAGAGGTGCCTGATAACTAAAGGATTTGCCTCCCATTGTACTTCTAGAGACTCTAGGAAACACCAGTAAACCTGCAGTGTGAGAGTCCAGCCTCGAAGTAACAAATTCATGAACTAGTTTTTCAGCATCACTCCTGGATAGGATATTTCTAATTTTGGCAATGTTCTGGAGGTGAAAGAAGGAAATCCTTTAAACCTGTTTAATTTGGGATTAAAAAGACATATCCTGGTCAAAAATAACACCAACGTTTTTTACATTACTGGAGGTCAATTTAATGCCATCCAGGTTAGGTGATTGACTAAGCAGTTTCTCTTTCAAAGACTCCGGTCCAAAGATGACAACTTCTGTCTTGTCTGAATTTAGAAGCAGAAAATTTAGAGTCATCCAAGTTTTTATGTCTTCAAGACATGCTTGTAGTCTGTCTAACTTGTTGGGCTCATCAGGATTTATGGATAAGTAAAGCTGAGTATCATCAGCATAAAGGTGAATGTTGCCTGATAATTTGACCTATTGGAAGCATATATATAGTGAAGAGAATTGGCCCAAGTATTGAACCCTGTGGTACTCCACAATTAACCCTGGAGTTTAAAGATGATTTATCATTTACATGAACAAACTGGAATCTGTCAGACAAATAAGATGCCAACAGCCTAGTGCTGTTTCCCTGATCCATACAGCATATTCCAGCCTTTCTAAGAGAATATTGTGATCGACTGGATCAAATGCAGCACCGAGATCTAAGAGGACAAGTACAGACACAAGTCCATTATCTGAGGCTAGGAGAATGTCATTAGTGACTTTCAGCAGAGCTGTTTCAGTGCTGTGATGAGCTCTGAAACATGACTGAAACGCTTCAAACAGATCATTGCTGTGTAAATGCTCACGCTCTTGATTAGCAACTATTTTCTCAAGAATTGTAGATAAGAACGGAAGGTTGGATATAGAACTGTAATTTATTAAGTCATCCTGATCAAGCAAGGGTTTCTTAAGTAAAGGTTTAATTACAGCTACCTTAAAAGCCTGTGGTACATATCCATTTACTAAGGATAGATTAATCATATCTAAAATGGGGTAATCAGAGGGAACACTTCCTTAAATAATTTGGTTGGGATTGGGTCTAACATACAAGTTGAAGGTTTAGATGAAGCTAATATTTCTGATAACTCAGGAAGCTTCACAGGATCAAAACAGTCCAAACACAGATCAGGTTCTGCAGTTACTGTTGGAATAATTGTATATAGATTTATCTTATATTTTTTCCTTTTCTATTAACTTTACAATTTGATCTTTATAACCTTTCATGATGTATGTGTGAGTAAGGATGTGATGAGTTTGTCTGCAGGCAAGGATCAAAGGTGGAGCTGAGAAGGAAGCAGTCACAGATGAGGGTGTCATAAAGAGGGTGGCTGATTGTGCTGAACAGAAGACACACTGATCTTAAGATGGGGGAGACTGTGGAAGTGTGTTGTTACAAGATAATGGTGTTTATGACCTGTTTACTTTGCAGCTGTTTTTCCCATCCTTTAGAGAGCAACGTTCATTGTAACTAGGGAGCCTCCAAAGATAATAAAGAGAGGTGCGGACAGATGGTTTTCAGAGTGGTAGGAGATTTGTAACTGAAAGCACATCTCTGTCCATTCTCCTCGCAGTGAGTAAAATAACTAATTCTTTGTCTCTCTCTTCTTTTTGTTATGATTATAAGTATTTTAGGTTGTTTGAACCTGACAGTTACTTCCAATGTTGTCTCACGTGCTGAAGATGGTGTAATTATCTTTGGGAGTATGTCAAAAATTTTCTTTTTAATATAATCAATTTTATTTAAGAAGAATCCCATGAAGTCATGACTGCTGAGAGCTAAGGGAATGGATGACTCAACAGAGCTATGACTGTGTAAGTTTAGCAACTGTACTAAAGAGAAACTTAGGATTATTATTGTTCTCTTCTATTAATGATGAGAAATATGTGGCTCTAGCTTGGCGAAGTGACTTTTTATACAACAGAAGTTTATTTTTCCAGATTAAGTAGGAATCCTCTAGGTGTGTAGAGTGCCATTTTCAATCTAATTTTCTAACATTGTGCTTTAAAGTACACAGCTCTGAATTAAACCAGGGAGCTAGTCTCCTATGAATAATTACCTTCTTTTTCAAGGGGGCTGCATTGTCTAATGCACCACGCAATGAGGAAGTAACACTATGAACAAGAGAATCAATTTGTGAAGGGGAAGAAACAAAATTATTGCCCTCCACTGTGTTTTTCTGTGATATTGAGAAAATTAAAAGTGGAACAGATTCTTTAAAGCTTGTTAGAGCATTGTCTGATAATGATCAACTATAATGACATTTTCTTTCAGGTGTGGAGTACTCGGTTAAATTAAACTCAAAGGTTATTAATGTTGGGACCCAGCCATGGATTACTGCATTATGTTAACCGACGTATTTTAAAGGTATATGTTTGTTTCTGGTGCCAAGCTATCCGCTTCTTTTGTTAGCTCAATGCTAACCAGTAAGAACACGTGCTGGCTGCTACAGAATATTTAACAGGAAGGTTGTTAGTTTTCAATCCAGTAAATAATGTGTCCCTAACATCCTTTTCCTCAATGTGATAACTAAGTTAACACCATTAAGCACCATTTCTCCAGAAAGATTTGGCTCTTTACAAAATATTCCCCTAATATTTCTTCAAATATTATTTCAATAAAGGCAGCTAATGAGACACCGTTGAGAAATGGTCATCCAGAAGGTTGGTTTTATTCAGCGGACCATTATTTAAAACATTATTTTATTAAAATAATATTTTATCTGATCTTGCATTGTGAATGGTTGTCTAAACATTTGCTGATTATGGCCTAAGTTAGTTCCAAGACTCCAAGACTGGTTCTCAAACATAAACATTGCATGGTAATGTTGTACCACTCTTTTGGTCACGATTTTCAACCATCTTTAACCAACTTGTTTATATTGTACATAGTCCATTAGTCTTCGTTATTCTTTAATTCTGCTTGGTAGTTTAGTTAGATTGTTTTAGCATAGTAAAGAGTTTGTTAATTGAAATATGTTTGACTTTGAGTTGACTTTTTTTTGTTAATAAATTCTTGTATTTTAAGAAATTGTGTGAATTCATTCCATGTGTGTGCAGAGTTTATACTGTTCAATAATGTCAGAGCTCGTTTCACTCCTTTCTACAGGTCCTTCTCAAAATATTAGCATATTGTGATAAAGTTCATTATTTTCCATAATGTCATGATGAAAATTTAACATTCATATATTTTAGATTCATTGCACACTAACTGAAATATTTCAGGTCTTTTATTGTCTTAATATGGATGATTTTGGCATACAGCTCATGAAAACCCAAAATTCCTATCTCACAAAATTAGCATATCATTAAAAGGGTCTCTAAACGAGCTATGAACCTAATCATCTGAATCAACGAGTTAACTCTAAACACCTGCAAAAGATTCCTGAGGCCTTTAAAACTCCCAGCCTGGTTCATCACTCAAAACCCGAATCATAGGTAAGACTGCCGACCTGACTGCTGTCCAGAAGGCCACTATTGACACCCTCAAGCAAGAGGGTAAGACACAGAAAGACATTTCTGAACGAATAGGCTGTTCCCAGAGTGCTGTATCAAGGCACCTCAGTGGGAAGTCTGTGGGAAGGAAAAAGTGTGGCAGAAAACGCTGCACAACGAGAAGAGGTGACCGGACCCTGAGGAAGATTGTGGAGAAGGGCCGATTCCAGACCTTGGGGGACCTGCGGAAGCAGTGGACTGAGTCTGGAGTAGAAACATCCAGAGCCACCGTGCACAGGCGTGTGCAGGAAATGGGCTACAGGTGCTGCAATCCCCAGGTCAAGCCACTTTTGAACCAGAAACAGCGGCAGAAGCGCCTGACCTGGGCTACAGAGAAGCAACACTGGACTGTTGCTCAGTGGTCCAAAGTACTTTTTTCGGATGAAAGCAAATTCTGCATGTCATTCGGAAATCAAGGTGCCAGAGTCTGGAGGAAGACTGGGGAGAAGGAAATGCCAAAATGCCAGAAGTCCAGTGTCAAGTACCCACAGTCAGTGATGGTCTGGGGTGCCGTGTCAGCTGCTGGTGTTGGTCCACTGTGTTTTATCAAGGGCAGGGTCAATGCAGCTAGCTATCAGGAGATTTTGGAGCACTTCAGGCTTCCATCTGCTGAAAAGCTTTATGGAGATGAAGATTTCATTTTTCAGCACGACCTGGCACCTGCTCACAGTGCCAAAACCACTGGTAAATGGTTTACTGACCATGGTATCACTGTGCTCAATTGACCTGCCAACTCTCCTGACCTGAACCCCATAGAGAATCTGTGGGATACTGTGAAGAGAACGTTGAGACCCTCAAGACCCAACACTCTGGATGAGCTAAAGGCCGCTATCGAAGCATCCTAGGCCTCCATAAGCCCTCAGCAGTGCCACAGGCTGATTGCCTCCATGCCACGCCGCATTGAAGCAGTCATTTCTGCCAAAGGATTCCCGACCAAGTATTGAGTGCATAACTGTACATGATTATTTGAAGGTTGACGTTTTTTGTATTAAAAACAATTTTCTTTTATTGGTCGGATGAAATATGCTAATTTTGTGAGATACGAATTTTGGGTTTTCATGAGCTGTATGCCACAATCATCCGTATTAAGACAATAAAAGACCTGAAATATTTCAGTTAGTGTGCAATGAATCTAAAATATATGAATGTTAAATTTTCATCACGACATTATGGAAAATAATGAACTTTATCACAATATGCTAATATTTTGAGAAGGACCTGTATTTTGTCCTAATACCATCGCCTTATTGGGCTGGTATTCACAGGACAAACCCTTAACAGACCGAAATATTATTTGATAAAATATTAATATTAAATAATACTCGTACTCGTACTCGTCGTCTTCCGCTTTATCCGGGACCGGGTCGCGGGGGCAGCAGACTCAACAGAGACGCCCAGACGTCCCTCTCTCCAGACACCTCCTCCAGTTCCTCCAGGGGGAGTCCAAGGCGTTCCCAGGCCAGCCGAGAGACATAGTCCCTCCAGCGTGTCCTGGGCCGTCCCCTGGGCCTCCTCCCGGTGGGACGTGCCTGGAACACCTCCCAAGGAAGGCGTCCAGGAGGCATCCGGTATAGATGCCCGAGCCACCTCAACTGGCTCCTCTCGATGTGGAGGATCAGCGGCTCTACTCCGAGCCCCTCCCGGATGGCTGAGCTCCTCACCCTATCTCTAAGGGAGTGCCCGGCCACCCTACGGAGGAAGCTCATTTCAGCCGCTTGTATCCGGGATCTCGTTAAATAATATTTTCAGATTAATAATCATAACATTAAAAAATGGTCAGACAGGACAGGGTTATGAGAAAATGTTATTTCTTTACAGTCAATGCCATATGTCAGCACAAGGTCCAGAGAATGAAGACAAAGGTGGGTAGGTTTGTTAATGTTTTGAGCAAAGCCAATTGAGTCTAAGATAGCATGAAAGGCTATATTTAGGCTAACACTTTCAGTGTCAACATAATGTTAAAATCCCCCACTATAATAACCTTATCTGTATTTAACACTAAATCAGATAAAAGGTCTGAAAACGGATAAAAAATTGAGAGAAAGGGCCTGGTGGACGGTACAAAACAACAAACAGAAGAGGTTTTAGTGCTTTGCAATTTGGATGAGAAAAACGAAGGATTAAATATTCAAAAGAATTGTAGCTATTGATTGGTCTGGGACTAATCAATAAATCTGACTGAAAGATGGTTGCTACTCCTCCTCGCCCAGTAATTCGAGGAATGTGAAAATTTTAATAATTAGTAGGAGTTGACTCATTTATAGTAACATAATCCTCTTGCTGCAGCCAAGTTTCTGTGAGGCAAAATAAATCAATCTTATTGTTACAAATCAGGTCACTAACTAGTAACAAGTCTTTGAAGAGGGAGATCTTATGTTCAGTAAGCCACATTTAATTGTTTTATTTTTCTTTTTAGTCTGAGTTCTGTTTATTTTTATGAGATTTTCATGATTTCCTCCTTTTAGATAATTTTTTCTTGCTGTTAAAGCGGAGTTTTCCTTTACATTGTCGCTACATGCATGTTCGGTATGAGGGATTGCTGCAAAGTCAATGCAAGTGACTGTCCACTGTCTCTGCATGCTCATCCAGGGGGAGTGAATGCTGCAAGTCACTGACTCATGATGGGTTTCCTAAGATAGAAAACGTTTTAACCAATTAGAACAATAAACAATTTGATTGCACTGTTTGATAACTAGAATTGATTGGAATGTATGAATTTGACTTGGAATCTGTATGATTTTATTGAATTGACTTTGTAAAGTGCCTTGAGATGACGTGTTGTAAATTGGAATTTAATTGAATGACCGTTGTGCATTAAAGGGTAGTATGTACTGAAGCCAAAAATTGTAGAGGATGTGCTTGATGTTAATTTTGACATATTGTCTTATCAATATGAAATGCTTACCTTTTATTGTGTTTCCAAGGAGATACTTTCATTTTTATTTCTAAGTCATATACATGGACAATGTCATGTGTTCAGTCACTAAGAAATATTTTCCAGTAGGAATAATAAATAGCGTCTTCTATATTTGCAAATATTAGCTGGTTAATGTTTTGGGTTATGCGTTAAGGTAATATCTGCAGTCGCTATAATTTGCCAGCTGTAGCTTCAGACCAGCATTATATTAGTAAAAAATGTGTGTAGCTTCTTCATTTTGCATTCCATGACTGTTTCCTGCAGCCAAAGAGCTTTCTGCACAAGTATTTCTTTCTTCTTCAAAACAAGACAAACGTTTAGTTTCCTTCCTTAAGCCAGTTTACCAGCAGTGTAAGTATTAATGTGGGAGGGTTGATTCTGCACTGCTCTACTCCATACAGCCAATTTCGCATTAAAAGGAATTTAAACTACAGCAAAAGGGGTACCTTGGTATACCTTAATACGCCCGCTCACCTATGCCTAATCTGGGACAAGATTTTAAAGTTGTAGTTGTCCTTTGCTGTTCCAATAAAGAAGAAAAATAATAATTCATTTGAACTCTTTGAGTGACTGACTGACCACAATCCAAACAAAACAAGGATTTAGCTATTGCCAGTAAAACCCAGGGACCCAGCACTGTGACACAGTTAGCCCGATGCCTTACAGCAAAAAGACATACTTTCCAACATTTGCTAATACTCAATGTTTCAGCTATGCACTGAAATATTCTTAGTAGGGGACAAATCAAGTTAAGGTTCCCTTCAGTTTGAACCACTTAATAAAACTAGCATAACAAGACCAATCATTGTAAGACCCTTATTTGATATGTATTGACATCTAAATAAACAGTTAATCAAAACAGCTTTCCATGTATAAAAAATGCATTTGGTTGAACCTTCCAATATCACAGTTTGGAGCACTATTTTTATTATTGGTGTTGCTACTGCTGCTGTTGTGCTACAAAGTCCAACAGTTGACTGAAGGTCATCCAAGTGTACAGGAAGTGTTTACATGCAGCCTATGTGGGTTTTAAAACCTTTCCAGCAGATTTGATCCTTTAGTGGGCTTTTAAGTATAAGGAAATCTTTTCTTCAAATATACGTGAAAAGAGCGTTAAGAATAGCTCGCCATTTAAATCATTATTAAAAAGGTCAAAGGACATGTTAATGATGTTTGGAGCCTGGTTGGTTAGTTTGTGCAGAGTGAACATCATGATAAATACCTGTTTCAGTCTTTGAACGTCTTGTATGGACAGTGTGCGATCTACATTGAAACCGTTGGTCGGATGCAACACCACTGCTTTCACCTGAGGAGAAAAACACTAAATCCATTCTGAACACCAGCTCACATATTTATGAAAAAAACCGTTCTGTAAGAGTCTAATTAACGATGCTGGTTGAAATAAAAAGTGTATCAATTTACAGCTTTGCAACCGTATCAGTTAATCTCGGCAGTCATCTGGTGGGTCTGCTTTACTCACCATGAAAGCCACCAGAGTTTCAGATAATGAGTGTCCCATCTTTACACACTCCTCCACTATTTCCGAAATTATGGTTTTAATCACTCTTTCTGCCTGAGCCCTAGACATTTCTACTGCTAACAGTGGGTGCTGGATTGTGTTTAGCACCGGCTGCTATGGTAACGACGAAATATCATTGTTGTCCACTAGAGGACCCTATCGTTCTATTCACGCTATTGACTGAGGTCACGGGCCGCCTGAAATACATGTTCTCTGATTTCATACATATAATAAATCCATAGAGACTTCATTGTATTGTTCATTGTAAGTTATGGTCCGTTCCCAAAAAAAAACAAAAAAAAAACTAGAAGGTCCTGGGTTCGATTCCCGGCCTGGGGTCTTTCTGCATGGAGTTTGCATGTTCTCCCTGTGCATGCGTGGGTTCTCACCGGGTACTCCGGCTTCCTCCCACAGTCCAAAGACATGCCTGTTAGGTTAATTGGTCACTCTAAATTGACCTTAGGTGTATGGTGTGTGCATGGTTGTTTGTGTGTTGCCCTGTGATGGACTGGCGATCTGTCCAGGGTGTACCCTGCCTCTCGCCCATAGACTGCTGGAGATAAGCACCAGCTCCCCCGCGACTCACTATGGAATAAGCAGTAGAAAATGACTGACTATATATTCTATAAAGTTAATAGCTTAACAAACAAACTATGTAAAATATGAGTAAAGTTTTAAAAAATGGGTATTTTTTTATTTATTTTCTTTTTCAGAACAAGCAGCCGGACAAAAATTATGTATTATCTGTAAACATGACTTGGTTCATCTCTTACCAGCTTAAATTATTTGAGGCATGGACACAGGGTTGACCAAAGATTGTATGGGGCTTTAAACAGAGTTTGATTAAGGGCCTTTCTTCTTGTTAAGGAGATCACAGACGGTGTTTCAAAACAGATTTGGTGGAATCTGGGGAAGAGGGAGAAGTATATTTGGCTGATCTTAAAAGTGGTACAGATAATTGATTGCTATTTGAGATGTGTTTTGAACAAACAAAGCTCAAACAGAAAAAAAAAATCGTAGTATCAGATTGTAACTAAGTTAATACGAAAATCAATAATTATTCCTTGCACTTTTAGAATGTAACTTCAGTCAGTCAGTCATTTTCTACCACTTATTCCATAGTGGATCGCGGGGGAGCTGGTGCCTATTTCCAGCAGTCTATGGGCGAGAGGCAGGGTACACCCTGGACAGGTTGCCAGTCCATCACAGGGCAACACACAAACAACCATGCACACACTCATTCACACACCTAAGGGCAATTTAGAGTGACCAATTAACCTAACAGGCATGTCTTTGGACTGTGGGAGGAAGCCAGAGTACCAGAGTGAGAACATGCAAACTCCATGCAGAAAGACCCCTGGCTGGGAATAGAACCCAGGACCTTCTTGCTGCAAGGCAACAGTGCTACCAACTGTGCCACCGTGCAGCCCTAGAATGTAACTTTTTAAATTAAATTTCTAATCCATTTAAATCCTAAATTAGCATTTTTAACAATTTCAGATTTTTATCTATGCTGAAGTCATCAAATCAAATTTAAAATATTCTTTCTCCTTAAACAAATATATAAATGTTAGATCTACGGTCTGTATTACAATTCAGGATTTGTGGGAGGCCCCTTATGGTATGGGGACACAAAGCAGGACCTTAGTTGACTTATGCCTAGGGCATAAGCAAGTCTGCATGGACTTTGCCAGTGAAAAAGTGGGGTTTAACAAAAATGTTCCAACTTATTTCTACCAATAAATTAGAATTTCATCATTTATTTTAGTAATTCAGTTTAAACATTTTAATTATATTCATTACAGACCGCAATTTACTTCGAAGTGTTTTAAAAATTCTGTTTTTTAGAATATTAGTTCAGACCAGTACAAAATGGGGGTCCTTCATAGAGAAATAGGAGCCTACAAAAAAAGCATTGTCCTGTACCATATATCCACTCAGCCAGGACTAATTTTGCATAAATTACCTCTATGCCATACTGCATTAATACAGCATGTTGGCTCTGGTGTCTCGACTTCCTCTTAACAATAGCCCATAGGGTTTAGGTCAAGCTAACTTGCTGCACAATTAAGCATAGTAATACTATGGTGATTAAAGCATACAGGTCCTTCTCAAAATATTAGCATATTGTGATAAAGTTCATTATTTTCCATAATGTCGTGATGAAAATTTAACATTCATATATTTTAGATTCATTGCACACTAACTGAAATATTTCAGGTCTTTTATTGTCTTAATACGGATGATTTTGGCATACAGCTCATGAAAACCCAGAATTCCTATCTCACAAAATTAGCATATCATTAAAAGGGTCTCTAAACGAGCTATGAACCTAATCATCTGAATCAGCGAGTTAACTCTAAACACCTGCAAAAGATTCCCGAGGCCTTTAAAACTCCCAGCCTGGTTCATCACTCAAAACCCCAATCATGGGTAAGACTGCCGACCTGACTGCTGTCCAGAAGGCCACTATTGACACCCTGAAGCAAGAGGGTAAGACACAGAAAGACATTTCTGAACGAATAGGCTGTTCCCAGAGTGCTGTATCAAGGCACCTCAGTGGGAAGTCTGTGGGAAGGAAAAAGTGTGGCAGAAAACGTTGCACAACGAGAAGAGGTGACCGGACCCCGAGGAAGATTGTGGAGAAGGGCCGATTCCAGACCTTGGGGGACCTGCGGAAGCAGTGGACTGAGTCTGGAGTAGAAACATCCAGAGCCACCGTGCACAGGCGTGTGCAGGAAATGGGCTACAGGTGCCGCATTCCCCAGGTCAAGCCACTTTTGAACCAGAAACAGCGGCAGAAGCGCCTGACCTGGGCTACAGAGAAGCAGCACTGGACTGTTGCTCAGTGGTCCAAAGTACTTTTTTCAGATTAAAGCAAATTCTGCATGTCATTCAGAAATCAAGGTGCCAGAGTCTGGAGGAAGACTGGGGAGAAGGAAATGCCAAAATGCCAGAAGTCCAGTGTCAAGTACCCACAGTCAGTGATGGTCAGCTGCTGGTGTTGGTCCACTGTGTTTTATCAAGGGCAGGGTCAATGCAGCTAGCTATCAGGAGATTTTGGAGCACTTCATGCTTCCATCTGCTGAAAAGCTTTATGGAGATGAAGATTTCATTTTTCAGCACAACCTGGCACCTGCTCACAGTGCCAAAACCACTGGTAAATGGTTTACTGACCACGGTATCACTGTGCTCAATTGGCCTGCCAACTCTCCTGACCTGAACCCCATAGAGAATCTGTGGGATATTGTGAAGAGAACATTGAAAGACTCAAGACCCAACACTCTGGATGAGGTAAAGGCCGCTATCGAAGCATCCTGGGCCTCCATAAGACCTCAGCAGTGCCACAGGCTGATTGCCTCCATGCCACGCCGCATTGAAGCAGTCATTTCTGCCAAAGGATTCCCGACCAAGTATTGAGTGCATAACTGTACATGATTATTTGAAGGTTGACGTTTTTTGTATTAAAAACACTTTTCTTTTATTGGTCGGATGAAATATGCTAATTTTGTGAGATACGAATTTTGGGTTTTCATGAGCTGTATGCCAAAATCATCCGTATTAAGACAAAAGACCTGAAATATTTCAGTTAGTGTGCAATGAATCTAAAATATATGAATGTTAAATTTTCATCATGACATTATGGAAAATAATGAACTTTATCACAATATGCTAATATTTTGAGAAGGACCTGTATATTGGTACTTTTGGCAATGTGGGCAGATCCTTCAGGTCTTGCTTGAAAATGAAATCAGCATCTCCATAGAGCTTGTCAACAAAAAGGAAACAAAGTGCCAAAAGTTCTTCATAGACAGCTGCTCTGACTTTGGAATTAATAAAACACAGTGGACCACCACCATCAGATGACATGGCTCCTCCAAATGATCACTGACACAATTAAACATGAATCTGTATGATCACAGTTTATAGATCTCTGTAAATAAGTTTGATCAGCTTGTTATAAAGTGTCTTTAAGTGACTTTTGTAAATGTGTCCTTTATTAACTGAACTGAATTCAAATGTTTCGAATATCAACACCAATATATTTCCTTAGGCCAAAATATCTGACCAAATCTTTTGTCTAGGTGCCTCCACGTTCAGCCTGCAAACACATTGGAAATATAATTTTGCACATAAAAAAATGTGCTTCAGTATTCTCAGGTTATGGTTAATTACAGCTTTAAAGGCGCATAATCAAGCGATAAGAAAAGGACTGAAACAAAGTATGATTAAAGTATTTATTAAAAAAGTGATGAGACAAACATGACTGGGGTGAAGAATTGCTCAACTTAGTTCAGTTTGTTACAGTACACAAATGAGAATGTAATTATCAACAGACTAGACAGTTTATCACTTTCCTTTAAAACGTCTCACAGTGTTCTCCCATCAGTAATGTCTGAGACCGAGTTCCGTACATTCAACTTTAGATGACATGGAAAAGACAAACCTCTGAAGACAACAAAACACTTAAACATGCAGTGACTCATGCAAAATGACATATGGTCAAAATTATTTCATGGACAGTGTAAGAAAAAAACAAAAACCCTCTCCCTCAAAAAAAAACCAAAACAAATCAAAGGATTTAGTATCAATACACAGCTTAAAAAAAAGACAGAAAAACACTTGGGCTTTGAATGATAAAATATCCGTGCAGCAGCATTTTGTATAATTTAATTATTCAGTATTACCAGTCAGACATTTGCACCCATTTTTGTTTCTCTAATTTACAACAAGCCACTAATGGGGAGCTCCAGTTTTCATCTGGAACGTGTGGGAGGAGCATCAGAGAAGCTGCCAGAAATAAGTACAAATGACAGCATTTTACCACATTTTACAGGAAAGTTGTAAAATTTCATGAAAAGCCTGCGAGCTGAATCAGAGAACAGCTGTACCTACCAAAGTTTCCAATTTTCACCCAGTCTTACACACAAAATAGTTCATTGGGTTTAAACGTTTTACTACACAAACTGTTTGGAGTCAGAATACTGAGTGGTTCCTTGTCAATAAGAGCTTTGAGAAACAGTCTAAAACCAGCTTCTATTCCACTTCCTCAACCCCAAACATACACAAATTAACCTACATTCTTCGGATGCAATTGGACAAAGTAAGACGGACAACATTTAAAACAATTTCACTCAAGACCATCATGGAAAAAAACTATATTCATGTCTCAGGGCTTAAAGCACACAGCAGCTCAGAAAAACACACCCACAGACACACATACGAGCTGGCATCAAGTACAGAGTTATAGGTCTGAATGCTCGCTGATGCCCAGAGTCAAACTGACAGACACATTAAAGACATATACATAAAAAAAGGCTCCTAATGGCTTAGAGCAGTTCATAGTTTTCCATTAGCACTGAAGTTATTTATAAAGTGCAATATTCAGGTAATCTCAAAAACACTTCCTGAAAACAATCTGCGGCCCATACTCTTCATACTCGCTCTGGCTGATCCATGCAGAGCTGAAGGTGGGCAGGCTGGCCAGAATTGATCCTCCACTCCACACCAAGAAGTCTCTGTCTTTGGGGCTAGTGACACAAACCGTCACCCCCATGTCTGCCGACACCAGGTTCTTAACTTCAGCTTGAAGTCGTTCAGGCAAGCCTGGCAGCAGAGTATTCCCACCTGAAATTAGAGATCCAAAAACTTTCACAACATGAAGTTTACAGAACTCAAATCATATAAAAAATGACACGGGGTCTGGAGTTAATTTTGGTGCGAAACTAAGACAAATAGGAAAATGATACCTGAAAGAACAATGTTGCCCAGGAAACAGCACCGCAGGTCAATGTCTGACCTGATGATTGATGTGAAGACGCTCTCATGCATTCCATAATGATCTCGTCCAATCATCTCAGGTTTAAACAGAATCTCAGGTGCCCTAGATGAAGGGAGGAAACTGACTCAATCATCTGATTGACCTAAGGAGGCATCTGGCCCACTTAAATAATCTAAGAATACATTCATACATCTGATGTTGCAAGTTGTGTCTTTGTTACAGAGACTAAAAGCAATCTGAGCCAAAGAATGAAGTTAAGTTTGATTAATTTATCTGCTTAAATTGTATTTAACAGCTTCAAGAGATTTGACACGATAGTTGATCCACAGCACAGCTGCCAAATCACTAAAATAAATTGTATAACACAAAAACAGCAGCTGTGATAGCTTTTTCTTGGCTTAAGCACCACACGAAACCAAAACAGTCTTAAGGCCAAAACAAGAAGGCCAAGAACAGAGAGATTTGCTCTTTTACCTGAGGCTTCAAGAAAAAGAAAGTTCTTTCTGCCCAAGACACATCATAGTTAACAAGAACTGAATGCAGAACTCTTAGGAAGTCTTCATAGATCTCTTACTGTAGAACACCACTTTCATGTCTTGTCACACCACACAAGAAAAAACATCCTGCCCAGAATATGCATCAACACCAAGTTGTAAGAACTCCTGGGCTGCAAAAACACTGACATTTCTGTGTATGTAGGCCTATATATACTCTGCAGGAACATTCAATCCCAACCACACCTATGAAAGAGGAAACTCCCTGAATAAAGCTTGCCAACTTAACTTGTTCCATTCAGAAAGCTCCACAAAATGATGCTTTCACATTTCACACCCCTGAAAGAAGTACAATCACAGAGATCAAGCCCACAGTGTACTCATTGTTAAAGAGTTTGGGTTGATCCATAAGTTCCTCTATAGAACACATTTAGCCAGTGTTTGCTGAACCTTTGATACATTTTTAAATTTACACGTGACCTGCTAGGTTTTGTTAGAAGCTCTTGATTATAGATGTCTATCTTCAGATGTCTGTCACATGCAAGTTACCTGAATCTTTCTGAGCCAACGGTAATGATCTGGCCATCTGGCATGGTATAATGCATTTCTCTGCAGAATGACATCTCTGGGTTCAGTTCTGCTTCATAATTTAATGCAACACAGCAGCACTTCTCCTTCATCTCCCTCACAATCTCATCTTCGGCCGTTGTGCGCATGCAGACACCCTGTTCCTGCAGAAGCTTGAAACACAGACAGACAATAAAAAGAGACTTTCTAATGGCTGCACAACAAGGCAGGTTTAAGAGCTTGGTTGTCCATGTTTTAAAGCTATTGACTGATAACTGCTGGATCAGTTCTTTGCTCTTTACTTTGCATCAACTCCCCCTTTTGGTGGCTTAATTTTTTTAAATGTAGATATTTAATTGCCAGAATAATGTTTATTAAGGGAATATTCCCAGATTTTGATCTGGTTGAAAAAGATTATCAGTAAACGGCACTATAAGCTGTATTAGAACTCTGATAATGTGAATAATTCTCAGTAGAAATAACTCCATGATCAACAAAAATACCTGAGGATTGTAATTTTCCAAAACTCTCAACATAATGATCGGAGGTTGAAGATTCAGACTACCTTTTATTGGATTGACGTAAAATATTCAGTTAGTATACTCAGAAGATGAAGAGGAAAAGTGCTATGGTGGGACTTCACTATTTACTTCTAATCTGTCAATTTCATAATTTTGTAACACACTCATGGTTTTTAAACAGGCAAGACCCTTCTGTAAAAGAATAATAATCTATGCTTCGCATGTTCCAACACTTGTGTAACCTACCAACAGTGGGATCCGTAACCTCAAATACTGTTCTAGTAAAATGGACTGATGGGTAATGATTCCTGAATGAAATGTAAACCCAGCTGTAAGGTCAAATGTCATGCTATACCTGAATCAGAGTGCCTTGTGTTTAAGTTGACATGATTTTCTAGCTTATTTTTTAAAGTAAAAAATTAAAAACTTGAAAACAAAACACATTAGACATGATCTAATTTAAAAGAGCAATAAACAGTTTTGCAAACCTTTTTAAGCTGCAATGTAACATCCAACCCAGCCAAAGGGAAGCGCTGAACTGCATGAAGTAGAGTGTAGCCCTCAAAGACAGGCACACTGTGACTCACTCCTTCTCCAGAGTCAAACACCACACCTACAACAGAAGGTGCAGCGTTCTATGAAAATTTAAGAAAATCCCTAATTATAAAAAGGTAGAAACAAGGCTGTCCAAAAGTAGCATCCAGGTAAATGAATGACCGCAGTACCAGTGGTTCTCCCTGCTGCATATAGCGCAAGCACTGCCTGCGTGGCTACGTAGGCAAACGGAACACCAAAATGTTCAAACATGATCTCCACCATGCGCTGACTGTTTTCCAGGGGGTTCATGGCTGCTTCAGTCAACAGAACAGGGTGGTCTTGAGGATCCACCGACATCTGCTGGAACGTGTGGTGCCAGATCTAAAAACAAAACAGAAGTCAACCATAAGGACTGGCCGCCTACAAGATTCTTATGACCCAGATAACACCACTGTTCTCCCCTGCTCTTCTCTGTGGGGGCTCCTGGGATTCCTGTGCTCTGGGGGGCCTGTTGATGTCTATGGCTCGGATCTTCTCCGTATCCGACGCAGGTCCAGGGGAGCAGGTCTGTGGGTCCTCACACCCGCTATTGCATATTTTTTTATTGGAGAAAACTTGTATACACACTCAGACCCACGGGTGTTTAGATTCAGGTGTTAACAGATACACAAATGTTCTATACTGAGCCGCATTTACCACTAATTACATCTTGCATTTATAAGTACCGTGCACTTTTCGGTAAAAAAGCTGTTATGCATGTTTCTGCAGGTGTAGAAGCAAGCAGGGTGTTATCTTGTAATCTCTTCATCCTTCTTTCTCTCCTCCATTCTTTTCTCCTCCTCTTCCTTTTTGCACCACCTCTCTCTTTTGTACTTATTTTTTTCCTTTTCGTTTCAGTCTCCATAACAATTGAAATAATCCCAAAACAGTCTCTAATAAAGTTTCTTTTATAAATATCAAGGAAATCTTTAAAGCGTTAGCTGTAATGCTCCACTTGTGAAAGTAAATCTATTGGGCTTCTTCTTGGCACTCAGACAACAATTCTGAGCGCTACTCTGCCGGACAGGACACGGTTAAAAAAAGAAGGAAAAAAAAAAAAAAAACCACACTGATTATTACAGTTTTAATATCTGAACCATATCTGTAGGTATTATACACATACATAGACTTTCTTTTTTGTTTCAACCGATAACTAATGGATAATGAGCAGCTTAGAGTTATATAGTTGATTAATTCCCGAAGTTGTACCAAATCCATAAGTAGGAAAAATTTTAAATAATTATTTTACATTTAATTTTTTACCAACCTGCATCATTCCAGGGTGGTTGCTTTACAACTGCATGATTCATTTACAATAATTACTAAACACTGATTAACACCCTTATTTTACTTTTCTTATAATAGGGTAAACTCATAACTCTAGGACATGTTTTTAGTGAAAATTTTATTTATTAGGAAAAAACTGATAATCAGATCAGAAGTATAGGGAATTAATACCTTGACTGTCTAACAATAAGTAAATATTACAAAATGCGTAGATACACTATGGCAGGACATGAAGATGATCACTGAGCTTCTGGGAATCTTTATTCAAACCTGGAACTGTAGTGTCTCCTCCTGCAGAGCTGTCTGCGTAAAACTATAAAAACATATTAATATTAAATAAATATAGGAGATAAATAAATATAGAAGTTTATACTCCACTAAGTTAGGTAAGACAGTCTTAGGGAACTGGGCTTTTGTTTTATGTACATGGAAATTTTAAAGACGTCTGATCATCAGCCCTGCATTAAAATATTCGTCTGACAAAACTGTGGTGAAACAGTTTATAATTAATGCCAATAAAAAACTTAAAATGTAACAAATTTCTGGTAAAAAATATTCATTTTTCTGGTACTTGCAGTTATTCAGCACATATCTACTAAACAGTCTATAGTCATTTTCAGCCGCCTCAAACAGACAACAGGTAGTGGGAAATCCCCGAGTGCCGGCCAAGATCAGGCAGCACTTAGGTGGGAAAGTCCCAGTTCAACCGCCCAGTAAGCTTGGCTTAGAACCCTGACCAGCCTGTAAATGGAGCTCTGCTGCTCTGAAAAAAACATTTCAATGTAGGCTCATTCTTGATAAACATACTGCACAGATGACATTTTAAAGTCTACTTTTTCACTTAAAAACATCTTAAAACTACTTTTTGTGACAAAGTAATGGTATAAAAATGATCAATTTGTATACTAACCTGCACCTTTATTAAAGCTGCTCGTGACATCCCTTAACAAATCCCGAGAAAAGCTGAAAAGACCAACTCCTGAGTAGGACCATTTACCTTGTGAAAGTAAAGCCCTGGCAAAGTGAAATTACACGAGTAAATTTGTATTGAAATGCAACCTGGGCTCTTCAAAGCCTGAGGCTTTGTACAGGCAATTGAAAAGGTGCTCTTAACACCAGAAACCAGCTCATATACATGAGTCAAGGTAAAGAACTAAATTGCTGCAAACATTTTTCTTTTGGTTCAGCAGGACTGCTTGTAGACATTAGGTGATAGCAAGACACACTACTAGCCCATCCTCCATTAATTGTGGAAAGCCCCAGGCTTTTGAAAAACCCAGGTTGTGTTTTGATTTGAAAAAAAAAAAAAACTTTCATGGGTAAATGGTCCTACTCTGGAGTAGGTCTTTTCACCTTTCCCAAGGATTTCTTAAAAAGGGCGAAGCTTTGTGCAGCGAGGCATGTCAGCAGCTGTAATGGCGCACGTTAGTATACAAATTAATTGTTTTTATACCAGTAATTTGTAACAAAAAGTAGTCCTCAAAACGTCATCTTTGCAGTCAGTTCATCTAGACTGAGCCTGCTTTTTCTGAGTTTTCAGAGCAGCATACCTCCGCTTACAGGCTGCTAAAATAAGCTAAGCTAACCGGGTGTTTGGACTGGGCTGCCTGCACTAATGGCTGCCTGCACTAATCGCTGCCTTATCTCAGACCGGCACTCTGGGATTTCCCACCACCTGACATCTGTTTTTGGCGGCTGAAATGAATTTATAGCATTTAGTTGGTATGTAGTGAATAACGAAAGTTACGTATGTAACTATGGTTCTATGACTCCCGGATGACAGCCAAGAAGGCGGTGCTGAAAGCACTGAATGTTTCCTTCGCGCATGAGTACTTTGAGTGATTATACCAACAGAGTCACACCTGTGACAACCAGATGACCACAGAGGCTATATATGTCCCTCCAACTGAGACAACAGATCCCTCCTGGTTGGAAGACACCATGGGGTGCCGTGACACAGACTCTGAAGCAGCAGGAACCATGGCCGCGCTGGCCATAACAGAGCCACCAACAACAACCTGTGGCCCTCTCAAGAGAACCCGCCGTAGAGTGGGCCAAATCAGCGAGAGGGGTGGAAAAGTGTACAGGAGAACCCGAGGCCAGGGATGAGCTTGCACATCCTGGCCCAGTGTGCCTGATGACCCTGTTAGGAATACCACATGTGGCAATGAGTTAACTCCTTCGTGGCAAACAGATCCACCTCCAACTGACCAAAGCAGCCTCAGATCATGCGCAGCACATCGCAGTGAAAGGACCACTCTCCCGGAGCAGTGACTTGGCGAAAGAGAGAGTCCACAACCTGATTGCGCTCCCCCCAGTAAATACATCGCCTATAGGGTGGACAGATGAGGAGAGGCCCACTCCAGAAGATCTCTGGACACCTTTAGAAGGTGCCCCGATATGGAGCCTCCCTGATGGTTGATGTGGTGAACAAAAGAGATGTCTGTTCGAACTAGCACGTCGTCCCTCTAGGTGGGGCAGAAAGCACCTGAGGTCCATGTGTACAGCACGCAGCTCCAGCACGTTTAAGTGTTCGGAGCGCTCCCGCTGATGCCAGAGACCTTGAACTACTCTGTGTTGACACACAGAGCCCCAGCCCCATGGGATGGGGCGCTGTTGTGACCACCTCCCTGCGACACACGACTAACCCCATACGGACACCCCTGGAAAAACAAGTCCACTCTCGTCATGGAGCTAGGGCACGAAAGCACGTCCACATCACCGAGAGCCTGTTGGGATGGTAAAAATGACCGACGGCTGGCCCGGTGGCATCATCTAACTACCTAACAACCTGAACTGTTCGCTCCAGCGCCTACATGGCTGCTGATCCGAACAACTCCCCCGAAACCACTGGGACACCCCTGTCGACGAGCTTGGACGAGAAAAGACATGACATGGCCAAGCTCTCTGGTTATCAGCACAAAGGCCTGCAACCCAACTACCGCAGTTGCACCACCAGCATCCTGAAGGGAT
Organism: Girardinichthys multiradiatus; assembly: GCF_021462225.1. Lineage (NCBI taxonomy): Eukaryota > Metazoa > Chordata > Actinopteri > Cyprinodontiformes > Goodeidae > Girardinichthys > Girardinichthys multiradiatus. Next base: position 39,536,812 of record NC_061808.1, read on the forward strand.
GCAGAGAGGGCAAACATGAGATGTGCCATGGAAATGCCAAGGCGGCCACCACGCACTCCTGAATTGTATGCTTTACACAGGTCATCCGTAACCCGACATTGAGTATGTGGGCATCGGACATTTGTGGAGAGACGTGACAACGCCCTTGGTTCCCGCCAACAGGTGTGCAACTCCCTCATGTACTCCTCTGACGGAGGGACAGAAAAGTGAGTAGGAGGCCAACCGTGCCTAAAGAAGGTACTTCCGGAGACAGACTCCTCTCCTAGCGGGAGTTCCAGCTGCAGCTGCCTCAAGGCCATTTACATGACCTCCTGCATAGAGCTGTCACTGGGCTCACCAACTGCACTCTGCGAAGAAAACAAGCCTGTCTCAGAGGCTTGGGAGGACTGCGCCTCCTTGTCATCTCTAAATTGAGAGGCCGACGCAGCCAGAGACAAAACATCCTCCTCCGCAGAGAAATCAGGCATGGGTGGGGAAGAGAGCCCAGCATGACGCGTTTGCAACGAGGACTCTCTGCTAACTCCATCGACAACTACTCAACCCTTGTGGCCAGGCCCTGGTCAGACTTGGCCCACTTCTCCTAGAGGGGGGCACAGAGACTGTGGACTCACCACAGCACTTTAAAAGCCTGAGGGGGGCCACCTTCCCAAAGGGCGGGAGGTCAGCATCATCCTGACGGCACAACTGGGCCAACCGAGCCACCCTCAACGCATGGGGCATGAAACTACAGTTCATGCAGGGATTCTCAGACAGCATCTCCACCAGGTGATCACGCCCAAGGCAGGTAGGGCACAGGTGATGGCCGTTGCCTGCCTGAAGCGAAGCCCCACAATCCATGCAGCAGCAGGAGCCATCCATGTCCAAGATTGAAAACAAGGCTCACCCCAATTCAGATGGGGAAATAAGCTAAAATCGGGAGAGGGGGCGCTAACGCTGCGGTCACCAATTATAGCAGAGCAGGCAAACGAAAAGAGACCAAGATGCTGCAATTGAAAGCATGCGGTGCAACGCCGGCATCACAACTACAGCAGAGCAGGCAAACAAAAAGAGGCCAAGCACAACTATGAAAAGCAGACACCGTTGCAGTCACCAGGTATAGAGCCAAATTAACAGCGGCCAAGCTGCAATAACACCACAGACACAGTAACAAGAAGCTGTGAGCTGGAAGAGGGGGCACGAACACTACAGTCACCAACAAACAGCAAATTACCTGCAGAAATCCTTCACTAAGATCAGCCCGTTGCAGCCCTAGGAGGGCGAAAATACTGTAACTCCAGCCAGCAAGTGACAGGGAGCCCAGGCAACGGGGAAGCAAAGCTCACCGAACAGCACGCAAGAAGAAATAAGGAACAGAGCCTGGGATGACTTAGACGTATATAGCCTCTGTGGTCATCCGGTGTGTCACAGGTGTGATATCAGAAAATAAAACAGAATACTTTTTGCTGGAAATCTGACATCTTAAATTGTTTTAGGAATTAATTATAAACTGTTTTGCCACAGTAAGACAAATATTTTCATGATGATCAGAGCACTTAAAATTTTTCATTTACATAAAAAATACACATTTCTATAAGATTGTCTTTTCATATAAACCTAACTTAGTGGAGTATGAAATCTTTAATATTTGAAATTTTTTATAGTGTTATGCAGACAGGACAGACCACAGTTCCCATTCCCCAGGGCACCCTCTGCTCTACTCTCTACACATCTTCTAATTTATATAAATATTATTATGGTTATGATTGTACAGTCAAGGTTTCAATTCCCTGTACTTCCGGACTTTTGTTTTTATTTTTCTAATAAAAACAATTTTTACTGAAAACATTTTCTATAGTTATCTGATATGAGTTTACCTGATGTTAATAAAAGAGAAATACGTGTGCTAATCAGTGTTTAGTATTTATTTGAAATGGAGCATCCAGTTGTAAATCAGCAACTTTGGCCAGTTGCAGAATGGTAAAGGATTAAACATAAAGTAACGCTTTAAACTTTTTGCTCCTTACAGATCCAGTACATCTTCAGGAATAATGGAAGAAATTAATCAACTATATAACTCTAAAGCTGCTCATTATTTATAATTTTTCAGTTGAAACAAAAAAATACTTATTAGCCAAAAGACTTTTAAATGGAGTATAGGAACAATGCCATCTGCTGGAATCATGGCGTATTGCAGTTTTCTTTACAACTTCCCCATGTGTCTTGGGCTGATTTAAACAAACGGTCCGTGGCCTCTCTAAGCAATAAAAAAATTAAGTACAGAATTCCCTGGGATTCCCCTTACCTGGGTAAAAACAAAATCCTGGGGCTTTCAGAGGAAAAGAAGTCTCCTCTTTAGTATTTCCTTGTGTATTCAAACCCTGAGCCTCCAATAAATTTCCAATGCAGAGAAGTAGCTTTGTGGTCTGAGTTATTTAAACTCAATGTTTATTAATTATTACTTTGGAATATTTCACAATTCATGTAAACTTAGTTTACATGTTTATTTTTGTGTCATGATATTAGCCCATTACCAAATCTGCTCCAATAGAACGCAGCACTTTAAGGTCTTTTTAAAAAATGGTCAAACCTGATTTATCTGCAGTTTAAATACAGCACTATCCCTTCTTACCAGAGAGGCTTAATACCAAAGACATTAAAGTTTGCAATAAAACAATAGATGATACTGGTTCCAACACCATTTCATATGTATATTGATTATATTGCAGAGGCCCAACTTAATTCCCATATACATTTATGGCCTCATAAGCTTCTTCTGCAGGTTTAAAAAACAGCAATTCACACCTCCAACCCATTCACTCAAATCCCACTCACGCCTAAAGCGATTCCCTGCAGATGATACAGTCAACTTGGGACCATACTTCATCTCTCAACATCTTGACTATCCAGGGATGTTTGCCAGGATCCTGTTTGTGGACTTTAGCTCGGCCTTGAACACCATCAACCCAAAGATTCTCCACCAGAAGCTCACCCAGCTCCCCTCCCTGGTGCTGATAAGTCTTGTTTTCAACAGAACTTTGGCACCGGTTTAATGGCACTGAAATGGAGTTTGTAATAAACTGTCCCTAGGTATCTGGCTCCACAGAACACTCATTTGTGTGTTACACAAAAGTCCTGTCAGAAACGACAAATTACGAACTAGTTTTCATTGCTATAACAAATCTTCAACAAATTATGGGAAACAACTTCTAGTTAAAAAAAGGACATAGCTCCCATATTTGACTTTGGTGATACAATCTAAAGGTCTGCTTAAAAAAAACTGTCAGATTTAAAACTCATCACTGCCACCAGTGTTCCCTGGTAAACTGGCCATCACCTCATTTTCTAAGGCAAACTGGTTTCTTTTAATTTATAAAATTCAGTTCATGACCTTAAAGCTCAAACGTCCTTGGGTTATGCAACTGGACAATAATCTGACGCACACCAGCACAGTGCAGTTTGGAGGGGCCAAGTCAACGTATGGAAACAAATTCAATTGAGATGCATTAGCATGACCTTAAAGAGGCTGTTCAACTGGAAAATCCACAGATGTGGCTAAACTAAAACAATTCTACAAACAAAAGAGTAGGCAAAAATCAGTCCACAGCACTGTAATAACTTATTGCAAGTTATCACTCAAGCCTGATGGAAGTGCTTGCTGCCAAAAATAACAACTGTTGTTTAGGTTTATTAGGTTTTACATATGGCAACACATTGTTTTTCCCCGTGCTAAATGAAATCTAAATGGGAAGCCTGCTAATATTAGACAAATAAAAATAGCATTTTTCAACAATCATTCCATATGTTATCCTACTTTTTCCATGTCGTCCCAGTTGCAAATGATTCCATTCCTTACGGGGTGATTCAAAGTCAGAACCCCCCTCATGTGCTGAGCATCATGACCTATGTAGATCTCCCTCTCCAGGGACCCATTCATTATTTCCTGCAAAGACAAAAATATTCAGTTCAACATCTACAGACAGTTTAACATATAAAGCTACTCTTACACATGTGAAGGCTAGGTAAGCAAAACCTTTGTCCAGTGTCCACACCGTTTCTAATCCTCCAGCAGACTTTGATAAAGAAGACCAAAGGCATTGATGCCTAAGCTTAATTGTCCAATTATATAAAATGACAAACAGTATGTTAAGAGAAAACCTGGAAACTTGTTGGCTAACCAAGATTTTCTGCCACAGGAACTAAAAAACCCATTTCTGTTCAACCTTTATTTTTAATCCATAATCCAAATTCCTGTGGAAGTTGGCTAGTGGAGGGAAGAAAAACCCCTTAGACTCAACTCTGAGCTGCAGATTATAGACCAAAACAGATTTGACACTCTGCTTTGATCTATTCTTAATCTCATCCAGCTACAACCATTAAGTTTATGATCAGTCTCCTCTGGAGAGAATTAGTTTACATCTTAATAAAGAGTGATCAGTTAAAGCCTGATTACACTGCTGGACATACAAGCAGAAAATCAAGACATTAAATGGTTTGGGCTGCAACATGCTTTACAAGGCTACAAGGACTTGCTACTACAATATCTAACCAGCTGCTTTTAATGACAACTACAGAACACATGAAGACCACAGAAAATGCCCCCCAATGACAAATAATTTAAGCAGACTGACTCATGCTTACCTCATATTTTGGCACCCCTGTTATTGTTGGGAACATAATGTTTGGCATGTCTTGATTTGCAAATCCTGCTTTCATCAAACCAGATCCTATATCCAATACTACAGGGGTCTTAAAATCTGCAATCTACAACCATAAAAACAGAAGAAGAAAAATGCTCCATATCAGAAAATGTAGCCCATTTTCCTATGGGTCATGTTAGTTCTAAGATTTATCACTTCCCTTTTCTGTGAATGTAAGTGAACCATTTTAGGTAACCAAGCAAGGAGATAAAGTCTGTTTCGCATCTGTAGTATTCACAGCTACATCTCAAGAGTTCAGAAAGTCAAACTCAGATTTCTTACACAGGATGAAATATTTCAAGCATTTATTTCTTGTAATTTTGATTATGGTTCAAATATATTAAAAACCCTAAATTTAACATCTCACAAAATTAGAATACTGTGAAAAATGTAACTATTAGAATCTCATAGTATTCTGTCCCTAAATTTTTAAGAAAATCATTTATTTTGTGGTGAGTAATTATGTTTTTGTGTTAAAACACCCTCATCTGGTGGCCGCATGAGGTATCACTGTTCAAGTCAAGTAATTTTTCTGTCAGTGTGCACGAGGGGAGAGTGAAACATGCTAATCGTGTTGTTTGTTGTGGGTGCTTGATACAGGATGATCTGTGTTTTTTTACAACTAAATTTAAGTACATGTCAAAATGTAACACTAGGTCAAGATGTTTGTAATTAGGTACGCTGCTAATTGTTGAACATGTTGTGTTGGGTGGCTAATAGCTAATAAGCTAATTTTGTTGAGTTACAACTTTACACATAACTCAAGTAATTACTTTCGTTTAACTTTAATGGAATAGACGGAGAGACATCCATCACACTTTGGAATCCAGCAGCTCTTCTTTCTAGGAATCTGGCAGAATTTATTAGTTCTCCAAACCTTCAGTCCAATTTATTGATTAGTCCCAGACCAATCAATAGCTACAACTCTTTTGAATATTTAATCCTTAGTTTTCCTCATCCAAATTGCAAAGCACTAAAACCACTTCTGTATGTTGTTTTGAACAGTCCACCAGAAACTCTCAATTTTTAGATCAGTTTTCAGACCTTTTATCTGATTTACAGGTCCTTCTCAAAAAATTAGCATATTGTGATAAAGTTCATTATTTTCTATAATGTCATGATGAAAATTTAACATTCATATATTTTAGATTCATTGCACACTAACTGAAATATTTCAGGCCTTTTATTGTCTTAATACAGATGATTTTGGCATACAGCTCATGAAAACCCAAAATTCCTATCTCACAAAATTAGCATATTATTAAAAGGGTCTCTAAACGAGCTATGAACCTAATCATCTGAATCAACGAGTTAACTCTAAACACCTGCAAAAGATTCCGAGGCCTTTAAAACTCCCAGCCTGGTTCATCACTCAAAACCCCAATCATGGGTAAGACTGCCGACCTGACTGCTGTCCAGAAGGCCACTATTGACACCCTCAAGCAAGAGGGTAAGACACAGAAAGAAATTTCTGAACGAATAGGCTGTTCCCAGAGTGCTGTATCAAGGCACCTCAGTGGGAAGTCTGTGGGAAGGAAAAAGTGTGGCAGAAAACGCTGCACAACGAGAAGAGGTGACCGGACCCTGAGGAAGATTGTGGAGAAGGGCCGATTCCAGACCTTGGGGGACCTGCGGAAGCAGTGGACTGAGTCTGGAGTAGAAACATCCAGAGCCACCGTGCACAGGCGTGTGCAGGAAATGGGCTACAGGTGCCGCATTCCCCAGACCTGGGCTACAGAGAAGCAGCACTGGACTGTTGCTCAGTGGTCCAAAGTACTTTTTTCGGATGAAAGCAAATTCTGCATGTCATTCGGAAATCAATGTGCCAGAGTCTGGAGGAAGACTGGGGAGAAGGAAATGCCAAAATGCCAGAAGTCCAGTGTCAAGTACCCACAGTCAGTGATGGTCTGGGGTGCCGTGTCAGCTGCTGGTGTTGGTCCACTGTGTTTTATCAAGGGCAGGGTCAATGCAGCTAGCTATCAGGAGATTTTGGAGCACTTCATGCTTCCATCTGCTGAAAAGCTTTATGGAGATGAAAATTTCGTTTTTCAGCACGACCTGGCACTTGCTCACAGTGCCAAAACCACTGGTAAATGGTTTACTGACCATGGCATCACTGTTCTCAATTGGCCTGCCAACTCTCCTGACCTGAACCCCATAGAGAATCTGTGAGATATTTTGAAGAGAACGTTGAGAGACTCAAGACCCAACACTCTGGATGAGCTAAAGGCCGCTATCGAAGCATCCTGGGCCTCCATAAGACCTCAGCAGTGCCACAGGCTGATTGCCTCCATGCCACGCCGCATTGAAGCAGTCATTTCTGCCAAAGGATTCCTGACCAAGTATTGAGTGCATAACTGTACATGATTATTTGAAGGTTGACGTTTTTTGTATTAAAAACACTTTTCTTTTATTGGTCGGATGAAATATGCTAATTTTGTGAGATACAAATTTTGGGTTTTCATGAGCTGTATGCCAAAATCATCCGTATTAAGTCAATAAAAGATCTGAAATATTTCAGTTAGTGTGCAATGAATCTAAAATATATGAATGTTAAATTTTCATCATTACATTATAGAAAATAATGAACTTTATCACAATATGCTAATTCTTTGAGAAGGACCTGTAGTGTTAAATACAGATAAGGTTATTATAGTGGGGGATTTTAACATTCATGTTAACATTGAAAGTGATACCCTAAATATAGCCTTTAATGCTATCTTAGACTCAATTGGCTTTGCTCAAAACATTAACAAACCTACCCACCTTTGTCTTCATTCTCTGGACCTTGTGCTGACATATGGCATTGAGTGTAAAGAAATAACATTTTCTCATAATACTGTCCTGTCTGATCATTTTTTAATAACCTTTAGTTTAATTTAACCGAGTACTCCACACGTGAAAGAAAATTTCATTATAGTAAATCATTATCAGCTGTAGCAACCTTTAAAGAATCTGTTTCACTTTTAATTTCCTCATTATCACTGAAAGACACAGTGGAGGGCAATAATTTTGTTTCTTCCCCTTCACAAATTGATTATTTTGTTCATAGTGTTACTTCATCATTGCGTGATGCATTAGACATCGCAGCCCCCTTGAAAAAGAAGGTAATTATTCATAGGAGGCTGGCTCCCTGGTTTAATTCAGAGATGCGTACTTTAAAGTACAATGTTAAAAATTGGAGAGAAAATGGCGCTCTACACACCTAGAGGATTCCTACTTAATCTGGAAAAATAGCCTACTGTTGTATAAAAAGAAACTTCACCAAGCCAGAACAGCTTATTTCTCATCATTAACAGAAGAGAACAAGAATAATTCTAGGTTTCTCTTTAGTACAGTTGCTAAACTTATACAGAGTCATAGCTCTATTGAGTCATCCATTTCCTTAGCTCTCAAGAGTCATGACTTCATGGGATTCTTTTTAAATAAAATTTCTATTAAAAAGAAAATCTTTGACAGATAATTACTTCATCCTCAGCAAGTGAGACAACATTGGAAGTAACTGTAGAACCTGATCTGTGTTTGGACTGTTTTGATCCTGTGGAGGTTCCTGAGTTATCAGAAATATTAGCTTCATCTAAACCTTCAACTTGTATGTTAGACCCAATCCCAACCAAATTATTTGAGGAAGTTTTCCGACTGATTACCAGCCCCATTTTAGATATGATTAATCTATCTTTAGTAAATGGATATGTACCACAAGCTTTTAAGGTAGCTGTAATTAAACTTTTACTTAAGAAACCTTCGTTTGATCAAGATGATTTAATAAATTACAGGCCTATATCCAATCTTCCATTCTTATCTACAATTCTTGAGAAAATAGTTGCTAATCAAATGTGTGAGCATTTACACGGCAATGACCTGTTTGAAGAGTTTCAGTCAGGCTTCAGAGCTCATCATAGCACTGAAACACCTCTGCTGAAACTCACTAATGATATTCTTATGGCCTCAGATAATGGACTTGTGTCTGTACTTGTCCTGTTAGATCTCAGTGCTGCATTTGATATAGTTGATCACAATATTCTCTTAGAAAGGCTGGAATATGCTGTAGGGATCAGGGGAACGGCACTAGGCTGTTGGCATCTTATTTGTCAGACAGATTCCAGTTTGTTCATTGCAGCAAATGATAAATTTTCACTGTTACGCTGATGATACTCAGCTTTACTTATCCATAAATCCTGATGGGCCCAACCAGTTAAATAGACTACAAGCATGTCTTGAAGACCAAAAAACTTGGATGACTTTAAATTTTCTGCTTTTAAATTCAGACAAGACAGAAGTTGTCGTCTTTGGACCGGAGTCTTTAAAAAAGAAACTGCTTAGTCAATCATTGACCTCCGGTAATAAAGTAAAAAAACCTTGGTGTTATTTTTGACCAGGACATATCATTTAAATTCAATATTAAACAGGTTTAAAGGATTTCCTTCTATCACCTCCGGAACATTGCCAAAATTAGAAATATCCTATCCAGGAGTGACGCTGAAAATCTTGTTAATGCATTTGTTACTTCAAGGCTGGACTATTGTAATTCCTTACTATCAGGATGTCCACAAAATGCAGTTAAAATCTTTTCAAAAATCTGCAGCAAGAGTTCTGATGAAAATTAAAGAGATATCATATTTCTCCTATTTTAGCTTCCCTTTATTGGCTCCCTGTTAAATCCAGAATAGAATTTAAAGTTCTCCTTGTCACATATAAAGCCCTTAACGATCTAGCTCCATCATACATCAGAGATCTGATTGGTCAATATGTTCCTAACAGAGCACTTCGTTCTCAGACTGCAGGTTTACTGGTGGTTCCTAAAGTCTCTAGAAGTAGAATGGGAGGCAGATCCTTTAGTTATCAGGCTCCTCTCCAGTGGAACCAGATCCCAGTTTTAGTCCGTGAGGCAGACACCCTGTCTACTTTTAAGGCTAGGCATAAAACTTTCCTTTTTGATAAAGCTTATAGTTAGAGTGGCTTAGGTTATCCTGAGCCATCTCTGTAGTTATGCTGCTATAGGCTTAGGCTGCTGGAGGACAATGACCACTTTCACTCTCTTCACTACATTCTCACACTACTCTCAAATCTCGCATTATTTGCTGTTATTTCAGCTTTTAACTTTATGTTTTCTTTTCTCTTCCTAGAAGCTACACCTGGCCTGACTGTGTCTACCTGTGACACCTTTCTGGAGGGGGGCATTGTCCAAGCTTCTGCTGGCAACTTAATGCTCACCCTCTACCGATGACCCACATGGGCCTGTCTTTCAGTGTTTAACTCTTTCTCTCTCCTAGACATAGCTACTTACTTCTGTTCTTTTTTTCTAGATGAAATAACTAAAGGACCTACCTCAGTTAACATTTACTTTTTCTTCCCATAGAAAGTACTCCTGGATCAGGAGACATTTTAATTTTCTGACAATTTTGGGTGTTTATTATCTTTAAGCCATAATAAATAAATATTTTGAGATGTAGCCCCAAGCAAAACTCAGCATACTGGAAGCAGACCAAATAGCTACTTTATGATCCTCCTTGCTAAAACCAAAACGCAGAAAGAACTCAATTTGTGTCTAGGTACTTTTAAACCAATTGATCTGTACAAAACAACAACGAAGATGCAAAGTCGAGTACCTCTATAATGTTGTCCTCCCAAAACTGTGTCTGCATCCGATATGCCACACTGTCTGATGTTCTCACAGAGTCAGAGCTCTGAACCCCATCAGGAAAGTTTTTATTCAGCTCTTCTTTTCCACCTGGGTCAAACTCCTGCAGCTGATTGGGACCCATTTGAAGCACCGATTGTAGATCTGTCTTCGTTTGCTGCGCTTCTGTCTGTAGAAAGCCAGCAGGCACCAAGGAGGGATCCTCTTTATATATATTAGTCATTTCAGAAACATTCTCGTCACAATTTCCATTGACTAAAAGGTTATTATTGTTGTTATTAATCTGTTCTTTAACATTTGGACTGAGACAATTCTTCCTGCCATTTATTGTCACACTTTTAGATAAAACACCAAAGTCCTTAGCCGTTAAATCAAGTAGTGCATAGTCAGGATCTTGAGCAAGTAAGGATGGAGCTGATTCACATGTCTTAGAGGTTCGAGGGGTTTCATGTTCAGCCGGGGGACTGTTCACAGGAAGTGAACCAGTTTCTGGCTCAGATAGAGGAAGAGGGATTGATTTTCCTCTTGGACAAAACTCTCCTTCATGCTGCAGCATTTCAGAGGTTAATTTGTTTTTTGCACTGCATAGAGTACTTTCATTCAGTTCTTCCCTGCAGACAATTTGAGGTTGGACAGCCTCAGATGACTCCTTCAAATCACAAAAACTAGAAATTCTACTAGTGTCACATAAGGACACTTCACTATCAGAGTCACTAACATTATGACCCTGATACAGTGATGGTTTCTCTTTAATAACATCCTTTGCCTGAGCCTGCATTGCAGCATTGCATCCACTTTCTGAACCTTCTGACAGAAGCTCAGTGGGCTCTGCATCTTCTCCGCTGTCCGTTTCCCACTGCTCCGTTACAAAATACTTCTTGGACTCTCGAGCCTTGACTAGACGTTCAGGTTCTTCATCCAAACTCTTCTCTAGCTCCTCCACTTCTCTTTTCTCCCTTTCCAGTTGTAACCAGAACACTTCACTTTCTGGGTTTGTAACTGATGAATGTTGTGAGGTACAAGGTGTGCTCTCTGAGGGCTGTTTGGTTGAGCCTCCTTTGCATCGTCTCAGGTCATGGATTTTGAGGTTCTCTTCTATGATCAGTTCATCAAAGACATGAATATTCCTCATCTCATTCAGCAGGTCCAGCCAGCTATTGAACTGTCTTTCAGTGTTATGAGCTTCAGAGCAGAAATCATCATCATCATCTGAACAAGCTTCACCTTTTCTCATAGACTGAGTCGATAAAACTTTATTAGGCCGGTTAGATCCGCCAGGCTGCAGGCAGTCCTCAAAGCTAAGAACACCAACTTCAGACAGCTCAATGGATGCCTGGAAAATATGCAGTATTAGGAAAACAATTATTAATATTTTCAAGCAAGTTCACAAAGGCTTTAACAACTATAATACTTTAGTGCCATGGGTATAATCACCCTGATGCTTTATCTTAGGCTTATCTACTGTACACACACATTCACACACCTCAACACAGAAAGCCATCTCTGACATTAGGACCTTCATCCAATTACCTTACAGTACCATACTTCCTAAACAGATGTAAAGGCCTAATGTGCAAACAGGACTCACCCAATTAACATCTATGAAGCCAACATGTGCAGTGACGTGGGGATAACGTCTGAATGATTCAGATAAATGTCAACAGCTATCAGCCTAACTGTTCACACACAACATTAAATTCTCTCCTGAACGATCAGTTCTGAGCCAAAACAATAACTTATGTGTTTAGGCATCATAACCCTAAACACATAAGGGTTTCTTTTCATACTATAAAAGTTACAATATCAAAGTTAGCTCAAGACACAGTCTCTTTCAGAAATTGTTAGAATACATTTTTATTTTTCATTTCTGCTTATCAGTTTTATTTCAATGGTGACATATATTTGCATTCCTAATCTAACACGTGCTTTTCAAATACCTCATCTAGCCGTTCTTTGCTGTGCCACACAGGCCACAGATGGTTTTTGTTTCCGGCTCTTAGCAGAGCATCCAGCACAGCTTCTTGAGCCAAAACATCCTCTTCCTCCTACAAAATAAATACACATGACTCATCTGATTTACTGGGAGATCAAGACAAATCCTGGAGATGTGTGTTGTGTTGTAGCATCCAGGCTTGGAGTTTTAACTTTGGATCATTTACCTCCAGTATCCCATCAGCCTTTTTTAATATTCTCTCCACCTCTCTTAGATTTTGTTGCTCTTTCACCTCCCAATCAATCAATGACATATCCATCATACTGAAAACAAACAAAACACTTCAGCAAACCCAGTGTTTGATTCAAAAACAATCCTGTAGCTGTCTTGAGATCCATAGTGAAGACATCAGTACAATTCCACTGGAAGCTTTTGTAATTGGGATAAAATTCTAGTAATCCTGTAATGCAACAAGTAACAGTACAGAAGATTTCTGAAAATGTGCCTAGAAATACTGATCTATACAGTTCAGTGCCATGTCTCTCCAGCATCACACCCTGCACAGTGGATCAACTAACACCATTTGAGGGGGAGCCGATATTTCAGTTCCATTTAAAAAAAAGGGAAACACGACTAGTAGTCTGTAGGGGGCGACAAAGTTTACAGAGGTCTAAAGGACAACAATTTTATGAATATTGTAAGGCAACATGCTTCAGTACTTTGGTTGATCAGTTTGTAGTAAAAACAAACATCTCTTCTCTATAGTTATCCCCATCCTAACGATCACGTGTATTTATAATTTTCTCACTTATGACTTAAAGCATTGTAACCAAGACTATCATGATTGTCTCTTTGTGAGAAAGCATTATATTCCATTACCAAACAGGGCTAAACTGTATGGCAAATGGGATAGTCTCAAGTTTATATTCCCAAAATTTAAATTAGGGTAAAACAAGAACAACCTTATAAAAAAGTGCAAATGTGGAAAGTTGGAATGGAAATGTTGGTCAAAGTCAGTCATCCCTGGAAAAGAATGTAATGCTGTAGAGCACATAAAACCTGGGATCCCTAAATGTGCATGTAGTCAAAAATATTACCCGTCGGCTTCTGGCTTTTCATCATGTAGGTCATAGGAATCCCAGAGAAGAGTAGGAACCTCCTCTGTGCCACAGATGGACTTGTCTCTCCCATCAGTAATTGTGCTGGAGAGAATGTTGCAAATAGGGCTCATTTCAGGATCATCCAAACCACTGGGAGTATGCAGAATCCAGTCTATGCTTTGTGGTTCTCTAGGCTCTGTGCAGCTCAAAGCCTTCATCTGTGTGAGCTGTTCTGAAGACCTACTTTCCTGGTCAGCAGTAATGGAGCCCTGCTTCCATGAGGCCTCTTTCTTTTGGGGAGTTGGCTTTGGGTTAATGGTGACAGTGTATGAATTTTTTAAATCATCGACTGGCAGGCTAAGCCAGGGATTTGTAGGCGGTGCTGCTGTGCGCTTTACCTTGATCTCAGATTTCAAGGATTTTGCTTCTACTTCAGGGATAATCTGGATGCTTGCTCTGGAGAAGTTTGCCGCAGCGCCTGAGCCAAACTCCTTTGGGTTGTGCTCACTATCAGAAATGCTGGAGATGCTCTCCTCGTGAATGTTGGCCTGCCCTGGAGCAGCTCTCATAAGTTCAGAGTTCCCCATTAATTTTGGTAAATTCTCCACATTATGTTTTCTTCCTGAAGACTCCAGCTGAGTGCTCCCCACACCACCATAACCAGAGTGAAATGAGCTGACAGAGGGGTGTTTCCAATCAGCTGAGACCAGCCCATAAGCTGAAGGTGAGAGCAAGGTTGCAGCATAATTCCCTGCTTCTCGTCTGCTTTCATGTGCTGTGTGGTTCAGCTGGGAAGGGTTCCATTTAAAATCAGACAACCTATTGTCTTCAATGCTTTCAGAGTTCAGATCGAAATGGCTGGTACGCAACAACTCATACTGCCACTGGAGGGCAAGCTGAAGCTGCTCCACAGACACTGGTCCAGAAGATATTAGGAGATTCCTAAGGATCATGCACCTAATGAAAAAAGAAAATTGAGAGAAACAGTCCAGAAAAACTAGAAAACAAAACTCACATGAGATGTTGGTGAGAACAAAGGTACTGTGACAGATACGTTGTAGGGTCCATCGTTTCACATGATAAGACAATAAAACCAGCAGTGCATGTTGTACAGGTTGAGGGACTATCCCTGATTGCCAGCAGTTTTGCCAGCATCCTGTCCTCCAAGGTGAGCATGTGAAACCAAAGTGAAATTCCTTGTTTGTGCACACAATCTTTGCCAATAAAGCCTATTGTGAAATGAGAGCAGATGCATCATCAGGAAAACCAAAGAAACCTACTGAGAGCATTCCAAATACATTAGTGACATTCAATCCGGTCTGGTCAGGTCTGAAACCGAGGAGGAACAGCTATTGCACATGAAATCAATCTTTGTTGACCACAGTACATGTATGCATTTTAATTTACAACCATGTTGTTTTAAAGGCAAATAGTCAAATGCAGGTTAAAACTCATCATCTGTTTGTGAAATTTACCTCTGAGAAAGGCGTCTGCCCTCCTGTTGCACTTCATGTTCTGGGATGGCACTGGACAGATGGGACAGATGAAGCAACTCCTCCATGTCTGGTGAAGGATTTTTCTTCAAGAAGTTGGAGAGCCTTTGTCTCAATGCAGGAATCACCCTCGAATAATTGTTCTGCTGCCTAGTGGTGAGTTGTTCTCCATGAACTCCTGAAAGGAGCTCTGGGAGGAAATTGTCACTGAGGACCAGTCTGTACCAACTGTTGGCCTAAAGAAGAATAAACAACTCATTCATTATTGGACAATAACTAGAAATATTCAAGACCCTTCCTGAAAGCATTTCATCAAAACCCATCTGTCCACACAACTAACAGGCTTCACTGTCTATATATTATGGTTGAACAGAGTTATACAGGCCCACATTATCCAACGGCAGTTACTCTCAGAACTGTTTAGTCCAAAAGAAGGTGAAGTAACAATTTAACCAAAAACTGTGCAGTTTTATACCTGTGCTGGACATTGAAGCTCTGACTATACACAGCTCTACAGGGGTTGGACAATGAAACTGAAACACCTGGTTTTAGACCACAATAATTTATTAGTATGGTGTAGGGCCTCCTTTTGCGGCCAATACAGCATCAATTCATCTTGGGAATGACATATACAAGTCCTGCACAGTGGTCAGAGGGATTTTAAGCCATTCTTCTTGCAGGATAGTGGCCAGGTCACTACGTGATACTGGTGGAGGAAAACGTTTCCTGAATCGCTCCTCCAAAACACCCCAAAGTGGCTCAATAATATTTAGATCTGGTGACTGTGCAGGCCATGGGAGATGTTCAATCATCCTGATACACGGCACCGCCTTCAGGATACAATGTTTGAACCATTGGATGCACATGGTCCTCAAGAATGGTTCGGTAGTCCTTGGCAGTGACACGCCCATCTAGCACAAGTATTGGGCCAAGGGAATGCCATGATATGGCAGCCCAAACCATCACTGATCCACCCCCATGCTTCACTCTGGGCATGCAACAGTCTGGGTGGTACGCTTCTTTGGGGCTTCTCCACACCGTAACTCTCCCGGATGTGGGGAAAACAGTAAAGGTGGATTCATCAGAGAACAATACATGTTTCACATTGTCCACAGCCCAAGATTTGCGCTCCTTGCACCATTGAAACCGACGTTTGGCATTGGCATGAGTGACCACAGGTTTGGCTATAGCAGCCCGGCCATGTATATTGACCCTGTGGAGCTCCCGACGGACAGTTCTGGTGGAAACAGGAGAGTTGAGGTGCACATTTAATTCTGCCGTGGTTTTATGTTTTTTGGATACAATCCAGGTTAGCACCCAAACATCCCTTTCAGACAGCTTCCTCTTGCGTCCACAGTTAATCCTGTTGGATGTGGTTCGTCCTTCTTGGTGGTATGCTGACATTACCCTGGATACCGTGGCTCTTGATACATCACAAAGACTTGCTGTCTTGGTCACAGATGCACCAGCAAGACGTGCACCAACAATTTGTCCTCTTTTGAACTCTGGTATGTCACCCATAATGTTGTGTGTATTTCAATATTTTGAGCAAAACTTTGCTCTTACCCTGCTAATTGAACCTTCACACTCTGCTCTTACTGGTGCAATGTGCAATCAATGAAGACTGGCTACCAGGCTGGTCCAATTTAGCCATGAAACCTCCCACACTAAAATGACAGGTGTTTCAGTTTCATTGTCCAACCCCTGTATGTGTTTACATAACCTGCCTTGTTGTAGTAGTGATGGTAGTTGGAAACTGCTCTGAGGGTTTGGATAATGACATGTGCAGCAGAATGAAGATTGTCCTTTAGCCTCTCCAGATTCAGAACCAAGCACTCCTTGGTTTGGACTTCTCCAGGCAAAATATCTTCTAATGTGTGGATCACATTTTCAGCACGGCGAACAAGAGCCTGGTGGGTGAGAACAAATGTTTAGGTTAACTCAAGACCTGAGTGAAGTAGCCTTTTATACACTTTTATATACACACACAACACGAGCACTGCTGAGACAACAGGAAACTCTTCTAATCAACTTTAGGGAAATGAAGGAGAACTCTGTACCATAGCGGGGGTGTAAATAGTTGCCTCAAATTCAGACAGCAGCATTGCTGCTGTTGCAGAATCCTTTGCAATCTCCATTCTGTAAAGCTGAAGCTTCTCTTGAAGAGTTTCCATCTTCACAATAACCTGTAAACAAATTTAAAATAGATACCATGATCCTGTGCAACAGGTTCTAATGTCACACTGAGGAAAAATAGTCTTTGAAGAAGACAGAATTCGTCCTAATGTTTGCAGAAAATGAAAATGGTTAGAAGTGGCAGTGAATGCAGACAGAAGAAATTTGTTCTTTTACAGTTCACCTGCACACAAGCAGTCATCTCCTGATTTCAGTTTCATGTCAGCACAACAAGAAACATGGCTGTGTGGAAATCTATTCAAGATGATTATGCATAAACCAAACCTGGATAGAGACTGTGATGGCAGAGCTACAATGATCAGGCTGCTAAAATACAACCACTTAGTGAAGGCTGCTGAACTAAAATAGGCTGTTGAACACAAACAAAGATGTGTCGTCAAGAAGTTAATCAAATATGGTTCCTTTTAAATATGCTGTCAAATGTGATCCTTTATTTCCATGTTTTCTCATTTAGACAACTGATTATGTAAAACCAAGACCTTAATCACTTAGAATAAAAGGAGATTTAAGAAGGTTAACAGATGATCTAGATGTAAGCTAATGGCTGCTAAGCAAGTAAATAAGCATTAGAGAGGTAGGATAGGTCCAAATTAGTTGTGCATCATTGTTCATTTTCATCAAGGTGGGAAGCAGTAACCAGTTACAATGCCGTTGCAGGAGGTTGACTTGTTTTTCCAACAACTGTAGGTGTATTTGATGAGAAAGTCTGTGTTCTCATGAACATTTTTCAAACTGTATCAGAAGTTATAAATGATGGTTTTTGAAACCAAAGCAAACCCACCTGCATTGCACTATTGTGCAGCTGGAGCACTGTAAGCTGCAGATGGGCTTTAGAAAAGGCCTGCTGCCACAGCAACTCCACTTTTTCCACCACTGCAGTTATTCTAATAAGAACACAGAACAAAAAGGCAGTAATAGTTAACTTGATTGCTTTGAACTTGGACAGTTTTCATCTACAGAAACACAAATTTGAGAGTTTTTGCATTTTGGGATTCTGCATAATGCTGACATTAACAAAATATCATTTTTGTAACTTAATCATTTGGTATTACATTAGAGTGTAATGTGGTATTACAGCAGGGACTACCATGAAGGCACTGGAATATGGCGGGGTGGGCTGTCTGCAGTACCTGGTGTGGTTCTGCAGCATGTCAAAGGCAGTGTGAGTGAAGAAGGGGGTGCCTGCCATTGCTTGGTAGCATGGATCTCCGTCAGGATGACGCAGCTTCTCACACACAGTCTCACAGTGTTTCAACAGCTCATCCAACCCCAGCTCCCTGCACACACAGTACAACAGGTCAGCAGTATTAAAGATTGCTCTTGTAGGAGGAGGGACTGCAGTTGGATTTCAAAACCATTACCCAATATTGAACAGTCGCAATTGCTATGCATTGAGTCATGTCAACAAAACCACACAGTTTTAATGTGGGATGAGCATGCATCTGTCAAAATGATGTAGCGCCCTTATTTCTGTTTTTTTAAAATTTGGCTCAGATTAAACCTGAGAAAATGGCAGATGTTAGGACACAGCAATATATTCCCTCCCTAATTATACTTCTATAAGCAGTGTTGAGCTGTGCATTATAGTATTGACTGGTATACTTCCCATGTTATAAAGATTGCCATGCTGTCAATTGATTTTTAACAGCTCAGTTTCAGTTTGTTGGTTTCTGGCCTTGATGCTAGAATTTTTTAACTGATATTGGTTATTAAAATTCATGTAACTCAAAGTACTGATTTATGAGAGTCTTAAAAATGCTAAAACAAAACATTTTACCCACTTAAACACTGTACAACGTTTCATGGCATGCATGTTAAAATGACTATGCAGCAGGGATCTTTGTGCAGTTCCTGGGTAAGTATCATTGTGGTAGCATCTATTCACAATGTCAACTCATGGCATTAGATACTAAAGAGTGAACTGGTTTGACTTAAATCAATTCAGTTCAATTCAGTTTAGTTTATTTATATAGCACCAATTCACAACACGTCGTGTCAAGGCAATTCACAAAGGTCAGGTACATACATTCCAATTAATCCTAGCCATTGAACAGTTCAGTCAGATTTAGTTATTTATTCAAATTGGATAAAACGTTTTTCTATCTAAGGAAACCCAGCAGATTGCATCCAGTCAGTGACTTGCAGCATTCCCTCCACCTGGATGAGCATGTAGAGACAGTGGACAGTCACTGGCGTTGACTTTGCAGCAATCCATCATACTGACAACAGTGTAGACAGTGGAGAGGAAAAACTCCCTTTTAACTGGAAGAAACCTTCAGCAGAACCAGAACCAGGCTCAGTGTGATCGGCCATCTGCCACAACCGACTGGGGGTTTGAGAGAACAGAGCAGAGATAGAAGAACAACACAGAAGCACTGATCCCGGAGTACTTTCTATGGGAAGGAAAAGTAAATGTTAATGGATGTAGTTCCTTTAGTTGTTTCATCTAGAAAGAAAGAACAGATAAACTCTGAGCCAGTTTTCAAGGTTAGAGTCTGAAAGAGATCACAGTTAGTCACAGTAGAAGCTCAGTCAGTTGCTATATCTAGGAGAGAGAAAGGGTTAAACACTGAAAGACAGGGCCATGTGGATCATGAGCATTAAGTTGTTGCCAGCAGAAGCTCGGACGATTCCCCTCTCCAGAAAGGTGTCACAGGTAGACACAGAGCCAGGCCAGGTGTAGCTTCTAGGAAGAGGAAAGAGAGAACAAGGTTAAAAGCTGAAATAACAGCAAATAATGCAAGATTGGAGAGTAGTGTGAGAATGTAGCAGAGAGAGTGAAAGTGGTCATTATGTCCTCCAGCTGCCTAGGCCTATAGCAGCATAACTACAGAGATAGAGTGGCTTAGGTTATCCTGAGCTAACTATAAGCTTTATCAAAAAGGAAAGTTTAAAGCCTAGCCTTAAAAGTAGACAGGGTGTCTGCCTCACGGACTAAGACTGGGAGCTGGTTAAGTCCAGTTCATTTACAAATAAGTTAAATTTAGCATTTAATATCCATTCAGTTTAGGAATGAAACAATTGTAACAATATTGTTTAAATTACTGCCATGGCAACATTTCCATTTTTAATAGTAGCATTTGTTTTATGTGAAATTACCACAAATTTTAAGTTAGTGGATTGTCCATGGAAGACAGTAACTGAGACACTCAAGAAAACCAATATGTTATCCATCAACAAGATTCAAACACCAAGTGCTAAGTTTACCTACATTTT
The DNA here is from genome assembly GCF_021462225.1 of Girardinichthys multiradiatus. Taxonomy (NCBI): domain Eukaryota; kingdom Metazoa; phylum Chordata; class Actinopteri; order Cyprinodontiformes; family Goodeidae; genus Girardinichthys; species Girardinichthys multiradiatus. Next base: position 39,557,067 of record NC_061808.1, read on the forward strand.
CGACTTTAAGTGCAAAAACAGGGCTTTTTAAAGACGTTTATTTCCCAACCTCATAAAGAAGTAAATCTGAATCCTCTGTCCCCAGCTGCCATTACCAAGTAGCTACAGATTTTGGCTAGCTACGCTGCAGCGCCCTATGGTATTTAGAAGAGACACAGAGGAGGTAACTGGGCAGGATAGCTCGTGAAGCTTTGGGAACTCAATCTACCTGGCTAATAAAATAGACAAACTGCTGCTTCTCTGCTCTAAAAGCTCTGCGTGTTTCTGCCACCCTCTGTTTTGCGGAACCTGGCTCTGTGGGCACAACCCAGACAGTCCACTACAGATACCTGGCTTCCAGTGGTTTCATGCTGACAGCAGGGCGGAGCTCTGGGGGAAACAGAGGAGGTGGTTCTGCTTTTACATAAACACAGGATAGTGTACTGATGTCTCAGTGTTACATAAGACATGTAGTCCTCACCTGGAGTCATATTTTTAAGCGTAAACCCTTTCATTCACAGAGAGAGTTCTCGGTTGTGTGTGTGTATATATATATATATATAGCGTGTCATACGATATGATGCAAGAGCTGCGCATTTGTCGCATAACTACATTTGAACACCAAAGTAACAACAAAAATCCCAATGAGACGGACTTTTTCTTCGTGCTTTTTTCTTCGTTATCAGCAAAATACTCGAGCAAGTGCAATGTAACAGCTCGACTTTGTTTGGTCCAGTTTGAAAGTCTCTGTGTGAAAGCAAATTTTGTCAACTGAAGGTGTAAAATGATCCTGGACCAGACCAGAAATGAATGTGCCCTTAGATTCCCAGATAAATATCTATATCTAGGTCTCTATCTAGATATCTATATCTAGATTTGTCCATCTATCCATCTATTGCACGGTTATGAAGCACAGCAAACGAAGCTGATGGCTGAAGGTGGGGCTTCAGGCCACACCTCCAGCCATCAGTGAGTCAATGGAAACAACAGGTTTGGTGCTGAGCATAGGGAGGTCAAGCGGAGTGGAGCCGTGTGGACCTGGAACGATGAATGGAAAAGAGGCACTAGTAGTTTGCTTATATACACAAAAGTAACCAAGGAGTATTTGTCTACTTCGCCTGAAAGAATTCCTAAAAGATTTAAAAGCAAAGTTTAAATTTTTTGTTTTGATTTTTTTTTTTTTTTATCGTCTAGATTATATCAAACAGAGTGATATTTTGTGACACGACAAAATAAACAGTTGAGCTAACCTCCTAAGCTGCAGGAACTTTGCTTCATTTGTGCTGCAGAAGTGTTGAAGCTCATTGAAGTTGGATGGCAGCGGCAGCCTGGACAGAGCCTGCAGCCTGGAGATGCAGGAAGGCAAACGCTGTACCACAGACAGGAACTCCTGAACGAAGGCATCAATTTCCTGCAGGGACCAGCACAGGAATAAAGTCACCATCAGAACACCATGGCAATAAAAGAAACAACAAAACACAGATGTAAAAAAGTAAGTTTGCACTCCAACACTGTTCTTTATACTTCTAAGCCTACATATCAAAACATTCTAACTGTAAGGCATATCAGATTTGTTCACTTTAAACATCCAGCCTGAATGTAGACCAACCTGCTAAAGATAATGAATAGTCAGAGGCCAGCTGAACATGACTGAATGCATTATTCAACAAAGAAGTCTCCTTTCACTTGTTAATGAGGTCAGCTGATTGTGCACAGTCTCTGAACAAGCTTCACCAAGGTAACAAATGACGGTCTCCAAACACTTTGACTGATCAATAGGTTATATTATATACTAATATATACTAATATATACTAATACATTGAAATCACAGCAATAACTCCGACATTTAGGTTCCATCATACTGCTGACATGTCAACTTTTCTGTTTTCCTTTACATGGATGCCCTAACTACCTTAAAGCTTGCTTTAATCTTGTTTCTCCTATGTTGCCTTGTTTTACTCAAAGAAGAACAAGGTCAAATGTTTTATTGAAAGCATCATAACGCAAAACTGATTGGACAAATCTATCTTATGAGAAGGAAATGGGGAGAGTTTGAGAAATGAGATCAGGGGTTAGTCTGTCTGATCTTGTTACAAATACAACCTGAAACAACAACCATCACCTGGGATTGTTTGAAAAGATACTCCAAGAAGAGCTTCAAATTTAATTTCAAGATGATCAAAATGCTGTTTCTAATAGTAAATTGCCAGGTTAAATTGGATATTCCTTGTTATTTAAAAAATAATCTAGTTTCATAACATCTTCCCACTTGGGGATGCGGCTAAGGCTGGTTAAGGCCATATTCATCCTACAGGCAGTCAATCTTTAGTCATTATGGACAGGAAATCAGGTACTACAGTGGATTTAGCTTCAAACAGAAAATCTGGAGTTTGATGTAATTTTCACTCTTTAAAGTGTGTATATGCCAAAACACGTCACTCTTTCTAAAGCCATCTTGCTGTTAAGGGATTAAATGATTTAATGACAATTAAACAGGTGTAATCAAATGAAAATGGAGCATTGGGATGAAACAACAGTAATTGTTTAAACAGCAATGATGGTAATTGTCATCTTAAAAAAGGCATCAAATTACACTGATTTCACCTGAATTCCTTAAAGTCACTCAAACTTCATCACAGGAGCCAAATATACAACACAGAGCCATAACTGCACATTAGCAGTAAGGGTGAGAAAGGATCACAGAGTAGATATGATGCAGTGATACAATACATAACAAGGACTGCAGCAGCAGCAGATGCTGATTAACACTGTCAGGTGTTTATAATGTCACAATACACTGTCACGGTTCTAATCTTATTCTATTTAAAAACATTGAACAATACCCGGTGAAACAATACAAACTTGTTTCAGCTGCACATGAGGCAGTGCTCTCAAATACAAATAAAACGTTTAGGGAGTTGCAGTTCCTTCAGTATTTCACTTTTCACATTTTAAAAATAAAAAAAAACTTGCACAACAGGTTAGACGAGTAGATAAGATCGGTTTTACGTAAGCATTGATTGGCCGGCCGTTCAACCGGTGTACCTCTGATGTAATTGTATGAATATTGTGGAATGATCTGAAAAGGGGGCTATGGAAATTATCAGGTACTCCATTTAAACCCACTCCAAGGTTTCACTGACTCTACAAAGGAGCATTAGACAATTTCTCGTGTCAAGATAATGTGCTTTGACTCCTTTAAAAATGTTTTTATTACCTTAATGAAGCTAACCCAGCTTCTGTGGCAGTAAAGAAAATAACCCCCCAAGGAGGACTGTAGCTGGCTCCGGTCAATGTAGTTTGATAGTTCTGGGATTTCCTTCAGGAGGATATTCTGACAAAGACAGATCAGTGTTACATGTCAAAAATAAAACCAACTTTTCACATAGAAGGATGTGCTGTAATTACCCTGAAAGATGAAGTGCAGGACATTGATGGAACCAGGAGTTTTAGGAACAGCTTTACAACATTCTTCTTCTTGGGCCGAATCACGTAAACACTGTGGACTGTTCGCTTGTGCTCCTAGAAAAATGAAGTTTGATAAATTAGTAACTATTAGCATTTATCCTCCCTGAACACCACAAACTTAAATTTAAACCTTGTATTCCAGACATTTATGAATTTCTTTTCACAACAATAGAGAATTCAAAGAGAAAAAAAAAAAAATCTCTCAAACCTTGGATCGCCAGAGACCCAAAGGAACTGATAAACAAGTAAAAAAAAAGAAAACCTTTAGATAGGGAGATTGATTTATTGAGTATACAGAACCAACCAAAAGTCATGATAAGAGACAGCAAGGATGTGTACAGGAAGAAGGTGGAGAGCAAACTTCAGCAGAACAATTGCAGACATGTGGTTAGGGATGAAGATCACAGGCTTCATGCAGAAGGAGGATCAAACAGACAGATATCTGGACAGAACCAACGAACTGAACACAACGAACTGAACCCACAGCCAAATAGACATGAGCTGCTGTTTTTTCAAAGAGGCTTTTTCCCATTTTAAAAAGGAAATCATGCTCATTTAGAGTAATACCACAAGGCATTTTGATTAGATAACCAAACATGTGATCTCTCAAACCCAAAACACAAGAATTCCACAGACTACCACAAATATGATGCACTTAGTGGAGTAGATCAGCTCAAACTAAAGCTGTCCGACTGGATTATTAATTGTAAAACCTCAGGGTGCAAAAAACAGCCCCCACTAGTAAGTTGGCTAAGTCACTGTGCAGAGTACCATGTTCATGTATAATTCAGGCAGAAGCAACTGCTCAATAACACAGCTATTTCACAACAGCACAGACTCTTAAAAGTTAAAAGTTCAATACCATGCAGCTTTTAGGACACAAGTAAACTTTAAAACATTTCACAGAATGTGCTTTGCAATAAAATACCAGCATAAAGAAAACATTTAAGCATTAAAAATAAAATAAAAAATAAGGAGAAAGAAAAAAAAAAAGCATTCAGTTACCTTTCAAAGCAATCAATATTGTAAATACAGTTTAAAGACAGGGAAAACATTCCACCGTCGAGGTTCGACTTCTAGAGAGAAGTAAAATTGATGGGTTCTAAAACAGGTCCGAGGAACTCTAATATCTGGTTAGTTGATATGAGGCTCTGAGTTGATGTAAAAGGCTTTACAGGGGTTTGAGTGGTCATGCTCCTAAATACACTTTTGACTTGACAATAAGATCTTAAAGTTAAAGTAACTGGCAGTCATTGCAGAGACATCAAGACTGGAGTGATATGTCCTCCTGTTGGCTCCAGTAAGGAGGAATCTAGCTGCAGGGTCTTATACCATTTGGAAACGATCAAGGTCCTTTTCGTTAATACAAGTAAAAAGTCATAGCATTATAGTAAACAAATAATTGTTGAATGATCATCTATAATTCACATTTTGACACTGGCCCTTTTAATTTCTTATTATTTCTCAAGCAAAAACAGCTTTGTACCAGTTTTGTGTAATTTCTTAGACATGGACTGATTAGCACACGTCTTCTGACAAGACTGGACAGCTGAATCTAAATGGCCAGACTGGTGTCCGATTTGAGAAGTCATGCTCTCAGGAGTAATATTTAAGCATCCAGTCTTTCTAGAGTTTAACTAAAGGCAATTGTCACTGAGCCATTTCTTAATGTCTGACAAACAACACATGGGGTTTCAGAATGTATGTAGTTTGATTCCCTAAATGAAGATTGCAGCTGAATGCCATCTGCATAAATGTGATAAAAGCGGTCCTGGCCAAGATGAGTACGAATACCAGAAACAGTATTGTTTCTAAAACAGAACCCTGGGGAGACTTCACATTACGGGCTGATGGAAATTAGACATGATGTTGTTGACATGAACACCAAAGGTTCTGTCTGGAAGGTAAACCATTTTAAAAGGGGAACCAGAGATCTCCACCAGATCCTAAACCCCATTAAATAAGGTTATATAGTCGTTGGCATAAAATGTGCAATTTACTATGAAGGACATGTCAAAACCTGGTTAATAAAGGAAACGTAATATTCTTCTTAACTCTATATGTACAGACTATTTTACCAGCACACAACAGTACTGATGTGTAAAGAAAATCTTTGGCCACATTAAGGACTTAAAATAAAAAGCAACAGAAAAGAGCAAGGAAACAAATTCTCACTGTTGATGTGGAGTGAAAACAGCCTTCTGTTTATATTGTTCTCCTACATGATGAGCTGATAGTTATCCTTAAAAAGAATAAAACCAACCAATCAGTTACTGAGGCAATGAAACTGACATTTTTAATAAAAAAAGTAAAGCTAAAAAACACAAACAGTATCAAATAACTTCACTATCGTCACAATCCACATTTTTATATTAACTAGTTACCATACTTTCACCGTCATTCTGTTTTAGAACTCACATGTTCCGGTGTAGACACGCTTAGTCTTTATCTAATTATCTTCACGTTAAAAAAACATCTCATTAATATACATTTCTTTAAAAAACATCTTTGCAAGTGTAACTGTTGTTTACAACATGTTTTTAAATAAATACTGCTGGTCCAAAAATAAAAGTGGTTTAGAATTACAGGCTCAAAATCCTGAAGATCCCACATGATGCAATCATGTAAACTGAACCAAAAAACAAACAAATAAAAAACAAAACAAAAAAGAAGAATAGTAGATACTAGTCAGAGAACGTTTGGGTGGCGACTAAAGAGTGCACTACATTCAGGAAGCTGAGACCAGGTAAACCTGAGGGTATCAGCCTCCGAGCCCTCATGTATTCGTAGAACAGGACCCAGATCTAATGAAGTATAAAACAGTCACACTAGCAAGATTTAGGCCTGCGGGAAAAAAATGGAAGGAGCCTGGCTCTATCTTCCCATCACAATTAAATGTATTCATAGGCTCCATGAGATTTCAATCTGAAATTTATTGAATATTTCATAAAGTGAGTTGAAAAAGGCTTACAGTCAACTGCTGGGTATTAAGGGCTACTGTAACCATGACTTAAAAGTACCACTGGACTGTGTTTTAAAGTAAACTAATAAAAATCGTAGCTCATTCTAACAATGATTCCCCAGGTCTCAGGGAGCCTTGTAGAGGAACGCTGCAACGCAGCCACTGGACACATATTTGAAAAAGTGTTGCAACATTCCGTTGCACAGAGATATCAGATTTCCCTTCCCTCCTTATGCAGCATGAGTACACTTTACCTGAAGTTTGCTTTTTTGGAGTTAGTAAAACAATCTTAGACGAGAGCTGAGGGACCCATAACATGACTTTCAGTCTGCAAAGATTGTTAAAGGCTAGGGTGTTCACACCAATAGACAGGATCACACAACTGGGATTGCTGAGGGATCAGACTACAGAAATACAGGTCCTTCTCAAAATATTAGCATATTGTGATAAAGTTCATTACTTTCCATAATGTCATGATGAAAATTTAACATTCATATATTTTTGATTCATTGCACACTAACTGAAATATTTCAGGTCTTTTATTGTCTTAATACGGATGATTGTGGCATACAGCTCATGAAAACCCAAAATTCCTATCTCACAAAATTAGCATATTTCATCCGACCAATAAAAGAAAAGTGTTTTTAATACAAAAAACACCAACCTTCAAATAATCATGTACAGTTATGCACTCAATACTTGGTCGGGAATCCTTTGGCAGAAATGACTGCTTCAATGCGGCGTGGCATGGAGGCAATCACCCTGTGGCACTGCTGAGGTCTTATTGAGGCCCAGGATGCTTCGATAACGGCCTTTAGCTCATCCAGAGTGTTGGGTCTTGAGTCTCTCAACGTTCTCTTCACAATATCCCACAGATTCTCTATGGGGTTCAGGTCAGGAGAGTTGGCAGGCCAATTGAGCACAGCGATACCATGCTCAGTAAACCATTTACCAGTGGTTTTGGCACTGTGAGCAGGTGCCAGGTCATGCTGAAAAATGAAATCTTCATCTCCATAAAGCTTTTCAGCAGATGGAAGCATGAAGTGCTCCAAAATCTCCTGATAGCTAGCTGCATTGACCCTGCCCTTGATAAAACACAGTGGACCAACACCAGCAGCTGACACGGCACTCCAGACCATCACTGACTGTGGGTACTTGTCACTGGACTTCTGGCATTTTGGCATTTCCTTCTCCCCAGTCTTCCTCCAGACTCTGGCACCTTGATTTCTGAATGACATGCAGAATTTGCTTTCATCCGAAAAAAGTACTTTGGACCACTGAGCAACAGTCCAGTGCTGCTTCTCTGTAGCCCAGGTCAGGCGCTTCTGCCGCTGTTTCTGGTTCAAAAGTGGCTTGACCTGGGGAATGCGGCACCTGTAGCCCATTTCCTGCACACGCCTGTGCACGGTGGCTCTGGATGTTTCTACTCCAGACTCAGTCCACTGCTTCCGCAGGTCCCCCAAGGTCTGGAATCGGCCCTTCTCCACAATCTTCCTCAGGGTCCGGTCACCTCTTCTCGTTGTGCAGCGTTTTCTGCTACACCTTTTCCTTCCCACAGACTTCCCACTGAGGTGCCTTGATACAGCACTCTGGGAACAGCCTATTCGTTCAGAAATTTCTTTCTGTGTCTTACCTTCTTGCTTGAGGGTGTCAATAGTGGCCTTCTGGACAGCAGTCAGGTCGGCAGTCTTACCCATGATTGGGGTTTTGAGTGATGAACCAGGCTGGGAGTTTTAAAGGCCCCAGGAATCTTTTGCAGGTGTTTAGAGTTAACTCGTTGATTCAGATGATTAGGTTCATAGCTCGTTTAGAGACCCTTTTAATGATATGCTAATTTTGTGAGATAGGAATTTTGGGTTTTCATGAGCTGTATGCCAAAATCATCCGTATTAAGACAATAAAAGACCTGAAATATTTCAGTTAGTGTGCAATGAATCTAAAATATATTAATGTTAAATTTTCATCATTACATTATGGAAAATAATGAACTTTATCACAATATGCTAATATTTTGAGAAGTCAACTAAATGTATCAACCTCTCGTGGAAGCTCTTGTGAGCATGACAGTTTCTACAAGACATAACTGTAGGTGGCGGTAATAAAGAATATTCTCAGAATTTGGACAGGTTTTATTTCTCTGGCACTCAAAAGCAAAATGAATTAGATGCCATTTAAAATATGTTAAGAATAACCCACAAGTTATTAGGATTTGGATGTATTTTTGGTTATATTCATGCTGAGAGTTTAGAACATATATTTGAGGTTGTTAAGTTATTTTTGGGTTTTGGAATGACAGTGTTTGCTTTAATCTTTAAATGTTATTTGTATTCTAACAGAAAACAATATAATGTTTGGGCTGGATTGTGCAAATAAATATAATCAGCTTTGTTTGTCAAGTTTGTGCACACAAAGATTTTGACTTTGTTTCTACCTTGCTCTTAATGAAGAAATTGAAAATATAAATGTATAGAAAGGGAAATAAGTTTTTGTAAATATTTATATAAACAGTGTTTTTACAAAAAGACATGGTCATAGCTGAATTAGTGCAAATATGTGAGGTATCAATCAATCTGGGCATTCTATTAAGTGTTCATCAGAGAGACAGTATGGGCGAAGAAAATGTCTTGGTGGCGACTAGTTTTTGCAAATAGCGCTCTGTAGAGCCCCCTGAAGGTAAAAGTATAAACAGTTTGTGTCCAGAATGTGTGGGGTCTGCAGAGATGTTAGCTGCCATTTTCCGGACACTAGACCTGTACAAGTCTTGGATGAGGGGGAAGGTCAGCCCTGATGATTCTCTCTGCAGACTTGATTGTTTGTTGTAAATTGGCCCTTTCCTGTTTTGTGGAAGAACCAAACCATACAGTGATGGACAAACAGAGAACAAATATAATGAATAATGGCAGAGCAGATGATCAGCAGCTCCTGTGGAAGGTTGTCCTTCTTGAGTGGCCGCAGGAAGTACAGTCTCTGCTGGGCCTTCTTCCAGCGCAATGTGTGAGAACCACCTCAGATCACAAGAAATGGTGGTTCCTAGGAACTGATGCTCCCAAAGCTCACCTGCTGCCGCCGCCGGTCAGTCAGAAGCCGGTGATTCACTGAGGTGGAGGCCAACACCGTGAGCTGGGTGAGCTTCTGGTGGAGAATATCTGAGTGGATGGTGTTGAAGGCCGAACTGAAGTCCACAAATAGGATTTAGGTGTACATCACTGGGTGGTTGAGATAGTGTAGGATGAGTTGTAGTCCAAGACTGACTGCATAATCTACCAACCTCTTTGCCTGAAAAGCAAACTCTAGGGGGTCCAGCGCAGGGATGTTCTTCAGATGCTTTAAATGCCAGTTGCTAAAATTATTTCATGATGACAGACATTAGGGCAAATGGTGTGTTTCTTGGCAAGGAAAAGGATTAAAGTGGAACTAAACCGCAAATCAACTATATAAACTGGGCCTTAAGGGTGCCATCTTTATGTTGCCGTGCAAGTTTTTGCGTTTTCATGTTAACTTCTCTTTGTATGTTTAATTCTGCAACATTCATCCTAAAACCGTCTTAGTGCTGCCATCTTTGGGTTGAACCGTGGCTATTGCAGTTGAATTTTCCTATTGGTTCAAACAGTACATCTTGGTACATGTCTATGTCACAACCATGCACTCGGGTATGAAACAATATCACTCAGACACACAGTGTCAGGAGTTGGAACTGTGAGCATTGAATATAGCATTTCATGCTTTATATCTTTGATCATATACTTTGACTTGCTTCAGATAATATAAATCTATGTTTTTTTCTACTGTTTGACAGTTTGTTACTTTGAACGTTAGCCCATGTTAGCACTGATGCTGCCAACATCACTACCACTCAAACTGGACCCATTCTGTCCTCCACTGCCTCAGCAGCGCCAGGCTCATAAAGTCTCCCGCAATCTCCGGAGATGAGGGGCGTGAAAAATCCTCCACCTCCAAAGATGGTGAAACTACCAGGATTAATATGTCAAATTCAGCTAGCTGCCACTTTCCCTCATCCTGCTGACCACACCCCCACCTAACTCCTCCACTCATCCTCACACTTGGCCTTGCCCCTTGGTGTCTCTTGGCACCGCCCACTTTGGTGGCATTTTTCAAAATTTGTCTGGGGGCGGGGTTATGCTTCAACATCATTTAAAGATTTATGATAAATATTATTCTATTTGGAAAATTGTTTATGTTTCTTGCCATCTCACCACACTGACGGACCATACCTATTGCAAAGTGACGTAGAATTTCTGAGGGTAAAATGGAGCAAATAAAAATATGCAGCATGTCCCCAGCTTAGGTCAACATCAAGTTTCACTTATCAAATCTCAACTGTACTGAAACTAACTTACCAAAAAAAAAAAATTCACAAAAACATATCAAAAAACTTAATAAATGTGCTCTGGCCTAAAAGCCATGTGATAATATTTTTTTTCTAAGGGCTACGTTCACGCAGGCAACCTAATCAAGATTACGATAAGACAAGATTGCGGTTTGCTGATATTTTGCCATTATTGTTTACTCCTATTAAACATGATCCCTCCATTTGCTTTTAAAAATCCAGTTCTAAAGTTTTAACTAACATGTTTGGGCATCCTGATGTGAAACAATTGTGCCTCTTTCCCATTCACCGTACAACTCAACTCCACATAACTCACCGACGGCTGGAGTTACTGCTCCAGCCGTCAATGTTGTGTGCTGTGCCGCCATTAACCTTTTCTGTGTGACACTGTCACAAAAGTAACTGTGTAAAACGGTAAACTTAAATAAATTAAAAATGAATACAAACAATATACCAATGATGCTTGTATTATTGTATATGCAATAATAAATTGTATATGTCCTTTTTCATGTAGAAAAATATCTACTGTGATAATCATCTAGGCTGAATTAAAATAAGGCAAGGGGGTTTTGACGTGAGGGGATGTGCCAGGAGAGGCAAAGAGGAGACACCCTGGTGTTTGGTCAGGTGAGCTCCAAAGTTTGTCTGAAGAAGTTAACATTTTAGGCTTTTTGAGGAAGACTCATTGACAGGATGTTCAGTTGAATACGAACAAGGCCTGGAGATGGAAACAACCAGCAACAATAACGCCAACCCGGCGACACATTTCCTTTTCTCTGTTTTGGTATATACCAAGAGTGAGTCATCTGGGTCCCAACTTTATTTTTTCATGCATTACTTTTTTCAAGCTCGTGATCAGACTTTAAAGCAACCTATATATATATATTATATATATACATATATATATATATATATATATATATATATATATAACCTTAGACAAATATTGTAGTTAGAGTCATCCAGCTGACTATGCAAACTGCCAATCAGTGAACAGCAGCCTGTTCACGTCACATTCTAGCCCTGATCTGCTGAGGCTCAACAAGATTGGAGTGGAGCCAGCCAAAGTAAAGCTCATGGAAAAGGGGCATATGCATGCCTACAATATGCATATTGTAGGCATATTGCATGGCAGAAATATTTATTTTCTTTTACATCAACACAAATAATTCAATTTGAGAGAGCTTTAAGAAAATCACTTTGATCATCTGTAGAGTATATAACTATAGTAAAAATAATAAAAAGGTCAAATGTTTACCAAAAAAATATATACATTTTGTAAATAAACATGTGCTGGCATCAAACCAGTAGATTTGTGGTGAACTGGAAACCTAGAGCAGGACAGGATCCACACTGTGGTGAGGAATTACCTCGAGGAGAAGCAGAGTCTCCGTGATGAACCTGGTTGTTGATACTGATGCAAGCCTCAGATCAGCAACCACTGACACTAAACTCTGCTTTTCCTGTTTCTTACTGTAGAGACACAAAAACTGTTATTCCACCTCACATTTTACACAAACACACACATTTACCCTGTTCTGAACACAGCATACTTGAGCAGGGCATGAAAGTAATTTATGAAGTCCACAACTTCTGCTTTGCTGAGTTTCAAAAGCTTGTCCTGACCATCCACTGGGAATATTACCAGAGGGCAGCCATGCTGGTCGAACACACCTGAACAAAGCAGAGAACGTTTCAACTTTCCGGATTCCAAAAAACAGGCAGCTGTACCAGATAACTATAATCAATCTGACAGCATCTTTCTAAAACTTAAGTTTTATGGCTGGTAAAGGCATCCTTTACTTAAGATCTTACTTTAAGTGAGCCTTTCAGATTTAAACACCTGCCGAATCAGGCTAATATCAACCCTATTCTGATTACTTCATGTAAAAATCCAGGTGGAAAGGTCAGAAGTAAAAAAAAAACAGAAATACCAGGGAACAACACAGCTCCGGAACCGAGCACATGGTCTGAGGGCAGCGGGGGAGATGGGTCACACTCCTGCACCGGCTTCTGAATGCCTGCGAAGTTTGGTGGCAAGTTAGGAATTCTATCGGAAACGTGCCGGACCAGACTTTCTAGCAGCCTCGGTTATATGAGCAGCGGAGAACCCGGGCCAGCACATTTCACACATGCTTTGCAAACAACTGGAAGGTTTGAAAAATGAAGCTTTGAAACGTGCCACGCCTTCAGTGTGTGTGCAGACACACAATACCTGTCTGTCGTAGCCTACTTGCTGCGTGACGGCTCATGTTGATATCCTCAGTCACGTTTTATCTCTACGCGCCTGATTCTGGTCTGGAACACAATCTGCTGTCTTCATGGACCCCACAAAACACGCAGTTCGTTTACTTTACCGATCACGGCCAACTGGGGCGACTCGGTTCTCCTCTCGCCGCCATCTTCCAGCTGCTGAGTGAGCGATGCTCGCTTTTCTGTTAAACCAGGGAAGGCGGAGGAAACGCTCAGAGGGGCGGGCCATGTGTTAGCTGGAAGTGTCAGGATACTTGGTTGTACCACCTGTGGTAAAGATAACTAAGGGGACTTTTGTTGACCCCTGTCCCCTGGAAAAAAAGAGCCCAAGGAGCAGCTACAGACTCAGAGGGCACCCAAGTCCACAGAGAAGTAGGAGATGGAACAAGAACTCAAAACATACTACACCACACTTCTTAAAAGAGACAGGGTAGAGTGGTAAATCTCACCAAATCAACATGTGACATGCTGATACTCCTACCAAAGCAGACTGAATACTGAAATGATATCAAGCAGAGCTTCAACAAAGTTTTAAGCACATGTATGCAACAGGGTTATTTCAGTTTTTTATGATTTTTAAACAGTTGTTAGTTTTTCAGTTGAATTGTAGAGGGTAAATGTCACATTATGTGTTGATAAAGATTTTAAATTGTAGTTTCATCACAAAACCTCTGAATATTAAAAGGGTTGTCCACTCTTCTGAGAACCACTGTACATCATTAGATGAAATGTGTTTCTTCTCCGAGTCCTCTAAGCAGCCTGTCAAATTACTTTGTGTGTAAATGACATCCTTTATAATAATAAATCCCTTCTTTCTGGTATTCCATTGAACTGGTCTGACAACATATCTTTGTCACCGTTTGTTTATCTTATTTAACTTGAATAACTTTGACTTCACAGGAAACCGTCAGCTCAGCTGAGAAACACCAAACCTGCTCCAGCGCTCTTAAACAGGCCAGATTTCGTTTATTCCTTTGTGTGGAAACAAGACAAAAAGAGGAAAATGATGACTTTGCTTTTATTGATACTCATTTTATTCTGACAACTGAAAAGGAGCTTAAAAATTTGGTGTATACATCATTTTAAATTGTTATACTTTTCAGAGCCATAAATTATGCTATTTACATTTATGTTATTGTGTTTAACTAATAAAATCAAACAGCTTTCTCCTGGTAGATGAAAGACATTTACGTAGACCTAACTTTGGACAATTTTAAAAGACGGAGCATCAGTTCTAATTATGTTCCATCCATGAGTTTTGTTTTAGACCTGCAAGGTTACTGGCAGGACATGAAAATAGATCTTCAGTTCTTTCAGGATTTTTCAGACAAAATCTTCAATTTTCGACCTCAAATTTAAATGTCTTTCTAAGGGTCTCAGCAGCTGGATAAACATGCCAAAGTTTGAACTGCACAGCTTAAATGTTTGGTGCAATGCACCGTTTCAATTAGTTCTGTTTTTTTTTTATTACAAACTTACTTTATAATAAAGCTAATGAATCTGCAGAATATGATCAATTTTGGGGGTTTTTATTAACCAGAATGTGGTTATAAACCGGCTGGTTTATTATTGCATATTTACTCTGTCAGCAGTTAAAGATGTAATGAACTCAGATTGCTCTAACAGGTTATCTCTGACCTCGTCGCCTCGATCTAAGAGGGCAGTGATTTGGTGACTGACAGCTAAGGAATGCACCCACTGCCTTGTATTTCTATAGAGAAGTGGGTGAAGAAGTGGGAGATGTTCTGAGCTTTGTACTCACAAAGTAACAGTGGGAACAGATGTGTGATTGAGTATTTCTAGTAAGTAAAATAAGCTAGCATAAAATGGCAACACATAACCATCAACACCTAATGTTTTTATTTGATTTATGCCATAAATATGCTTTACTGTTATATCATTATATCGTTAAATTTCTAAAGAGGACCCTAAGACCTCAAACCTGTTGTTTGGAGACTCTGGAAACAACATGAAACTGTTAAGAGAATCAACCCACTACCAGCCTGTGTGAAGTGGTGCCAAATATTTATGCAACATTAGTGCTGGATTGTGTGGCAGATGCTTGAGCTTGTGGTGCCATCCTCTTAAAGATGTTAATAAAAGCTTATAACCCCTTGCATTAGTTACATTTAGTGAAACTGCTGTGCTGGCTTCTGCTGCTAAAGATTGAGTTAGGTACAGCATTTTTATGTGATTTGAGTAACGTGTAAAGGGAGGGGAAACAATTAGCCTTAGAATTTTACATAATATCTTTAAACTAAAAGCAGCACAAATTATAATTTTAGGAGCCCAAAGCGGCACTATAGAAGGATTTTACTTTAGCATTTTTACTTTTAAATTAAGTGCCGATATTTTGAAATCCACCGAAAATGAATCCCACTTTTAAGTTTCATGTTTTTTATTTTGAAATCACAACCGGAAGCGATTTCCTCAGCGCTGGAGGGCGGAGCTGGTTAGGTGATCCAGAATATCACAAACTGTCGTCTTCATCTTGCCTGAAAAAAATAAATGGCAGTTACTACATCTCAATGAGTGCTTTCGAAATACTGATCGATATATTCTGAATAAAATGTTGAGAAACTGGCCAGTGAATACTGGACCAATTTGCTTGCTGCGGTCCGGGTAACAGCGTAGTTGCTAAAGGGAGCTTAGGCCGGGGAACAGGTGGCTGAACACAGGTCAGCGTTAGCGCTATTTGGTTAGAGTCTCCGTCGCTCAGTTTTGTTAAAACCAAAATAATGACGCACCGTCGGTAGGAATAACTAGGGCTTGTACTAAACTTGCGAATGCGAAGAAATGATCATTTCGCTCGGAAGGAACGGGTTAATCGGACTCGCTCTCGGAGCTGCTGCCAGTTTGGGATTGATTGGCTTTATAATTTTCAGAGAGCGTAGCAGAAGATCTCAGAAGCTGGGATCGAGAGGCCAGCCAGCTCAAAGGCTGGTTGAACAGGCGGATGGAGCTGCGCTTTTCCAAGAGCCACTGGATGCTCAGGGTAGGTTAGTTTCACACTGCCCCCTGCTGTTTAGATGATGACATGTTTGCTTCTAAACTCTACAAGTTTTTTTAAGGCCGTTTTTGTGTGACTATATTAGCAACTAAGTATTTCGAGAGGTAGTTTTGTCCTAAAGCCCTGCTTTACCGCTGATCGCTAAGTTAATCATCAGGTCACAACATCAAGAAACAAGAAAAGTTGCAAGTAATTTATTATTTAATGTATTTTACAAATATATAATGAAACGATTGCATTTAGGTACATATAATTTAATTAAATTCAAAAATACTTTATTAATCCAAAAGGGAAATTAAATGTTGTAGCTCATTATGAAGGTTTCTTCAAAGAGTTGTTGTAGATGCTGATGGCTGTGTACAGGAAGGATCTCCTGTAGCACTCCGTCTTACAGCACATCTGAAGAAGCCTCTGACTGAAGACACTGTTGTTGTTGTAGGACAGTCTCATGAAGAGGATGCTCAGGGTTCTCCATAATGTTCTTCATTTTATGAAGAATCCTTCTTTGTACAATGATCTCCAGAGGAGTCCCCAGAACAGAGCCAGCCTTCTTTATCAGCTTGTTGAGCTTTTTTAGGTCCCTGGCTCTGATGCTGCTACCCCAGCAGATGATGGCAGAAGAGATCACACTCTGCAATTCAATTCAGTTTTATTTATATAGCACCAATTCACAACACATGTCGTCTCAAGGCACTTCACAAAGGGTTTGGAATGGTGCGGGGTTGTTGGGGAGGTTAGATTAAACTACTGAGTGCTAGAGTTTGGCCATTTTAGAATGGGCTATGTGTAGGGGTACTAAGTAAAATAATACACTGATAAAGTTTGTCCATGTAGAGCCCACTGGTGGCCATTGTTATACTAAAAACCACAAGGATTGGGGGTACCTCTCTCTGTCAGACTGATTATAACCATTGGAAAAGAGAAGGGGTCATACAGGTAGCAGAAATGGAGGGTGTGTTTGCACCTCAACCATAACTGAGTTTAGGCTAAACCTGACTCCCCCTTACTCCATCCAACAGGGAGGGAGGAAGGCAGAGGTAAGAATAATTGGAGAGTGTTGTTCAATTAGCAGGGTAAGAGCACAGTTTTGCTCAAAATATTGAAATGCACACAACATTATGGGTGACATACCAGAGTTGTTGGTGCACGTCTTGCTGGCGCATCTGTGACCAAGACAACAAGTCTTTGTGATGTAGCAAGAGCCACGGTATCCACGGTAATGTCAGCATACCACCAAGAAGGACGAACCACATCCAACAGGATTAACTGTGGACGCAAGAGGAAGCTGTCTGAAAGGGATGTTCGGGTGCTAACCCGGATTGTATCCAAAAAACATAAAACCATGGCTGCCCAAATCACGGCAGAATTAAATGTGCACCTCAACTCTTCTGTTTCCACCAGAACTGTCCGTCAGAAGCTCCACAGGGTCAATATACACGGCCGGGCTGCTATAGCCAAACCTTTGGTCACTCATGCCAATGCCAAACGTCGGTTTCAATGGTGCAAGGATCGCAAATCTTGGGCTGTGGACAATGTGAAACATGTATTGTTCTCTGATGAGTCCACCTTTACTGTTTTCCCCACATCCAGGAGAGTTACGGTGTGGAGAAGCCCCAAAGAAGCGTACCACCCAGACTGTTGCATGTCCAGAGTGAAGCATGGGGGTGGATCAGTGATGGTTTGGGCTGCCATATCATGGCATTCCCTTGGCCCAATACTTGTGCTAGATGGGCGTGTCACTGCCAAGGACTACCGAACCATTCTTGAGGACCATGTGCATCCAATGGTTCAAACATTGTATCCTGAAGGCGGTGCCGTGTATCAGGATGACAATGCACCAATATACACAGCAAGACTGGTGAAAGATTGGTTTGATGAACATGAAAGTGAAGTTGAACATCTCCCATGGCCTGCACAGTCACCAGATCTAAATATTATTGAGCCACTTTGTGGTGTTTTGGAGGAGCGAGTCAGGAAACGTTTTCCTCCACCAGTATCACGTAGTGACCTGGCCACTATCCTGCAAGAAGAATGGCTTAAAATCCCTCTGACCACTGTGGAGGACTTGTATATGTCATTCCCAAGATGAATTGATGCTGTATTGGCCGCAAAAGGAGGCCCTACACCATACTAATAAATGATTGTGGTCTAAAACCAGGTGTTTCAGTTTCATTGTCCAACCCCTGTACTTTCCAATTAATTGTAACCATTGAACAGTTCAGTCAGATTCAGTTATTTATTCAAATTGGTTAAAAAGTTTTTCTATCTAAGGAAACCCAGCAGATTGCATCCAGTCAGTGACTTGCAGCATTCACTCCTCCTGGATGAGCATATAGAGACAGTGGACAGTCACTGGCGTTGACTTTGCAGCAATCCCTCATACTGAGCATGCATGTAGCGACAGTAGAGGGTAAAAACTCCCTTTTAACAGTAAGAAACCTCCAGCAGAACCAGGCTCAGTGTGAGCGGCCATCTGCCACGACCGACTGGGGGTTGGAGAGAACAGAGCAGAGAATGAAAAAGAACACAGAAGCACTGATCCCGGAGTACTTTCTATGGGAAGGAAAAGTAAATGTTAATGGATGTAGCTCCTTTAGTGGTTTCATCTAGGAAGAAAAAACAGATAAATTCTGAGCCAGTTTTCAAGTTTAGAGAATGAAAGAGAGAACATATAATTAGTTACAGTAAAAGCTCAGTCAGTGATATGCAGCATCTTGCTGCAAACACCAAAGGCCCTAAGCTTTCTCAGGAAGTACAGTCTGCTCTGTCCCTTCTTATAGACAGCTTTACAGTTGCATCTCCACTCCAGTCTGTTGTCCAGATGAACACCGAGATATTTATACTCCTCCACCACCTCCACTTCTTCTCCCATGATGGAAATAGTGTTGGACCTATTCCTGTTTCCCTTAAAATCTACAATCATCTCCTTTGTTTTATTCATCTTCAAGATGATAATGTAACCCCTGAATGTTACACTACACCTAGTCTGTTCTCAAGGTCCAGTAGAACCTGTAGGGTTGGGAGCAGAAACTGAGCAGAAGGCTGTGTCAGGCCTTTGGGAACAGGTTGATGCTGACCAGTGAAAAGGCTTTCTGCCAATATTGACTTTTCTGTATTTCAAGTTTTCTTTTTCCCTTGGTCTCTCTTTGGCATGTTTAAGCAGCAGTTCCCAGAACCATAACTCTGACACAATCTTAGTCTACCTGAAAGGTTCTCCTGAGTTCGCTCTTTACCTGTTACTTGGAGAATCTTCCAGGTCCTTCCAGCTCAATCATTTAGTCTTTTTCAGCTTTTTAGCTGTACATCTTTCATGTCTTTTGGATTTTCTCTCCAATGTTTTCCAGCATGTACTGTATTTCCAGGAAAGCATGCTTACAACACCATAACTTTCTTTTGAGTTTCGATATCAAGATAGCTGAAGATGTTGAGAATGCTTTAAATATTATGTTTCAGATGATGGAGTCACTTTGGGTGTGTTAAAAATGAATGTTGTGAACGTTATGCCTCAGCAACCTAAACGTGTGTTATTTTGGGCAAATTACAAAGGTTAGGGTTAACATATTGTCTAAAGTGCAGAGACAGTGAGAGGAAGTGTAAAATAAATCTGTGTCCTTCTCCAGAGATGGAGGCCCAGCAGCAGGCCTTGGCAGCAGTGGAGGCAGTGTCACAGGGGCTGTCGCCAGAGCAGCAGCTGGTCCTTAGGAACCAGCTAGACCAAGTGCTGAGCTGTGTGGCCTCGCTGCGCTCAGAGGTGGCTGAGCTCAGGGGGGGGCTGCAGGACATCGCCCTGCAAATCATTCAGGATGTCAAGTAAGTAGAATCAAGAACCAACCATCCTAACTCTCTTGATAACTGTACAGTGAAGGAAAACGTTTTTTCACTGTGTCAAGTTTCCAGAGAAACTGATATTCTGTTTGGCAGCCCGGCCCAGATGTACACTTTAAAAATGTGATATTCTGCTGAGTGTCATGTACTCCACTGTGAAACAGGCTTGTGTGGCTGCTGTTATTTCTCTTACACATTTAGAAAAGGAGTGGAGGATAGTCAAAGGGTCCGTCATCGGCGTCATGTCAACAGAGCGCGCACTGACTCAACCAGCTCCAGTTCTATCTACTTTACTGCCAGCCAGGATATGGCCAGCACTAATGAAGAGACCAGTGAAGGAGGGTATGTCCTCACTTCCCTGCAGTACACCCATTAGGCTTTCAGCATATTTATCAGATTATTTTTCTCACAGTAAAACTGTGTCTTTATTCAAACAGCACAATGTTCCATTCATGATTTTCAACCAGGTGCAAATACTCCAGTACAAAAACCACCACAGCGTCTGTTTTCAGAGACCTGGCCACTCCACGTGTTTTAATTCCAAACACAAATTCTAATTCTTTCTGTCTGTCATCATAGTACAACCAGGACACAGGTTCCGCTGACATGTTGAAGAAGTGGCTGTAATCTTAATTTCTACTCATTGTTTTCCTCTTCCCCCACTTAGTAAATCATTCAGTCAAGCAATCAATCAGGTTTCCATTGAATACATCAGCCCTGACTGGTCAGTTACAGAACAATCAGGTTTTTTTTCCCTTTTCATTAAAATCATCAGAACTTGTCTGTTAATTATTAACAAACAGGCTTGTTGATGCTATTTGTTTTCAGATTTGTATCGAGCTTTGGGACATAGGCTGTGATGCAGAAATGTGGATAATAATGGGGACTGTTATCATTATAATGGGAACCCGTAGGAGATTTTTCCTTTATTGATCCATGTTATTTTGCCCATGTTATTTGGCAGCACCAGTTTTCCACAACTGGTGCTGCCAATCCTAGAACACACTGATGTTATTTATGGCCATGCCACAGAAACTAGTCTTCATCCCCTCAAACTTTGAAATACTCTGTATTTAGAAGTACTTAATCCAATTTAACTCACAATATGGCCTGAGAAATACTAATCAGTTATCTTTTTGTGTTTTACATCAAGAATAAGGAAAGATTTTGACAGTTTGCATTTCGGTTTAAAGCTTCATCAGCTTGAATACTTTAGCTCACTTACTTGCTGTATTACTGTTATTCATAGATCTAAGCTGTCTTTACTTACTTTATTTTAAAACATCTTTTTCTTGCTTTCAGTAAGAATAAAGGTTCGTTTATTCTGGACTTAATCATCACAGAGATATGCACAGGAACTCTGCATCTGTATGTTGTCTCATTTTGTGTCTTGATGTGAAGTCTATGTGCCATGCAGTTGCTATGGTGGTGGTCGTGAGAGTGTGTGACTATGTGGTTGTGAGAGTGTGTGTTTGTGGGTCCTTGAGAACGTCGTATTACTGTTGTTTACCTTCCTGTTCCGTGAGGACCCTGTCAAAAATGAGATGGTGCATCTCAAGGGGTTACCCTTGAAATAATCAGTTGTCATTGCTGCCAATTATACCTTTTATTTCTTTCCATACATAATATGCGCCATCCAAGATGTTAATAAGACCTGTCATTACTGGTATGGTGTCATGATAGTTAGGCTTAAATAAAGTCAAAATCAGGTCGAAGGACATTGGATCTTCCCAGCAAATGTTTCTGTTTGGCCATAAATAAAGCTGCTCTCTTGTAATCATCTGGTTCCATAGCAATTTTTGTGGTATTTGTCACCAAGATTATAACGGCTCT
Organism: Girardinichthys multiradiatus; assembly: GCF_021462225.1. Lineage (NCBI taxonomy): Eukaryota > Metazoa > Chordata > Actinopteri > Cyprinodontiformes > Goodeidae > Girardinichthys > Girardinichthys multiradiatus. Next base: position 39,578,746 of record NC_061808.1, read on the forward strand.
GAATGATCTGTTCTAATCTAGCTTTATTTAGATCTATCTATATTTTCTAATGCAGTAAGTCCTTATTATATTCAAGAATTGGGTCACTAGTTTTTATTAGTTGCTATTCTTCTAATTTGTGCTAATTTCATTAGTTCTAGTGGTTATTTTAATCTCTTTCCATACCTTGATTGGTCTCTTTTATGTGTAGTGTAGGCATCAAAAAGGGTCAGAGTATTGTGTTCATTAAATTGTTAATGTAAGTATTAAATCTGAACCATAGATACCGTTTTTTAAAATCTGGTTCAATGACATTTAACTGTAACTGAGCCCTGTGGAAAAAACTCACTTCTCATCTGTTTAGAAGGCTTAATGAAATTGATGAACACAGAAATGAAGGGCATGTTACGTCTTATAATCTTAGTTTGTCTTACTCAGTTTTATAAACACACTGTACAGTTTCAGTCAGCTATAAATTACACTTTGTATTTATTTCAAGTAACTAAAGTTTGTTTCAGTTAATTCAAGTTTTCTCCATTTCAGTTGTTGAAGCACCCCACCAAGGGGTCTTCTGCGTGTTCGTTTATTCACCTAAGCTGAAAGAATTCACAAGACATTATAATAAATCACACGGAGACATCTGTATATCATTCAATTACCTGGCCAGGGGAAGCTCTCTGTAATGTGATCTGACCACACACCGAGACGACTTCAGAGCTTCTCCCTGGGGCCATTGCTTTTATTGAAACACACATGAAAATGAACAGCCCCTGTTTACAGTTTTTTTCATACATATGATTTCATACAGACTCTTCCGGCTTACCATATTTGGACAGCTATTGTCCTGCACCTGGAGAAGGGAGTCTGCTGAAATGAGAAGGGAGTACTTGGCTAGTTAATCCTCCCGCATTCTTTTCCCACCATTCTTCATTATTTCTCTACTTCACACTCAAGGCCAAGTTTGTGCAACAACACTTCTGCAGACCACAATGTCTTATACTCACACACAGGTTATACATTTTATAACACACTGGTTATGAACATAATAATAGTTAATGCACACACATAATATATCTCCACAATTTCCCCCTTTTGAAGTCACCTATGTGACTTCACCACTACTTGGAGATGCTAAATAAAAGATTTTAACAATCATTACAACCTGTGGAGCAGAAGGAAATGTTTGTCATCATGCTTTTTTACCCTGCCTCCAATGCCATGCCATGTGCCCAGGGACTATTGCCTGTCGGGCCTTTGTAGTCCCAAGGATGCTTACAACCTTATAAATCTTGACTGGGAGTCGTGACCCCTCTAACTGGAGGGTGTCGATCCGTGCTTTATTCTATAGTCTATCAAATTTTGCCAATATAATATTCTACCATCCTTCTGTTCCCTAGACAGTAATCATTTAGTACCCTACAAAAAGAATTCACACTGTCAAAAGTATTTGCACCCTAGAAAGTAATACATGTCAGACAAGTTTTAGCACACAAAAACATATTAGCACTCAGAAAGTATTATCACTCAAAAAGTTTTAGCCCTCAAAAACGTATTAGCCCTGTGACTTACTCTTACGTGTTACTTTTCGTCCTCCTCCTCATTAGCATCAACCGCCAGGAAAGGCATCATATGGGAAGGAGGAGTTGCGGTTTTCCCTTCAATGGTTGTAGTAATAAAGCGAACAATTAAAGATCTTATACATGGTACGCAGCAACATCCACAGGTAACCATAATAGCTACGAAAACAGCAATGGATATAAACAATGACATAATCAACCCTTTCCAGTGTCCAAACATGCCCGTCATCCAGTCTTCTAACGGATTGTCTAGTCCTGAGTGCTCATGCATGGTCGCCGAAAGTGTTTTTAACCCTTCTAAAGCTTTTGAGACTGAACCATCAGGTGCAGTGTTGTTGGGAATAAAAGTACAACACATATCCCCGAACATCGCGCAAACGCCCCCTTTTTCTGCTAACAACATATCTAATGCCATTCGGTTTTGCACAGCCATAAGGGAGGTTGGTGCCAACTGTTCAGACAGGCCTTCTACTGCATCCCTGGTTAGGTTAGCTAGACGTAAGACATTATAATGGATGTAGTTGATGCGGTCTACGTTTTTATTTGGGGTCACCGGAAAAAAGGCTGCAATTATTGGAATATTTTCAAAACCTGCAGAGATTTGATCCGCCAATTTATACTCATTGGGTACGCCTCGGGGGACTCCAATTGCGTCAATGTAGGTGGGCGAGCCTACGGTCGGGTCAAATGCGTTTGTGCTCCGCTTCATGACATGTCTACGCCGTCGCCTAGTGAGAGCCGTGCTTTGTGCATGTTTCGAGGGAAGATACTTAAAGTCTTTACCTAATAGAAGGAGAGGTGCCTGCAACCTAACCATGGCACACCTTCCAATAGTATTATTTTGAATCCTAGTTAATAGCCGATGTCCTCCACAATAATAGTAGAGTCCTGATCTTGCCCAGGGACCTATAACTGAGCCTGGCACCGTGACGTTACACCAATCGCGAGGAATTTGTCCTACATTTACCTGTGGTTTTGTGGAAGTGAAGTCAAAACAAGTGTATGTGCCATTTCTCCATAGAGGGGTAAATGGTCCTGTTTTAGTGTTATTTGGGATGGGAGGAAAAATGCTGGCTAGTGTGGCGCAGTCAGCTGCTGTGGCCTCATTAGTTAGTTGTATCATGCAATTGTAACCCCACGTGTCCTCTGGATACAGAGGCGCAGGTTCAGTAGTTAAATGTGGTCTTGCAGCCGCGCATGCTACACAATCTGATTTACTTTGTTCTTTGGCAGTCTGAGCTATCCATTGGAGCCAGAGGTTATCTTCAGTATATCCCTTGGCCATCTGGATAATTTCTATGGGTTTTAAGGTGTTGTAGTCTATTGTTATCCTCCCCTTGTCTGACTCTGACTGATTGGGGTGGTTTATGAAATTTATCTTGATGATGCCTTCCGGATTTTGTGTGTTCCATCCTCGCCGAAGACCAAACATGAAATAGGGGTTGTGTGTTCCAAGGAGGTTATGTGTCAAGGCTTTAAGTGTTAAAAGAAATGGCTGTGGGCCGTTTGAGGCGGTATTCGGTAAACTACCACGTATCAGAGAAATGTTTAGCGCTTCAAGTTTAGGTGTCGGGTCAGGTTTAAAAATATCGGTATTCCCTGGTCTGCTGTAATATATAGTATTTCTCCACCCCCTACCGCACAAAGGGGTGGGTGTGTCTGTACTTGTGGGCTCACAGTGTGTGGAGAGTTCAGCATTAGCGCATAGGTAATAGTGGAGCCTCGTCAACCATGCGCTGCCTGAGATTTGGTAAAAACTACAATTGATGACGTCGCAGAGATCAAATTGGAAAGTTGTGGTCGCGCCGAAAGTGTAATTTAATTCTATTCCCCCAAACGCCTGGAGGCATTTATCTGAACCCTGGGGTTTGGATTGTCTTTTATTGATCCTGTGATGACTGGAGCATGTCTGGAAAGGAAGTTCACAAAACAATCCAAAAATCAATGTAACAGTGAAGAATGCTAAAACACCAATACCTACCATGACCCAACCCTTAAGGGGTGTGGGTCCTAGATTTTGACCTCCCATACTTTTCAAAGGTACCTGCAAAGGAAGATGAGGATTAACAATATGGTGAAACACAAAAGACCTTTTTATTATAATTTTTTTTTTTTTAAGTTCAGAGTGTTCAGTTCAGTTCTCGGTGGGAGAGCAGCTACGACCACCAGTGAAAGAGAGGAAAACTGTGTGATGTCCTGGTCTTCACTCACAGGTGTAGACTGACCTGGAGTTAAGTGGTCTCACCAGGGGATTATTCTGCCCCTATTTGGTGGGACCACTGATTTAACGGTGCACCTAAGGTGTAGACTAACCTTTAGGTGTAAATGAACGCTTTCTCACCCTAGGGGATTATTCTGCCCCTTGAATTGGGTGAGAAAGATCTTCTGGTGTGCTGGTGTTGTCCCTCAGGTTCTGCTGGACCTCTGGCAGCGATCTCTGTGGTGCCTCTGCTGCTGCACACTGGCTCCAATGATACCACGTGTCTCCTTTGCCCTTGACCCTCACCGCATGTGAGGTTCTCTCTGTGACCTGGAATGGACTCGTCCACCTGGGCTCTGACCACTTCCGTTTGATGACTTTCAGAAAGATCCACTCCGCGTCTGAAGTGGTGGCTCGAGCCTCGGATGGTTGGGCGGCCACCTGTTTTGAGAATGCTGCAACCAAGCTGTGGAGAGATCTATAGTAATCACGGTGAGACATAGATTGTTCACATTCAGTCAGAAAAGGTAACCTGGTTTTTGGGCCTGGAAAAGGTCTTCCAGTCTGCAGTTCATGGGGCGTCAACCCATGTCTCTGGCTCACTGAGCTTCTTACTGACATCAAGGCTAAAGGTAATGCTGTGACCCAATTTATTTTGGTCTGTGCACAGATTTTAGCCAATTTAGTTTTGATTGTCTGGTTCATCCTTTCCACCTTCCCTTGAGATTGGGGGTGGTACACTGTTCCAAAGGAATGTCTCAGTCCCAGGAACTTTTCAACCTCTCTAAGTTCTTCATTTTTGAAATGTGTGCCATTGTCTGACCTGATTTTTGCAGGAAAACCTTGCCTGGGGATGTAGTGATTAATCAGACACTTCACCACTGTTTTGCTGTCTTCTTTTTTTGCTGGCCAGGCCTCTGGCCAACCGGTGAACGCATCCACACACACCAAAAGATATCTGAACCCATTCACTCTTTCAGTCATGTCTGTGTAGTCTATGATGATTTCCTTACCTGCTACCGGGTCCACAGGGAACTTACGTGGTGCGGGCTTCAGAGTGGGTCTCACATTGAATTTGTGGCAGGTGCTACACGAGCTTATCCAATGACCTACCTTCTGTTTCATGTATGGATGCCACCAGTGCTCAAGATTCTTCCTCATTTGTGCAGTTCCTGCATGTCCCAGTCCATGTGCTTCTTCCAGCGCTGCTGTGGTTAGTCCTGGGGGTAGGATGGGACGTCCGTCTGGACTTCTCCATAGTTCATCCTGGCCTTTTCTTCCCCCTCTTGCCTTCCAGACTGATTTCTCTTCCGGTGAGGCCCCCTTTTGCAGTCTAATCACCTCCTCCAGAGTCGGTTCTGGTGTCCATTCGACTTCAGAGTTCATCAAGATGTGTATGGGCAGATATCCAACTTTGGTTTTGGCTGCTTGGTCTGCAGCTTGATTTCCTTGAGCCACCCTGGTGTAGCCGTTATCATGTCCTTTGCATTTTATGACCGCTACTTATTGGGGAAGTAGTAGGGCCTCAGCTAATCTTCTCATTTCTTGCTCATGTTTAATGGGTTTTTGTCCTGCTGTTCTAAACCCTGTTCTCATCCATTGCTTTAGTTCCACGTGCGCTGCTCCCGTGACATAAGCTGAGTCTGTGTAGATGTTCACTTTTTGTCCTTCCCCTAGTTCTAGGGCTGCTATTACTGCTAGCACCTCTGCTCTCTGTGCTGATTGGGTGTCTGTCAGCCCTTCTGCCTTAAGAGTCACAAAGTTCGTTCCTGTGTCTTCCACCACTGCATAGGCTGCTTTCAGACCCTCTGTGTCATGTCTAAAACAACAGCCATCTGTGTACAGGTTACTTGCTTCTGTCAGTGGTACTCCTTGTAGGTCTGGTCTGATTTTCTCACTTACCTCAACTTTTTTAGCGCATACGTGGGGCTCTCCTTCTGTCATTCTGTCTGCCATGTTGATCCCTTCATGGCTGTAGATGATATTTGGCGCCTCCAGCACCTTACTCAATCTCTGTTGTCTCAATGGTGAGTGTGAAAGTTTTGGAATTGACAAATGCCACTACTCCATGTGATGTTAGAATATGTAGTGGATGTCCCATCACTACGTGGGCTGTTTTTTGGATGATTTTTGCCAGCCCTGCTGCATGTTTGGTACATTCATGGTGTCTTTGTTCCATGTTGTCAAGCATCACGCTAATGTACATTAGCACTGTTCTTACTCCCCCTTTTTTCTGGAACAGCACTCCATTCGCAGTATGTGCTGTTACAGAAACATCCATGTGAAAGGGCAATGTGTAGTCTGGATGTGCCAAGTTAGCAGCTTGTGAAAGGCTGGTTTTAAGAGCAATAAAGGCTTCCTCTGCTTCTGTTGTCCATTCTAGAGGTGCCCTCAAATTGCGCATGCCCTGTTTCTTCACTAAGTCGCGGAGTGGGCCAGTCAGGTCAGTGTATCCTGGAATGTAGGACCTACTGTATCCGGTGCGTCCCAAGAAGGAAAGCATGTCTTTCACCCGCACCGGTTTTGGATGAGAAAGGACAGCAGATTGATGTGAAGGGGACATTCCTGTCCCAGGCTGGGAGATCACCCTGCCTAAGAAATCCACCTGTTTCCGGAAAATTTGCAGTTTGGCTTTGCTGACCTTGTACCCAGCTTTTGCTAGGTGTGAGAGTACCACAGCCGTGACCTCCAAGCATTCAGAAACAGTGGGTGTTGCCAAAAGAATGTCATCCACGTATTGGGTCAATGTGGTGTTTGGGGAAAGGGGACAGTCTTGGAGGGATTCCTTAAGGACCTGATTAAAAAGTCCTGGTGATAGAGCAAAACCCTGCGGCAAACGAGTGTAGTGGTACCTGTTTGACTTATGTGAATGCAAAAATATCTCTGCACTCCTCAGCTAGAGGCAGGCAGAAGAAAGCGTTTGCCAAATCGATGCAGGTGAACCATGTATGGTCAGGGTTAAGGTTAGTGAGAGCAATGTATGGATTAGGCACTGGGACTGTGGGAGTGGACAGTGCTGCATTTACTGCTCTCAAGTCGTGGGCCATTCTCCTTTTCCCAGTGCCCTTCTTTTCTACTGGTAAGATGGGTGTGTTCCAAGAGGAGCCGTCAGCCGGTTCCACCACCCCAGCGTTCCACAGGCCCTCTATTGTGTCAGAAATTCCAATTTCGGCTGCCACCCCGTCCTCGATACGGGCATCGCCCTGGGCCTCCTCTGGGCCCATATCCACGACCATATGCCTCAGGGTTGTATGGACAGTGTCGGCTCCAATGACCCTGCTCCTCACAGTTGTAGCAAACGTCAGCACCCCCCCATCGCCTTGGTGGTCCTCCACGGAATCCACGGCCCCTTGGCCCGCCCCTGCCCCTGAACCGGCCTGGTTGGGCAGGATAAGGACCCGAGTTTGCAGACCTCGGTGCAATCGTGTCCGGATGACCAGGAAAGGGAGGAGGCTGGGGACCCTGAGAAACCGCAGCTTTATACATTATTTGTGGGGTTTTATTGTCCTTCTTCTTGTCTCCTGCTTTTTGCTTGGCTTCAGCTAACTGCATTTTTAACAATTGGGTCTGCAGAGTTTTAAGTTCCTCCTCATCTTTCTTATGTTCCTCTCTTATTTTGGACAGGTGGTGTATCAGATGGCAATCCCAAGTTCCAGCATTCGCTCCCGCCATGTCCGGATTGTCCTCCATGCTTGCTTTTATCTGTGGTGGTAGTCCTTTAAGGACAGCATCTCTGAACCAGTCCCGTTGTGCCCCCTCATTAGCCGGATTAGTTCCTGTCTGAGTTTGCCACACGGATTTACACTGGTCCAGGTATTCCCTGGGGTTAATTTTAGGGTCCCATTCAAACTTAGGGATGGTGCGCCCCCTGGTTACAGGGTAGGCTTGTCTCAATGCATCCCCTAGCCAGTGGACATGCTGGGTGAAGAGGTCAGAATCCGGGGCTCTTGATGTAAAAGCAGCAGTCTCAATCTTTCTACATGTGTGGTGTGGCATGCAACGTCCTGCCACTGCTCTATAATCTCCCAATGGTGCCTGCCGTCAAGGTGTCTAAAGTCTGGAGCCAGACTGCTGCTCCTTCTGAGATGGGGGGCAACTTGTCACAGAGAGCTGTAATGTCGCCCAGAGAGAAAGATTTATACCTACTGGGGGCTCCAGAGCCTTGTTGCTGTAAAAGGGGGTAATTGGTTTTTGGGGCATAACTAAAGCCTTCTGGTTTAGCTGAAGCTTTGCGGGGTAAATGTTCCATTAACTGTCCAACTGTGTTACAGTGTATTGGGAATCCGTCAACAGGATGGTTTTGCTGCGTACCTGCTCTGTCTTCTCCAGTTTCCTGTGGCATGCTGTGCCTGCTTACCTGCACCTCAGCAGCTGGGTTAGAGGTGTAACAAGGTGTGGGTGTGAGAAAAGGATTAGGACACAAAACCCTATCTGGCCTCCAGGATCCATTTAGCATTAAAGCCACTGAACCTCCCGGATCAGTCCCCGGTCCTTGTAAGCCAGAGCATGGCCCCCGTGCCCCAGTCTCTGAATTTAGACTTGATTGTTGTGGGGGGTGAGCGAAAAGGATTTGTTTTGCTCAGGCTCCTTTGATTTTGTTCTTGTCTTTCTCTTACCTCTCTGTCTTGAAAGGCTGCTTTTTCTGCATCCTGAAATGACCCATCAGATGCTCGCATAGATAATCCAGAAGTTCCACTGACAGATTCGTTCACCTCTTTTGGAATATCTAATCCATGCACCACCAGGGTTCCATTTTCTACTTCCAATATGGGGTACAATCCACCAGGGGGCGGTGTGGGTGCATCAGTGAGGGAGCTGCATGAGGAGGAGGGTCTATATGGTGGAGGTGTGTCTGAACACCTCCCCTGGGCTGATTTTGACACCTCCTTCTCGTCTCCTTCTCTGGGTTTTTTCCGCTGCATTGTGTGAATTCCGCCCTGGTAAATCAAAAGAATGTCTGCCCAAAAACGTTGTTCTTTGTCCAATTTATCTACGTTTGTCCGGTACTTACCTTTGGACCAAACAGTAGCTTCATTCAACTTACCTTGTGCTTCCTGTGTGTTTTTCTTCGCTGTGTTCAGTTTCTTTCTAAACCAATCACCTAAATCGCACTTGTCCGTCAAATTCATTCCATCAGTCTTACCTTTTTTTCGATTTTATCTTTGATCTTGTCCGCGTCGTCTGTACCCCTGGTTTGGAGAACCAGTGTTTGTATGTTATTTAATTGTGTTTCTAAATCCACCCGTGATGTCGTGTCCGGAAATTTACCTTCCATGTTGTTTAAAATCCTACGGAACAAATGTTCAATCAATTTTTCACAATATGCGCACAAAATCCGCTTATGAATGTATTATTTTTGTGAACAACACAGTGCATTTATTCTGCAATGGCAAACCAGCCTCTGCTGATCTGTCCCAGTCACACACATACGCAGTCAGGTGTTTCCCACAGTCACTCCCGTTTAACATCAGCAAAAAACACTTAATATTCACGTTTATTCTATAATCCGCCACACAGACAATTATCCCTAGCAGTCGACTGTTAATTTAACCCAAATTATTATCTAGTTCAGTCATGCACACACATTCCAGCTTGGACTTGCTCAATTCAACTGCACTCTTAGACACTCACACACAGAAAATGCATAAATATGCAGAAACAATCCACCACAAGCCACTTCACCCTATATTCAATAAATGCATTTTATTTTCGCTCAAATAATAAAAAATCCAACCGCATTTTTAATTCAGAACGTATGTTCAAAGACTTAAGACTGACTGCACTCAGTCAGTTGTGTAATTCCTCCGTGTGGCCACTAGATGGAGACTTTTAACCCCTTTGTAAAATTTCTGAGCATTAGGGGTTCACAGAATCAGCTCCCTTAAACCGCAGCTGCAAGAAGCCAAAAACAAAACCAAACAAGATATTCTGCACCCTGATTAACAAAAATCAGAGGTTTCTGCTCACTGATTGACAAAAATCAGACTTTTATGCCCTGATTGACAAAAATCAGACATTTCTGCTCACTGATTGACAAAAATCAGACATTTCTGCTCACTGATTGACAACAATCAGACTTTTATGACCTGATTGACAAAAATCAGACATTTCTGCTCACTGATTGACAAAAATCAGACATTTCTGCTCACTGATTGACAACAATCAGACTTTTATGACCTGATTGACAAAAATCAGACATTTCTGCTCACTGATTGACAAAAATCAGACATTTCTGCTCACTGATTGACAACAATCAGACTTTTATGACCTGATTGACAAAAATCAGACATTTCTGCTCACTGATTGACAAAAATCAGACATTTCTGCTCACTGATTGACAACAATCAAACTTTTATGACCTGATTGACAAAAATCAGACATTTCTGCTCACTGATTGACAAAAATCAGACATTTCTGCTCACTGATTGACAACAATCAGACTTTTATGACCTGATTGACAAAAATCAGACATTTCTGCTCACTGATTGACAAAAATCAGACTTTTATGACCTGATTGACAAAAATCAGACATTTCTGCTCACTGATTGACAAAAATCAGACTTTTATGCCCTGATTGACAAAAATCAGACATTTCTGCTCACTGATTGACAAAAATCAGAAATTTCTGCTCACTGATTGACAAAAATCAGACATTTCTGCTCACTGATTGACAAAAATCAGACTTTTATGCCCTGATTGACAAAAATCAGACATTTCTCAGGCCCTTGACCTGTCAATACTTTGTGTTTCGCCAAGACACGGGACTGTACCCAGCTTTATCTCATTAATTCGTCAATTAATGAGTTGAGCAGCCACGCTCAGCAATAAAAGGACTTCAACCTTTTTGACCTTTGACCCAGGCGGACTGCACCCCTGGTCTCATCTCAGCTTTTCATATCTGACTCCATTTTAACACATTCAGTTAATGCACAGTCTTTAACAGTTTTACAGAGTAATAACAAATCAGAACCACTGACACCCTGGTAAATAATTTAGCCTATACATAAATCCAATCGGCAGAATTTGATACAACAGGTACTGCCTACCTTTTGATGACATATGGGCGCCCTGGATGTCATAGGTTCATCTGTCACACTCTCTGTTTGTCCAAATTCCCTAAGTCAGCCGTGAATCACGTCGGAGGTCACCAAATTGTTGAAGCACCCCACCAAGGGGTCTTCTGCGTGTTCGTTTATTCACCTAAGCTGAAAGAATTCACAAGACATTATAATAAATCACACGGAGACAGCTGTATGTTATTCAAATACCTGGCCAGGGGAAGCTCTCGCATGTGGTAACACAACACACACCGAGACGACTTCAGAGCTTCTCCCTGGGGCCATTGCTTTTATTGAAACACACATGAAAATGAACAGCCCCTGTTTACAGTTTTTTTCATACATATGATTTCATACAGACTCTTCCGGCTTACCATATTTGGACAGCTATTGTCCTGCACCTGGAGAAGGGAGTCTGCTGAAATAAGAAGGGAGTACTTGGCTAGTTAATCCTCCCACATTCTTTTCCCACCATTCTTCATTATTTCTCTACTTCACACTCAAGGCCAAGTTTGTGCAACAACACTTCTGCAGGCCACAATGTCTTATACTCACACACAGGTTATACATTTTATAACACACTGGTTATGAACATAATAATAGTTAATGCACACACATAATATATCTCCACACAGTCCAGTCCAGTAATTCTGTTGAGATGAATTTCATCTTGTGTTAAATTTGGGTCTAATTTGATCATTCTGAACCTGACTGGAAAAAGTCAAACCATCAGTTAAAATCATGTTTTGAGGGAAGAGATTGTCCCTTTCTAGCACTTCCTTTTGTGTTATCATAAAGAACTGACCTAATATTATTATGCAACTGTTGAGGATCAGACCTGCTCTTGTAGTCTGTAATTATTATTGTGATGCCCTTATTTAATAAATAACACTGAGCGTCAGATAGTTTAAAATGTTTTTACCTTTCAAGCAGGCGGTCCATGGTCAGGACTGCTTCTCCAGACCTAAAAACTCAAAATTCCAATTAGTTTCATATCAGAAGACAATTGAAATTAAATGTATCCTGCCACATATACCCTAATTTTTTCTATAACATGAAACAGACAATCATTTCACAAAAACAGACAAAATGGACAGACATTGGCCACATAAAAAGTTCGATTACCCTTGTTGGAGTTGTCCTTCTAAACTCCTGCGTATTCGTTTATTTGGTCAAAGCATCTTAATTCTGCACGAGAAAAACGAAACTTAAATGTCTAAGAAAACAAAACACGGACAAGAGGTTGAAGCTGATTCACCCGGCCGGGGAAGAGATGCTGCGTCTGCGTAGTCAGGAACACATCTGTTCTTCTCTCCCCTGCACCGTTCTTTTATTGAACACACACATACTACAGGAAATATACATTTTACATTTGTTGTGCAGCCCTTCTCAGTTTTCTCATACATTCTTTTGCTGAAGGTCAGTTTCCCACACGTCTTCAGGAATCTTCAGGGAGAGGAGTTACCATGCCTCCCCAATCCACTGTTGTCTTCTAACGCACGACTTTATAACGCACAGTCATGCTCTCACTGTTACTGGTCTTACAGATTCATACAAACTGTTCACAGTAACTTATAGCTTCACGGGACTTCAGACTATGTGTTTTATGAATTATCACATCTGTAATCGGGTTTTATTGAGACAGAACTCGAATAAAACACAGCATTCAAATCTTTGTGTTTTTGCCCGTTCTTAGCTTTCTGACTCCAGAATACAATGAACAACCTTCTTTCAAACCTCAAGAAAACTGTACTACAGGCCTCAAACCTTATTTTCTCACTTAAACAGAATTTGTAGAATCTTCAAACTACAGGCCTCAAACCTTATTTTCTCACTTTACTTTACTTGACCTCTTTTATATTATCTTAACACACTGGTCTACACATTTTAAATTTAGCAGAACATTTCACTTACTCAGACATCTGACACCAAGAATTTAGGCCTATCGACAATGCCAAAAGTGCAGAGTTCGTTTTAAACAGGTTTCTGCTTACCTTGTAAGAAGTGCAGTGGTACCCCGGTGTCAGACGTCTTTTGGTGAAGTTCTGATTTAGCCGAAAGTCCTCGCTTTTCCCAAATCACGTCGGGGTCACTAAGTTGTTGGAGTTGTCCTTCTAAACTCCTGCGTGTTCGTTTATTTGGTCAAAGCATCTTAATTCTGCACGAGAAAACTAAACTTAAATGTCTAAGAAAACAAAACACGGACAAGAGGTTGAAGCTGATTCACCCGGCCGGGGAAGAGATGCTGCATCTGCGTAGTCAGGAACACATATGTTCTTCTCTCCCCTGCACCGTTCTTTTATTGAACACACACATACTACAGGAAATATACATTTTACATTTGTTGTGCAGCCCTTCTCAGTTTTCTCATACATTCTTTTGCTGAAGGTCAGTTTCCCACACGTCTTCAGGAATCTTCAGGGAGAGGAGTTACCATGCCTCCCCAATCCACTGTTGTCTTCTCACGATACACACAGAAAACACCTGCAAGCTTTAACCTTGAATAATAAACACTCATTGTGTGACCACACTAGGAGCTACTGTTTAAGGATTTTTCTAACTCTCAAAAGCATAACTAAAAACTCCTAATAATAATCAATCTATAAGCAGCAAATCCCAAATATATCTTAGCTTTAGCTACTAATGATAAGGCATTTATATTTCCACACCCTGTAAATACAGCATTTTAGAGTGGAACCACTTTGTGTTACTTAATGGTTAAAATTATTTCTTACACTTTTCTGGTGAGTCGACAGTTATTTCCGGGACCCAAACAAGCTCCATCAAACTGTTGTTTTAACTTGTTAAAGCGTCTTTGTGGTTGACACTTGCTAATACATTTCTCCTCCCTGTCTCCAAGCCTGCTCCTACAGAACAAGCATGGAGCTCATTTTCTATTGACGTCTCAGTCATTCTCTCAGTTCACACACACATTCACACACTCTGGCCAACCAGGCGGTACAGCGCCGTTTCCTGGTCCACATGAGCGCTTATTTCGTTATCTCTCAGACACCAAAGCTTATCATAGCAGAATTTATTCAGTGAGCTAGGGTCTGTTAGCTTAGCCTGTTAGCTTAGCATGTAGCAGTCAGTCAGTGTCTGTCAGTGTAATATGTCCCCCGTCACTTCCGTCAACTCACTTCCAACTCACACACATTCATACTGGCTGTTTGATGTTACACTTTTATATTTATATAGCTGTTTATTCAAAAAGGAGCCAGGCGCTTTTAAATTTTTCTTAAGGAAAAATTAGAGAGCTATCGAAACCCCCTCTTGGTGGTGGCTTTCGTGCTCTTTATGAGAGCAAGCAGGAACCATCAAAACCCAAACCGAGGATGCGTATTTATCTCTGCGTGTTTTACTCACAAGGAAATAAGCAGCTTTAAGGGCTTTTAAGAAGCCCAAGGAGCTATCGAAACCTAATACTTCCCCCTTGGCGGCGCTTTCGAATTCTGTTAAGCGGAACTCAGGATCCGTTCAAACCTTAGCCAAGTATGGTGCCTCATTCAGGGGGTTAGCTTTTATGTTGTGTGCGAGGGAAACCGATCTTCCCTTGCATACAATAAAGGAACTCCAAACCTACACCCCTAGATTTTAGCTATCTTTTAGAAGATTGTACCTGTCTTCCCGGGCTGTCACCGTTAAAATCACACCGCTTATTAACATGTCTTATCACTTATTAATGCGTACGCAGCAATTATTCTGAACCATTTCTCTGCCTCCAAGAATTACAAAAACAGCTCACTCAGAACTAACAACACAGCCAGAGTATTTTTACAGGAAAAACACTGGAAATTTTTAATAGGAATCTCCTTACCTGTTGCGGCCGCTGCTGTGATGTGTTGTCCTTCCATGGCAACCCTATCCTATCCAAAAGTGGTTTCCGCTTCCGGGGCGCGGGCGGAAACACCAATTTGTCCGAGCTACTGCACCCTGCTGGCGGTCAGACGCCTCGGAGCTCCTCTGGTACTTGGTCCCCATGAAGCGATCACACACTCTATCTAAAGACTCTTAAAGGAACGACTCTCAACCAGTTTTTAACTTTTAGCTCTTTTTAATCTAAGTTAAGGCAGAGGAATGATTACAGAGATCAGAGCTGAGGCTCCCGTCTCGGACCGTCGCCGTCTGTTAGAGGATGACGAAGAGCCTCGATAGAAGGTTACATATAGTTTTATATCTGGCACTCCAATGCAGTGGATGTGCACTCCCTCAGTGATTATCAGTAGACTATGTGTCACCATTGTGGTGTCTATCTGTTAGACTTTGTATTAGGGGGTGTCCATATTTAATCTAAGTGTGCTGTAGGTTTCTAATCAACGCAGTTATACCAGCTGCTCCACTATCTACCCCAGTGCCCCAGCTTCAGGTCATTTATGACAACCCTTGGGCCATTTATCCTTGTACTGTATGTCTATGAGCATTCTTATCCTATTGTAACAAAAGGGAAACATTGGAACTTATATTTATTTCACCATAGTATAAAAGGGAAAAACAGCTATGAGTCATATTAATAAAGGTTATTCCTAACACCCTGTAATAAATTAGAACAGGTAGATCAGACCTTAAAGAAAGCTGGAAACTGGTATAAGCCAGTAAAAGCCTGATTGATCCATCTTTACAGTTTATTCTTTGTCAGATGTTTTAAGTTGCTCTTCAGTTTTGGCCTAATCAGCTATGTACCAATTAAAACTGCAGGAAATTAGCTTTTGTGGGTCATAATGTCTGAACTTGTAAAATATGCTTCCTTAAGATCATATGTGATTTCAGTTCATCCAGCAAGTTCTATTTCATCCCTACTGACCGCCAGAGGGGCGGTGCTGAAAGCACTGAATATTCCCTTCGCGCATGCGCAGTTCGAGAAATTATACCAATAGAGTCACACCTGTGACAAATCCGGATGACCACAGAGGCTATCTATGTCAACATCATCCGAGGCTCTGTTCCTTATTTCTTCTCGCAATGCTGTTCGCTTGAGCTTTTGCCTTCCCGTTGCCTGGACGCCCTGTCGCTTGCTGGCCGGAGTTGCGGTATTTTCACCCTCCTAAGGCTGCAACAAGTTGATCTTAGTGAAGGATTTCTGCAGGTAAGTTTGCTTTTTGTTGGTGACGGTTGCGTTCGCACCCCCTCTCCCAGCTCATAGCTTCTTGTTACTGTGTCTGCGGTGTTATTGCAGCTTGGCTGCTGTTAATTTGGCTCTATATTTGGTGATGGCAGCGGTGTTTGCCCCCCTCTCCCTGTGGGCTCAACTGTATGGTCTGTTTCGGCTCACGGTGTTAAGCTTTCTATAGATTTGTTTGATTTTTATACTTGGTGACGGCAGCACGACAAGGGTTAAGTAGTTGTCGACGGAGTTAGCAGAGATGAAGTCCTTGTTGCAAACGTGTCATTCTGATGCCTCACTTCCAATCACTGGGCTCTCTTCCCCACCCATGCCTGATTTGTCTGCGGAGGAGGATGTTTTGTCTCTGGCTATGTCGGCCTCTCAATTTAGAGATGACGATGAGGCACAGTCCTCCCAAGCCTCTGGGACTGGCTCATTTCTTTCGCAGTGCAGTTGATGAGCCCAATGACAACTCTATGTGGGAGGTCATGTGTATGGCCTTGAGGCAGCTGCAGCTGGAATTCCCGCTAGGAGAGGAGTCAGCCTCCGGAAGTGCTTTTTTCAGGCGTTTACGGGCTCCTACTCCCTTTTCTTACCCTCCGTCAGAGGAGTACCTGAGGGAGTTGCACGCTTGTTGGCGGAACCCAAGGGCGTTGCCACATCTCTCCAGACGGCCGAGTGTTGGCTGCCATGCACGGGTCAGTCAAGGCAGGCCTGGACCATATGCCAGTGGTTGAACCTGCTGTTGCTTCACTGATTGTGTCACCAGATGAAGCCCTGCGTCCTGATGTCTAATGCCCACGTACTCAATGTCAGGTTACGGATGACCTTCTGTGTAAAGCAGGAGCGCGTGGTGGCCGCCTTGGCAATTCCATGGCACATCTCATGTTTGCCATTTCTGCATCCCTTCAGGATCCTGTTGGTGCAACTGCCGCAGTTGGGTTTAGCGACGCAGCATTGCAGGCCTTTGCGCTGATCAGAGAGCTCGGCTGTGTCATTTCTTTTCTCGTCCAAGCTCGTCGACAGGTCTGGCTGGCGCAGTCTCCTCTGACCAAAGCATGCTGTCAGACCCTCAGGGGTGTCCCAGTCGTGCCGGGGGAGACGTTCGGATCAGCAGTGGAGGCGCTGGAGCGAACAGCATACTCCTAGCCAGCAGCTTTCTGGCCAGGAGTATGCCCCCTCCTCCTCCTCAGCGCTCGAGCCGTCTTTTAGATAGCCCCAGTGCTCAGCGGCCACCTCTGCATGGTGATAGATCTGGGGGTTTCTATCCCCGAGACGTGCAGCAGATACCCGGCAGGGACTTTCATCAGCCAGTCCGCCGCCCAATTAGACAGACCCGGGATCCTGGTCTTTTCGCCCCATTTTAGATTTGAGGGGACTCAATCAGTTCCTGAGGGTGCTTCCCTTCCACATGCTTACGACATCGAGAGTTCTTCAGGCCGTTGTGAAGGGAGACTGGTTTACGTCAATAGATCTGACGGACGTCTACTTTCATGTGCCTATTGCGGCAGAACATCGCCTTTTTCTCAGGTTTGCTTATCGGGGTCGCCATTGGCAATTCAAAACCAGCGTCTGCAGGAGGAGAGAGCAGGCAGAGAGCAGCTGCCAGTAATCACACTGTCGCCTTGGATCACATGGGAGGAACAACCCGCTGAATCGAATATCCAATATCCAACCTAAAACTAACTTCACTGCAGTCAGAAGTCTGGGATTTTGTGCTTTAAAGTCCTTGTCCTCATTATTGCCACGGCTGAGACAAAAACTTCCACATAAAGCCCAAAATTGTAATTTCTTCAGGCAAACGTTTGAGCTTTACCATCCAGACAGCAGCGTTTCACCTCTCTGCTTCTCCACTCCCTCCCATTCGGCCATTTTTGTAGTTTGATAACAGAGATACAATTATGTAGCGGTGCAGAAACAAGACAAATATGGCGAAAACAATGCTAAACTGTTAATGTAATAATATTATTCAAAACACGCAGTACGGTTACATCGTCAAGGAGCTAAAAGCAGAACACACCGCTAACCTAAGCAGAAAGCACAATGCTACTGCTTTCAAAACAATGGCCATGAGGTCTTATTAACACACAATAAATTCATGTCTAAAATAAAGTTTGTTGTCATTTTAGCATTATTTGCAGCTTACTGCTTTGCTGTATCCGTCATTCCACAGACAGAAGGAATGAAGGATGAAGTCTTTCAGCAAATCCTTCTTGATACTGGTGGAGGTTGCTGAATGCACTTGTCCTTGAAGTGGGAAAATAGGAATTTTCCCCCTGATGTGGGAACATTTCCATGAAAAAACAAATTTAACCAGGCACTTGGAAGAGGTTATAATGCTGTAATGAATTGTGTAGGTTAATAAACCCTGCAACCGAACATTCAGACCTATCCTATTACAGCTTTAGTGTACATCAGCTTGAACTTCAAAATCGCAGCGAGAAATAAAAATGGCGAAAACGTGATGTCGGTAGCCTCAAGTCCATGACCTTGTTAGTAGTTCTGCAGCAAATACTGTGACGTAACAGTTCCAAAAATGTAATAGAAGACAGAGAAAAACTGAACGGATTGAAAAATATGACCCAAACAAAATATGAAGATATCTATGCAGCACTTGGAAAGACTAACTTTTGACTTTGCATGATAACGTCCCCTTTAAGTAAATTCACTGGGGTTCTGTTGGGAGCTCTGTAAACATGTGTCCATCACGGCAATGTTCCATCAGAGGTCCTCCATTATTCCTTTTTTGATATTAGACACCTGTTGAATATTCTTTATAGTCCTGCTCTGCCTGACATTCTGGAAATATTGGTTGCTGCATTTGATTGGGTGGAGTGGGGTTATCTCTTCAATATTATCAAACAATTTGGCGTTGGTGGGGGACTCATCTCTTGGATTAAGGTTCTGTATTCATCTCGCGTATAGCAACTGTGCAAATTAATAACCTGTCCTTCTACTTCCCTCTCCATCGTTCTGCCTGATAGGGCAGTCCCCTGTCGCCCCTCCCACAAAACGAATCTACAAAAGTGTGAAATTATGCCAGTGAATACAAACGGCTTAGCAAAATTAAAATATTTTTTAGCTTTCTGTTATATGCACACCTTTAAAGAGATATTTAATGGTAATCTTGTGTTACTATCAACCCATCTTAAACGAGATGAACATATTGTGTTTATGTTCATGTTTACTTTTGCATTATTTCTCAACAAATCAAATCAACAAAATTAATTAGAGCAGAAATATCACTTTACCCTAAAAGTAAAATCATTTCTTCATAACTTTTCTGTTCTGCTAAGATGTCTTTGTCTCAGATATCCATGTTGGGTTAATTGGAGATTCCAAACCAGGTTCCTAAACTCCAGTCCTTGTGGGCTGGTTTCTTTAGAATGTGACTGCTGAGGAGGTACTTCAGCTGATTTAGGTGTTCTAAACAAGGGACACCCATGTGGATGGTTGTCTTCTGTCCTGGAATGCACTGGTGGTCTGTCCAGCGTGACCCCCACCTCTTCCCCACTTACTGAGGACTGGAAACAGATGGAGAGTTAAAATGTGATTGTTGATCACGCACGCAGTGTGCATACCTTGGTAATGTGCCTTTTAAGGCTTAAGTTTTTAAATATGGAAATATATTGTGCTGCTGTGAAGGATACCAATGATGTAAAAATGACAACCACTAAATAAAGACCATGGAATATATTGTGTATTTATCCTTTTCAAAGTGATGATGGAATTTCTTTGATACTTTCTGCATTTTGTCTTGAACTTGGCTTTACGAGTCATTTCTTAAGTCATGTTCTCAGTACTCTCTGGAGATTATTTTCTTGGATGACACAGAATATTAAGTGGTTATTTTGGGCTTCAGGTACTCCACAGCTTATGCTGAGTCAGAGTACAGAGATCGAGATACAGACAGAGAGGAAGACGAGCCGGAGCCTGAGCAGGAGTCTGAGGAAGACGAGGAGGAGGGAAGCTGTGCCACAGTCCTCACCATCCATCAAAAAGATTCCCAAGAGGAAAGGGAGTCTGAGGAGGAAGAGGTGGAGGAGAAGGAGGGAAGGCTGTGGATGAAGACTGAAGTTCCTCATGGAGAGCTAGCTCTCCTTTTGGCTCAGACTGACATTCTTCATGCTGGAGATGCCACTTTAAAAGCTGAGGGCTTTCGGCTGCTGCTAGAGAACAGAACAGAGGTGGGTTTCTGTCCATGATCTACAAAATAACTCCTCAGAATATGGAAATGTGTTTTTTTGAATTATGAGTGCTAATTTGTACCATCAGCAAGTCAGAGATTTTGGGGGATTACTAGATACATATTTTCCAAAGTTTTTAATCCTTTAGGCTGTAAAAATTTCAAACAGGTTCTTTCTCATGTGAACTAAAAATATTAGGATCCACGATGATGACTAAGGTTACTTATTAGTTGTAATCACAGCCTGGTCAGTGAGAGGTTCTGTGTGCTGTGGTCACCCACAACTGTCTCCAAGCTCTAACTGTGCTTTTCATTCCGGTTTTGCAGTATGGAGACAACAGGCAGTTTCTCTGGCGACTTGCTCGTTCTTACAAGGACATGTATGAGTCTGCTAAGGACAAGCTAGAGAAGTCAAGCTATGCACAAAAAGGTGGGGGCACTCCTGCACTCATCCAGACAATGGTATATTGTTAGTTTAGTTATCATGATATGATGTAGAAAGTAGGCAGAAATCAAGATGAGAACCAAGCTTTGGTTTCTTCCATGACTTGAAATCTAAGAGAGGGCTGCCCAACTCCAGTCCTTAAGAGCTACTATCCTGCAACTTGGCTGCATCATTTCTCACTTCTCCAACACCTGAGTCGAGGTGAATCAGGATAGTAGCTCGAAGAATGGAGTTTCACAACCCTGGTCTAACAGAAGCACCTTGATGAACCCCATGTCAACATCAGTGTCTGTCTAATGTTTACCAAATATAAAACAAATTTGTGTATGTCTTTACAGTCAAAAATATGAAAGAACTCTTTTTTTTGTTGCAGTGAACAGGAAACAACATAGGTTGACATGCGGATCACTGAGAGCTAATCAATAAAAAGATGACTGACTGGTCGATTGATTAGTGCAGGGATGTCAAACTCCAGTCCTTGAGGCCTTGTGTCATGCAACTATTAGGTGTGTCCCTGGTCCTACACACCTGAATTAAATTGCCACATCAGCATGCAGTCATGCTCTTCAAATAATTATTTGATTCGGGTGTGTTGAAGCAAAGATGCATCCAAAGGTTGAAGGACATCATCCCCTTAAGGACTTTAGTTGGACACCTGTGAATTACTGCATCACATCTATCATACCAAACTGATGCTTGTTTTTAGGCAATGTAGATGACAAGTAAAGATGTCACTGCTATCTTCTATATTTAAAGAACTGGGCAGCCAATGAGAGAGCCATTAAATCTGCCCAGTGAGCAGAGCAGACTATGTTGGACTCAGTGAGACAGACAAAAATCATTCACTCTGTGTGGTGTAACATAGACATTAACAGTTCTCCTGTATGTTGGTGTCTGCAGGTCGGGAGGAAGCAGAGGTGGCCCTGAAGAACAACAACCTGAATGTTGAGAGTCACAAATGGTAAAAAAACTACAAGATAATCAGACTTTCTCTTAACACGTGATCTTTGAATTCTTCACAGATTTCTTATGTTGTCGTTAGGTTTGCAGTGCTGACCAGACTTGCCTTAGAGCATGAGAGCATGCACAGCAAACTCAAGAGTGGCCATATACTGAAGGTAATGCAGCCAAACTGAATAAAGCTAGGGTGTTAATCTGCTATAGAATACATATGGGCTCACACTGAACACGGTGCAGTTCCGGTGCAGCTGTGGTGCGTGTGCCTCAAGGAACCCAAAAAATTTTAATCAGTGTGTACACTCACATCAGCCACAGTGCAGTGCATTTGCGGTTACCGAGGTCCTGCGGCTCAACAAAATGTTTCCACAAGAAGGAATGTTTGGTCGGATGCCACAACAGCTTCTGTATTAACTTCCTGAATTTGTCCAGGAAACCTGACAGGAGTGTTCTGGTGAATTCCCGACAAACTCTAACTTGACTAGTGTGAACAAAACGTTGGTTATATACTGTAACCCCAGATTCTATGAGTAAGGCTATCGCTAGTGGGTTTATCTCTGGCGTGCAGCACTGAAAACTTTAGTTCACGCCCACCTGCTGTGTGGTCCCCACTCCGTTCCGTATAAATAACAGCAAGACTCCCAAATAGCTTTTTTCTTCATCCATTCAGAAACCAGTTAGGCCCAGAGCTATGAGTATAGGCTTCGCCCTTTAAGGCTATCGCTAGTGGGTTAAAGGCAAAGCGGGATGTGGTCTATACCTCACTGTGTCCATTCAGACCTAAGACATGGAGCATGTATTCACAATTCCAAAAAACTCAGCCTTCATAATTACGTGCTCCAAGCGTCCTGCGCATTGGAGCACCAGAGAAGAGAGATATCTCTGGTCAAGAAAAGGCTGAGATTACAGACCTGTTGCTGTGAAAAGAAACCACGAAGGTTACCAACTGTAACAGTGTAACGATGAGGAGAACAGGTCAACACCTCAAGAGGAACATAAAAATAAATCAGCAGCTGGATCATGTATAGTGATGCAGCATAACAGACCCTGTGTGTAACAACAACACAGCAGAGGAGAAAACCCTCTGTTCACAATGGAACATAGTGAAATACAGTTGCAGTCACAATAATAGAACTCTGGAAGCTGTGCCTGCATGTGAAAAAGAGTGAGCCAAAATACAACAAATTAATCATTTTGTCAGAACCCTGAGAACAGAATGAGTCATGGAGAAAGTTGAAACGTCACGCAGGTAAAAGCGAACAAATGAGCATGGAGATGACCATGAAGCTGCTGTTACAAATGTCCTCCACTGTCATTCCTCCACGCAGGGCTGTGAAAGAGGAAATCCCCCTGGTTGAATGAACTCTTAGCTTCTCTGGAGGATCCAGTCCAGAGGAAGTATAAGCATGTGAAATAGCCTTACATAACCAGTGTGAAAGGCGCTGAGCGGACAGAGGCTGACCTGCAGAGGTCTCCCTGTAATGCAAGAACAGACGCTGGGAGCGGTGATGCTGTGCGCGCTACGTAGCACAAGAGCGCGCGCACAGGACAGAGGAGATGAGATGTAGCGTTCTCCTCTGAGTTATGGGGAGGAGGATGGAAATCATTCAGAGTTATAACTCTCGACCTGAATGAACATGTGATGCTTTTAGGTGTGAAAGCAGGATTAGGACGCAGGACAGCTGAGCTGCCATATCCCCGTATGCTGAGACAGGAAGGGGCGACAGAGAGGGCAGATAAATTGCTCATTCTAGTTGCAGATGTCAGAGCTAACAGCAGAGGTGTTTTAAATGTCAGAAATTTCAGTGGAGCCTGATCTAAGGGCCCAAATGGGGCTTTAACTAGTGCGTGCAGGCCCAGCGCTAAATCCCACTGAGGAACTAGTGGGCGTGACACTGGTCTGTGTCTGCCCACAGCCTTTTAGAAACCGCTTCATTGGGCGCTTAGGGGTTAAGCGTGCACCATGTGCAGAGGCTATAGTCCTCGATGCGGCTGTCCCAGGTTCGAGTCCTGGGCCCGGTGACCTTTGTCTCCCCTCTCTTTAACTTTTTTCCTGTCTACCTACTGTCGGAAAAATTTTAAAATAAAAGCCTCCAGTGCTGCAAAAAAACAAAAAAAAAACTCTTCATCAGTGGGTGGTTAAAGTTCCTGTTCATCAGCTGCCGGAGAAATGATAATATGCAGGCTAGTGGATATGAATTGGGATCCACGCCTTTTTCTGCACACCAACGCTCAAAAACTTTCCATTCTGCTGCGTATAAAGCTGTAGTGGAAGTGGCTCGTATGCCCTTAGCGTACCTGATCTAAGAGCCGCTGGATCAGCGGAACCGGAGGGAAAGTGTAAAGGAGCATTTTCGGCCACGGGCTGTGAGCACAGGTGTCCACTCCTAACGCTGGATCCTCCCGCGGACTCGATGAGAACCACAGCTGGCAGTGTGCGTTCTCCCATGTAGCAAACAGATCCACTGCTGCTCTGCTGAATCTGCTTCAGATCTGAGAGATCACATCAGGATGGAGGCTCGAGTCTCTTCTTTTCAGGGCAGGCTGTTGCTGCAGAGGCCGCCAATTTCCTTCAGTCACACTGCGTGAAGAGTGAGAAGGAACAGGCAGAACTCTTCATGGGCTCTGATGGACCATAGAGAACTTCTCTCTGTCTGGCTCTGGGCAAACGCTGAGCCATGGGTTGCCACACAAGGAAAAACTGTTGAGGCTGAGAGTAGGAGGTTGACGCGGGGCACCACGGGAGGCTGCAGCAGCGGTGGTTTGCCTCTACTGCTGACACTGGCCCTGGCGATCTTTCCAGCGGCCAGACAAATGAGGGGTGTGGGAGTCGGGCTGTGGCCACACCAGATGACGAACAGTCTCTGAGACCTCATCAGTTTTCTGTGACTTCTCCAGGATGATCTGAAAGTTGGGACCGAACAGTGGATGTGGAGTGATGGGACCTTCCAGCATGTCCTTCTGTAGATCCTCCGGCATCAATGGTGAAAGGCGGAGCCAAGTGGGTCTCTAAACCAGCGATGACCAGGCAGCAATGCAGGAAGAACATGCAGCTGAAGCCGCACACATGTTCAGGATGGCATCAGCGGCTTTGCAGAAAAAGCTTTTCAGCTCTTCTGGCAGGTCAGCTTCCTCCACCTTTTTGGAGATACCAAATGCTAACAAGGCGGTGTTGTTCGTCGCCATAGCTGCCTGGAAGTGCATTGGTGGGCGCGGTCAGTGAACTTCACCACCAGCTGATCATGTTTGGAGGGAGGGATAGGTCGTTGTCCAACGAGCCTGGACGTTTTCACTCCAAACGCCTTAGCAAGGCTGAGCTCCAGAGGGGGAACAGAGAGAAAACCCTGCTCTGTAAAACCCTCCACTCTGGTGATAGGCGCTAAGGTGGAAACTGGCGCCTTTAGCTTGGCGGGCTCATCTGCAGCCTAGGTCAGGTGTGTCATCGCAACCGGGAAATGAGGCCATATTGGGTCTGAGCGACAGGGTGGAGCGGAATAAACCTGCCTGCCAAATCATCCAATTAAGGCAGAGCAGGCTAAATAGAAAGTCCCTTCACGCTAGCTGCCTCCTGGATAATGCTAGGTAGCTCCAGGAGTAGTGCACTGACAGCTGGGAGCGGGGTCGTCGCGGACATCGGAAGACCCGAGGTGGCTCAGCGTCCGCTTAGCTGCCTCTCTTCTGCATCCAGGCTCTTTGCTGGAATGCAGTAGCGGAACTGCTGCTACCGTCGTCCTCGCGGGTGGGATCGTCCGATTCTCGCCCAACATCAAAAAATGAGATGGCTTCGTCCAGCGTGGGAGCGGTCTGCGATGGGGAACGCCTCCTCAGCAGCAGCCTTGAAAATGTCTACTCTCCTCTGCTTCTCTTCCAGCGGGAGGAGCTCGCAAGAGCAACAGGAAGGCTGAGGCGACAGGGCGAGGTCAGCATGCTGAGGACTGTGGCAAACCCTCACAAATGCAGTGCGGGTCGAAGCTGAGGATGTAGCCGCTCTGACAAGACCGCCACAGGCAGATGGTGTTCGACATATCTTTTGCTAAAGTTAATAATCAGTGGTAGTTGCTAGCTGAAAAAAAAAAAAGGAGCCATTTTTCCGGTCTTGCTGTTATTTATACGGAGCGTGGTGGGGCCCACACAGCAGGTGGGCGTGGACTAAAGTTTTCAGCATGCCAGGGATAAACCCACTAGCGACAGCCTTAAAGGACGAAGCCTATACAAAATAGAATGACGAAACAGAGGCACTATGTGAGCATGAAAAAGGATAGTTATGTGCACGGATAACGAATTTTGCCATAGAACACGAAATCCATAGCTGTTTTTACTCCTTTAGAGGGATTGCAACAGAAAGGAGGCAACGGGGATTTCCCTTTCTTGTTTTGCCTGCAAGCTCCGAAACGTGATATTACTTCATAACCGGTGACACGGGGTCAAAATACGGCCAAATACGGGCTTTGTTTATGAGAGACTTGCTAAATGTTTGGGCTAGTTCTCGCGTGAACTCCCAGAACCCACATGAACATTCAGCGTGAGTCCATCCATCTTTATAAGGGCTGCACAGAAACAGCAGCTTTTTATATACACTGCTCAAAAAAATAAAGGGAACACTCAAATAACATCCTAGATCTGAATGAATGAAATATTCTCATTGAATATGTTGTTCTGTACAAAGTTGAATGTGCTGACAACAAAATCACACAAAAATCATCAATGGAAATCAAATTTATTAACCAACGGAGACCTGGATTTGGAGTCACACACAAAATTAAAGTGGAAAAACACTACAGCCTGATCCAACTTTGATGTAATGTCCTTAAAACAAGTCAAAATGAGGCTCAGTATTGTGTGTGGCCTCCACGTGCCAGTGGCGAATTTGCCAATCCTGGTGTTCTCTGGCAAATGCCAAGCGTCCTGCACGGTGTTGGGCTGTGAGCACAACCCCCATTTGTGGACGTCGGGCCCTCATACCATCCTCATGGAGTTGGTTTCTAACCGTTTGTGCAGACACATGCACATTTGTGGCCTGCTGGAGGTCATTTTGCAGGGCTCTGGCAGTGCTCCTCTTGTTCCTCCTTCCACAAAGGTGGAGGTAGCGGTCCTGCTGCTGGGTTGTTGGCCTCCTACGGCCTCCTCCACGTCTCCTGGTGTACTGGCCTGTCTCCTGGTAGCGCCTCCAGGCTCTGGACACTACGCTGAGACACAGCAAACCTTCTTGCCACAGCTCGCATTGATGTGCCATCCTGGATGAGCTGCACTACCTGAGCCACTTGTGTGGGTTGTAGAGTCCGTCTCATGCTACCACGAGTGTGAAAACACCACCAACATTAAAAAGTGACCAAAACATCAGCCAGAAAGCAAAGGTACTGAGAAGTGGTCTGTGGTCCCCACCTGCAGAACCACTCCTTTATTGAGTGTCTTGCTAATCGCCAAAGATTTCCCCCTGTTGTCTTTTCCATTTGAACAACAAGATGTGAAATTGATTGTCAATCAGTGTTGCTTCCTAAGTGGACAGTTTGATTTCACACAAGTTTGATTTACTTGGAGTTATATTGTGTTGTTTAAGTCTTCCCTTTATTTTTACCCATGGTGTATTTTTCCAACCCTTTTCAAAGTGAAGCTGGCATCAAACTCAATCTTTGAGTTTTGATACAGTGGAGATGGTCATCACAGGGACATGGAAAATTTGTTGCTTAGCACTTGAACAAATAAAGCCTTTGAATTTTTTTTTTCTTTGGACTTAATGCAAAAAAAGCTTTTTTCATAGGGTTTTGGTGATAGTATGGATGTAATTTCAGTTTTAACAATTTTGTGTTTTTTTTTCTTTTTGTTTATTTCTTTTTCTGTTTATAAATTCATCCAGGAGCATCTAGATCGAGCATTCACCCTCAGAGATGATGACCCAATGTGTTACTACCTACTGGGGAGATGGTGCTACGAGGTGAGACCCATCACATGCAGATGGAAACGTCCCATCAAACCAGTGTGTGCTCTCTGATGTGTGTGTGGCTGCAGGTTGCCATGTTTGACTGGTTGGAGAAGAAGGCTGCTGCTGCACTCTACCAGAGCCCCCCCACAGCCACACTGAATGATGCCCTCGAGAACTTTCTCAAGGTGAGAAACACTGCAGCTGCTATTCAGATCTTTTTTGTCACTATAATAATAATAATAACAGTTATAAATTACAGCAAAATATAATTTGCACATCTTAATACTGGCATGGGGAAAAAAAGTGAAAGCACCTCTTATTGTACAAAATAACAGTAAGTAAAACAACAAAACTCCTCGCAGGCACAGTTATACGATTAATAGCACTTCCAACAATATATATGTTGAAGTACAAGAGAATAAAAGGAATCAGGGGTCCTGTGATGTGTGAAATGTGGAATAAGAGCTGCACTTGTTTCAGTTGACTCATTGGTGGAGTCTGACATACAGTATGTAATGATGGATGACGGTAGAGAGATAGTTGTCACACCTCGGCCATGGACCTTTCTGCTTCTACATGTTAGTTTACAACTAAATCATTAGATGCTGATGCTCCCTTTGCCTCCCTCTCCACCTGTCTGCCTTAGATGGCAGCTGGAGAGGCTGAACCAGAATAAGGCCGCAGGTCTAAATGGTGTCTGTCCCTCAAGGCGTGTGTCTCTTTAATCTTAACTTGGCCAGTTTTGTGGAATACATCCTGCCTTGTTCTAGTACCGAAGGAAACTCACTCAGTCCTCAAGGATTACAGACCTGTTGTCCTGACATCCCACATCATGAAGGTCCTAGACAGACGTCTGTTGGCCCACCTGAGTAAGCAAGCAAACAAACACATATTGGGACCCCCTCTAGTTTGCTTATAGCTGTGGAGTTGGAGCTGACAATGTCATCATACACTTGCTTCAGAAAACCAACTGTCATCAGGACAAAGCAGGAAGCACTGTGAGGATCATGTTCCTCAATTTCGACAGTGTATTTAACACAATTCAGCCTGTCAGACCCCAAAGAACCACCTGGATCAATCACTACCTTTGACAAACAGAAAAATGTTTGAGAGACTAAATGGTTGTGTTTCTGACCAGGTGGTCAACAGAGGACTGTACTTTCACAACTTCTTTTTACTATGACACCATATATAAGCTCTGGAGGTGATTGTATAAATAAGGATTCTTCATTAAGAGAAGAACATTACAGACCACCCCGAGCATCCGCTTCATTACACTGTCCAACAACGACAAAGTGTCTTTTATCAGAGGATGGTTTAGATCATACTGACCTCTACAGGACCTCTTCCCTGCTCACAGCTATGACCGTCTATGACTACTTTTTGGAGAAAATTGGATAAGTTACATTTAATTTTCCTTTGGGAATAATAAATTGGGATCAGTAAAAGTGAGAAAATTCACACCTTCAGTTGGCCCGGTTGGTTTTCACAGAATTTTTTATACCGGAATAATGTCGTGCAGTTGCAATGGCCGTATTGTACTGATTCAGAAGGGAACAAAGCATAAGGAAGAATGTCAGTTTCATCGAGGTTTCTGTTGCCGTTTGTTCAAATGTAGCTGTGCCCCCTAGTGATGGGAACTCTGGCTCCTTTAAGAAAACCATTTCTTTTGGCTCAGCTAACTAAAAAGAGCCGACTCTTTCAGCTTTCGAATGGCTTTGAAGATTTTTGCAGCTTAAATTGATTTATTGTTCACAATAACACAAATATACATACAAAATGAAATAATTGAAAAATCAGCAAGACCAACACACCAGGTGACATACTTATTTTCACAGAAAATGAGTATGTCTCAGAAGACAAACACAGAAAAAAAGTGAGACAGAGAAGTGGGGGGAAACGAAACATGTCGTTCACTTCAAAGAGCCGGCTCTAAGAGCGGACACATCACTAATGAGCCTGCAGCTCTTTACTCCACATAGTGCCATGAGACTTTTAAATCTTTTGTCTTCTGATTTTCACTTTCATGTGTTTTTCCTTTACTACTTCTTCGAATCAAATCAGCACTACCCCTACCTGCTCTTTCTGCTTTTGGTATGCTGAGAACAACATTCACATTCCGGAAAGAATCATGCTGAAACCTGCAGTTGTAAGCATGCTAGGGCATGGTTCTCTGGTCAGTTTCAGGGTCCAGGTTGGGTTCCCACCAGTGTGATCCGCTCCAGAAACCCAACTCTGGCATGGTACAAAGCATTCCAAAAGTTTGGTTGAAAAAACTTAAAGCTCTCTACACCACCTTACTACAGCACTCCTGAAAGAAAGTGGAGTAGGAGTGGATTGTCCTGTTTTGCGAAAGTCCACAATGATTTTTATAGTTGTTATTGAGGACCAAGTTGTGCTTACCACACCATTTTACCAGATCTTGTACTACACTCCTGTAAGCTGACTCATTGTTGGAGATGAGCCTGAGTACCGTAGTGTCATTTGCTAGTTTGCCAAAGAGTTTAAAAAGAGCAACAATAGCTGTGTGTACAAAGGGCTTAGCACACATCTGTAGGGGCTCTGGTGTTGATGAGGAAGTATAAAGTGTGTTTGTCAACTTTGACAGGCTACCAAAATGTTGGTTTAAAAATGCATGGCATAGTGTTCAGTCCAAGGTTATAAGTAAACTTAAATCGTCAAGAATCAGTATTGCATAGGTGTTCATGTCCTCTAGGTTTTCTAACAGTGCCGAAGACCCACCATTACAGGTTTCTATACTATCAGATGGTAAAGGATAATCACTCAGAGCTTGTTGTATTGGACTGTAGACACATTTCATTATCTTGAAAAAACTGAATGTTGTTTCTTTAATTTACAAGAAATGCAAACCATCGTTACTATTGCTTCCAAATAGTATTAGAGTAGTAGAGTATTTGTCTAGGGACAAGTGCTGCAAACTAGCTTTTGCTATAAGCACCATAATACAGGCATGGGCCTGCTGTTTTATTCAGTTTGTCTATGTTATTGTGTGTCTGTCCCTACCAAATAAACCTAATAAATAAAAAATATTCAGAATCAGCTTTATTGGCTAACATTGTGCACACAAACAAGGACTTCATTGCTCTGAATGTTCAGGCATATAAAATTTAAAGCTATACATTTGGTGATTTTTTTCAAGAGAATTGTGTAAATTACAATATTGCAGAAAAAGACAAAAGATGGGCGTGGCGTAGTATAGCCGTAGAGCGCGCAACCCATAAACGGAGGACTCAAACCTCGACACAGCTGTTCCGGGTTCAAGTCCCGACCCCCGGCAACCTGT
This sequence comes from Girardinichthys multiradiatus, assembly GCF_021462225.1. Taxonomy (NCBI): domain Eukaryota; kingdom Metazoa; phylum Chordata; class Actinopteri; order Cyprinodontiformes; family Goodeidae; genus Girardinichthys; species Girardinichthys multiradiatus. The sequence continues at coordinate 39,609,473 of NC_061808.1, forward strand.
GCTGCATATACAGGTCCTTCTCAAAATATTAGCATATTCTGATAAAGTTCATTATTTTTCATAATGTCATGATGAAAATTTAACATTCATATATTTTAGATTCATTGCACACTAACTGAAATATTTCAGGTCTTTTATTGTCTTAATACAGATGATTTTGGCATACAGCTCATGAAAACCCAAAATTCCTATCTCACAAAATTAGCATATTTCATCCGACCAATAAAAGAAAAGTGTTTTTAATACAAAAAATGTCAACCTTCAAATAATCATGTACAGTTATGCACTTAATACTTGGTCAGGAATCATTTTACAGAAATGACTGCTTCAATGCGGCGTGGCATGGAGGCAATCAGCCTGTGGCACTGCTGAGGTCTTATGGAGGCCCAGGATGCTTCGATAGCGGCCTTTAGCTCATCCAGAGTGTTGGGTCTTGAGTCTCTCAACGTTCTCTTCACAATATCCCACAGATTTTCTATGGGGTTCAGGTCAGGAGAGTTGGCAGGCCAATTGAGCACAGTGATACCATGGTCAGTAAACCATTTACCAGTGGTTTTGGCACTGTGAGCAGGTGCCAGGTCGTGCTGAAAAATGAAATCTTCATCTCCATAAAGCTTTTCAGCAGATGGAAGCATGAAGTGCTCCACAATCTCCTGATAGCTAGCTGCATTGACCCTGCCCTTGATAAAACACAGTGGACCAACACCAGCAGCTGACACGGCACCCCAGACCATCACTGACTGTGGGTACTTGACACTGGACTTCTGGCATTTTGGCATTTCCTTCTCCCCAGTCTTCCTCCAGACTCTGGCACCTTGATTTCCGAATGACATGCAGAATTTGCTTTCATCCGAAAAAAGTACTTTGGACCACTGAGCAACAGTCCAGTGCTGCTTCTCTGTAGCCCAGGTCAGGCGCTTCTTCCGCTGTTTCTGGTTCAAAAGTGGCTTGACCTAGGGAATGCGGCACCTGTAGCCCATTTCCTGCACACGCCTGTGCACGGTGGCTCTGGATGTTTCTACTCCAGACTCAGTCCACTGCTTCCGCAGGTCCCCCAAGGTCTGGAATCGGCCCTTCTCCACAATCTTCCTCAGGGTCTGGTCACCTCTTCTCGTTGTGCAGCGTTTTCTGCCACACTTTTTCCTTCCCACAGACTTCCCACTGAGGTGCCTTGATACAGCACTCTGGGAACAGCCTATTCATTCAGAAATTTCTTTCTGTGTCTTACCCTCTTGCTTGAGGGTGTCAATAGTGGCCTTCTGGACAGCAGTCAGGTCGGCAGTCTTACCCATGATTGGGGTTTTGAGTGATGAACCAGGCTGGGAGTTTTAAAGGCCTCAGGAATCTTTTGCAGGTGTTTAGAGTTAACTCGTTGATTCAGATGATTAGGTTCATAGCTCGTTTAGAGACCCTTTTAATGATATGCTAATTTTGTGAGATAGGAATTTTGGGTTTTCATGAGCTGTATGCCAAAATCATCCGTATTAAGACAATAAAAGACCTGAAATATTTCAGTTAGTGTGCAATGAATCTAAAATATATGAATGTTCAATTTTCATCATGACATTATGGAAAATAATGAACTTTATCACAATATGCTAATATTTTGAGAAGGACCTGTATTTAATCTTCCACTTCTCGTCTGCCTATTTTCTAATAACAAAAAATAAAGGCCACCAGTGCTGCAAAAAAAAAATCTTGTCAGGGTTGAATTAGTGCAAATATGCTTCATGTTTATTCCCAAAAGAGTACCTTGGTAATCTGTGAAGTGTTCATCAGAGGGACAGTGTGGGGGAAGAATCTGTCTCCGTAGTGGCTTGTTTTGGAATATAGTAGACCTCTGTAGGTGTGACCCAAAGGTAAAGGTCTAAACAGTCAGTTATCATTGTCCTGGATCAGACCACTAATGGTGGTGTCATCTGCGAACTTCAAGAGTTTCAATGATGGGTCTACTGATGTGCAGAAAAACTTTTTATCCAATTTGAATAAAAAGCAAACTCCGACTGCACAGTTCAATGGTTAGGACTAATTGGAATGTAGGAACCTGACTGTTGTAAATTGGTGCTATATAAATAAAACTGAATTGAATTGAATCCCTGTTAAGAACCAAATTCAAAAAACCCAATATAAACAACATGCCAAACACAAAAACAAATTAATGGCAATCAAGTCAGGGGCTGACATATTGCTGTCTGCCAATAACAGTTAGCTTTTGTTTCTCACTTTACCCATGGAGTTTCTTAATTATCTGAGAACTTTTATTTCATTTTAGGAAATCCAGTTTCTTTGTGGTCATCTTAATGTGTTGTAAACCTGCAGGCAGAGGAGCTCAATCCCGGTTTCTCCAGGACTGTCAGACTTTACATTGCCAAGGTAACATAAAATTCACTAATCCAAGCTGAACTCAACAGCTTGTAACAAGTCCAAACAACATAACCTGTTATGATGCAAAGAAAACCAATAATTATGTATTGCATTTGGTAGAACTTTAAAGCTTATAATGCTGTGATTTGGTTTAGTGTCACATGGAGCTGGGGGACATCTCTGCAGCCACAAACTGGACCAAGCTGGCACTGAAAATCCTCACTACCAATGTAAGAACCTTCTGTATAAAGTAAATAAAGACATGCAAATTTCTGTCTCTGTAGTTCTAAATGTTTGCAGATCCAATACAGTAAAAAATATTTAGAACTGAATCACAAGGTTTGACCCTTAATGGAACTTATCTTTCTTCATGTGGATTTTTTTTACTTTCATTGCTGCCTTTTTTCCTTGTGTCTTAAGGATGAAGAAACATCTGAACTGGAGGCTCAGCTTCAGCTTCTAACTGACAAACAAACAAACTGACATTTTGGAGATCGTGATCTGACTGGGTTTCAGATCTTTTCCTTCACTGATGTGCTGTACTGTCCTTTTTATGAATTTGATGTGCTATGTGATAACCTTTAAAGTTTTCAGTGTACTTTTTAAATGAATTGCTTGGATTTAAATTATTTAACATTCCTCGGAATATTGAAAACCTTCCAGTCCTCTAGTCCAGATGTTTTTTTTCAAACACCAGTCTATTAAACAAAAAGCCCACCTGACCAGCATACCCATCAACAGCAACGAAGATAAACATGCCAATATAACCCTTTAGAGCTGCTGATTAAGTCTGAAATCATTTGAAAGGATTCGAGGATTGTTATTAGGTTAGAGGTGCTGTAAACATCAGCACCTGCTGGGCTGTCTGGGTAAATTCTTGAAGTTTAACGTGAAGTTTTGAACGCTGGAGGAATTGGAATACCTCTTCCAGCATTCAATGTGTTGCAGCCTCTACATTAGTGAGCCCACATAACAATGTTTGGTTCTGACAGAACTATATTATTGGATTCCTTTGTCTCATTTTTACCCTGTGACATCATTGTACTTTTTTTTGTTACACTCAATGGGAAAATGCTCATGTCATTTCTTCTAACCTAAACCTGTATTAAAACATTGAACTCAAACTGGTTGTTAGTCTTGTAAATTTCACATTAGATGATTACAGTTAAATTATAAAAAAGATCCCCCAACACACTACTGAGACTTTAATCAGAACATATTTAATTTAGTTCTAAAGCATATGGAAACGAGAGAAACCGGGCAGAACAGATTAAACATTTTAAATAAAAGTTTTCTGCCATTTTAGACAAAAACCAAGACAAGACAAAGCAGAAACCTGACAAAAATATTGCCTGTTTAAAGATTGTTTGTCAGTACACGATGAATTTCTTATTGCTGATACTGATCATGTAACTAAGAAAGGTTTTGATCTAATATGTCTGTGCAGGAGACATTTAGCTATTTTTCTTTCTTGAATAAAATGAACTTTAATAAGAGCTTATGGTCTGCAGAGAACAGTTTGATCTGGCTCTTCCCTTGAGCTCTTGCACAGAACACCTATCAAACCACTACCAGTGGTGTTCAAAGCTGGTCCTCAGGGGCTGGTATTCTACTTGTTTTAGGTGTTTTCCTGGTTCAACACAACTGAACTTAATGAGTGCTTGATGACATACCAAGGCGGTAAACCAGTCATTTGAATCAAGATGTCTTGGAGCAAAGGCCTAAAACATGCAGGACAACGGCCCTCAAGAACTTGAGTTGGACACCTCTGCTAAACCCTCACAGATGTACCACTGTGCAGTTCAAAATGAGCTTTCTGTCCAAATCCAGTTCAGTCCTTGGCGTCGCCCACGCCATCAGCATTGATTGCGAACATGGCTTCAGCCTCTGGCAGGCAGGGGGAGTCATAGATTTTACAGATCCTGGTCTCTCCTCGGCCCTTCCTCAGGTACAGCCTGCACAGGGGAAAAACTGTTGGGGTGCGGGAACACTGAAGAATGAACACTGTCTACTTTTGAGTCATAACCACACCTTGTGGTGGAAGCATGTGCCAGAATGTTGCCACCAATTGGTTTCTTGGGATCTGCTGAAAACATGGCTGCCCCATCAACCTGTGCCACCACTTGGTTGGTTATTACCACAGCAACCCCAAACTAAAGAAAGAAGATATAACACACTTGTTTGTTCTACAACAAGCGTTAGGACATCAGACACTTTAGCATGGCAAGTTTGTTCCCTCATTTCTGCACAGGCATAACAATCAGCTAACACGTCTACATCAGAACCCTCTGAAAAAATAAAAAAATAAAATATATATATATATTGCGTACTTCATCAGCTAACCGGAGCAACATTCGGAGGAAACGACCCAAGTGTCCCTGCCTGGCTGACAGCTCCCCTCTGCCGGAATAGTCTGTTCTGTACAGAGCTGTGGCGCTGTCCACTATCAGCATGGCATACCTTTAAAAACACACCCACAATTACAGTCATCAGTTATCTTGAAATGCAACTGGAAACATCTGATGTCACTAAAGCTAACTTATGATCATCCTAATGAATAAAGGACTTCATAGAAACCTGCAAAGCCCTGAATAGCTACAGGGTCAAAGGTCATGTCAAAGCAGATATAACCATAATTAATCCAAAGGTAACAAAGTGTGAAACTCCTTTAAGAATTTGTTTTCTAATGATGTCTTCTGTGTTTGTGGTCATGGAATCATTTTGGTTGGTGACCTTAGTTTAACAGTCTCCAAAGCACATAGTATCATTACTCTAATATGTTTTATCAGCTGAGAACAGACCAGACAACAAGCTCACTTCGACTCACCTCGTGAACTGCATGACATTTCCACAGTAACAGACCATTTGGCCCACAGACTACAGCCATTCAGTCAGTGGAATATCACTTGTTGTTCGTGTAATGGGGTTGTTAAAAAAAAAAAAAACAGCTTCATGGATGAAGTCCAAGGGGAGAAAATATTTCACCGATTTACAACAGAAATGTTGTCTAGACACTGGGAATCAATTTAATAAATAAAAACAATCATCTAAAACAAGCTTAATTGATTTTCTGTAACTTATCTGCCAATTTATAAAAAACACCAATAAAGCAAAACAATGTTAGACAAATATTAGATATCAACATACATTCTCATAGCATGTTCCAAACAGCAGAAATATTGTTTAAACCAAATTTAATTAGCTGGAACCATACAGAAAAACAAACAAAACAACACCAAGAAAAGCTAGGCGTGCTTAGGTGTTGCCTCCATGTGTTTCTCCGCATTATGCAGCCACAAAACTTGTTTTTTTTGTCATATTTAAATTGACTGGGTTTCTTTTTCTGTATGTAACTGGGATTAGTTTTGCTGTGCAATGACACTAAGATATTATGAAAAATGGTCACTGACCTGGACTCAGCCATCATGGCGGAGGCTTGGTACAGCAGCTGAGTCTGGTGGTCTGTGTTGAATGCTCGAGCGTAAGCCACGTTATCCAACACATCGCTGCCAACCAGCCCATACCTAATCTCAATAAATAGAACCATTTCCATTTGGTTAAAACATTTCTACCATTTTAAAATACATTACAAAATTATTTTTTTCTTTTTAGGTAGAGGGAATAAGAACAATCTGAGAGTAAATAAATGTCAGGATTACATTTGAAGAATTATTAGGGAGTGGAGATGAAAAATGAAGTCTCACCTCTCCGCTACAGCGAGCAGTCTCTCTGGTCTGAAAGTTCCCTCTGTGTCAATGTACATAGCTTTACCTTCTCCACCTCCCTGATCAATTGGCAGCTATGGTCACAGGAAAAACTGCTTTTATAATGTCCAGCACAGCTTTTCACACATTATCAAATTCAATTCCTGGTGACACAGGACGCTACCTGACAGGTAACAGCGAGTGTGTGACATAGCTGGGTCTTTCCGGTCCGAAACTCTCCAAACATCTCTGTGATGGAGCCCGTCTCAATCCCACCTGCACAGGAACAAAGACTCGTATGACATGGTAATTTCCTTCATAGTTTATAAGTCACTGCTGAGAACCAGAAAATGGGGCACACCCTGGAGTAATTTGTCCAGCTCCTTAGAGCCTGTAGAGATCTGGATGATCTCTGCTCTCCTCTGGTGGAACTCAGTAGCTGTGGTGAAACCCATAGGCACCAGTTTTGCAGCTTCTGCCTACCAGAGAAGGAACAAAAAGTATACTTAAGTAAATACATGCATAAGAGAGAACGTACACAATCAGAAAAGCTTTATTGCCAAGTACGTTTTTGGACATACAAGGAATTTGTTTTGGCGTAGTCGGTGCAATACAATAAAAATGAAACAGTATAAACATATCTACAATATAATATAAATATATGTGCACAGTTTTAAGTGAGTGAGAGTAAATATAGAGCAGTATAAGATGCAAGAGCAATACAACAGTGCAGGTGATCATTGTGCAAGTAAAGCAGGAGTCCAAGTTGAGCGTTAACGTAACGCATAGAGTTACAGGTTACAGGTGTCCTGTCAGCAGAAAAGGGGGGGTGTGGGGGAAAGGAAGAGTGTCAGTGTGGTTTCCGGGCTTTGTTAACCAGGCTGGTGGCAGATGGGAAAAAACTGTTCTTGTGGCGTGAGGTTTTGGTCCGGATGGACCGCAGCCTCCTGCCAGAGGGGAGAGTCTCAAAGAGTCTGTGACCGGGGTGGGAGGGATCAGCCAGAATCTTCCCTGCCCGCTTCAGGGTCCTGGAGGTGTACAGTTCCTGGAGCGACAGTAGACTGCAGCCAATCACCTTCTCAGCAGACCGAATGACACGCTGCAGCCTGCCCTTATCCTTGGCTGTAGCAGCGGCGTACCAGATGGTGATGGAGGAGGTGAGGATGGACTCAATGATGGCTGTGTAGAAGTGCACCATCATAGTCTTTGGCAGGTTGAATTTCTTCAGCTGCCGCAGGAAGAACATCCTCTGCTGGGCTTTCTTGATGAGGGAGCTGATGTTTGGCTCCCACTTGAGATCCTGGGAGATGATGGTTCCCAGGAAGCGGAAAGATTCCACAGTGTCAATTGTGGAGTCACAGAGGGTGATGGGGTCAGGTGGGGCTGGGTTCTGCCTGAAGTTCACAACCATCTCCACTGTCTTTAGAGCGTTGAGCTCAAGGTTGTTCTGGCTGCACCAGTCCAATAGAAGGTCCACCTCCCATCTGTACGTGGACTCGTCACCATCAGAGATGAGTCCGATCAGGGTGGTGTCGTCTGCAAACTTCAGAAGCTTGACAGACTGGTGACTGGAGGTGCAGCTGTTGGTGTACAGGGAGAAGAGCAGAGGAGAGAGAACACAGCCTTGGGGGGAACCGGTGCTGATGTCAGGGAGTCAGAAACGGGCTTCCCCAGCCTCACGCGCTGCTTCCTGTCAGACAGGAAGTCAGTGATCCACCTGCAGGTGGAGTCGGGCACACTCAGCTGGGAGAGCTTCTCCTGTAGCAGAACTGGGACGATGGTGTTGAAGGCAGAGCTGAAATCCACAAACAGGATCCTGGCGTAGGTTCCTGTGGAGTCCAGGTGCCGGAGGATGAAGTGAAGGGCTAGGTTGACTGCATCATCTACAGACCTGTTGGCTCTGTAGGCAAACTGCAGGGGGACCAGGAGGGGGTCGGTGATGTCTTTTAGGTGTGAGAGCACAAGGCGCTCAAAGGACTCCATCACCACAGAGGTCAGGGCGACGGGTCTGAAGTCATTAAGCCCTGTGGTCCTTGGCTTCTTGGGAACAGGGACGATGGTGGAGGACTTGAAGCAGGCTGGCACATGACATGTCTCCAGTGAGGTGTTAAAAATGTCTGTGAAGACTGGAGACAGCTGATCAGCGCAGTGCTTCAGGCTGGCTGGTGAGACAGAATCCGGACCAGCAGCTTTCCGGGGGTTCTGTCTCCTGAAGAGTTTGTTGACGTCCCTCTCCTGGATGGAAAGAGCCGTCCTCGGCGTGGGTAGGGGGCTGGTGGGGGGAAACTTCAAGGTGGGGGTTGGAGGTGCCAAGGCCCCTCTTGAGGTTGGAGAGGTGGGGGTGGTGGATTGTGGCTGCAGCTGTTGGGGGGCGTCGTGGGGGATGGTTGCAGGACTGTCCCTTTGTCTTTCAAAGCGGCAGTAGAACTCGTTCAGGTCGTTGGCGAGGCGTCGGTCGTTGATGGAGTGGGGGGCTTTCGGCTTGTAGTTGGTGATTTGCTTGAGCCCTTTCCAGAGAGACGCAGAGTCGTTGGCTGAGAACTGGTTTTGGAGCTTCTCAGAGTACAGTCGTTTGGCCTCTTTCACTACCTTGCCAAACTTGTACTTTGCCTCTCTGTATATGTCTTTGTCCCCACTCTTGAAGGCCTTTTCCTTATTCAGTCTTAACCTTCTGAGTTTAGCTGTGAACCAGGGTTTGTCGTTGTTGTAACTCACCCTGGTGCATGATGGTACAATGGTACAATGCAGCCAAGTGCTGAAAATGCATGTCATAATTTCACCATTTTCATTACTAATCCCACTATTTCTTATACAACTATGTAAAATACATTGCTCTTAAAAATGTAACATAAGCCAAAGTCTCTATGCAATGCATTTTCATCGGTAATCATAATGAAGAACTGTTTCACACCAAGAAGCTGTTTTCTAACCAATAAAGTGCCTTAAGTCTATTTCACTGGTGTCATATTAACAGTACAGACAGCTGGAATGACCACACAAGCAACATGGCAGGCTGACCTGAATTAATATAGTGGTTGTATTGTTTTAGAATAATTGAGAACTTGATTTCCGTTTGAATCCAGCTGTATTTGATTTGAGTTTTGACTGAATTGTATTGGAGTGAAGTGGACAGAATGAAAGCAATTGGCATTAACTGCAATGCATGTGATGTGCTGGGGTCATCCATTTTGGTCAACAGACATTGCAGCTTTGACGTCACCCGGGATTATAAAACCCGCGGAAAATAAACTTTTGTTACCATTTCCAGGGACTTTGCAACAGAGGCGCATATCTGGAGAGACAAAAACTTGCAGGTGAACTTTTTTCTCCACACGGCCATTCCCGAAGAGCTTCAAAGCTGGGAATCTGTCTGATACAAGAAGGTCAGAAGATTCATATACTGATTGAAGACCACGCCGACACCCGGTGCAGGTGAGAAACCCACAGAAGTTTTATTCCCAAGGAGATGAGTTTCCCGTTGTGATGCAGTCAACTAAACGGTTCTATATATTTTTCCCATTTTGGAAAGATGAGAAGTTTATCGTTTTTTTTTTTTTTTTTGAGATGATCACGGACTGACATTTTGGAGATCGTGATCTGACTGGGTTTCAGATCTTTTCCTTCACTGATGTGCTGTACTGTCCTTTTTATGAATTTGATGTGCTATGTGATAACCTTTAAAGTTTTCAGTGTACTTTTTAAATGAATTGCTTGGATTTAAATTATTTAACATTCCTCGGAATATTGAAAACCTTCCAGTCCTCTAGTCCAGATGTTTTTTTTCAAACACCAGTCTATTAAACAAAAAGCCCACCTGACCAGCATACCCATCAACAGCAACGAAGATAAACATGCCAATATAACCCTTTAGAGCTGCTGATTAAGTCTGAAATCATTTGAAAGGATTCGAGGATTGTTATTAGGTTAGAGGTGCTGTAAACATCAGCTTCCTGCTGGGCTGTCTGGGTAAATTCTTGAAGTTTAACGTGAAGTTTTGAACGCTGGAGGAATTGGAATACCTCTTCCAGCATTCAATGTGTTGCAGCCTCTACATTAGTGAGCCCACATAACAATGTTTGGTTCTGACAGAACTATATTATTGGATTCCTTTGTCTCATTTTTACCCTGTGACATCATTGTACTTTTTTTTGTTACACTCAATGGGAAAATGCTCATGTCATTTCTTCTAACCTAAACCTGTATTAAAACATTGAACTCAAACTGGTTGTTAGTCTTGTAAATTTCACATTAGATGATTACAGTTAAATTATAAAAAAGATCCCCCAACACACTACTGAGACTTTAATCAGAACATATTTAATTTAGTTCTAAAACATATGGAAACGAGAGAAACCGGGCAGAACAGATTAAACATTTTAAATAAAAGTTTTCTGCCATTTTATCTCAACTGGTGGAGATAAGAAATCAACGTCAGCGTAATTTTGCTATTTTTATATCAAACCAGATAGGTGCATTTAGAGGTCTGGGCAGGATGAGGCATAGTTAAGGTGATTTAGAATCACCAGTAGTTAATCTAAGGTATCAACGTGTTGCATACTATACTGATTGAAGTGTTTTATGCTGAGCTGTTTTGATTTGCTGTGTAAGTGTGCTGAATGGCGCAGCGTGGATGCAATCAGCAAGGCACGTTTTCATGTTTTTGTCCGGCTGATTATTATTGTTAGGTAGTCATTTTTATCCCCTTTGTGTAGAATAGTGCTCGTTAGTTAGGTGAAGGTTTTTGGACCAGAATAGTGATATATCAGAATCATATGGCTTCAATAAATCTTCACGTATATATTTAAGAGAAGTGTTTATGTTTATTTTGTGCAAGAATTATTTACCTGTCAAAATAAGGTCAAAGTTCCTCCGCCTTCAGTGAAACGGTTGAATAAACTGTGACATTTAGTGGTTTTGGTTAATAATTATCAATCATTAATGATAAATAACAAATTGTAATTATTAGAGAGCTTTGAGCCCATAATTACAACACCAGACGACATCTCTGATTTCTATTCGTAAGAAATGATTTTTGGTTTAGAAATTATTTTCCTGAATTATGATTTTTAATTATGATTTTGATAAAGTTGAATTAATCAATAATCATAATCCTTACAAATGGAATATTTGTTTTGAAGATATTTAGCGGTGTATAAATGATCTACGCTTCATAAACTGTACAATTTTAACTCCTGACTTACGGTGTAAATGAAATGATTTGCATTTCTTACTAAAACTTTGTCCGCTTTGGCTTCACTGATGCCCTTGATGTTGAGCAGCTCCTTCTTGGGTGCGTAGGCCACTGCTTCTATAGTGTGGAATCCTGCATCCTCCAGCTTCTTGATGTCACTGGCACTTATTCCACAGCTCTGCATGCAAGAAGACAAAAATAGCAGCCAGTAGAGGGTTACTCCAATTATAGAGAAAGACAAGTTACTTATTTATAGAGTCCACTTTCATGTACACTTCAGACAACATTTGTAACATGTTTCCTTACTAACATTTACTTGGCCTCCCTTTTATTTGTCCCCCTAAAACTGCATGACCGTAAAATAGCAGATGGCTTACTTTCATGTCATTAAATGTCATTTTAAATATTGCATTTAGTGACATTAAATACCTGAAAAATAAATTAAGCTCTAAATAAGAATATTACACAGAATAAAGCCGAGTGAGTAAGAAGCACAGTGTAGTCAGGATACATACCTCCAGCCTGCAGAGAGGCTGTGGGCCGTAGTTCTCCTCCACCTCCACCTCTGCCTCCACTCTCGCTTCACCTCTCACTGCCATGATTTGAGGAAAACCACCTGGCCAAGAGGGGAGAAATAAGCGACTACCTGACAGTATTGTACCAGAACCAAGCCATAGGACAGCTGTTCCTTTGTGTTCTCCGACAGTATCACCACCTGGCTCACTTGCTTCCTTGCCTTCACACTGTTAAACATCAAAGTAGCTCCTGGTATTTCCTTTTTACCGTCTACACTACAAGCATAACGGCACGCAGTTTAGAGAGCTTTAACAGAAGAATATGCTAATACATTCCAGTGTAACTTTAAAGCCATGATTAGAAATGTCCTGAAACTGGTTTAATCTACCGCACTGACATAATTTCCATGTTCATGCAACTCTAGCCTTAGCACCGTTTTTTTACCTTCGATGCCTGAATTCCCTTGTCCTTAAAGCTGCTGCCAGCCCCCAAGGCGGATTGACAGCGTCAGTTTGGATTTTTTCCTAAACAGTCAGTCCACAGCTGAAAGGAAGCTTTTATTGAATTATCACAGCGTTTTCTGTCCGATGTTGGCTTAATACCTCGAAGATCCCGCGCTCAAAACAACGATTGCAACGTAATGACGTTTTACATCAACGACAGTTACGTCAACAGGAAGATATGGTAGCGAACATTCAGAGTAAAAGCTTTCAGATTGTTTCAATAAAAAATCGATTTGACCACACCTACATTCCAATTCCCGCTGTATTCACAAAGAACGCTGAGGCTAAAAGTAGCTCCTAGTGACGTAAATAAATCTTAGAATTTCTCGAATTCTAGGATTCTTCTTAGAATTTTACCCCAGTAAGATAAAAGCTTTTCACGAGGCAACATAGGCCTTAAGAGAACTCCTGAAGTAAACAAATTGTAAGAGTAGTGAGGAGGCCTTTTAGTGAGAATATGAGGTGCCGAATGTAAAGATTCAGCAAAAAAAAAAAAAAAAAAAACAATTCACTGGCACATTTCTTTACATTTAGTGAATTTTTTTTGCATTTATTGAGAAATTCTAAATCTTAAATCTAAACGTTAAATCTAAATATATATCTTAACTATAAATATATATCTTAAATCAAAATTTTAAATATATATAATATATATATATATATATATATATATATATATATATATATATATATATATATGAAATATAAATATATATCTTAAATTTAAATGTTAAATCTAAATCTAAATCTTAAATCTAACCCTAAATATATAACTTAAATCTATATACAGGTCCTTCTCAAAATATTAGCATATTGTGATAAAGTTAATTATTTTCAATAATGTAATGATGAAAATTTAACATTCATATATTTTAGATTCATTGCACACTAACTGAAATATTTCAGGTCTTTTATTGTCTTAATACGGATGATTGTGGCATACAGCTCATGAAAACCCAAAATTCCTATCTCACAAAATTAGCATATTTCATCCGACCAATAAAAGAAAAGTGTTTTTAATACAAAAAACATCAACTTTCAAATAATCATGTACAGTTATGCACTCAATACTTGGTCGGGAATCCTTTGGCAGAAATGACTGCTTCAATGCGGCGTGGCATGGAGGCAATCAGCCTGTGGCACTGCTGAGGTCTTATGGAGGCCCAGGATGCTTCGATAGCGGCCTTTAGCTCATCCAGAGTGTTGAGTCTTGAGTCTCTCAACGTTCTCTTCACAATATCCCACAGATTCTCTATGGGGTTCAGGTCAGGAGAGTTGGCAGGCCAATTGAGCACAGTAATACCATGGTCAGTAAACCATTTACCAGTGGTTTTGGCACTGTGAGCAGGTGCCAGGTCATGCTGAAAAATGAAATCTTCATCTCCATAAAGCTTTTCAGCAGATGGAAGCATGAAGTGCTCCAAAATCTCCTGATAGCTAGCTGCATTGACCCTGCCCTTGATAAAACACAGTGGACCAACACCAGCAGCTGACACGGCACCCCAGACCATCACTGACTGTGGGTACTTGACACTGGACTTCTGGCATTTTGGCATTTCCTTCTCCCAGTCTTCCTCCAGACTCTGGCACCTTGATTTCCGAATGACATGCAGAATTTGCTTTCATCCGAAAAAAGTACTTTGGACCACTGAGCAACAGTCCAGTGCTGCTTCTCTGTAGGCCAGGTCAGGGGCTTCTGCCGCTGTTTCTGGTTCAAAAGTGGCTTGACCTGGGGAATGCGGCACCTATAGCCCATTTCCTGCACACGCCTGTGCACGGTGGCTCTGGATGTTTCTACTCCAGACTCAGTCCACTGCTTCCGCAGGTCCCCCAAGGTCTGGAATCGGCCCTTCTCCACAATCTTCCTCAGGGTCCGGTCACCTCTTCTCGTTGTGCAGCGTTGTCTGCCACACTTTTTCCTTCCTACAGACTTCCCACTGAGGTGCCTTGATACAGCACTCTGGGAACAGCCTATTTGTTCAGAAATATCTTTCTGTGTCTTACCCTCTTGCTTGAGGGTGTCAATAGTGGCCTTCTGGACAGCAGTCAGGTCGGCAGTCTTACCCATGATTGGGGTTTTGAGTGATGAACCAGGCTGGGAGTTTTAAAGGCCCCAGGAATCTTTTGCAGGTGTTTAGAGTTAACTCGTTGATTCAGATGATTAGGTTCTTAGCTCGTTTAGAGACCCTTTTAATGATATGCGAATTTTGTGAGATAGGAATTTTGGGTTGTCATGAGCTGTATGCCACAATCATCTGTATTAAGACAATAAAAGACATGAAATATTTCAGTTAGTGTGCAATGAATCTAAAATATATGAATGTTAAATTTTCATCATTACATTATGGAAAATAATGAACTTTATCACAATATGCTAATATTTTGAGAAGGACCTGTATATCGTCGTCATCCACTTTATCCGGGACCGGGTCGCGGGGGCAGCAGACTCAGCAGACGTCCCTCTCCCCAGACACCTCCTCCAGCTCCTCCGGGGGAAGCCCAAGGCGTTCCCAGGCCAGCCAAGAGACATAGTCCCTCCAGTGTGTCCTGGGCCGTCCCCTGGGCCTCCTCCCGGAGGGACGTGCCTGGAACACCTCCCGAGGAAGGCGTCCAGGGGGCATCCGGTATAGATGCCCGAGCCTCCTCAACTGGCTCCTCTCCATGTGGAGGAGTAGCGGCTTTACTCCGAGCCCCTCCCGGATGGCCGAGCTCAGAATCAGGATCAGAATCAGAAAAGCTTTATTGCCAAGTACGTTTTTGGACATACAAGGAATTTGTTTTGGCGTAGTCGGTGCAATACAGTACAAATTAAACAGTATAAACATATCTACAATATAATATAAATATATGTGCACAGTTTTAAGTGAGTGAGAGTAAATATAGAGCAGTATAAGATGCAAGAGCAATACAACAGTGCAGGTGATCATTTTGCAAGTAAAGCAGTGCAAGTAAAGCAGGAGTCCAAGCTGAGCGTTAATGTAACGCATAGAGTTGCAGGTTACAGGTGTCCTGTCAGCAAAAAAAGGGGGGGTGTGGGGGAAAGGGAGAGTGTCAAGGTGGTTTCCGGGCTTTGTTAACCAGGCTGGTGGCAGATGGGAAAAGCTCCTCACCCTATCTCTAAGGGAGTGCCCGGCCACCCTACGGAGGGAGCTCATTTCCGCCGCTTGTATCTGGAATCTCGTTCTTTCGGTCATGACCCAAAATTCATGGCCATAGGTGAGGGTAAGAACGTAGACCGACCGCTAAATTGAGAGCTTCGCTTTTCGGCTCAGCTCTCTCTTCACCACAACGGACCGGCACAGCGCCCCCATTACTGTGGCAGCCGCCCCGATCTGTCTGTCGATCTCCCGCTCCATTCTTCTGAACAAGACCCCGAGATACTTAAACTCCTCCAATTGAGGTAGGAACTCCCCTCCAACCTGAAGAGGACAAGCCACCCTTTTCCGGTCGAGAACCATGGCCTCGGACTTGGAGGAGCTGATCTTCATCCCAGCCGCTTCACACTCGGCTGCGAACCGCCCCAGTGCATGCTGTAGGTCTTGGCTAGAAGAGACAAAATCCTCTGGTCCCCAAACCAGACCCCCTCCGGCCCTTGGCTGCGCCTAGAAATCCACTTGTACAGAGATCGGATGGCCCCCGATTCCATACTCCTGGAGCCCCCCCCCACAAGGCATCACGAGGGACACAGTCGAATGCTTTCTCCAGGTTCACAAAACACATGTGGACCGGTTGGGCAAACTCCCATGAACCCTCGAGCACCCTGTAGAGGGTATAGAGCTGGTCCAGTGTTCCACGGCCGGGACGAAAACCACACTGCTCCTTCTGAAGCCGGGGTTCGACTATCGGCCGGACTCTCCTCTCCAATACCCTGGCGTAGGCCTTACCAGGGAGGCTGAGGAGTGTGATCCCTCTGTAGTTGAAACACACCCTCCGGTCACCCTTCTTATGTAGAGGGACCACCACCCCAGTCTGCCAATCCAAAGGCACTGTCCCCGTCCGCCACGCAATGTTGAAGAGGTATGTCAACCATGACAGCCCCACAACATCCAGAGACTTGAGGTACTCAGGGCGGATCTCATCCAACCCCGAAGCCCTGCCACAGCGAAGCTTTTTAACCACCTCGGTGACTTCAGCCTGGGTGATGAAAGAGTCCAACCCCGAGTCCCCAGCCTCTGTTTCCACCAGGGAATGCGTGATGGCAGGATTGAGGAGATCCTCGAAGTACTCCTTCCACCGGCCGATAATGTCCCCAGTCGAGGTCAGCAGCTCCCCACCCCCACTGTAAACAGTGTTGGCGAAGCACTGCTTCCCCCTCCTGAAGCGCTGGATGGTTTGCCAGAATCGCTTCGGGGCCAACCGGTAGTCCTTCTCCAAGGCCTCACCGAACTCCTCCTCTAAATATATATCTTAAATCTAAATCTTAAATCTAAATCTAAATCTAAATATATATCTTAAATCTAAATGTGAAATCTAAATCTAAATGTTTAATCTAAATATAAATTTTAAATCTAAATCTTAAATGTAAAAGTTAAATCTAAATCTAAATGTTAAACCTAAATCTTAAATCTAAATCCTAAATCTAAATATCTTAAATCTATATGTGAAATCGAAATCTAAATTTTAAATCTAAATCTCAAACTTAAACCTTCAGAAGATATGCTAATTAACCACGCCCCTACAACGTCTCAACTCGTGGCCACGCCCCCAGTGCATAGGACCGTAAATGAGAAGAACAGGAGGTCAACAGCCAACACTGGCTGTAGTGGCAGGTGTTCGGGCTTCATTGCAGAGTCACTCCCACATGCTCCACCCTCAGCAATTCCGTTAAGTATAACAGTTTTTTCACTTAACTTCTGTACATAAATGAGCTCAGGAGGAATCTGCTCTTATCCAGCCAGCTATTCAGTGTACCTGGGTCGGTGTTGCAGGGATTTTCCTGCCATCGCCACGCTGAACAGTGAGTGGGGGGGACATTAGCCATCATAGAGGCTCAGCAAAATATTTCATAATTTTACTGTACAGTTTTCGAGAAATACACAACTTAAAGTACCTCAAAATGCTCAACCAGTATATGCTTTTGTCCCACTTTCAGGAATTTATTTCTCCAAAACTGTACAGTAAAATTATGAAATATTAATTGTGGTTATAGTATGACCCTTTACTATAATCTAATTAGACTGTGTTGTCACCTTTTATGGTTTTGGAGAAATACATTCCTGAAAGTGGGACAAAAGCCTATACTGGTTGAGCATTTTGAGGTACTTTGACCTGTTATTTCTCCAAAACTGTACAGTAAAATTATGAAATATTTATTCTGGTTATAGTATATATGACCCTTTACTATAATCTGAAGAGAGTGTGTTGTAAACTTCCATGGTTTTGGAGCAATAAATAGCTGAAGGTGGGAGAAATGCGTATACTGGATGAGCATTAGTAGGTACTTTGACCCGTTATTTCTCCAAACATGTACAGTAAAATTATTAAATATTTATTCTTTTATATAAAACACGAATGTGAAAGTTGTAAAAATGTCATTAATATAAATGTTCTGAAGGTTACTTTCTGGTTTCCTCTAATTCTCAACCGTTGCCAGGATCGGGTCCTTGCTGCTCCATTACCGTGATGCGCCTTGTATGCGCGACGCTAATCTTTAAGAGAGAGCTAATGTCGACTGACGTCACCGCGTATTTCTGACTGTACGCTCATTTGACCGCAGTAAAGTAAGGGATGAACTTTAGGGAAGCTCTCTGAAAGTTCCCCACGCATCTGCGAACAAAACATGAGCTTCAGTCTTTATCTGTTGACTGCAGAAACATTACGGGGCTGAATAAGCTGCTTTTATTAAACAAATGTTATTCTATAATAATACTTTTTTATATTAAAACACAGATTTTAATCTGGACATCTGACTGTGCTTTGTACACATTGCTGTCAGCTCTGTTGTGCAACAGATTTTTAAAAAAGCAATCAGAGCCTGTTTGATTATTATCAAAATGCATAAACTGAAGAGTACACAGTTGTGCTTTTGGAGTTTAATTAATTTAACAGGACCTAGTTTATGTTTAGCGCTGTTTTCGTCTGTGTGGCGCATATGCAAGTGCAACAACATAGCATTAGCCTTCTGTTATTCGGGGCATTCATTCCGAACGGTTCCGTTTCTGAAACAATGTAGGGTTTAAACCAAATCTTTATACTGCTTAAAGCCAAAGCATTTTACAGCTGTTACTTTGAGCTGAGCCTCTATGATGGCTAATGTATGGAGCTAAATTGGATCCATAAAGTGTGATCAAACAAAAAAAATTCGAACCTGAAAAATAAAAGTTTCTTCAAACAAAAAAAAACTGAACCTGAAAAATAAAAGTTTCTTCAAATGAAAAAAAATTTACCTGAAAAATTATTTTGAACCTCCCCGAAAAAAGAGGAAAACTGGAAAAAAAAAGTTTTGCAACTGTAAAACACAGATGTGAAACTAGAAAAAAAAAAGTTCAAAACTTCTTTTCAGATTCAAGTTTTTTTTTCGAACTTACAGATTTTTTTTTTCGGCTTCAAACTTCTGGCCCTGTTTTGGCGTGGGGGACAGGGCCTCCGATCACTGGGATGCGGAATCATGACTGACAGCTCAACACAGCGGCTGAACAACATGTTCCCAGCTGTTGCATTCAGAGACCGTGGGAACTGGAATTATCTGTAATACATCATTGATATTCTATATATATGTGATTGGTTTTGAAAGATAACATGCTTCACCGATAGAAGCAGCTTACGTGAATACACGACGTGCATCTCAGAGGAGAAAACATGATCTTGACAGATTTGCACAGCATTTTAAGTCCGTGTTGGAGATTTCCCATGCTCTCACTATAAAGTGTGGAGATATATTATGTGTGTGCATTATTACTATGTTCAAAACTGTGTGGGAAATAAAATGTGTAACATGTGTTAGTATAAGACATTGTGTGGCCTGCAGAAGTATTTCTCTCAGGGGTATGGTGAAAGTGGAAAATTACTGAGAACTGCATGTGTGTGAAAATTAGAGATAGTACAACTGACTGAGTTACTCCCTGCTTATATCAGTAGATACGGGATGCAGCTGTGGGACAATACCTGTGTGTACAAAAGTGTGTACGTGACTATGTGTAGAAAATATTGTAAACAAGGCGCTGCCCATTTTTGTGTGTGTTTTAATAAAAGAAATGAGCCCAGTGAGAGAGAGCCAGAAGAAGTCTCGGTGTGTCCTGCCCACATGAGCTCTCTTCCCCTGGGCCCAAGTATTTAAATTGAATACAACGGTGTCTTAGTGTGATTTATTCTAATGTGTTGTGAATTCCTCTAGGTTACAGTGAATAAACGAACGCGCAGAAGGCCCCGGTAAAGGGGTACTTCAACAATTTGGTGACCCCGACGTGATATTCGGACAAAACGAAAGTGTGACAGACGAACCTTCTGACACCTAGGGCGCCCATAAATCATCAAAGGTAAGGTAGAGCTTATTTTATTAAACTCTCCAATTGAATTTATATATAGGCTAAATTAACCAGGGTGTCAGTTGGTTCTGAATGTCATTTTACTCTGCAAAACTGTAAAAGAGTGTGCGTTAACTGGACGTGTTAAAATGGAGTCAGATAAGAATTGCTGAGTGTCGTCTGTAGCTTGGCAAAATACGAAAGCTTAAAAGGTTAGAGGCCTTATTTGCTAAGAGTGTCGTCTGTAACTTGGCAAAATACGAAAGCTGAAAAAGGTTAGAGTCCTTATATTGCTGAGAGTGGCGTCTCAACTTATTGTTTGACGAAGCAGTAAGATATAGCTGGGTTCAAGGCCTGTGACTTGGCAAACCACAAAGAATAATTTTAACGGGGGTTAAAGGCCCCATAGAAGTCCATCTGAATATTTTTTAACGGGTGACAGGTTCATTCAGAAACTTTACGAAGGGTTAATGGCCCATCTAGTGGACACACGGAGGAATTACGGTACTCACAAGCGACGGGTAGTGGAGTCGATGTTAAATAATTGGACAATAATTCTGAATTAAAAATGCGGTTGGATTTTTGATTATTTGAGGGAAAATAAAAAGCATTTATTGAATATAGGGTGAAGTGGCTTTGTAGTGGATTGTTTCTGCATATTTGTGCATTTCCTGTGTGCGAGTGGTGTTGAATTGAGGAAGTACAGGCGGAAAGTGTGTGTGCGACTGAGCTAGATGATTAGAGACCCAATTGACTAACATGCAAGCACTGGTTCTCCAAACGAGAGCTAAGGAGGAAAGTGAAAATTGAAAAAGATCGAAAAACAGGTAAGAGAAGCAATGAAGGAGGATGGACTTAATTTGACGGACAAGTGGAATTTAGGTGATTGGTTTAGAAAGAAAATGAACGCAGCTAAGAAACACAGACAGGAAGCACAAGGTAAGTTGAATGAAGCTACTGCGTGGTCCAAAGGTAAGTACAGGACCAACAAAGAAAAATGTGAAAAAGAGGAGCGCTTCTGTGGAGACATGGTTTTGATATATCAAGGAGGAAGGCACACAATGAAGCAGAAAGAACCCAGAGGAGGACACAAGAAGGAGGGGTCAAAGACCGCCCCCATATAGACCCTCCTCCCCATGCAGCTCACTCACTAGTGCACCCACACCGCCCCCTGGTGGATTGTACCCCATATTGGAAGTAGAGAATGGAACACTTGTAGTGCATGGCTTAGAGATTCCAGAAGGGGGGGCTGGATCTGTCAGTGGAAGTTCCAGATTATCTATGTAAGCATCTGCTGGCTCATTTCAGGATGCGGAAAAAGCAGCCTTTCAGGACAGAGAGGTAAGAGAAAGAAAAGAACAACAACAACAAGGAGGCATCAGTCTAACAAATCCCTTTCGCTCACCCCCACAACAATCCTCCCAACCACCTTCTATAATTTCAGAGGCTGGGGCACGGGGGCCACCCGGGACACCCGGCCCAAGCTCTGGATGAGAAGGAGCAGGGACTGATCCAGTGGGATCAGGGGCTTTACTGCTAAGTGGATCCTGGAGGCCAGATAGGGTTTTGTGTCCCGATCCTTTTCTCACACCCACACCTTGTTACACCTCTACCCCAGCTGTAGAGCTGCAGGAAAACAGGCACAGCATGCCACAGGAAGATGTGGCAGCAAAACCATCCTGAGGACAGATCCCCAATACAGTCAGACAGTTGTACAGTTAAGGGAACATTTAGCCCGCAAAGCAGCAGCTAAACCAGAAGGCTTTAGTTATGCCCCAAAAGCCAATTATCCCCTTTTACAGCAACAAGGCTCTGGAGCCCCCTGTAGGTATAAACCTTTCTCTCTGGGCGACATTACGACTCTCTGTGACAAGTTGCCCCCCATAACTGAAGGAGCAGCAGTGTGGCTCCAGACTTTAGACACCCTGACGGCAGGCACCACACTAGCATTGGGAGATCATAGAGCAGTGGCAGGACGGTGCATGCCACACCACATATGTAGAGAGATTGAGACTGCTGCTTACACCTCAGGAGCCTCGGATTCTGACCTCTTCACCCAGCATGTCCACTGGCTAGGTGATACATTGAGAACAGCATACCCTGTAACCAGGGGACGCACCATTCCTAAGTTTGAATGGGACCTTAAAATTAACCCCAGGGAATACCTGGACCAGTGTAAATCCATGTGGCAAACTCAGACAGGAACTGACCCAGCCAATGAGGCGGCACAACGAGGCTGGTTCAGAGATGCTGTCCTTAAAGGACTGCCCCAACAGGTAAAAGCCAGTATGGACGACAATCCTGACATGGCTGGAGCGGACGCTGGAACTTGGGATCGCCATCTGATCCATCACCTGTCCAAAATAAGAGAGGACCATAAGAAAGATGAGGAGGAACTTAAGACACTGCAGACCCAATTGCTAAAAATGCAGTTAGCCGAAGCAAATCAGAAAGCAGGAGAAAAGAAGAAAGACAACAAAACTCCCAAAATAATGTATGAAGGTGCGGTTTCTCAGGGCCCCCAGACTCCTCCCTTTCCTGGCCATCAGGACACGATTGCACCGCGGTCTGCAACCTCTGGTCCTTATCATGCCCAACCAGGCCGGTTCAGGGGTAGGGGCGGGCCAAGGGGCCGTGGATTCTGTGGAGGACCACCAAGGCGATGGGGGGGGGTGCTGACGTTTGCTACTACTGTGAGGAGCAGGGTCATTGGAGCCGAGACTGTCCGTACAACCTTGAGGCATATGGGCGTGGGTATGGACCCAGAGGAGGCCCAGGGCGACGCCCATATTGAGGACGGGGTGGTCCACCACGTGGAGGTCAACAGCAGCAACCTTCACTTCAGCTGCCAGCCTGGGATGAACCTAGCTTTGGGCCAGACCACTACTGAGGGCCCCCACAGAACCCCCCGGACAGAGGGACTGAGGACCCCTTACTGTCCGTGACAGTGTATGGACAAACTCTTCCTTTTTTGGTGGACACTGGAGCCACATGCTCAACTATTCAACAAGCCCCTCCTACCACCCTCTCCACAAGGACTACCACTGTCATGGGGTTTTCTGGGGCTAAACAGGTCCTACCTTACACCAAACCCCTAAAAACCGAGATAGGGGTCAGACTTTGAACCACAGCTATTTGGTGTCAGCGGACACCCCTGTCAACTTATTGGGCAGAGACATGTTGATTAAAAAGGGAGCCACCATTTTATGTGGACCTGATGGACTGTCTGTGCATCTGCCCAATGGAACTCAACTAGTATGTGGCAACAATTCCCGCCTCTCTCATGGACAGTATCTCATACAACCCCTGGCTGACCCTATGGCTGACATATATTGGGTCCTCCTGCATCCAGAAACCACAGCGGGCGGAGGCATCTTCTCGTCCTTCCTTCGATGGAAATCCTGGATCTCGACCCTGGCGCCCTACGTCCCTCCCCCTGACCCGCCACATGTCACCCTCTTCTATGACAGGAATAACTGTGAGTGTTATCAGGAAAGCTTTGCTGAGGAGCTGGAGGGGACTTCCTGGGAGATCGCCACCGCAGACATTTATGTAGCCCCTGAAGGTGTCGTAGCCTCCGTGCAGCTGTCTACAGAACAGGAGAACTGGTTTAAAATGTGGTCTGATGGTGTACCCCATGTTTCACTGGCGCTCCACCCTGCTCACGAAGCCCGCGAGCTGGGAGGAGTGTTAAAACGCTCCCTAGCTTTCACTGACTGGCATTCTTCATCCACACCCAATCTATCTTATTCCCCCTCATGTAACACCTACCGCATTACTAACATGTCCACAGACGTTGGCACCTTGGAACATGTGCAACTTGAAAGACATCATGGCAGAGAAAAAACAGATCATCCAATGGCTGCAGCTGTAGTTCAAAGGATACACTGACCTAACTGCCCCACTCCGCGACTTAGTGAAGAAACAATTTGACAACGCCTTTAGAATGGACAAGAGAAGCAGAGGAAGCATTTATTGCTCTTAAAACCAGCCTTTCCCAAGCTGCTCACTTGGCACATCCAGACTACACATTGCCCTTTCACCTGGATGTTTCTGTAACAGCACACACCACAAACGGGGTGCTGTTCCAGAAAAAAGGGGGAGTAAGAACAGTGCTAATGTATATTAGCGTGATGCTTGACAACATGGAACAAAGACACCATGAATGTACCAGACATGCAGCAGGGTTGGCAAAAATAATTCAAAAAACAGCCCACGTAGTGATGGGACATCCACTACATATTCTAACATCACATGGAGTAGTGGCATTTGTCAATTCCAAAACTTTCACACTCTCACCATTGAGACAACAGAGATTGAGTAAGGTGCTGGAGGCGCCAAATATCATCTACAGCCATGAAGGGATCAACATGGCAGACAGAATGACAGAAGGAGAGCCCCACGTATGCGCCGAAAAAGTTGAGGTAAGTGAGAAAATCAGACCAGACCTACAAGGAGAACCACTGACAGAAGCAAGAAACCTGTACACAGATGGCTGTTGTTTTAGACATGACACAGAGGGTCTGAAAGCAGCCTATGCGGTGGTGGAAGACACAGGAACGAACTTTGTGACTCTTAAGGCAGAAGGGCTAACAGACACCCAATCAGCACAGAGAGCAGAGGTGCTAGCAGTAATAGCAGCCCTAGAACTAGGGGAAGGACAAAAAGTGACCATCTACACAGACTCAGCTTATGCCACGGGAGCAGTGCACGTGGAACTAAAGCAATGGATGAGAACAGGGTTTAGAACAGCAGGACAAAAACCCATTAAACATGAGCAAGAAATGAGAAGACTAGCTGAGGCCCTACTATTTCCCCAAGAAGTGGCGGTCATAAAATGCAAAGGACATGATAACAGCTACACTAGGGTGGCTCAAGGAAATCAAGCTGCAGACCAAGCAGCCAAAACCAAAGCTGGATATCATACACATCTTGATGAACTCTGAAGTTGAATAGACACCAGAACCGACTATGGAGGAGGTGAGTAGACTGCAAAAGGGGGCCTCACCGGAAGAGAAATCAGTCTGGAAGGCAAGAGGGGGAAGAAAAGACCAGGATGAACTATGGAGAAGTCCAGACGGACGTCGCATCCTACCCCCAGGGTTGACCACAGCAGCGCTGGAAGAAGCACATGAACCAGGACATGCAGGAACTACACAAATGATGAAGAGTCTTGAGCACTGGTGGCATCCATACCTGAAACAGACGGTAGGTCATTGGATAAGCTCGTGTAGCACCTGCCAACAATTCAATGTGAGACCCACTCTGAAGCCTGCACCAGGTAAGTTCCCTGTGGACCCGGTAGCAGGTAAGGAAATCATCATAGACTACACAGACATGACTGAAAGAGTGAATGGGTTCAGATATCTTTTGGTGTGTGTGGATGCATTCACCGGTTGGCCAGAGGCCTGGCCAGCAAAAAAGGAAGACAGCAAAACAGTGGTGAAGTGTCTGATTAATCACTACATCCCCAGGCACGGTTTTCCTGCGAAAATCAGGTCAGATAACGGCACACACTTCAAAAATGAAGAACTTAGAAAGGTTGAAAGGTTCCTGGGACTGGGACATTCCTTTGGAACAGTGTGCCACCCCCAATCTCAAGGGAAGGTGGATAGAATGAACCAGACGCTCAAACCCAAATTGGCTAAGATCTCTGCACAGACTAAAATGAATTGGGTCACAGCATTACCTTTAGCCTTGATGTCAGTAAGGAGCTCAGTCAGCGAAAGACATGGGTTAACGCCCCATGAACTACAGACTGGAAGACCTTTTCCAGGCCCATAAACTAGGTTACCTTTTCTGACTGAATGTGAACAATCTATGTCTCACCGTAATTACTATAGATCTCTCCACAGCTTGGTTGCAGCATTCTCAAAACAGGTGGCCGCCCAACCATCCGAGGCTCGAGCCACCACCTCAGACGCGGAGTGGATCCTTCTGAAAGTCATCAAACGGAAGTGGTCAGAGCCCAGGTGGACAGGTCCATTCCAGGTCACAGAGAGAACCTCACATGCGGTGAGGGTCAAGGGCAAAGGAGACACGTGGTATCATTGGAGCCAGTGTGCAGCAGCAGAGGCACCACAGAGATCGCTGCCAGAGGTCCAGCAGAACCTGAGGGACAACACCAGCCCACTAGAAGACCCTTCTCACCCAATTCAAGGGGCAGAATAATCCCCTAGGGTGAGAAAGCGTTCATTTACACCTAAAGGTTAGTCTACACCTTAGGTGCACCGTCAGATCAGTGGTCCCACCAATAGGGGCAGAATAATCCCCTGGTGAGACCACTTAGCTCCAGGTCAGTCTACACCTGTGAGTGAAGACCAGGACATCACACAGAAGAGGCGGATGTGATTGAGCTTTCCTCTCTTTCACTGGTGGTTGTAGCTGCTCTCCCACCAAAGAACTGAACTGAACATTCTGAAATAAAAAAAAATAATAAAAAAAAGAATTATTTTTGTGTTTCACCATATTGTTAATCCTTATCTTCCTTTACAGGTACCTTTGAAATTGACAGGGCGTCTGATATGTATTACTGTGTAGGGAGCAGAAGGATGGTAGAATATTACATTGGCATATTTGGACAGACTATGGAATAAAGCACGGATAGACACCCTCCAGTTAGAGGGGTCAATACTCCCTGTCAAGACTTAGAAGGTTGTAAGCATCCTTGGGATTACAAAGGCCGGACAGGCAATAGTCCCTGGGCACATGGCATGGCATTGGAGGCAGGGTCAAAAAGCATGATGACAAAACATTTCCTTCTGCTCCACAGGTTGTAATGATTGTTAAAATCTTTTATGAAGCATCTTCAAGTAGTGGTGAAGTCTTAGGAGACTTCAAAAGGGGGAAATTGTGGAAATATATTATGTGTGTATATCATTACGATGTTCAAAACCAGTGTGGGAAATAAAATGTGTAACATGTGTTAATATAAGACATTGTGTGGCCTGCAGAAGTATTTCTCTCAGGGGTATGGTGAAAGTGGAAAATTACTGAGAACTGCATGTGTGTGAAAATTAGAGATAGTACAACTGACTGAGTTACTCCCTGCTTATATCAGTAGATACGGGATGCAGCTGTGGGACAATACCTGTCTAAATATGGTAAGCCGGAAAAGTGTGTACGTGACTATGTGTAGAAAATATTGTAAACAAGGGCGCTGCCCATTTTTGTGTGTGTTTTAATAAAAGAAATGAGCCCAGTGAGAGAGAGCCAGAAGAAGTCTCGGTGTGTCCTGCCCACATGAGCTCTCTTCCCCTGGGCCCAGGTATTTAAATCGAATACAACGGTGTCTTAGTGTGATTTAATCTAATGTGTTGTGAATTCCTCTAGGTTACGGTGAATAAACGAACGCGCAGAAGGCCCCGGTAAAGGGGTACTTCAACAAAAGCAAAAGAACCACCAGACTAAGCGGCAGGAATGAAACCAGATGCAAAACGAGCCTTGCATAATTAAGCCTGGAATTGTTTTCACATGGACTGGACTCGGGTTTCGGTTTCTGGTGCATTTTGGATTAAAACGTGTTTGGTCTTCATTTAGTGAAGTGACTCACAGCCAGGGGCAAAATGGCATACGGGGCAACCGGGGAAATCCCCGGTGGACCGCTGGCTTAGTGGAACGGTGGTTCACCTTAGCCCGTGAAGTGAACCACCGATATAAACCACCAGCCCACCGCCCTGCACAGACGCAGGGCGAGCGCGACATCAAGGCGACAGTTTCTGGGGTGCTGATATTTTGCTGGACCATTGTGCCCTAAACTATGCCATATCAACCTGTTAGGAATAACCTTTATTTATATGAGTCTTTGCAGTTTTTCCCACTTATACCACAATGATATAAAGCATAAGTTCTAACATTTCCTTTTTGTTAGAATAGGACAAGAATGCTCATCGACACATATTACAAGGATAAATGGCTCATGGTATGTCATGAACGACCTGTGGCTGGGGCACTGGGTTTGATAGTGGAGCAGGCTGTAACTGGTTTGAGTAGAATGCAGCAGCACACTTAGATTAAGGATGGACACCCGCTACTACACAACCTACCAGATAGACACCACAATGGTGACACAGTCTACTGATAAACACCGAGGGAGGGCACATCCATTGCATTGAAATGCCAGATATAAAACTACATGTGACCTTCTTTCGGGGCTCTTTGTCATCCTTTTACAGACGGCGACGGTCCGAGACGGGAGCCTGAGCTCTGATCTCTGTAATCATTTCTCTGCCTAATTTAGATTAAAGGAGCTGAAAGTTAGAAACTGTTTGAGAGTCATTCCTTTAAGAGTCAGTGTTAGATAGAGTGTGATCGCTTCTGGGGACCAAGGACTGGAGGAACTCCGAGAGGTCTGACCGCCAACAGGGTGCGGTAGCTCGGACAAACCTCTCCTCTGCTCCAGTCAGGCAGACCAGCTCTGCTGCGTGCTGACGAACAGCTGATCTGTAACACATGAACATGCGCTGCAGGGCAGCCAGGTGAGCTGACAATGAAGAGTGGAGATCAGAAAAAACATCCGGGCTACTGAAACAAACAGTGGCGCTTATTAAAAACTATACATAGGGGTGTGGCGCTGGTGGTGTAGGGCTATAGTCCTCAAAGCGACCATCCCAGGTTTGTGTCCCGGACCCGGCGACCTTTGCCGAATGTCTCCCCCTCTCTTTGCCCCTCCTTCCTGGCTGCATACTATCAAAAATAAAGGCCTCTAGTGCCGACAAAATTCTTTAAAACAAAACATTATATATATATATATATATACATATATACACACACAGGGGGGCATCGTCCAAGCTTCTGCTGGCAACAACTTAATGCTCACCTTCACTCTATGTGCTCTCTTTCAGACTCTAACCTTGAAAACTGGCTCAGAGTTTATCTGTTCTTTCTTTCTAGATGAAACAACTAAAGGAGCTACATCCATTAACATTTACTTTTCCTTCCCATAGAAAGTACTCCTCCAGTTTGCCCCTGGCTGCGAGTCACTTCACTAAATGAAGACCAAACACGTTTTAATCAAAAATGCACCAGAAACCGAAACCCTGTCCAGGGTGTACCCTGCCTCTCACACATAGACTGCTGGAGATATGCACCAGCTCCCCCGCGACCCACTATGGAATAAGCGGTAGAAAATGACTGACTGACTGAAAAAATCTGCAAGTTCGAAAAAAAAAAACTTCTGAAAAGTAGTTTTGAACTTTTTTTTTTTTTTCCCAGTTTCACATGTGTTTTTTTTCAGTTGCAAAACGTTTTTTCCAGTTTTCCAATTTTTTGGGGGGAGGTTCAAAATAATTTTTCAGGTTCAAATTTCTTTCGTTTGAACAAACCTTTATTTTTCAGGTTAAAATTTTTTTTGTTTGAACAAACTTTATGGCCCCAATTTAGCTCCATACTAATGTTCCCCACACTCACTGTTCAGCGGCAGGAAAATTCCTGCAACTCCGACCCCACGGTACAATAGTTGGCTGGATTAGAGCAGATTCCTCCTGAATTTACTTATGTACAGAAGTTAGGGGAAAAAACTTAGCATATCTTCTGAAGATTTAAGTTCGAGATTTAGATTTAACATTAAGATTTAGAATTAACATTTAGATTTAGATTTAACATTTAGTTTTAGATTTAACATTTAGATTTAGATTTAACATTTGGATTTAAGATATACAGTACAGCCCGAAAATTTGGACACACCTTCTCATTCAAAGAGTTGTCTTTATTTTCATGACTATGAATATTGTAGCTTCACAATGAAGGCATCAAAATGTCATGTTGTGGTTTGCGGGCGGACCAAAGTGCAGACAAGAGAACGACAACAACTCACAAAAATCACTGCAGGTACTCCAAGGCAAGGCGAAGCATAAGGTTTCCAAGGCAGAGCAAAACAAAGCATAATCATGGTAGGGAACAAGGAGTGACGAATAAAAGGAACCAGCAACGAACAGAGACACCAAACCAACTAATATACTGGGGAAAGACAAAGGCAGGTAATCAAGGGAACTGAGAACAGGTGTGACAAGGAGGCAGGGAAGCAGCAGGAACAGGTGAAACAAATACACAGGAGGAGGAAATAAAGAACTAGAATAACTATGAACTAAAGTAAACAGAGAAACTAGAGGGGAACATAGAAACAATAACCTAAGAAATAAACAAAGATCCCATAAGGAGAATCTAAGTTACAAAATAAACAAACCAAATGAAAACAATAACTAAAGCAGGAATAAGAACAAATACCTAACCAGAAATAAACACAGAGCTCCTAAATAAGAATCCAAGGATAAATAATAATTATAACAAGAATAATACTACAAAAAATAATAAGAAAGCAACAACAAAAGGAACTAAGAGTTAGAGGAATACAATACATACTAGGAAATGATAGAGGGAGGAAAAGGAACTAATAAACATGAAGCCCAACCCAAAAAGGAAACAACTAAACAAAAGTTAACACAAAACCACAAGCAAAGTCCAGAAATGTCATATCCTGACACAAAACTATGAATTAACACATGTGAAATTATATACTGAACAAAAAAGTGTGAAACAACTGAAAATATGTCTTATATTCTAGGTTCTTCAAAGTCGCCACCTTTTGCTTTGATTACTGCTCCGCACACTCTTGGCATTCTGTTGATGAGCTTCAAGAGGTAGTCACCTGAAATGGTTTTCACTTCACAGGTGTGCCCTGTCAGGTTTAATAAGTGGGATTTCAAGCCTTATAAATGGGGTTGGGACCATCAATTCTGTTGTGCAAGAGGTGGATTAGATTAGATCATTGACTCCAATCCCTTTAACTTGATTAATTTAACAGGTTCGTCTCCTCGAACTCCGTGTTTTTAGTTACGTGTTAAACTCACGTCTTCGATCGGCAAAGTGAAATTTCTGGCCTTCTTAGTCCAGAAACCTCAGTTATGAATTGTTCGTTGGCCAACAAGAGAGAATAAATGAAATCCACTCGGGACTCTTCTCCAGGTGATGCTTCAGATGTTGGTGATCGGGTCACGATCTCCAGCTGAAGGCGGGGTGTTCAAAATGGAGGCCCTGTTATATAGCGTCTTGTGACGTCAGACTTGGGACGCCTCGTAATATCAGTCGTAGTGTTCGACGGGATATGTCGGAGCGGACTGTCCTGGATACAAAATGGCCGATGCTGTTGGAAAGGCATAGTGACGTCCGCACCGTGCAAGTAGTCCAATATTCAGCAAACAAGTGGTCCAACATTCCCCCCTAGGTTCAAAGGGTGAGATGAATCGCAGTCTTTGAAGCTACTGGGACCATTCTGTCCTTTGCTGAACAATCAGTGATCCGTGGCGAAGCAGAAAAAACAAAACTGTCTCTGTGTTCCTCAAAACCTATGACTGGGCAGAGTAGAGGTTAGTCTGGGCAGGACTAAACTCTGACTAACTCATACCTTTCTACGTTGTTCAATGAGAAAATACAGGACAATACATTCATATCATCATTACATTCCTTGGTCATCAGCTTTGGTAACCCTGAGACAAAATGAAACAGCAATAAAAGATACCGTACAACCTGAAAGCTTATTCGTCCAACTTCTATTAGGCACTGGAACCTGGCTGTGTCATTGGCAAGGGCGGAGCTATGAACCATGGCGGAATGAATGTGAGGGAATGAATCCTGGCCTGTAAACGCTTAACCTGCTGGTTTGCGGTGTATAATCCAAAAAAACAAAAACGAATGTTTAAAACAGGTTTAGGCTTTAACCATTAGCTCTTCCAAATGATAATGGGGGTTAATATGACTCCTGTCTCTAAACTATCTAGATGTGAAAAGAGGGAGAAAAAGAATAAATGAATTGCAGTACCTAGGCAGTAAGCCAGGTGTGTTTGTGGAGGTTGCAAGGTGTCTGTTGTGGTGGACTTAGGATTTTCCCTACTAAGTTCAGCAGAACTAGGCCAGCGGGTATCTGTGCCTCGGTGGGACTGTCTACAGATGAACCAACCTCCTTTAATAAGATTTTGCATGAAATTACTGGCAATGTGGGTGTCCTTTACATCATTCTTAATCACTTTTGTGAGGTCTGCTGTGCATGCAGAATGTTATGGAAAATTATCGTGCCAACTTACAGTTTAACACTGTCCTAGAAGGTAGTTATATGTTTAACTGTTTCTGTTGAAGAAAGTTGTTAGTGATTAGTGCATGTTAGTGTGAGTTCATGAAACATGCACCTATTTAACTGGTCCTACGCACTGGTCTCTCCTTTTCCGGACATGGAGACAAGCTCTGTTCTTGGGGAGGACAGTCCGATGTAGGACTTCATCCGGTTCAGCAAAACAGCAGCAGCTGGGATGATGGTGTCAACCTTTTCTGACAAGTATCCGACCCACTTGATGAAGCTGCATGTCACAGTTAGGAGGAATTTGTTACCTCCTGTTAATTTTAGAGCTGGTTCAACCCAGTTGGTCTGAAGGTGGAACCAAGGTAATGTAACCCCCCTTCGCTGAAGCGGAGGTTGATTGGTTGGCTGGGATGGCTGAAGCTGGCGGCAGGTTAAACATCCTTTGATGTAGACCTGGGTGTCGTGAGACGTTGGAGGCCAGTGCGCCATCTGTTGGAGGGTGTGGAGTGTGGCTTTGTAGCTCCTATGGCATCCTACAGGAGAGTAATGGGCGTAGGATAATGTGACCCCCCTTTGGTCTGTTGTAACCATGCTGAAAGCATGGGAGAGCTGTTTGATGCCAATCTGCACACTGGAGGTGCACACTCTGGCTGTCTTGAGGAGAGGGCGGAGACCGTCTGCTAAAAGGAGTGTGTGGCTGTGTTGTGCCTCAGTTAAAAGGGGGTCTTTTTGGCACAAGCGGTCATACAGTTTTCTACTGGTTGATGAATTTTCCAGCCAGAATGCTAGAAGCATTTCTGGTATGAACATGGATTCCAGGTGTACACCTTCCAACACTTTGGGGTTGTAAGTTTTCACACCTGGGTTCTTTAAAGAGCAAAGAAAGGATGCATGACTCCATCTGGGAGGAGTTTTCTGGGTTGCTGGGTGCAGCTGTGTCACAGAGGTGCCCATGTCTGGTACCGACAAGGGCCTGAGAGGTTCTTTGGGTTCCTCTAAGCTGGCAGCCTGGTTTGTCACCAAGGATGGTTTGCAGCTTACACCCAGTGGGTTTTGCACCTCCGTCTGGACCCAGAGTTGGTCCTGGTAGCCGTCAATGAGTGGGGCCAGCCTGTCCAGCAGGTCCTGGCCACCAAGAAGAAGCTCTTTGTTTAATGCGCACATATAGATGGGGTGCACCAGAGCCATGTCTTCGAGTGTGATGTCCAGCTCCACCCAACTAGTGATGCATGATCGGTTTTGGGTGCGGCTGGTGATGCTTACATCACAAGCGTCGGCCTGAAATTGTTCATTGAAGGAGAGCATGGCTCTACTCACCTCCTCAAATGTGATTGAGCACATCAGGTTGATCGCTGATCCTATTCTAGAATAGAAACTCAGTTGGAAACGTCCTCCTATCATGATCACACAGTATAGATGACATGCATGTCCATTTTGGTTCAGTTTACTTGAGAACCTTGGAAAGATGGTTTGTGGTGTTTCTCCTGGGGAGGTCCCAAGGGGTACTTGGAGTTTCCCAGGTTTGTCTCCCCATCCGATCAGGTAGACTCCGATGGCTGTGGAGACTGGGTCCACGCCTAGTTATGCTGACGGGAAGTTTGGGTCTGGTTTAACTGGAGGGTCGGCTTTCTGTTTCAAGGGTTGTGGGGGCGTGGTGGCCTGACGCACCGCTTCTGTCACCATCTTACGTAAGGCCTCCTCCATCTCTTTCCCCATAATCCCTTCTGCGTGTCGGTTCCACCCTTTTCCATCAGGTTTACCTTTAGGCTTCATGTAATGGTCAGGTCGTCTGTTCGACCGGAAGTAGTCCGGCAACTTTGACTGTGGTTGGTATTCAGTACCACCCCCCAGTCCAGCTGACCAAACCTACATTGTTCCCTGAACCTGTTCTTCACATGGGTTCTGGTTGAAGGCATTTCCTGATCTTCCAACGCAAGGCTGGTTCTTTCAGTCTGGACCTGTAAAACCCTAGCCTCGCTCTCCGATCCCTTGGTCGGGCGAGCACGTGTTTCCCACGCCATCTGAGCATATTTGCGGATCTCTTGCATGCTCATGGCCTTGGTTCTGCAATACATAGTAACATCGTATCGCACACTTTCAAGAAGGTTGTGGAGGAACAGGGATTTAAAAGCATGTTCCTCCTCAATGCCGGGCGCATTGCATCCTTGGAAGTAAACGGCTCTCAAGCGCCGGTAATACTCCCTGGGTGCTTCGCTTTTCTTTTGCTGGATAGTGAAAGCACCAAGTGTGGCGGTGGCCCAGTCCGTGTACACAGAATATTCTTCCCTTAAAGCTTCGCAAAGGGTTGAATAATGGTCTTGGACTGCGGGTATCAGGCTCTCCATGATAACATGGACGCTCCTGGATGTTGTCTTCCAGATGAGCTTCAGTTTTTCCCGTGCTGATGGACAATACAAATCTAGAAGACAGCGTTCAACTTCCCTAAGATAATCATCAATGTTTGATTCTGCATTATTAGGGTCAAAACGCTCTATGTCTTTGGCAAGGGACTCAAGCTGGCGGGTGTGCAATCCACTCTCAGGGATTGGTGCCGGCTCATCTGAGTCATCATCGGAGAGTTCACTCCGGCTGCACTCAGGGTGTATCAGTGCATCATGCCTCATCCTCGGAGGAGGCAGTGGAGGCTGCTCCCGGTACAACGGTGGGCCCTGTGCTTCCCGGACTCGGGTCCTGGGCAGCGGTTGAGGGCGATAGGAACCACCTGAATCCCAGGGGTGGCTTTCCTGTCGCCTTGGCAGAGGTGAGGGATCATAGAGGACCGTACTGCGAGTCAAGTTTGAAGGCTGCTCGCATCTGAGCCGTGAACTATTTACACCAGCTGGGTCCCCAGCCAGGTACCGTTCATGGCTGCAGATTGCAGTGGGGTGGGGCACCACACCACTGAACCTATTCTGACTACTTACACCTGTTCTTGCCTCGGTGGATGTATGGGGAACCCTATGAGCCTGGAAAGGTAATCTCTGGAGAGCAGCTTCTACATCCTCCAGATCTGACCTGCAGGTTCTCTCAGGGTTTCACAGGTGTGGCTCACCTCCAAAGGTTTCGACCTGTGAGGTGGGTTTCGGTTCGTCCCCCCATTCCTCCAGGGATGGGGGGGTGGCATGGCTACCCTCTACTGCCTCCAATCTATTTCCAACCTCTGTTAGTTCACCTCTAAGGACATCCACCGTCTGCAAAGTATCATTCAGCTCGAACTGCAGTTTAATACGCTGGTCAACTTCCAAGATTAACCTTCGCTGATATAACAGAGTGAGCTGTCCTAACACATCTGAGACCTGTCTGTCCTTCGGTGGGTTTTTAATGACTTGGAGCAACTCCTGAATCCTGGCTTCACATTGCTCAATGCCATAATCATTGAGACTTTTACGCTCCTCTGGGGACAACAGAATCAATGACCCAATCACCTCTTGTGCCTGCATTCCTATGGGGTCCTCCACCATACACACATCTCCAGCTGCAGTCTGGGATGTTCCCTCCATCTTTGGCCCAAAATGCACAATGCAAACACACAAAAACGGTTTATCTATGAACCACCACTAAAGAAATTAGCAGCAACGCAACAGACTGAGTTGTTCAGTGACCAATGATTTCCAAATTAATGAGCAGCACACAAACAGGCTAAGCTGTTCAGTGATTAAATGATAGCTAAATTAATTAGCAGCACCCAAACAGGCTAGGCTGTTCAGTGATTAAATGATAGCTAATTATTTAGCAGCACACAAACAGGCTAAGCTGTTCAGTGATTAAATGATAGCTAAATTAATTAGCAGCACCCAAACAGGCTAGGCTGTTCAGTGATTAAAGGATTGCTAAAATTAATTAGCAGCACACAAACAGGCTAAGCTGTTCAGTGATTAAGGGATTGCTAAAATTAATTAGCAGCACACCAACAGGCTAGGCTGTTCAGCTAGCTGTCTGATTCATATATGTATCTTCCAGCTGTATGGGTTTGCTTAAAATGGGCACACAGGTTTGACCGTTCAAACTGTGGCTTACCCAAGTCTATGCTTTAATGGGAGTAATCAAGCAAACACACAAAAAGGGGAAGAAAGAAGAAAAGAAAGAATTTTGAAATAACTCAAAACCAAATTCAAAATAAAATTTTAAAAATGGGGAAAACGAAACTAAAACATTCAATGCTGTTCTTAGCTTCAAATAAATGTTAGTGTTCTCTAATATGGATCACCTACCTTCCTGTTAGACAACTAAGTTAGTTTTATGAGTCAGATCAAACAATAAAACCCAGCAAAAACGCTTAAATTTTATCCAAAAGTGGTAATGAATGATCTGTAACTTCAACTTTCAACTTTAAGTTATGCCCTTTGATCATAGGTGATGGAATTATCTCCCTGTGTTAATGAATTGAGTGATTAAAATCAAAGTAGGAAATGTAATTCTCACTAGTGACCACCAGATGGTACCGAGTGCAGGTCTGCGGTTTGGGAAATCCAGCTGCAACTGCAATTTTCTTAAATGGCCACCAGATGTAGGTGTTGTTCTCTACCTGACTGGGAGAATGTTGGTCACAACTGTAATTACGCCCAGCGGACACTGGGGGCAGGTCTGCTGCTTATCAGCGCTGGTTTTCTGCAGCTCAATGCAGTAGGCTGACTGCCTCGAAATTAACTTTAAATTTTCCACAAGTTAAACCAACTTTCACCTTGCATCCACAACAAACACCTGTGAAAGATTATTTTATCCTCTGCAGCAGAACTGAGCAAGCCCTAGTCAAAATATCCCCTAATTCACAAACGTTCTGTGCGAAACTCAAAAATCTCACAATAAAACGTCTAGTTAACGGAGATCACAATTGTTTATTCTGTGCAACAGTGACTTGATGTCTGTCTTTTTAAGGCCCGTCAAGGAACGCCATGTTGGGAGTTATGATTATTGATTGATTAATCTCGATCGATAATTATAATTAAAAATCATAATTTGACAAAATCTATTTCTTAACCAAAATCCTCATTTATGAATCGAGACCAGAGATGTTTCGGGTGTTGTAATTGTGGCTCAACGCCTTTGACAATTACA
Organism: Girardinichthys multiradiatus; assembly: GCF_021462225.1. NCBI lineage: Eukaryota > Metazoa > Chordata > Actinopteri > Cyprinodontiformes > Goodeidae > Girardinichthys > Girardinichthys multiradiatus. Next base: position 39,646,339 of record NC_061808.1, read on the forward strand.
ACCGTTAAATACTCAGTAATAATTAATAACTATTACCAGAGATGTCACTGTTTAATCGACCGTTTCTGCCGAAACGTGTGGAACTTTAACCTTATCTTGACTGACGAATAACTCTTGCACAAAATAAACACAGAACGCCTTCTGTTATCATCTATGTGAATATTTATTAAATCACCTACTCAACATGCAAAGTTCTACATAAAAGGGGTAAATTATCTAACTAAGCAAAATAAAGCAAAACAGCAGTGGGTGTGTATTGAATCAACCAGCAGTTATGGCAAAAATGAGAATATGACAAAGGGGTGTGGTGGTGAGTGGAGGATGTGGGCGCAGCTCCAACTGTAACTCAGTTATACTCAGTCATAAAACCTCCCCCAACTCCTGAGCAGACAAAGAGTTATAAAACTTTTGGCGGCAAGCTAGCAAGCAGTGAGGTTGAAGACAAAGAAAAATGGGGAATTTCACCATGAGGTTATTTTAACAGTCCAGTCTCACAGCGCACCTGCGCTGACTCTCAGGTGGTAAAATACTCCACAAAACACGCACAGAGCTGGGAGCGCAGCTGCTTCCAGACATCAACATAGCACATCAAAGTTTCAATAACAAGGTTACATGCACATATCATTTAGAACACATTAGATTTTAACTAGCGAATCTCATCGCACTAAGACCTCCTACTCTGCCCAGGCTTTCTAAGAAAGAAATAAAATAAAGGATGGGTATTACTTGTTGTCGGCTTTCTTCTGAGCGGGGTCGAGCAAGGAAGGGAAAAAGGGGGGGTGAAGCGTTGTTGCGCGTCCGCAGTTAAACTCCAAGAAAGTGGTCAGTCTTCGTCTTTTGGCCTCCTTGGCGAAAAGGGGAAAAACGTGATCTGACCATCAAAGTCGACTTAGGATGAAACACGGTGGCAGTTCGTCTCCTCGAACTCCGTGATTTTAGTTACGTGTTAAACTCACGTCTTCGATCGGCAAAGGGAAATTTCTGGCCTTCTTAGTCCAGAAACCTCAGTTATGAATTGTTCGTTGGCCAACGAGAGAGAATAAATGAAATCCACTCGGGACTCTTCTCCAGGTGATGCTTCAGATGTTGGTGATTGGGTCACGATCTCTAGCTGAAGGCGGGGTGTTCAAAATGGAGGCCCTGTTATATAGCGTCTTGCGACATCAGACTTGGGACGCCTCGTAATATCAGTCGTAGTGTTCGACGGGATATGTCGGAGCGGACTGTCCTGGATACAAAATGGCCGATGCCGTTGGAAAGGCATAGTGACGTCCCGCACAGTGCAAGTAGTCCAATATTCAGCAAACAAGTGGTCCAACACAGGAATATCTCTCTCAACACACAGTTCTCACTGGGGGAACTTTTATTCAAAGTGCACAAACAACATCTTCACAACAATTCCAGATGTCTCCCCCGTTCAGTCTTTACGGGGCGGTTTTTATACACCAAATACAGATGGTGTGTATTTGAATTCTCTTGACCAATTGAAATACATCATATTCATTTACGTAATACATCTTTGCATTTACAACATTGCGTGTGTGCAGGCTCACACACACACAACATTGCTTTCTCTACTTTTCCAAGAATACACTCCGGCCCAACATCTGGAATAAATCAGATTGGCCTACGTGAGTTTATAATAACATTCTCATGACTTATCTGGATGCAAACTCTCAAGTCAAATTGACCTGGCAGGGGCCAGCATATCACAAGATTTCCTGCAATAACAAGCCCATTAGTTTTTCCTCTCGCCAAGAACGTTTCCCTAATGTAATCTGTTTCCAGACAGGCCTATTTCCTTATGCACAGAACAAAGAATTCACAGAATTCATCTTATAATGGTAAAAACAATAATACCACTTTAAGCTTTAAGCCTCAACAATAGTCCTACTGAATAGACAGTTAGAATTTGTATTATGGTAAGAAAAAAGCAGCTAAGTAAAGAAAAACGAGTGGCCATCATTACTTTAAGAAATGAAGGCCAGTCAGTCCGAACAATTGGGAAAACTTTGTAAGGGCTATTTGACCACGAAGGAGATTGATGGGGTGCTGCGCCAGATGACCTGGCCTCCACAGTCACCGGACCTGAACCCAATCGAGATGGTTTGGGGTGAACTGGACCGCAGAGTGAAGACAAAAGGGCCAACAAGTGCTAAGCATCTCTGGGAACTCAATTTAAGATTTAGATTTAACATTTAGATTAAAGATTTAGATTCAAGATATATATTTGAATTTAAGATTTAGATATAATATTTAAGATATATATTTAGATTTAGACTTAACATTTAGATTTAAGATATATATTCAGATTTAAGATTTAGATTTAAGATATATATTTAGATTTAAGATATATGTTTAGATTTAAATATTTAATACATATATTTAGATTTAAGATATATATTAAATTTAAGATTTACATTTAGATTTAAGATATATATTTAGATTTATCCCCTCCTTGAACTGCCACCTTAACGTGGTGGAGGGGTTTGAGTGCTCAAATGATCCTAGAGGCTGTGTTGTCTGGGACCTAAATGCCCCTGGTAGGGTCTCCCATGGCAAACAGGGTCTAGGTGACGGGTCAGACAAAGAGCGGTTCAAGAATCCATCATGAGGACTAAAATATCGAGGCAGGTGACGTCGTCCAGTACGGCGGAGCCGGGGTCCCACCCTGGAGCCAGGCCTGGGGTTGGGACTCGCTGGAGAGCGCCTGTTGGCCGGGTTGCTCCTCGCGGGACCCGGCTGGGCCAAGCCCGAACGAGAGACGCGAGGCCATCCCCCAATGGGCCCACCACCTGCAGGGGGAACCGTGAGGGACCAGTGCAAAGAGGATTGGGTGGTGGACGAAGGTGGAGACCTCAGCGGCCTGATCCCCGGATTCTTAGGCTGGCTCTAGGGACGTGGAATGTCACCTCGCTGGGGTGGAAGGAGCCTGAGCTTGTGCGGGAGGTCGAGAGATATCGACTAGAAATAGTCGGGCTCGCCTCCACGCACAGCGTGGGCTCTGGAACGCATCTCCTTGAGAGGGGTTGGACTCTCTTCTACTCTGGAGTGGGCCACGGGGAGAGGCGGCGGGCTGGTGTGGGTTTGCTTGTTGCCCCCCAGCTCAGCCGTCTCGTGTTGGGGTTTACCCCAGTGGATGAGAGGGTCGCATCCCTGCGCCTTCGGGTTGGGGATAGGTCTCTGACTGTCGTCTCGGCCTACAGGCCGAGCGGTAGTGTGGAGTACCCGGCCTTCTTGGTGTCCCTGTCGGGGGGTGCTGGATAGTGCCCCTCCCGGGGACTCCATTATGCTGCTGGGGGACTTCAACGCCCACTTGGGAAACGACAGTGACACCTGGAGAGGCGTGATCGGGAGGAATGGCCTCCCCGATCTGAATTCGAGTGGTGTTTTGTTATTGGACTTCTGTGCTAGTCACGGATTGTCCATAATGAACACCATGTTCAAACATAAGGGTGTCCATCAGTGCACTTGACACCAGGACACCCTAAGCAGGAGGTCAATGATCGACTTTGTTGTTGTATCATCAGACCTTCGGCCACATGTTTTGGACACTCTGGTGAAGAGAGGGGCTGAGCTGTCCACTGATCACCACCTGGTGGTGGGTTGGATCCGCTGGAGGAAGAGAAAGCCGGACAGACTTGGCAGGCCCAAGCGCAAAGTGAGGGTCTGTTGGGAACGTCTGGCGGAGCCCTCGGCCAGGGATGTATTCAACTCCCACCTCCGGGAGAGCTTTGACCAGATCCTGGGGGATGTTGGAGACATAAAGTCCGAGTGGACTATGTTCTCCGCATCTATTGTCGATGCTGCTGCCCGTAGCTGCGGCCGTCAGGTCTGCGGTGCCTGTCGCAGCGGCAATCCCAGAACCCGGTGGTGGACACCAGCAGTAAGGGATGCTGTCAAGTTGAAGAAGGAGTCCTATCAGCTGTGGTTGGCTTGTGGGACTCCTGAGGCGGCTGACGGGAACCGTGTGGCCAAGCGTGCTGCGGCCCGGGCTGTGGCAAAGGCAAAAACTCGGGCCTGGAAGGAGTTCGGTGAGCCCATGGAGAAGGACTACTGGTTGGCCTCGACGCAATTCTGGCAAACCGTCCGCCGCCTCAGGAGGGGGAAGCAGTGCTTCGCCAACACTGTTTATAGTGGGAGGCTGCTGTACGGTGGCCATGGGTGCAAAACACTTTTACAAGTACCGAAACAAATTTACATTTCAGAAAACAAATTTACATTTTAGAAAACAAATTTACATTTCAGAAAACACTTTTACATTTCAGAAAACAAATTTACATTTGAGAAAACACTTTTACATTTCAGAAAACAAATTTACATTTCAGAAAACAAATGTACATTTCAGAAAACACTTTTACATTTCAGAAAACAAATTTACATTTCAGAAAACAAATTTACATTTCAGAAAACAAATGTACATTTCATAAAACACTTTTACATTTCAGAAAACAAATGTACATTTCAGAAAACACTTACATTTCAGAAAACAAATGTACATTTCAGAAAACACTTTTACATTTCAGAAAACAAATTTACATTTCAGAAAACATTTTACATTTCGGAAAATCAACCGGAAAGGGAACGTACCAACACCGAGGCTGACCCGGAAGTCAGCCTCAGGGGCTGCATCCTTCGAAGGCCGTATTTGTAGGCCGCTTACGTTACAGCGCGGCGACGAAGGCTGTCCCAATTCATGAATCATGGCCCTGTCCCAATACCTGCACTTCAACCCTTGTGTCCCTGAATTGCGCGTTCCCGTTGAAGGGTTCGAGTGCGTAGTGTGTCCCAATTCTCCAGAGTCGTCCTTATCCCCGCTCCCTTTGTGCCCCACATCCACCCTTCGGCGAAGCCAGCATCTGAGCGGACTTCGCCAAAGTATATTAACCACAATTCACTGCTGCAGGTGACGTTCTGAGCAAAAACCAATCACAACCGTCAACGTAACCAGCCATCAAATCAGAATAATAAGAACTGCGTAAACTTTAGACAGCAAGCCGACAAATATATTTTTACTGGTTTTCCAGGCTCAACATTGTAAGAAACCACTGGGTTCAGAGTGAGTCTGGGCAGTCAGTAGGCCATAACATTGAAGTTACCTTTCAAACAAACACTGGCGCAGCGAGAGTCTGGTGTATAAGCCTCCTCCTCTTCCTGCACTTTCTTCTCCTCAAAACAATTGCTTGTTGCAGTTTTAAATAGTTTTTTAGCAGCAAGACTGTGAAAACAGCGCTGGTTCCCACCCTTTTTGATGTTGCAGTTATGGTCCAGAGGTGCAAGTCGATGACGTAACCCCTACTGTCCCAATTCTCCAATTTTGCACGCTTGTAACCTTCGCACTTCAACCCTTACATGCACTTGTACAAAGTAAACACTTCATAGAGGGGCGTAGGGTGTAGTGTGGGAATTGGGACAGGGCCCATGACTCCCTCAAATGCGCCGACAAATGTGTCCTTCTTTTGCCCGATTTGAAGGATGGGTCTTGATTATCCTTCGCGGCCCATCATTGCCCATCATTCATTGCAGGTCGAAGCGGATTGGTAAAGCAGGGGAAGCCATGGCGGACCATAGCAACAAAAGCTGTGAGTAAATTGTGGAAAATTACACTTTCGGTGACACAAATTAACTTCTACAATGTTTTTAGTGCAGGAATATAACTATGTAGACGTGAAATATCTGCTTGATTTATCTAGACATCGCTTAATTTCAAACGTGCTCCGACGTGTTCGGAGTTTTCCGTTCCCGGCGTAGTAACCAGCTCGCCTCGCCAGCCCTACTGGCGGTGAGGTGAGCTAGCCCGGTAGAGATCTGACCGGACTATCGGCACTAAGCTCCCGCTGGCAGTCATCACAGTGAATGTTTAACACAAGTGATTTCTAACAGTCCCCCAGTGGGCCCACCACCTGCAGGGGGAACCGTGAGGGACCGGTGCAAAGAGGATTGGGTGGCGGACGAAGGTGGAGACCTCAACGGCCCGATCCCCGGATGCTTAGGCTGGACCTAGGGACGTGGAATGTCACCTCGCTGGGGGGGAAGGAGCCTGAGCTTGTGCGGGAGGTCGAGAGATATCGACTAGAAATAGTCGGGCTCGCCTCCACTCACAGCGTGGGCTCTGGAACCCATCTCCTTGAGAGGGGTTGGACTCTCTTCTACTCTGGAGTGGCCCACGGGGAGAGGCGGCGGGCTGGTGTGGGTTTGCTTGTTGCCCCCCAGCTCAGCCGTCTCGTGTTGGGGTTTACCCCAGTGGATGAGAGGGTTGTATCCCTGCGCCTTTGGGTTGGGGAGAGGTCTCTGACTATCATTTCAGCCTACGGGCCGAGTGGTAGTGCAGAGTACCCTGCCTTCTTGGCGTCCCTGTCGGGGGTGCTGGATAGAGCCCCTCCCGGGGACTCCATTATTCTGCTGGGGGACTTCAACGTCCACGTGGGGAACGACAGTGACACCTGGAGAGGCGTGATCGGGAGGAATGGCCTCCCCGATCTGAATCCGAGTGGTGTTTTGTTATTGGACTTCTGTGCTAGTCACCGATTGTCCATAACGAACACCATGTTCAAACATAAGGGTGTCCATCAGTGCACTTGGCACCAGGACACCCTAGGCAGGAGGTCGATGATCGACTTTGTTGACGTATCATCAGACCTTCGGCCGCATGTTTTGGACACTCGGGTGAAGAGAGGGGCTGAGCTGTCCACTGATCATCACCTGGTGGTGAGTTGGATCCGCTGGAGGAGGAGAAAGCCGGACAGACTCGGCAAGCCCAAGCGCATAGTGAGGGTCTGCTGGGAACGCCTGGCGGAGCCCTCGGCCAGGGATGTATTCAACTCCCACCTCCGGGAGAGCTTCGACCAGATCCCCGGGGATGTTGGAGACATAGAGTCCGAGTGGACCATGTTCTCTGCATCTATTGTCGATGCTGCTGCCCATAGCTGCGGCCGTAAGGTCTGGGGTGCCTGTCGTGGCGGCAATCCCAGAACCCGGTGGTGGACACTGGCAGTAAGGGATGCTGTTAAGCTGAAGAAGGAGTCCTATCGGCTGCGGTTGGCTTGTGGGACTCCTGAGGCGGCTGACGGGTACCGTGAGGCCAAGCGTGCTGCGGCCCGGGCTGTGGCAGAGGCAAAAACTCAGGCCTGGGAAGAGTTCGGTGAGGCCATGGAGAAGGACTACCGGTTGGCCTCGAAGCGATTCTGGCAAACCGTCCGGCGCCTCAGGAGGGGGAAGCAGTGCTTTGCCAACACTGTTTATAGTGGTGGCGGGAGACTGCTGACCTCGACTGAGGACATTATCGGGCGGTGGAAGGAGTACTTCGAGGATCTCCTCAATCCTGCCATCACGCATTCCGTGGTGGAAACAGAGGCTGGGGACTCGGGGTTGGACTCTTTCATCACCCAGGCTGAAGTCACCGAGGTGGTTAAAAAGCTCCACGGTGGCAAGGCTTCGGGGGTGGATGAGAGCCGCCCTGAGTACCTCAAGTGTCTGGATGTTGTAGGGCTGTCATGGTTGACACGCCTCTTCAACATTGCGTGGCGGTCGGGGACAGTGCCTCTGGACTGGCAGACTGGGGTGGTGGTCCCCCTTTATAAGAAGGGGGACCGGAGGGTGTGTTCCAACTACAGGGGGATCACACTCCTCAGCCTCCCTGGTAAGGCCTACGCCAGGGTATTGGAGAGGAGAGTCCGACCGATAGTCGAACCTCGGCTTCAGGAGGAACAGTGTGGTTTTTGTCCCAGCCGTGGAACACTGGACCAACTCTATACCCTCTACAGGGTGCTCGAGGGTTCATGGGAGTTTGCCCAACCGGTTCACATGTGTTTTGTGGACCTGGAGAAGGCATTCGACTGTGTCCCTCGTGATGCCCTGTGGGGGGTGCTCCAGGAGTATGGAATCGGGGGCCCTTTATTAGGGGCCATCCGGTCCCTGTACGAGCGGAGCAGGAGTTTGGTCCGCATTGCCGGCACTAAGTCGGACCTGTTCCCAGTGCATGTTGGACTCCGGCAGGGCTACCCTTTGTCGCCGGTCCTGTTCATAACTTTTATGGACAGGATTTCTAGACGCAGCCAAGGGCCGGAGGGGGTCTGGTTTGGGGACCAGTGGATTTCGTCTCTTCTTTTTGCGGATGACGTGGTCCTGCTGGCCCCCTCTAGCCAAGACCTACAGCATGCGCTGTGGCGGTTCGCAGCCGAGTGTGAAGCGGCTGGGATGAGGATCAGCTCCTCCAAGTCCGAGGCCATGGTACTCGACCGGAAAAGGGTGGCTTGTCCTCTTCAGGTTGGAGGGGAGTTCCTGCCTCAAGTGGAGGAGTTTAAGTATCTCGGGGTCTTGTTCACGAGTGAGGGAAGAATGGAGCGGGAGATCGACAGACGGATCGGTGCAGCTGCCACAGTAATGGGGGCGCTGTGCCGGTCCATTGTGGTGAAGAGAGAGCTGAGCCGAAAAGCAAAGCTCTCAATTTACTGGTCGGTCTACGTTCCTACCCTCACCTATGGCCATGAACTTTGGGTCATGACCGAAAGAACGAGATCACGGATACAAGCGGCTGAAATGAGCTTCCTCCGTAGGGTGGCCGGGCACTCCCTTAGAGATAGGGTGAGGAGCTTGGCCATCCGGGAGGAGCTCGGAGTAGAGCCGCTGCTCCTCCACATTGAGAGGAGCCAGTTGAGGTGGCTCGGGCATCTATACTGGATGCCTCCTGGACGCCTTCCTCGGGAGGTGTTCCAAGCACGTCCCACCGGGAGGAGGCCCAGGGGACGGCCCAGGACACGCTGGAGGGACTATGTCTCTCGGCTGGCCTGGGAACGCCTTGGGCTCCCCCTGGAGGAGCTGGAGGAGGTGTCTGGAGAGAGGGACGTCTGGGCGTCTCTGCTGAGTCTGCTGCCCCCGCGACCCGGTCCTGGATAAGCGGAAGACGACGAACGAACGAACGATTTCTAACAGTTTATGTTATTATTTTAATTGTTACTGAAAATCGATTTAACATTTCAGGTGATATTAAGGTTAAGCAGAATAAATGGACAGTTTTATGTAATCCAACTGTCTCGCTGGAGAGTGTGATTGAAAATAAATAAGCTTTTCAATATTGATTTTTAATGAAGAAATGTGCTACATGTTTTAAAAGTTTATTTCTAATTCAGTTAGCATTATAATTTCTGATTCCAGGTACAATCCAGAGACAATCATGTTCAGGTAAAAAATATGTTTGATTTAACTAACCAATAAACAAAGAGATAGCAACTTTATGGCTAATGTATGTCGACATATTTTATATATATATATATATATATATATATAAACAACTACTTTCAAATTTTAAGATAGACATCCACGTTACACCACAGACTGTCCAGGAGTTGGCGGATGCTTTAGGCCAGGTCTGGGAGGAGATTCCTCAGGAGACCATTTAAGGACATTACATCAAAGTTGGATCAGCCTGTAGTGTGTTTTTACACTTTAATTTTGTGTGTGACTCCAAATTCAGGCCTCCATTGGTTATTAATTTGGTTTCCATTGATGATTTTTGTGGGATTTTGTTGTCAGCACATTCAACTTTGTACAGAACAAAGTATTCAATGAGAATATTTCATTCATTCAGATCTAGGATGTGTTATGTGAGTGTTCCCTTTATTTTTTGACCAGTGTATATAGATTTAGATTTAAAATGTAGATATAATATTTAAGATATATATTTAGATTTAAGATTTAGATTCAAGATATATATTTAGATTTAAGATATATATTTAGATTTAGATTTAAGATTTAGATATAATATTTAAGATATATATTTAGATTTAAGATTTAGATTTAAGATATATATTTAGATTTAAGATTTAGATTTAAGATATATATTTAGATTTAAGATTTAGATTTAAGAGATATATTTAGATTTAGATTAAGATATTTAGATATAGAATTAAGATTTAGCTATAGATTGAAAATTTGGATTTAAGATATATTTCTAGATATAGATTTAAGATTTAGAAATAGTTTTTTAAGATTTATATTCAGCATTTCCCAATAAATGCAAGAAAAAGTCACTAAATGTAAAGAAAGCGCGCTAAATAACAGAAATGTGCCAGTGAATTTTTTTAAAATTAATTTTTACATTGCTTACCCCATATGAATGTTCAACAGAATCAAAAGCCTAAAAAAATCTAAAAATAAAAGAAACCCATTATCATCAATTAAGTCAGTGTAATCTATTAAGTCTAAGACCAGTATATTGCTATTATGAATTGATCTGCCTTTTAAAAAGCCTCATTGAGTTTCACTAATGATGTCTGAAATTCCCTTTTTTTTGTCTAGATGCAATAGAACTGGAAAAAAAATTATAGTCTGTATTCAGCAGAGTGATAGGTCCTAAGTTATCTAAAATCCGTTTATCTTTGCTTGGTTTAAGAATCAGGACAATCAAGCCTTGCTTCATACTTGGCATTAATTCCATTTTATCAATACATTCTAATAAAGCTTTAAATAATAATTTTCTAACATTTTCCACCCAAAAAATTGTAAAGATTTATAGTGAGGTCCTCTGAACCTGGGGATTTATTTACCATAATTTTCACAAAAGCAGCATCAAGCTCTTCGATTTTAAGATCAGTATGACATTTGATCTTGTAAGACGTCACAATCAAAGAGGAAATATTGTTAAAAAGGTGTTCACAGTCTACTTCTGAGTATTTAGTTTATTGCAGTCAGTCAGTCATTTTCTACCGCTTATTCCACAGTGGGTTGCAGGGAAGCTGGTGCCTATCTCCAGCAGTCTACAGGCGAGAGGCATGGTACACCCTGGACAGGTCGCCAGTACATCGCAGGACAACACACAAACAATTTAAGAGGAGCTTTTGATATCACTGTTCTAGAAGTGTGACTTAATATAATGTCACTTCCCAACCAATAATCACTCCTAGATTTACAGCTTCCATTTGGTTTAAACCATGAAAAACCTTAAAGCATAGGATTAATTTTCTCCAAATATCATTGAAATTATTATCTAATCTAAAATCTAAACGTATATTATTATATTGAGGTCTCTCATATTTTGGAGTCCATCTATCATACCACTCATTAGGAGTCATGTTCCAGTCACCTCCCATCAAAATATCCTCAGTAAAATATTGACCGCTAAGTTCTAAAATTACCTTTATCAAATCTTCTAACATTGTTTTGTTCTGATTGTCTGTCATGGAGTGACATTTTTGGACTTTATGGTTTCTTTTGCTAGTCCTTAGATCTTAGGTTGTTGTGCTACCTCCAGTTCTCAGTTTCCTTTAGTTCATGTTTATTCTTGATTCTGTTTTATCTTGGTCTGTAGTTTTCGTTTAGGTCTGTTTCACTGTTTTGTTAATCAGTCCCTTTCCTCATGTCTTAGTCTTATTAGGTTCACCTGCTCCCTCTGTCTCCCTGCGTCCATGTCACACCTGTTCCCTGTTTCTTTGATTACCTGCCTTTTGTTCCCCTCTCTGTGCTCTGTGTATATTAGTTGTTCTGTTTGCTTAGTTCCTGGCTGGTTCGTTCTGTTACTACCCTGTTCCCTACCATGTCTATGCTTTGTTTTGCTTCGCTTTGTTTTTATGCTACGTTTACCATGTCTATGCTTTGTCTATGCTTCGTTTGGAGACTATGCTACGTTTTTGCTACGTTTTTGCCTTAAGTGACCTGCAGAGTTCATGTAAGTTTTGGACTGTACTTATGATTCATCCCTGCAGTGTTTTTGTTACGTTTTGGATATTTTTTGAATAAACAAGGAAGTACTAAGATGCGGCTACCGAGCTCTTGTCTGCGCTTTGGTCCGACCCACAGTCCTCCTCCGACATTGTCATTATTCAATTCAATTCAGTTTATTTATATAGTGCCAATTTACAACACATGTCGTCTCAAGGCACTTCACAAAGTCAGGTACATACATTTCAATTAATACTAACCATTGAACAGTGCAGTCAGATTCAGTTATTTATTCAAATTTGATTATTATACCCATAGATATTACATAATATCATAAATACATTATCAGTCTTAACCACCGCTGTCAGCCAGTGTCCTTCGGTATCCGTTCGGTGTGTAATAATTTCTCCTGGAAAATTATTAAAACATAATGCAACTCCACCAGAACAACTGGAGCCATGACTGAACAGTATCTTATCACCTCACTGATTGGTCCAGAATGAAGTGTCCATGTCTGAAGAATGAGTCTCTTGCATAAACAAACAATGTGATTTCTGCCCTTTACAAAATAAAAACACAGCATTCCTCTTGATAATACAGGTCCTTCTCAAAATATTAGCATATTGTGATAAAGTTAATTATTTTCCATAATGTCATGATGAAAATTTAACATTCATATATTTTAGATTCATTGCACACTAACTGAAATATTTCAGGTCTTTTATTGTCTTAATACGGATGATTTTGGCATACAGCTCATGACAACCCAAAATTCCTATCTCACAAAATTAGCATATCATTAAAAGGGTCTCTAAACGAGCTATGAACCTAATCATCTGAATCAACGAGTTAACTCTAAACACCTGCAAAAGATTCCTGAGGCCTTTAAAACTCCCAGCCTGGTTCATCACTCAAAACCCCAATCATGGGTAAGACTGCCAACCTGACTGCTGTCCAGAAGGCCACTATTGACACCCTCAAGCAAGAGGGTAAGACACAGAAAGAAATTTTTGAACGAATAGGCTGTTCCCAGAGTGCTGTATCAAGGCACCTCAGTGGGAAGTCTGTGGGAAGGAAAAAGTGTGGCAGAAAACGCTGCACAACGAGAAGAGGTGACCGGACCCTGAGGAAGATTGTGGAGAAGGGCCGATTCCAGACCTTGGGGGACCTGCGGAAGCAGTGGACTGAGTCTGGAGTAGAAACATCCAGAGCCACCGTGCACAGGCGTGTGCAGGAAATGGGCTACAGGTGCCGCATTCCCCTGACCTGGGCTACAGAGAAGCAGCACTGGACTGTTGCTCAGTGGTCCAAAGTACTTTTTTCGGATGAAAGCAAATTCTGCATGTCATTCGGAAATCAAGGTGCCAGAGTCTGGAGGAAGACTGGGGAGAAGGAAATGCCAAAATGCCAGAAGTCCAGTGTCAAGTACCCACAGTCAGTGATGGTCTGGGGTGCCGTGTCAGCTGCTGGTGTTGGTCCACTGTGCTTTATCAAGGGCAGGATCAATGCAGCTAGCTATCAGGAGATTTTGGAGCACTTCATGCTTCCATCTGCTGAAAAGCTTTATGGAGATGAAGATTTCATTTTTCAACACGACCTGGCACCTGCTCACAGTGCCAAAACCACTGGTAAATGGTTTACTGACCATGGTATCACTGTGCTCAATTGGCCTGCCAACTCTTCTGACCTGAACCCCATAGAGAATCTGGGATATTGTGAAGAGAACGTTGAGAGACTCAAGACCCAACACTCTGGATGAGCTAAAGGCCGCTATCGAAGCATCCTGGGCCTCCATAAGACCTCAGCAGTGCCACAGGCTGATTGCCTCCACGCCACGCCGCATTGAAGCAGTCACTTCTGCAAAAGGATTCCTGACCAAGTATTGAGTGCATAACTGTACATGATTAATTGAAGGTTGACATTTTTTGTATTAAAAACACTTTTCTTTTATTGGTCGGATGAAATATGCTAATTTTGTGAGATAGGAATTTTGGGTTTTCATGAGCTGTATGCCAAAATCATCTGTATTAAGACAATAAAAGACCTGAAATATTTCAGTTAGTGTGCAATGAATCTAAAATATATGAATGTAAAATTTTCATCATGACATTATGGAAAATAATGAACTTTATCACAATATGCTAATATTTTGAGAAGGACCTGTATCTTTCAACCCCTGATGTTTAACGAACCAAAATAAATTTTAATACTAAACATGAATTTTAAACAATTTTGGAAAGTCAAAAGAGCTCACCAAAAAGAGCAAAAAGCGAAAGAAAATATTCTCTGAATGAGCTCCTTTACTGCTGGCATATTTCCACCCAGTCAATAGTTCTTTAACATACCTATTAGGCTCCACTTGACGTCCTTCAATGTATCTATATGGACCTCTAAAGGTGCGTCCACACCAAACGCGGTTTCTGCAAATATTTCGCCTCATTTGTGTGCTTTTGCCCGCTTGACATTCCGCGTGGCATTTGGCAACAAGCGGCAACGCTTCGCCGCGTCATCAAATAGGAGGAGCTTCCATCTGCTGCTTGCTGGTTTCAACTGAACATGGCGGACATGGATTTCACGGACCTAATTACAGTGTTTTATCTGTGGAGAGCCGAAAAACGCCACCAACGTCGACGTCCCTGGGTTCACCAGATTCTTCAGGGACGGGAACAGTTCGGAGAGTACCACCACTTACTCCAGGAGCTGCGTCTGGATGTTGGTCGATTTCAGCGGTACTTCCGTCTATCCAGGACCCAGTTCGAAGATCTGCTGTCCTGCGTTGGGAGACGATCGGCCTCCGGGACACCAACTACCGGCGCTGTATCCCAGCTGCTGAACGCCTGTCCATCTGTCTTCGGTGAGTAAATAAATCTCAGCTCAATAAAAAAAACAGCCGATTTTTAATGTTCACATCTCCTAAATATAAGATATTTGTGCCTAAACATATGGACGAGGACCGCCAAAATACACCGGGCAAGAGCTGATATGATAATGTAGCTTGGTAGCCATAAGTACTGATGTATTTTAGATAACGGCTGATCGGCGACCTAGAAATCAGGCTTGATAACATATACATCTGAAAATTAAATACTGATGAATAAAATATAATTTCCTACATGAACATTACTTTTCCTTGAGCAACTGGACAACCTTCATGCTGAAAAGAGAGCTATAATTTTTAGTTAGCCACTATATTTAATACATCATATAATGGCCTATACACTCTCCAACTTAAATTAATTGCTTCAATTGGTACCAAGTAATTAAATTGAGTTTACCCAACTTAATTTATCCTCAGTGCTAAATTCTAAATTAAATACTTTCATGTTCAACATTGAAACTTATTATTTCCATTGTTGTTCTATTGTTCCACTGAGTACTCCACACCTGAAAGAAAATTTCATTATAGTAGATCATTATCAGACAATGCTGTAACAACCTTTAAAGAATCTGTTTCACTTTTAATTTCCTCATTATCACTGAAAAGCACAGTGGAGGACAATAATTCTGTTTCTGCCCCTTCACAAATTGATTCTTTTGTTCATAGTGTTTCTTCATCATTGCGTGATGCATTAGACAATGCAGCCCCCTTGAAAAAGAAGGTAATCATTAAAAGGAGGCTAGGTCCTTGGTTTAATTCAGAGCTGTGTACTTTAAAGCACAATGTTAGAAAATTGGAGAGAAAATGGCGCTCTACACACCTAGAGGATTCCTACTTAATCTGGAAAAATAGCCTACTGTTGTATAAAAAGACACTTCGCCAAGCTAGAACAGCTTATTTCTCATCATTAATAGAAGAGAACAAGAATAATCCTAGGTTTCTCTTTAGTACAGTTGCTAAACTTACACAGAGTCATAGCTCTGTTGAGCCATCCATTCCCTTAGCTCTTAGCAGCCATAACTTTATGGGATTCTTCTTAAATAAAATTGATTCTATTAAAAAGAAAATCTTTGACATACTCCCGAAGATGATTACTTCATCCTCAGCAAGTGAGACAACATTGGAAATAACTGCAGAACCTGATTTGTGTTTGGACTGTTTTGATCCTGTGAAGCTTCCTGAGTTATCAGAAATATTAGCTTCATCTAAACCTTCAACTTGTATGTTAGACCCAATCCCAACCAAATTATTTAAGGAAGTGTTCCCTCTGATTACCAGCCCCATTTTAGATATGATTAATCTATCTTTAGTAAATGGATATGTACCACAGGCTATTAAGTTAGCTGTAATTAAACCTTTACTTAAGAAACCTTCGCTTGATCGAGATGACTTGAAAAATTACAGACCTATATCCAATCTTCCATTCTTATCTAAAATTCTTGAGAAAATTGTTGCTAATCAAATGTGTGAGCATTTATACAGCAATGACCTGTTTGAAAAGTTTCAGTCAGGTTTCAGAGCTCATCATAGCACTGAAACAGCTCTGCTGAAAGTCACTAATTATATTCTTATGGCCTCAGATAATGGACTTGTGTCTGTTATGGTTCTGTTAGATCTCAGTGCTGCATTTGATACAGTCAATCACAAAATTCTCTTAGAAAGGCTGGAATATGCTGTAGGGATCAGGGGAACAGCGCTAGGCTGGTTTAAATCTTATCTGTCTGACAGATTCCAGTTTGTTCATGTAAATGATAAACCATCTTTAAACTCCAGGGTTAATTGTGGAGTACCACAGGGCTCAGTACTTGGGCCAATTCTATTTACTATATATATGCTTCCAATTGGTCAAATTATTAGGCAGCATGGGATAAATTTTCACTGTTACGCTGATGATACTCAGCTTTACTTATCCATAAATCCTGATGAGCCCAACCAGTTAGATAGACTACAAGCATGTCTTGAAGATATAAAAACTTGGATGACGTTAAATATTTTGCTTCTAAATTCAGACAAAACAGAAGTTGTCGTCTTTGGACCGGAGTCTTTAAAAAAGAAACTGCTTAGTCAATCACTTAACCTGGATGGCATTAAATTGACCTCTGATAATAAAGTAAAAAACCTTGGTGTTATTTTTGACCAGGACATGTCATTTAAATCCCATATTAAACAGGTTTCTAGGATTTCCTTCTTTCATCTCCGGAACATAAAAAAAAAAATTAGAAATATCCTATCTAGGAGTGACGCTGAAAAACTAGTCCATGCATTTGTTACTTCAAGGGCGGACTATTGTAATTCGTTACTATCAGGATGTCCACAAAATGCAGTTAAAAGCACTTCAGCTGGTTCAAAATGCTGCAGCAAGAGTTCCGATGAATATTAAAAAGAGAGATCATATTTCTCCTATTTTAGCTTCCCTTCATTGGCTCCCTGTTAAGTCCAGAATAGAATTTAAAATTCTCCTCCTCATATATAAAGCCCTTAATGATCTAGCTCTATCATACATCAGAGATCTGATTGTTCCATATGTTCCTAACAGAGCACTTCGTTCTCAGACTGCAGGTTTACTGGTGGTTCCTAGAGTCTCTAGAAGTATAATGGGAGGCAGATCCTTTAGTTATCAGGCTCCTCTCCTGTGGAACCAGCTCCCAGCTTTAGTCCGTGAGGCAGACACCCAGTCTACTTTTAAAGCTAGGCTTAAAACTTTCCTTTTTGATAAAGCGTGGCTTAGTTTATCCTGAGCTATCTTCCTTATTTTTTTACTTCCCTCTTCTTCCCTCCGTGTTGGTTGGAGCAAAGGGGAGTCAGGTTTAGCCTAAACCGGCTCAGTTATGGTTGAGGTGCAAACACACCCTCCATTTCTGCTCTTTTCCAATGGTTATAATCAGTCTGACAAAGGGAGGTATCCCAATCATTGTGGTTTTTAGTATAACAATGACCATCAGTGGGACCCTTTGTGAGGTGCCTTGAGACGACATTGTTGTAAATAAGCGCCGTTTAACTAAATAATCTGAACTGAAACTATCTGTGTAGTTATGCTGCTATAGGCTTAGGCTGCTGGAGGACATAACGACCACTTTCACCCTCTTCACTACATTCTCACACTACTCTCCAATTTGGCATTGTTTGCTGTTATTTCAGCTTTTAACCTTGTTCTCTCTTTTCTCTTCCTAGAAGCTACACCTGGCCTGGCTCTGTGTCTGCCTGTGACACCTTTCTGGAGAGGGGAATTGTCCGAGCTTCTGCTGGCAACAACTTAATTCTCACCCTCTACCGATGATCCACATAGCCCTGTCTTTTAGTGTTTAGCCCTTTCTCTCTCCTAGACATGGAAATTGACTGAGCTTTTACTGTAAATAATTATATGTGCTCTCTTTCAGAATCTAACCTTGAAAACTGGCTCAGAGTTTATCTGTTCTTTCTTTCTAGATGAAACGAGTAAATGAGCTACATCCATTAACATTTACTTTTCCTTCCCATAGAAAGTACTTCTGGATCAGTGCTTCTGTGTTCTTTTTGTGTGTGTGCTCTGTTCTCTCAAGCCACCAGTCGGTTGTGGCAGATGGCCGCTCACACTGAGCTTGGTTCTGGTTCTGCTGGAGGTTTCTTCCTGTTAAAAGGGAGTTTTTCCTCTCCGCTGTCGCTACATGCATGCTCAGTATGAGGGATTGCTGCAAAGTCAACGCCAGTGACTGTCCACTGTCTCTACATGCTCATCCGGGAGGAGGGAATGCTGCAAGTCACTGACTGGATGCAATCTGCTGGGTTTCCTTGGATAGAAAAACTTTTTATCCAATTTGAATAAAAAGCTAACTCTGACTGCACTGTTCAATTGTTAGGATTAATTGGAATGTATGTACCTGACTGTTGTGAAGTGCCTTAAGACAACATGTGTTGTGAATTGGCGCTATATAAATAAAACTGAAAATTGAATTGAAGTAAATACCTTCAAATCATTCAGTCCTTGACATAGATTCGTCGGCTGTTAATGTATCTGAATGGGCGCCGCGGTAGTAAATCTGGTCCCCTGCCTTCCTCGCCTGGAGAATCTGTGGCCACAGTTTCTCTCTCTAACCAGTCCTCCTCCATCAGATCCTCTGAAAAACGGACACCAATGGACTCACAGACAGTAGAGGTTTTAGTCATTTTCCATATGCCATTGTAATGGAAATTCTTGCAGTAAGCATTTCACAGTGTATGACCTTTTTTATCTTACTCCTCAGAACATCTGTGTTAGAGGAAGAAGCTGTCAGAAGTTTAATGGTTCAGACCTATCTTTAGGACAATGTCAGGAAGGGCAGTTAGGTCTGTTCCTAGATAACCTTGTCACTGTTGAACTGAAGAAGGGTTGGGGTCATGAACATGGACTCTTTGCAGTTGAGATAACACTGTCATGTTCTGGTATAAATACTGTGTGTAAATGTTGATCGGGGCTCTGTTCAACTGACTTGCTTGGTGACAGAGTCATTCAAACGCTGAATGCCTTTGAATAAAACTTATAAAGACAAAGTCCGGATTTTCTCTTGTTATGAGTCAACTTCTACCCACTTTGATGAGAAAATTCCACAACAATTTTGGCGTCATGAACAGGATCTAACGTGCCAGAGGAGACCGCAGGAGGGGACACGGACGCCTGGCCAGCCTGAGAGTTGTTCTCAGTCCACTTCCATTTTACGGAGGGGAGTTCTGGTGCCCGCCTGCGGCTTCTGGACGATTAGATCCGAACTATTTGTCTTCAAATATATCTGGGTGAGAAGTTGCTCTGTATGATATAATGTATATTATTATTTTTATTACACATTAACCATCATCTCCTAACTAATTAATTAGGTTCCGGAGTTGCGAGAGGGAGGACATCAGCTGAGGGCCCAGTTACCCTGCAAAAGGAATGGCAGGGAGGTTCTCATTGGTAACAATGGGATAAAGCAAAACACAGGGTTTTGCGGGTGGTTTTTAGCAATTTTCTACACCTCATAAAGGAGAAAAGCCAATGGGCAGACGTGCCGCTGAACAGGTAAAAAAAAAAAATGGTTCCGGAACCTTGAGGCATCAGGGGTGTCTCCTTCTTCATACTCTGATTTATAAAATAATGAAAGGAAAAAGTGGGGATGATTGTGTTAAATGTGCTTTAATTTGGAAGATACGTTTGGTTTTTCACAGCGTGGAAGTTTGAGTGTAAATAAGTTAAATAGTTTAAATAGTTTCAAATAAAACAGTTGATGGAAAAATAAAAAAACATAAGGAAAAGATTAAAAAGCACAGAGTGCATCAATTAAGGGGTTAAAGAGTTAAAACTTTCCTGAAGGAAGTTTCGTTTGTCTTAAATATTGCGATCAGTCGGAAAAGAAGGTAAAAGTGAAAAGGGACATTAGAGAGTCGAAAAGAAAGTTGTTTTAGAAAGGAGTATAGTGCATGTTGTGGAAGGAAGTGACAGGCAGGGGGACAACTGACTGACTGATAATATTTCTTTGTGCAAAATCTGAACCTATACTAAACTTTTCTTCTGCCTCTCTCACACACAAATACACACATATATGGGATTTGAGTTCAACATCTGCGTTTTTGAGTCTGGATTTTAGAAACCTGCCCTTCTCCATGGCTACTCCGACAGAGACGCTTCTCCAGCACGGCCTGAAAGAGAGAGATCTGCCTTCCTGCATGTTGAAAATCGCAGTGTGACTTTCTACAAGAAAACAAATCTCAGAAGAAGTCTGGACCCACTGAGATGGACAACGATCCATGCTGTTTGCAAGAGCCAGAAGAGTGATACAATGGATTTATATTGAAAGCAGAAGAGAAACAGGCCGGAGCAAAGTTTCTTCTTTCTCCCTCCTGGAGAAGTTAAAGTGGACAAAGAATGATTCAATGTCCCACCAACAGACCTGGGAAGGGCCTGGTTGTTTTTTGGACTGATAGAGGACTGTGTGCCATGACAGT
Source organism: Girardinichthys multiradiatus (assembly GCF_021462225.1). Taxonomy (NCBI): domain Eukaryota; kingdom Metazoa; phylum Chordata; class Actinopteri; order Cyprinodontiformes; family Goodeidae; genus Girardinichthys; species Girardinichthys multiradiatus. Next base: position 39,666,806 of record NC_061808.1, read on the forward strand.
CTGACTCTGGAGCGATTAAGAAACTGATGGGGGTAACGTACAAACATACACACATTTGCATAAATCTTTTCCTATTTTCTGCAATGAAGAACGCTCATTAACCGCTGCTCATGTGACACGCTTGCTTGACGTGGACAGATATAGCGGGTTAAAATATTATTTTAGGGTTAGAAAAGTATCTTTAAAAGGGTGATAACTTAACTCATTTGATACTTTCCAGTTAATTCTTTTAGAGAAACAAGTTCTCTTTCATCGTGGAATATTCAGGGTCAATTATTCTAGTTATTAAAAGTTATGAAAATGCAGAGGAAGTTACAACATCTCCAAAACTCAGCAGTAACCAAGTGTTTCTATGTTATTCTCAGGACAGATCTCATGAAGGAGCATTTTTAAAACCCAGCGCATGCGTAAAACCTGATGGGTTTCTCCTTCAGATATTATTTTCTGTTGTCAGATTTTGTATTCCATAAATCTAATGGGTAGAGACCTCATTAAAACAGGCTTAGTTCTACTGCAAATGGTCTTCATACAGTCTCTGACACAGTACTTACAGTTTGGTGCAGTTTTTGTCCGCAAGTGCTAACTGACGCTTATGGAAAGTACAAATTGATTGTTTTTCACAGCAGCTGCTGGGAAGAGGTTATATTAGGTTTTTCTTCCCTCTTCTGATTCATGCAGCGTGTTGATTTATACTGTACCTTATATCAGATCCTGACAAAAACTATGAAAGGCTTGGTTCTGCAGTTTCCTTTTTTCTCCCTTTGGAGAAGGAAAGGACACCTAATCAGTTCTGTGCTGCACAGAAATATTAAAACACTTGTTGTTTTCTAAGATATCACCAGCCAAAAACTTTTAAAACTTTTGAGAGTAATTGGTTTTGTTAAACACATTTCCCTTGGTAAAACAAACCTTTAAAATGAGTATGAAAAATGGGGTTATTTAGAAAGAATCTGATTGGACAGTGGTACCACACAAAAATTAAACTAATCTCATGTTTCCTCTGCATAGACTCTGCATAGAAAAGGCCTTCAGAACCGTGGAGTTATTTTCCACCACAGTAACAAGTTTTTTAAGCATGCTTTTTCTTTATTTTAAAACAGATCTGGTTTTTGTTTTGTTTTTGTTTTTTTAACATAATGTTGTCTGAAGCTTCTTATGAACTGGGTTAGAAGCAAATATGATCTGAGGTAAATTAGGAGCTGTGAACTAATAATTTTAAATCTGATTATTGTCCAAGCAGAAACAATATATTTAGCCAATCCTTCAATCTCTGCAGAAAGTTAACACCATTGTTCAATGCAGTAGTACTCAACTTGTGGTTCCTGGACTCCTGAAGCCCATAAGCCATAGATTTTGGGTCCATAAAATTATAATATTTAATTAAAGGTAGACCAATTACCTATTAAAACAGATCTAAGCCAATGATGGGTTCCAGTCATTTGGTGGCTTTGAAATGCAATAATACTAAAAAATTCTACTCTGGGTAACACAGATTGGGGTTGAAGAGTTTAGTTTTGGAACCAAGGTTAGGATTTTTATAACAGAATCAAGACAAGTAAAATCCTTCATTTTAGGAAAATAAAATAAATAAAGGCCCTCTTAACAGTAAGAGGATGGTCGGCTCAAACTCAAGTCTCCTTGTTTGATTTCTTAGGGTTTAAAGATTAAAGGAATACATATGAGTACAAAGGTACACAAGGTGATTTCAGATTACTAAGAGATAACATATTGGAACATTTATCAGCATTTGGGTTGTAAAAGAAGGGTTCTAGTAATAAGTTTTCCCCAACTCTCAAAATTTAAATAGCCAAATTAAAGAAAATGATGTTTGTTCTTTTTTAAACACTATGTGGGAAAAAGTCCAGTTTGGAGACAAGCTTCTTATCTTAATTTCTGATTAAGTAAAACACTGCAGTTTTTGTTTAGTTTGGGTATACCATAAAAATGTCAATGCTGACTTTGCTAATTTCCCCTCGGGGATCAATAAAGTATCTTTGAATTTGAATTGAATTGAATTAAAATACTTCTTTGCATTTAACCTGAAATTCTGCAATACAGCTGCGATCAAATTGAGCCAAACAAAAAGAGAACTATAACAATAACTCTCAGGATTGTAGTTATTATTACAGAGTTACAGTACAAAGAATTAGCAAAAGGTTTCAGCATCAGTAAATTTGGATTCATATAAGAGAAAACTGTTGCTGTGCTTCTAAATACTTTGAGATTTTTTGGACTATGTGCACTGATTTTTTTTTAAAAAAGGATCCTGACGATTGTCATAACAAAATTGATCAATTATAGCATTGAAAGATATGGCTGAGAAAACATATTCTGAAAAGAGATTGTTAAAAATTTCTTTGAATTCTTGAAGCTTCAAATTTGGCCATTTGTTTGTCTCTGATGTTTTGTCTTTGTTTTGTTGGAATGAATGTTTGTTATATATGTTGCATGAAACAATAATCCATGTTTAGAATAATGTTTCTAAATCCCAGAATGATTAAACTTTGAGTTTTCAGGAGAGTTAAGAAGCAGCTTGTTTCTGAGGTAGGTGCATGTTAATAGCTTTGCAGTTTAAGTTACACTAATGTGGGATGGGATGAAGAAACTGTGGTTCCGCCCACAGGCTGTCAATCAAAGGTTAGTTCTGCCTGACTCCGCCCACCTACCAGGTTGGTTCATGCCTTTGTTGTCATGGTAACGCTCAGCACCTCCCTTCCTGAGTTTTAACACTGTTTAAGAGACAATAGAATCAAAATGCTTGTAGTGATTGTTGTCTTAATAACATGTTTTGTTTTTTTTTTGTATAATGATTAAGGATGTAGCATGACTTTTAGATTGATGTGTTTTATTATTAAAAGGTTAATTAAATAGTTTAAACTAGTTTGAAGAATTAGTTTTGCATGCAGAATCATTGGTGATTTATTAGATTGAAAGTTTCCCTGGTACCATTAAAACTAGCTGACAGTTCAAGATATGCAAAAGTAAGGAATATATTTTTGATAAAGAATCAGAGTCATGACTTTATACTTGGTGGGAATTATTTATTAGATTCGAATTAGTAGGGTTTATGCATCTGAATTACATTAGATGTCCATTAATCTAAAACTCATCTTTGTACAAGACAAATCAGGATGATATGTGACTAATTTCTAAGTGAGACATTGATGAACTGAGTAATTAAAGTTTGTGTTTTGTTGTTAATGGAACTGAATTGCAGTTAAAAACATCTGGATTTTCTTTATGTTGCTTTCATTAAATTCATAGTGACACATAGTTATGTCAGAATTCATTTCTTTGGTTCTAGGTTATGTGATCTTGGTTACTAAAACATTTTTGTACAAACGTTTTGCTGGATTGTCGCATGGGTTGGACCTTGCGCCAGAAGAGGGGAATGTCAGAATAAAGTAACATGGGGTTCCAAAAGTTGTAGCACTCATGGGAAAAAGGGTAGCTCAGACCTCCAGTGAGGACTTAGTGACAATGCGAAAGAGACGTTGTACTTTGTTTATATAAATGGTGCATAGCTCCCTAAGACTACATTCTGAAAACCTCTCTGAAATTATGGTGTTGATTCTTTTGTGAAATTTTATATCTCCACAGATTAGACAATTTTTGAAATTATTTTTGGTTATTCTGAAACAATGAAATATTGACCTGTAATCAGACCTTCCACAAACATCAGGTCACATTTTTGATATTCAGAATATTTAGCCGATGGTCACTGCTAGTATATCAGGTGAAGTCAGAAGATCAATTCTTTGGATTTTGTTGGATGTTTTGATGAAGTTCATGTAGTTAAGCACTTAGGTTTGAGAATGGGACTTTGAATTGAAAATTAGCCAAGTGTTGTGAAGGCTCTACCTATTGTTCTCACTTATATGAGATTGAGACAAAGGACACAGGCAAATCTCAGTCCTTTTGAAGTGCTGTGTGGCAGGTCTCCTAAGTTGGACATGGGGATATTGCCAAGAAAATTTTCTTCCACATCTTTGTGTGAAGATAGGATATTGTTTTACTGTCAAAAACCTGTCCACTGTGTTTTCTCAAGTTTCACAGACGGTGAAGGCTGCATTACCAGAAACAGCCACTTCCACCCTCCAGTCCTTTATTCCTGGCAACTGGATTCTGCTCAGAGAATTTAGGAGAAAACACAGGAAGTCCAGGGCTGGAATGGCCCATATCAGATCCCACTAGACACCCAGGAAAGCTGCAGGAAAGCTCTAGCTCCTCCAGCTTCAACTGGCTTCCAGGACAAGTCATCTTCCAACTGGATCATCCACAGCTGAAAGGTGTGAGGACAGTGGACAACCACAAGACAAAGAACTGTAAGCTGATCACTGGCGAGTGATTGAAAAGGTGGTTGAAGAACACTGTTCTTACAAGGGCACAATAATCCCTTGGGCAGTGCAACGTTATTTCAGAATCTACTTAAGGCCATCGCATTGCCTGAAAGTTAGAAATCATAAGGTCATTTGCCTCACTGCACACACACCACAGTGAGAGATTCTTTCCTCCCACTTTGACAGCGAAACTGACTCTGAGGAGGAAATCTCGGATGCTTTTATCTAACTTTTATGTTTATTGCTTGATATTTATCATTATGGTATTATTACAAATTTGAATGTGTTCATTTCCACTGTTGTTTAGTTGGACTATGGAAGCCTAACTTCCAGCAGGTTAGAGTTCCTGTTTCTAAATATATTTCTAGAGGAGCTTCCTACGACCGCCCACCTGTATCAGACTGGTAACAGGGCAGCTTGAAGCCACTCAGGAGAGACAGCAGGATTTTTTGTTTTTTAAGTTGTGTTTATAATTTGTTTTCTTTGGAAAAAACTGTTTGCTTTCAGTACCAGAAGAAAGGACATTCCACTTCAAGGTCACGATGCAGTTAAATGGAAGATGGTCTGTTCTGATGCTAATGATTGGTATTTCAAGTATTTTTATAACTCTTGTGTTCATTTGGGAAAAGGTGCAGCAAAGACAATGTAAGACTAATTTGAGGAATTGTGGTAATAATACTCATCAGCTGATTCGAAGAGAGATTCATCACTTTTCTGACTACCATGATCATGCTGATAAATGTCTGGTGGCAACAAATGCATCAAACCGTGAGGAAGATAAGAAATGACAGTTGCTATGTTTGTTGTTTGATTCCACGTGCTATTAATGATCAACCATTTTTGGTACCTGTTCGTATTGACACTGCTTATACTTTCCTTGGGTGAGGAATTATACTGTAAGGGAAAGCAGAAATGTTAGTAGATTTTCTAGTGAGACTAATTTAACGTGTGCGTCTACAGGAACTCTTTATAGATTTCGGGGTAATAGAAATCCGATTAAAGATCCAGATATTTGTATTACACAGGAGGAAAGTACACCTTATTTCCTTGGAAAGACAGGGTTGTAAAACTATTATACCAGTTTCATGTGCCTTGACCCACATTAATACATCTAGACCGTGTCTTTTCAGGACTGATCCTTATACTATTTCAGAATCTTTGGCTCCAGATCCTTTTGTGTTAACTCTTAATCTTACAGCCTTACCGAATGGAAGTTTATTGTATGGCATGGCAGGTAAATTAACCAGGGTTCTTGTTACTTTTCCTAGTAGAGATAGGTTCTCGTGTCTTAAGAACATGGTTTGGATGTGTGGAAACAGATCATATCTGTATCTGCCTGCTAATTGGTCTGGAGTATGTTATCTAGCTCATTTACTACCTACAGTCACGACTTATGATTCAATCAGCCCATTATTAGAGAGGAAGACAATGCTCAAACGGCAAAAGAGAGCTAGGATCCCACATTGGAAAGGGATTTTGGGTACACTTTTTTCTAGTTATGGTGCTGCTAACGCCACCCATAGGATTAATGAGTTGTCAGTTGAGTTAGAAAATCTTACTGCTTTATCTGAGGAAGGGGTCACTGTTCTAACTACGGAGCAGCAGGCTATAAGAACTATGAGTTTGCAAAATAGAATGGCTTTGGATTATCTGTTAGCTGAGAGGGGTGATGGTTTTGAAGAATTTTCCTTTAGTTGTGATTATCTTGTAATCAGAAGAAGGGAGTGTAATGGAAATTCTTGCAGTAAGCATTTCACAGTGTATGACCTTTTTTATCTTACTCCTCAGAACATCTGTGTTAGAGGAAGAAGCTGTCAGAAGTTTAATGGTTCAGACCTATCTTTAGGACAATGTCAGGAAGGGCAGTTAGGTCTGTTCCTAGATAACCTTGTCACTGTTGAACTGAAGAAGGGTTGGGGTCATGAACATGGACTCTTTGCAGTTGAGATAACACTGTCATGTTCTGGTATAAATACTGTGTGTAAATGTTGATCGGGGCTCTGTTCAACTGACTTGCTTGGTGACAGAGTCATTCAAACGCTGAATGCCTTTGAATAAAACTTATAAAGACAAAGTCCGGATTTTCTCTTGTTATGAGTCAACTTCTACCCACTTTGATAAGAAAATTCCACAACACCATCTCTATGCTGCTGTTTGGTAAATTGTACAATTGGTTGGCGGGTTCGGTTCTCTTTTTTCCCCAGCCGATGAACCGTATCAACATAATCATCCATCCTTGTAGCCCATTCTGAAACGATCTTCCCCAGGAGTTGAAACACGTCCTGCTGAGTGTTTTCCCCCATCATCTCCTTCATCCCTCTGATCCTCGGGTTCCATCTTCGTTTATAACGATTCAGTTCTCTTGAGTTAGCTTGGAGTTCATTAACTGCCTTGTGCAGATTTGACACCTCCGACTCCAAAATAGCCATCTTCAATCTTGCAATCTTTCACCTCAGTAGAGTTAAACTCTAGAGCTTTGCGAAGACTGCTGATCATTACTGTATTTTGGGTCAGTTTTGTGTTCATGTCAGCCATCTTTTCATCTTGGGTGTCAAATCTTAGATGTAAAGCTTGAATGGCTTCCAGTAGATCTTCCATTGTTGTGTTTGGTTTCGATATTTTGTGGGCATGAGCTCCTTTGGAAGGAGTTTGAAGCAATTTTGTAGTATCATCAAGAGCGCGTTTTACTTCTCCACCTCTTAGCGTCTCCATGTCTGACACATAATCATGGTCCTTAGTAGCCAAATTTTTTCCTTTCTTAGTATCTTCTTTTGGGGTTTGGGGCTTTGTTTGTACCTTATGCATGAACAGGCTGGCAAAAATAAACTTTGTAAGGGTGAAAAAAAATCAAAACGACAAAAACTAGAGGTACATTACACGCACGCTCCAAGAACGCTTCTGCTCAGTCCGCCATCTTGTTGGAAGTTGCGCCTGCAAATAGTGTTCGACTTCGCAATTCCAAGCGGTGCAGGAGAGTGACATCAGTGGCAACTCTTCTTCTTTTGCCCCTGACTGCACCATTACCCCTCTTGTACGTTAGGTGTCTAAAAATGTTTAGACTTACTTCACACTTTTTGTTTACTATATTATTCCATGTGTTCATTCACAGTTTTGTTGCCTGTGGTGAGAATCTACAATGTAAATAGTCATGTAAATAAGGAGACCCATTAAGTGAGAAAGTGTATCTAAAACTTTTGACTGGTAGTGTGTGTGTGTGTGTGTGTGTGTGTGTGTGTGTGTGTGTCTGTATATATATATATACACATACACACAACAATAGTTTGATTCTCGTTTAATACTTACTTTCTGTTCACCATCCATGTTGACTCAGAGAAGGAAATAGATGGCGCTGTTTTGGAAGGGAAGAGATGTAGAACTGCAGGTCACGTCTGAAACTGCGGTCTCCGGGTCTGCAGACGCATGCTTCTCACAAAGTCTGCCGCAAACACAAGAATTGTGCGATGGTATGAGGGAGCGCCATGTTGCGTGCAGTCTCCGCCACCTAACGTACAAGATGCATAACCCTAACCCTCTGGGGCAGGAGAAGAAGAGTTGCCAAAAGTCAAAGTCAAACTGATTTATAGAACACTTTTTACGGGCGCGGGCATGAAAACGAAAAAGTACTTTTCTCTTAGTTTGCTCTTTAGTCATGTCACACAATGAGCAGTCTTGAAGAACAAAATGAAAATGCAGTTTGAATGATCTATCAGTCATTTAATTCACGAGTCAAAAAATGCAGCTATGGCTTTAAAATGAAAAAGCATTTCTGGTAATACATTTTCATTTTCAAATTTGACTTCAAAATGAATTTTGGTCACTTTTTGCTGAGACATCTTTTGAAAATGAAATGTTAAATGTTATTTTATTTAGCATTTTAATTAATTTACAAATTGACCAGTCTTGGAGAAGAAAATGAAAATGCAGTTTGAATGATTTATTTTTAATTTTATTTATGAGTCAAAAATGCAGCTTCATTTTGAACATGCCAAAAACACAGTCCTCTAGATGATCCCTGGCTAGACGTAGAACATTATGCAATAATATTATGATTTTAGATCTACCATTTATTAGCTCAAATATAAAACGACATGTATGCTTTAAAAGCATCAGCACCTCTCTGACAGCATGCTGGGAATATCTAAAATGACAAGGTCTTCACTAATGTAGATGTACACCCATCTAAAACAACCCTAACATCCTAAAAAAATATATATAATATGATAAACTTTCCAGATTGCAGGAGTAAAGGAATTGAATACCTGGAACATATTGTTGTAAAATGGGTGTTTTACTCTCTTTCCTCCCTGTGCACCACCGGGTCCATTTCTCTCCGGTTCCGAGACCCAACCAGTAAAACCAGCAAAGTATTTGCCTTGTGAAATAATGAGAGATAGTTAAGTATAAAATCAAGATTTAATGCCAAAATGATCAGTGTACAGACTATACAAATGAACAGATACAGAGTGACATTCACTTTCGGTACCGGGCCCCCCTCAGCTCATCTTAGGGATGAACTGAGAGGAGCAAAGAATGGAGCGTGAGTCCTGCTTTTATCTATGCCTGTTCTTAACCCTCCTAAAGGGTGTCATCCTCTTTTATCAGTTTATCCTTGACTATGTGTTGCATCTTATCTGATATCAACAGTTATGTTGTGTAAGCTGTATCAGTGAGCGGTGCAGCAGATAAGCAACAAGGGCAGATATATTTAAATAAAGCAGCAAAGAGATGATTAGAAAAGGCCACAGAATCATACATCCATAACAATCCCCCTGTTGAGGTGGGAAAACCCACCTCACATCAATCAATGTGTCTAGTGCAAATGGACCCAAGCTAGAATATGGCAGGCAGTTCCTTCTGTCCGTTGCGTAAGTCTGTCCCCCAAACGGAGTACCATCTCTCTGGTAACTGCCTGCAGCCCTCAGTGTGTGCACCCCCTCTGTTTCCCATAGAACAGACCTGTGCTGATGTGTGTTTGACATTTAAATGATTAAAAACATCACAAATAGATAATAATGCCCTGTTGAAAAATTAAAAACAACTGAAATAATAAAAACCTAGAAGCACAGCAGAAATGAGCAGCACAATGTGTGTCAGTATATTGTAGACCCTAAATCGTAGACCCTGTTCAATTATCTATTGCACTCGTCTGGTCCGGTCCTCCTCCAGGCCGCAAGAAAAGGTTGTTCATCCTCCTGGTGTGGCATCCTTGGCTCCCCATATTCCCAGTTGGCCTTGGGCAAGGCCTGGTGTTGCAGCCTCGGTTTATGGCTGTGATTTAATTTTGCTCCCATTTTCAGGCTGGTTCTGAACATTGGGTTTCGTCTTCCTCCTCACAGCACAGTATCATAATTTCTCCAGCACTTTGGTTTGGTTCCATGAGATCCACATCATCACTTGTGCTCAAATATTCAGTGGACAACATCAGTGTGTGCTCTGGCACCACATCCATTTCATATTCTGGTAATCTCAAACCTCTGGCATCACTGGAACCAATCGCACGATCAATACACCTGAGGATGAGAGCTCGAATACACATTGCGCAACAGCAAACACAACCTGCAATCACCACAACAACAGTCAATGAGGAAAATATACTCACCAGTAGGTTTCCTACAACCTTCTTCTTTTGCTAGGATCATATCCAAAGCTATTCTATTTTGACAATAAATAATTTCAACATCCTGTTTACACAGCCTTCAGCTGTCTCTCCTGTTTTGCCGTGGTGTCATTTAAAAGATTAGAATCGGTTCTAACAGGAAGCAGTTTGTATTCTAGCAGACATATCAAATTCAAAAACACATTTTCTGAGAAGTTCCCCCTGACGAAGTGGGCCAATCGGTGTCAGGGTATCCTGGATGGAGAGGGTAACCAGGGCACGTCTTTCCATCCAGTCAATAGGTAGTCACCCCCAAAGCAATTATTCCCCCTAAATCAGTTCTGTTCAGCAGCAAGTAAAAGTTCAAGGCCTTGTATCAAGTTAATTTACAATCTAAGTTGCAAACAACATCATCTATAAATAAGTAACTCAGAAGCACATAGGAAGTTATAATTTCTATTCATAAAGTTATTCGAATTGATTAGATAGTTGAACACTCCTTTAACCCTTCATGCAAAGTATTCCACAATGTCCTGCATTCACAGAAGTAAACATTTGTTTGTTGATTATTCACACAGTTTTACTTTAGAAATCCTTCTCCCCTCTGTGATTTTTGATTTTGTGAAATTTACCGGGACATACTCTTTCAAGCTTTAACCTAAAAAATAGAATTTTTATTGTTTAATCTTTATCACGTTCCCTCTGTTGAAGTAACCCAGCCCACTCAAAATGTATGAAACAGGTTCCATATAATTGTATTTTGTTAGTTGAAAGCTAAAAGATGAGTTAATCTTACCTTATGACATTATGGTTCCTGGAATAAATTAATTTAATTCCACAAGCACATTTTTGATGTGTTAGCTGGAAATGAAATGTTAAGTCAAAAGATATCCAGTCAAAACTATTCGTATGTTCTTCCTCAGGTGCTTTCTGATTTCTCTGAGGTTTCCTTCGGAGGACGTCTCTCCCTTCCTGCAATATGATCTGCTTACCTTAGTTTTGCCCTCATCCAGAGTTCCATTTGTTTCTCCTGTTGGTTATTTGGTTAGAACCTCCTGTGTGTTATTAGACCAAAACTTCACAGCAGATTAGAATTGTTGAGCATAGTGTGTCAGATGTTCTCTCTGTGAATCCAGACTGGGTGCACACCCTGACTGAAGAGAGGAGGTGAAAGGACAGGGCATGCTTCTTCCTGTCCGCAGCTCATGGGGAGTTAAACCCGTGAGCTCAGTGGGTGATGATATGTAAAACATCACCAAGGGCAGTGCATCTTCAGCACACTTCATTTTTGTATCAGCACAAACTTTAGCCAATCGTTTTTTGATTGTGTGATTAGCTCTCTCAGCCGACCTGGTGAAAGTGTTAAGCACATCTCTACATCCTTTCACTCTGTTGTCAGTACCCATAAAATCAATAACAATTTCCTTTAGGGCTTGTTGGGAACAGGAAATGCTCCAATACCGGTTTTCATGAGAATCTTATATAATTGAGTCATCTTCTCACCTTTATCCAAAAATCATATTTATATTGTAACCCAGTTAGCTGCTAATTTATTGTCTGTTAACTAGTAGCCAATGTTAGACATGTTCAAACTGTTATTTTCCATAATAACTTTTGAAATCGTCCCTAGAACAAAGTATTCGCATCATTTACCATGAAGGTGTCTAGTGTTTTGGACAACCTACTTTTCAAGCGCGTTGATAATTTGATTACATCTACCTAAATTAGACCTTTAGAGTCCTTCCCCCATAACATCTACCCCCAATACTAGATACAAGTATTGTAAATATGAATCTGAGAATATTATTTAATATTTAATATTAATATTTTAATATTAATATTTTACCAAATAATATTCCGGTCTGTTAAGGATTGTCCTGTGAATACCAGCCCCATTAAGGCGATGGTATTAGGACAGAATAGAAAGGTGTGAGACGAGCTCTGGCATTATTGAACAGCATAAACTCTGCACACATATGGAATGAATTCACACAATTTCTTAAAATACAATACTTTATTAACAAAAATAAGTCAACTCAAAGTCAAACACATTTCAATCAACAAACTCTTTACTATGCTAAAACAATCCAACTAAACTACCAAGCAGAATTAAAGAATAATGAAGACTTGTCATGGAGTGACATTTTTGGACTTTATGGTTTCTTTTGCTAGTCCTTAGATCTTAGGTTGTTGTGCTACCTCCAGTTCTCAGTTTCCTTTAGTTCATGTTTATTCTTGATTCTGTTTTATCTTGGTCTGTAGTTTTCGTTTAGGTCTGTTTCACTGTTTTGTTAATCAGTCCCTTTCCTCATGTCTTAGTCTTATTAGGTTCACCTGCTCCCTCTGTCTCCCTGCGTCCATGTCACACCTGTTCCCTGTTTCTTTGATTACCTGCCTTTTGTTCCCCTCTCTGTGCTCTGTGTATATTAGTTGTTCTGTTTGCTTAGTTCCTCGCTGGTTCGTTCTGTTACTACCCCGTTCCCTACCATGTCTACGCTTTGTTTTGTTTCGCTTTGTTTTTATGCTACGTTTACCATGTCTATGCTTTGTCTATGCTTCGTTTGGAGACTATGCTACGTTTTTGCTACGTTTTTGCCTTAAGTGACCTGCAGAGTTCATGTAAGTTTTGGACTGTACTTAATTGATTCATCCCTGCAGTGTTTTTGTAACGTTTTGGAATTTTTTTGAATAAACAAGGAAGTACTAAGATGCGGCTACCGAGCTCTTGTCTGCGCTTTGGTCTGACCCACAGTCCTCCCCCGACAAGACTAATGGGCTATGTACAATATAAACAAGTTGATTAAAGATGATTAGAAATCATGACCAAAAAGAGTGATGCAACATTACCATGCAACGTTTATGTTTGAGAACCAAGGATTATCTTGAAGAATCTGGAAGTGAAGTTAAGTTAGTTTTGGAACTAACTTAGAAAATAATCAGCAACATTTAGACAACCCTTCACAATGCACAATCAGATTAAATATTATTTTAATAAAATAATGTTTTAAATAATGATCTGCTGAATAAAACCAACCTCCTGGATGACTAATTCTCAACGGTGTCTAATTAACTGCCTTTATTTATTAAAATAATATTTGAAGAAATATTATTGAGTATTTTGGAAAAGAGCCAAATCTTTCTGGAGAAATGGGGCTTAATGATGTTTACTTAGTTATCAACTCTAGCAAATGATGTTCAGGGACTATTATTCACTAGCTTGAAAACTAACAACCTTTCTGTTGACTAGCCTTAATGCTAGCACACGTGTTCTTACCGGCTGGCCGTTGGGCTAACAAAGGAGCTAGCTAAAGTGCTAAGCTAGAAGATAGCTTAGCACCAGAATCAACACATACCTTTAAAATACCAGGGTTAAAATGCATAAGCGTGGACGCTGTAAAAGGTTCAGCTCATTTAGGACATTACGGCTATGACTTTTGGTATAAATACTTTTTATACTTTCATATATATATATATATATATATATATATATATATATATTCAGCTTTTTGTGACGATTGTTGGCCCATTGAAATTAATGGAAAATGTTAAACATTCCGCAAAATTCAGCTAAAACTTTGTGCTCTTTCACAGCTTACTACTTCTACATACTTACAGATAGAAACCCCTTTCAACTTTTAAAATGTTCACAAGCCATTAAGTCATCTTGAAATAATTCAGCTTTTTCATATCTGTTGCGGTTCTTCTACAATCGCGATTCAAATTTTACGCAAAATTTTTGAAGTTTTAGATTTTATAATGTAATCCAGTGGCGGAATTCGTCAGTTGCTAGAGTGTACACTCTAGGTTTTTGAATAACCTGAGAAAGAAGAAACAAACTCCTCACTTGCTTAATTTTCAATCTACTAACACAACTTATATATCAAAACGTAGGATTCTCTTTCACGATTCAGAAAATTTCACCCTCATTGATGTGGCACTAACAGATTTCCTGCAACATGCCCCGAAGCAACGCAAAGTCAACACACCATGAACGGGCCACCTATAGGAATTTGAGAAAAAATCAGAGCAGAATATCCTTAAAGTCACATGTTTTCGAATCGTCGCCTCTCCTAAACCGTTCAATGTACAGACACGAGCTTTGCACCAATAGCTGGCACTCACTTTGAAGGAATTATTTTGACATCTTTTACCGTTTTATCATAAAATAGGTTTGTTTCAGAGTACCAAATCTACCCTTTCTAAGAATGCTTAAAATTAAAAAATTTGTAAATCATCAACTTTATCACAGTCACATCTCCTACACGGATTTATGTAGACACATGAAAATCTCCAGGATTGTTCACCGATCCCTGCTGATACCTACGGTCCAAAAATGTTTTGGATGCCTTTTATCGTTTTCTCGTGAAGTAGGTTTGTTTGAGAGTGAAAAATTCACCTTCACTCGGGTTAAAAATTGTCATAATTATCCACTTTTTCACAGGGTCACACCTCTCAGACAGATTTTTGTAGAAACTTGAGAAGCTCCATGATTGTTCAGCAAGGCCTGCTGATTCATACGGTGCATGAATCAAATCGAGACCATATAGTTTCCGAGTTATTAGACGTTGTTCGAGAGCATGTTCAGGCATTTTTGTGTTTTTATAAATTTTTTCCTTTCTTTTTACCTAGTGTTGTGCCTTTATTATTATATTTTCAACAAAAAAGGATTTATATTGTCATTTCCCTGTCCGTTCTGATAAAAACGGTCCAAGAATGACATTGATAGCCCTTACGATTTCCGAGTTATGGGCAGTAGTTCGGGAGCATGTGCCACCATGTTATAAAGCCTGGCCATGATGAGACACAAAGTGTGGTGCTGCGTGAGTGAGAAACAGCAGCTGTTGGGCACTCATTAATTACCATAGCAACAAAACACAGCTGCCAGTGAACTTAAGTAACCTCTGACAGAGAGTGGCTCTGAGGCTGAGCTCAGGCCAGAAGCTTCCATGAGTGATCACAATAAGTCAGTCATAGCTGACAACCACACCAGACTTTCAAAATAAGACCTACACATACTCTACAAAATAAAAGACTTTTTTTTCACACTGAACATCAACCTTCCATATTTACAAATGATTTTTTAAAGCTGATAATAGCATAAACAATTTTTTCAGATTTTTTGTTTTATAATGTAATCCAATGACGGAATTCTTCTGTTGTTAGAGTGTACACTGTAGATTTTTGAATAACCTAAAAAAGAACGAACAAACTCTTCACTCGCTCAATTTTCAATCTACCTATACAAATTATACATCAAAACGTAGGATGCTCTTTTGCGATTAAGAAAATGTCACCCTCATTGATGTGTGACAAACAGTTTTCCGGCAACATGCCCCAAAAGCAACGCAAAGTCAACGCACCCTGTATAGGAAATCTATAGGAATTTCAGAAAAAATCTGAGCAAAAAATCCTTAAACTCACACATTTTCGAATCGCCGCCTCTCGTAAACCGTTCGAGGTAGAGACATGAGCCTTGTGGAGATTTATCTTCAGACCTTGCTGGCGCTCACAGTGAAATAAGTTTTTTTGATACCTTTTATTGTTTGTCATAAAAAAGGTTTGTTTAGGAGTACCAAATCTGTCCTTCCCAAAATCGCTTAAAATTTAAAAATTTCAAAATTATCCACTTTTCTACACGGTCATATCTCCTACATGGATTTATGTAGACACACAAAAATCTCCAGGATTGTTCACCGATCCCTGCTGATACCTACGGTCCATAAATGTTTTGGATACCTTTTATCGTTTTCCTGTGAAGTAGGTTTGTTTGAGAATGAAAAATTCACCTTCACTCGGGTTAAAAATAGTCAAAATTATCCACTTTTTCACAGGGTCACACCTCTCAGACAGATTTTTGTAGAAACTTGAGAAGCTCCATGATTGTTCAGCAAGACCTGTTGATGCATACAGTGGATGAATCAAATCGATAGCCCTTATAATTTCCGAATTATTAGGCGTTGTTCGAGAGCATGTTCAGGCATTTTTCTGTTTTTCAGCATTTTTCCCTTTCTCTTCACCTAGTGTTGTGTCTTTAATATTATATTGTCAAGAAAAAAGTGTTAACATTCTCATTCCCCTGTCCGTTCTGAGAAAAACAGTCCAAGAATGACGTCGATAGCCCTTAAGGTTTCCGAGTTATGGGCGGTAGTTCGGGAGCATGCGCCTCCATCCCTAACCCTTTGACCATCTTCATAGGAAGCAACTACATGGTGGCCATTTAGTGTCGAGCACTTAAAAAGCATGTATTGCTGTTCCAACAGCTAGACAACAGTGATTAAATTTAAAAGACAATTTCATAGAGTTTTGCATATAGGCTGTTAGCACATCAGAACCTGGAACAAGTCTCTATCAGAAACAGACACAGACTCCATCAGAACCAAGAGGAAATCTCCATCAGAACCAGTTAGGAACCTTCCATCAGAACCAGGTCCAAAACCTGCCAGAACCAGGAAGATCCTGTATCAGAACCTTGTCCAATATCCATCAGATCCTTGAACAAATCTCCATCAGACTCAGATGGAAACTCTATCAGAACCAGGAGGAATTCTCTATCAGGACCAGTTATTCACCAACTATCAGAACCAGGTCCAAACTCAATCAGAACCAGAAAGAAACCTCTATCAGAACCAGTCCCAAAATCCATCAGAACCTGGAGAAAATCTCCATCAGAACCAGGTACAGACCAGTATCAGAACTAGGTACAAACCTGTATCAGAACCAGGTCCAAACTCCATCAGAAACAGGAATAAACCTCTATAAGAACCAGGTCCAAACATCATCAGAACCTGGTACAAATCTTCATCAGAACCATGTACAAACCTCCATCCCAACTAGGTCCAAAGTCTGTCAGAACCAGGTCAAACCTATCAGAACCAGGAAGAAACATCCATCAGAACCATGTACAAATCTTCATCAGAACCAGGAAGAAATCTTAATCAAAACCAGGTCCCAGCTCCACCAGAACCTGACAAAAATCTCCATAAGAACCTTGAAGAAATCTACACCAGAACCATGTACAAGCATCCATCAGAAACACGTCCAAACTATCAGAATCAGGTACAAATCTTCACCAGATCCAGGAGGAACCCTCTGTCAGAATCAGGAACCAGCCCCATCAGAACCAGTTCCAATCTCTATCAGAACCAGAATGAAACCACTACTCTGTGACTTATGATGATAAGAACATCTCCATAGGTCCCAGTGGAAAATCAAAACAGCGACCATTTGATGTCAGCTACTTATACAGCTTCTACTGCTCTTCCAAAACCTGAACAAGAGTAAATAATTTAAAGGACAGTTTCATAGACTTTTGAATATAGGCTGTAGTAAGCCATTTTAGCTCATTTTAGCTTATGCATTGCTTTTTGCATAGTAGATGGGGTAAATTAATATTCGCCTTCATGCTAGTGATAGCCAATATGCTAATGTTAGCATTTTAGCTTCTCTTTGTCCTCTCTTCTCTCTTAGCTGAAGAACACATTTGCCTTTTTAGGCAATTTCCTGTTTGTTTTTGTGTTTTTTCAGCGTATCTGTTGTTAGTTCTTCCTTTTTCTGAATTTTCTGCCATTTGTTATATATTTTAGCACTGACTTCAACTTCTTAGGCTATTTTATTGCTTCAGTCTATGCTTTTTCAGCTCATCTATGGGCAGCTCTTTCCTGCTTTTTTAATGTTTTTGTCAGTTCTTGTATTTCAACAACTATTTCAAATAGTTTTGAGGTAACTTCACTTTGTAACGGTGTTTTTCAGGTAATAGTCTTCCTGCTTAAACAGATCAGATGACAGTTTTTCTTAACTGTTTCTTTGCTTTGAAGGTTTTTCAGCCGATATTCTGCTGTCAACCTTAGCCACTTTCTGCCAGCTTTCAACATGACTTGAGCATTTCTGTTTTCTTCTAATTGATTAAAATTTAGCAGATTGTTCTGCAGTCAATTTCAGTTTGTTTCTGCCAGCTTTCAGCTAAAAAATTCAGCTTACAGCATTCACACTGCATTTTCGCAGGAAATGCAAATTTTTCTAGTTCCGTTTTCCTCTTCTTATTATTCTGGTTGCTTCCGTACACTTTTTGATTCGCTACTACTTCTGCATACTTTGTGCTATTTCAACCGTTCAAATTTCACAACATTCAGCCCTTTCAGGACATTCCGGCTATGACTTTTGGTATATGTTGTATGGATTACATGGAAAGATCTCACCTTATTTGACACTCTAGAAGGGTTAAAAACACTTTCCGCGACCATGCATGAGCACTCAGGAATAGACAATCCGTTAGAAGACTGGATGACGGGCATGTTTGGACACTGGAAAGGGTTGATTATGTCATTGTTTATATCCATTGCTGTTTTTGTAGCTATTATGGTTACCTGTGGATGTTGCTGTGTACCATGTATAAGATCTTTGATTGTTCGCTTTATTACTACAACCATTGAAGGGAAAACCGCACCTCCTCCCTCCAATATGATGCCTTTGCTTGCGGTTGATGCTAACGAGGAGGAGGACGAAGATTAACCCGTAAGACTAATTGACAGGGCGTCTGATGTGTATTACTGCCTAGGGAGCAGAAGGATGTTAGAATATTACATTGGCATATTTGGACAGACTATGGAATAAAGCACGGATAGACACCCTCCAGTTAGAGGGGTCAATACTCCCTGTCAAGACTTAGAAGGTTGTAAGCATCCTTGGGACTACAAAGGCCGGACAGGCAATAGTCCCTGGGCACATGGCATGGCATTGGAGGCAGGGTCAAAAAGCATGATGACAGACATTTCCTTCTGCTCCACAGGTTGTAATGATTGTTCAACTCTTTTATGAAGCATCTTCAAGTAGTGGTGAAGTCTTAGGAGACTTCAAAAGGGGGAAATTGTGGAGATATATTATGTGTGTGCATCGTTATTATTATTATGTTCATAACCATTGTGTGGCCTGCAGAATTGTTATTGCACAAACTTGGCCTTGAGTGTGATGAAGCAGAAAAATACTGAGAACTGTAGGGATGTGAAAAGATTAACTGGCAGAGTACTCCCTTCTCATATCAGTAGAAAACAGGGTGCAGGTGCAAGACAATGACTGTCTAAATATGGTAAGCCGGAAAAGTGTGTACGTGACTACATGTGAGAAAATATTGTAAACAAGGGCGCTGCCCATTTTTCGTGTGTGTTTTAATAAAAGAAATGAGCCCAGTGAGAGAGCCTCAGAAGACATCTCGGTGTGAGCTCTTCCCCTGGGCCCAGGTATTTTTGAATGACATACAGCTGTCTCCGTGTGATTTATTCTAATGTGTTGTGAATTCCTCCAGGTTACGGTGAATAAACGAACGCGCAGAAGGCCCCTTTAAAGGGGAACTTCAACACTACCTAGTTTAGCTTAGTTGAAGCACATATTTTGTTCAGCTTAGCTTTCAAGGTTCCATTTATTCTCTCAACCATTCCCTGGCTCTGGGGATGGTAGACTGCACCAAACCTTTGTTTGATCCATAACTGCTGCAAAACACCTCTGACTGTTTTCTGCACAAATGCTGCGCCGTTATCCGAACTTATTTCAGACGGGATCCCAAATCTGGGAATCACTTCTCTTGTTAAGAATTTGATAACGGTATCTGCTCCAAGTGTTTTTGATGGGATGGCTTCCACCCATCGACTGAAATGATCAATCACTACCAGCATGTATCGTTTACCCTGAACAGGTTTGATCATGTCTACAAAATCTATCACAAGATGTTTGAATAGTCCCTCAGGGACTGGAATGTGTCCAATGTGTGATTTTATGCCTTTGCGAACATTATTTTGAGCACATATGTCACATTGACTGAGATTTTCATCTACCATGGCTCGCGAATGTGGGTACCAAAAACCTTGATTTCTCAATTTCTCTAACACCTTAGTTCTGTCGCAGTGATCTGCTCCATGCGCTTCTGAAATCAACATTGTTAACAATGCCACTGGTGCCACCAGTAGGCCTTCCTGGGATCTCCACAAACCATTTTCACTCATTGTTGCACCTCTTCTTGCCCAGATGTCACGCTCAATGCTGTTTGCCTCTTGTTGAATCAGTCTTCTGGCGTAACCAAAGGTTCCAATGACACTACAGGTGCCAAGATTGCCATCTGGCATCGAGATGCCATTTTTGATGCTTCGTCTGCTGCGTTGGTACCTCTTATGACTACGTCATTACCTTTGCGGTGTGCCTGACACTTTATCACTGCCAGTTTTGAGGGGAGCATCATTGCATCAATTAGCTATTGAAGCTGCTCTTTATGGATAACTGGACATCCATCTGCTCTTTTGAACCCTCTTTGCTTCCAAAGAGAAGCAAACAAATAAACTCCATGGGCATAAGCCGAGTCTGTGAAAATGTTTGCCACCTTTCCTTTTGCCAGTTTACATGCCTCAATTCTGCTAGTTGTGCTAAGCATGGTTGCTCACACATTTCAACTTTTACAGTTTCAAAGTCATCACCTCTTTGTTCAATGATTGCGAATCCTGCATGGTTCCCGAGATGATCTCTGAAACATGACCCGTTGACAAAGTAAGTGATTTCCGCGTTCGTCAATGGAGTTGATT
This sequence comes from Girardinichthys multiradiatus, assembly GCF_021462225.1. Taxonomy (NCBI): domain Eukaryota; kingdom Metazoa; phylum Chordata; class Actinopteri; order Cyprinodontiformes; family Goodeidae; genus Girardinichthys; species Girardinichthys multiradiatus. The sequence continues at coordinate 39,687,304 of NC_061808.1, forward strand.
CCAAGTCTGGTCTTAGTCTTGTGTATTTCATTGTTTCCGCAACACACTCATGTGGTTCTCCTTCACAATCGAGGGGAATCATGTTGGCTGGATTTGAGGTGTTACATCTTTGAATAGTTATATCTGGATATGTCAGAAGCAGCATGTACTGCAAACATCTTGCCTGGGTTACAATAAACTTCCCTTGATCGATTAACTCCACAATATTTTGATGAGTCCTAATGGTCACTGGGTCCCATTGTTATGGTCGATGCTTTCTCATAGGCGTAGTAGACTGCTGCTAGCCCTTGATAGCATGGTGGCCAGCCCTGTGCTACATTGTCAAGCTTTGTGCTATTATAAACAATAGCTTGTTTCCGACGGCCTGCACAGGATTCTTGCATCAGTACTGCTGAGACATGCATATCTTTTCTGTTTGCCACATATAAGTAGAATTGTTTGTCATAGTTTGGCATTGCCAGAGTGGGTGCCACTTGCATTTCCTGTTTTAGTGTTTCAAAAGCTATTTTAGCCTCAGCCGTCCATTTCAACATGGTTTTCAATGACTGATTTCCTGATTCTTTCATAAGCTCTCTGAACGGTGCTGTTTTTCCTGCATAGTCTTCTATCCAGTCTGCATTAAAGCCTGTCATCCCGAGGAACGTCATCATCTCACCAACCGTTCGTGGGCATGGTACTTTGCTAACACCTTCGAGTTGCGAAGGCGAAATGCCAATGGTTCCTTGTGAAATCACTCTGCCCAAGTATTCTACCTGTGGCTGACAATATTGAAGTTTTTCTTTTGAGACTTTATGACCTCCTTCAGCCAATTTCTGAAGGACTTTCATTGAATCTCGATGACAGTCTTCCAATGTTGGTGTGCAGATTAATAAATCATCTACATATTGCAGCAATGTGCTGTTCAGTCTTAACCCTTCAAGATCTTGTTTTAGGATGTGGTTAAACACATGAGGGCTGTGTTTGGACCCTTGTGTTAAGCGAGTGTAACTGTACTTTTTGCCTCTGTATGTGAATGCAAACAAATGTTGAGACTCTTCTGCTAGAGGGAAGCTGAAAAATGCAGAACAGAGATCAACGACAGTGAAAAACTGTGCTTCTGGTGGAACAGCCGTTAGCAGCGTGTGTGGATTTGGCACATCTGCAGGCCAATCCTGAACTACCTGATTGATGACTCTCAAGTCATGAACCAGACGATATTTTGATCCATCTGCCTCTCAGACTGGAAATATTGGTGTGTTGCACTCACTGCTTGTTTCCACCAAAACTCCTGCTTCTAGTAGTCCTTCAATAGTTCTGCTAATGCCTTGTTCTGCTTCTGCCTTTAACGGGTATTGTGGACAGAATGGAAGGTCTACATTTTGTTTCAACTCAACCTTGAATGGGCTGGCTGAACCCACGTCTGTATCATGTTTTGACCATATGTGATCTGGAACACCCCTCCTTGAACCGCCACCTTAACGTGGTGGAGGGGTTTGAGTGCTCAAATAATCCAGAGGCTATGTTGTCTGGGGCCTAAATGCCCCTGGTAGGGTCTCCCATGGCAAACAGGCTCCAGGTGACGGGTCAGACAAAGTGCGGTTCAAGAATCCTTCATAAGGACTAAAATATCGAGGCACGTGACGTCGCCCGATACGGCGGAGCCGGGGTCCCACCCTGGAGCCGGGCCTGGGGTCGGGACTCGCCGGAGAGCGCCTGGTGGCCGGGTTGCTCCTCACGGGTGGTAAGGCCCCGGGGATGGATGAGATTCGCCCGGAGTTCCTTAAGACTCTGGATGTTGTAGGGTTGTGTTGGCTAAGGTGACTCTGCAGCATTGCGTGGACATCGGGGGCTGTTCCACTGGATTGGCAGACTGGGGTGGTGGTCCCCCTATTCAAAAAGGAGGACCATAGAGTGTGTTCCAACTATAGGAAAGTCACACTCTTAAGCATCCCTGGAAAGGTCTATTCGGGGGTTCTGGCGAGGAGGGTCCATCAGAAAGTTGAACCTCCGATTCAAAAAGAGCAGTGTGGTTTTCATCAAGGCTGTGGAAAACTGGACCAGCTCTACACCCTCAGCAGGGTCCTGGAGGGTGCATGGGAGTTCGTCCAACCAGTCTACATGTGATTTGTGGACTTGGAGAAGACGTTCGACCGTGTCCCTCTGGGAATTCTGTGGGGGGTACTCCGGGAGTATGGTGTACCAGGCCCTTTGATACGGGCTGTTAGGTCTCTGTACGACCGGTGTCAGAGCTTGGTCCGCATTGCCGGCAGTAAGTCGGACTTGTGTCCGGTGAGGGTTGGACTCCACCAAGGTTGCCCTTTGTCACCAATTCTGTTCATAACTTTTATGGACAGAATTTCCAGGCGCAGCCAAGGTGTTAAGGGGATCCGTTTTGGTGGCCTTAGGATTACGTCTCTGCTTTTTGCAGATGATGTGGTGCTATTGGCTTCATCAGCTCGTGACTATAGCTCTCATTGGAGCAGTTCGCAGCCGAGTGTGAAGCGGCCGGGATGAGAATCAGTGCCTCCAAGTCCGAGGTCATGTTCTTGAACTGGAAAAGGGTAGAGTGCCTTCTTCGGGTCGGGGGGGGGGGGGGGGGGGGGGGGTGGGAAGACCTGCCTCAAGTGGAGGAGTTCAAGTGTCTTGGGGTCTTATTCACGAATGAGGAAAAAATAGAGCAGGAGATTGATGGACGGATTGGTGCTGCGTCAGCAGTGATGCGGGCGCTGTACCGGTCTGTCATGGTGAAGAGAGAGCTGAGTCAAAAAGCAAAGCTCTCGATTCACCTGTCGATCTACGTTCCTACCCTCATCTATGGTCAGGAGCTTTGGGTCATAACCGAAAGAACGAGATCACAGATACAAGCGCCCGAAATGGGTTTCTGGGCTCTGCCTTAGAGATAGGGTGAGAAGCTCGGTCATCCGGGAGGGACTCAGAGTAGAGCCGCTGCTTCTCCACGTTGAGAGAAGCCAGTTGAGGTGGCTTGGGCATCTGGTTAGGATGGCTCCTGGACGCCTCCCAGGTGAGGTGTTCCAGGCCCGTCCCACCGGGAGGAGGCCCAGAGGAAGACCCAGGACACGCTGGAGGGACTATGTTTCTTGGCTGGCCTGGAAATGCCTTGGGATTCCCCCGGACGAGCTGGCTCAAGTGGCTGGGGAGAGGCAATTCCGGGTCTATCTGCTTAGGCTGCTGCCCCCACGACTCGACCCCGGATAAGTGCAAGACAATGAATGGATGGAGGATGGATGGATGGATGGATGGATGGATGGATGGATGGATGGACAACTCAAATTCACCACAGCCTCTCTTTAACACGATGAGCCAGGAATCGGGTGCCTTCTGCGGAAGAGAGAGGGAACACTGCTCGGTCGGCTGACAGCTGCCAAAGCGAGCTGGTGCTGAGAAACGCCGAACCCCCGAGCCTCTTTTCTTCAATTAAGTAGAATCTTAATAAACCAAATAGATATTTGAGTTCAACAAACCTACATTCTGGCCTAAAAACATCTTGAAATTTCATTTGTGGTCACAGAAAGCATAATATTATGCACCTATGCGCTGCAAAGGCCTATTGTAATTCGAATGTTTCTTATTATTATTAGTCAATGGGGAAATGAATTGCCTTTATGGAGGCTTTAACATATTCAAAAACTCACCAACCTTACTCAAAATTGTCCCCCGCGTGAAACGTAGCATTTTAATTTAATTAAAGGGGGCGTGTCCAAACGCCTCTACAGCAACCCCCTAAAGTGAGGTAGGCCAACTGGTAAGTCCTAGAGATTAGACATTTGGTAGACAGGTTTTCCAAATCATGAAAAAAGTCTCTTGGAGGTATGCCCTAAAACCAACAGGAAGTCGGCCATTTTGGGTCAAAGGGTCTTTTTTAGCTGTTTTCTGACTTTTCATACATGTTGAACTTTAACAAACTCCTTCTAGGGATTTTGAGCCATCGGCTTCATATTTGGTAAATATGCAGTTGAGGCATGTGGGATTAAAAGTTATCAAGATAGTGAGTTTTTCAGCATGCTGAAGGGGCGAGGCCAAGGCCTTAAAAATTGTGTTCTTGCCAAAACATTTAAACAGCTACAACTTTCTGATAGATTGGCTGAATTAGAGCAAACCTAATTTGATTTATTCCCTTTCAGGAGACCAACAATCAGAATCAGAATCAGCTTTATTGCCAAGTTCGTACATACAAACAAGGAATTTGACTCCGGTACACTTTGCTCTTTGGTTTTGTTTTTGCATTACAGAATATACATATTTACAATGTACGATATACACATATATAATAAAAAGGTGAATTTGCAACATCTGTATGCTGTTGTTTTGTACTCAATTGAATGTTCAACAGAGAAACAGCCTGGGGGAAGAAACTGTCTCTGTGGTGGCTGCTTTTAGCGAACAGTGCTCTGTAGCGGCGGCCTGAAGGTAAAGCTCTGAACAGTTTATGTGCAGGGTGTGTGGGGTCTGCAGAGATTTTGCAGCTCTATTCCTGACCCTAGACCTGTATAAGTCCTGAATGGAGGGATGGTCAGCCCTGATTGTTCTCTCTGCAGCCCTGATTGTTCGTTGCATTCTGGACCTGTCCTGTTTTGTGGATGAGCCAAACCACACTGAGATGGATGAAGACAGGACAGATTGAATGATGGCAGTGTAGAAGATGACCAACAGCTCCTGTGGAAGGTTGAACTTCTTGAGTTGCCTCAGGAAGTACAGTCTCTGCTGGGCCTTCTTTCGAACAGTGTCTAATGTGTGAAGACCATCTCAGGTCCTCAGAGATGGTGGTTCCTAAGAACCTGAAGTGGTCCACGGCCGATACAGTGTTGTTGAGGATGGTGAGGGGGGTGCATGGGGGTGGTGTTCTCCGAAAGTCCACCACCATTTCCACAGTCTTGAGTGGGTTCAGTTCAAGGTAGTTCTGACCGCACCAGTGTACCAGCTGATCCACCTGCTGTCTGTATGCAGACTCATCACCGTCCTGGTTCAGACCAATGACAGTGGTGTCATCTGCAAACTTAAGGAGTTTCAGGGACGAGTCCGATGAGGTGCAGTCATTTGTGTACAGAGAGAAGAGGAGTGGGGATAGAACACACCCCTAGGGGGCACCAGTACTTATTGATCTGGATCGGGAGAAGATGCTCCCCAGTCTCACCTGCTGCTGTCGGTCCATCAGGAAGCTATTGATCCACTGACAGGTGGAGGCTGGGACGTTGAGCTGGGTGAGCTTCTGGTGGAGGATGTCTGGTATGATGGTGTTGAAGGCCGAGCTGAAGTGTACAAACAGGATCCTGGCGTACGTCCCTGGGTGGTCGAGGTGTTGCAGGATGAAGTGTAGACCTAAGTTAACAGCATCATCTGCCGACCTGTTTGCTCGGTAAGCAAATTGCAGGGGGTCCAGCAGGGGGCCTGTGATGTCTTTCAGGTGCTTCAACACCAGCCGCTCAAAGGATTTCATGACCACAGACGTCAGGGCTACAGGCCTGTAGTCATTTAATCCTAGGATGGTGGGTTTCTTGGGAACCGGGATGATGGTGGATCGTTTGAGGCTGGAGGGGACCTCACATTTCTCCAGTGATTTGTTGAAGATCCTTGTGAAGATCGAAGCGAGTTGATTTGCACAGGCTTTCAGGTCCTCCAGCTTTGTGTTTTCATGCGCTGAAAGAGCCTATTTACATCTTCCTCGGAGATCTTTAGTGCAGGCAGAGGATCTGAAGGTAGGGGGTTGATTGTTTTACGGGTCAAATTTATTCCTGAATGGGATGTGGAGGGGATGATTTGAGGTGTGAACGGCTTCTTGTCATGTCTGCAATAGAAGCCATTCAGACGGTTGGCCAGGCGAGGACTCTGTTCAGGAAGGGTGCGGGGGCTCCTATAGGCAGTCAGGTTTCTCAGACCGGTCAATACAGCTGAAGTGTCACCAGTAGAAAGGCTGTTCTTAAGCTTCTCACTGTAGCTTCTCTTGGCTGCTTTGATCTCCTTTGTTAGTTTATTCCTGGCCTGCCTGTTCTGCACCCAATCTCCACTGCTGTGAGCTTCTTCCTTTTCCCTGCGCAGATTCCTGAGGTGTGGAGTAAACCATGGCTTGTTATTCCCAAAGGTGCAGAAGGTCTTGGTCTGCACACACATGTCCTCACAGAAACTGATGTATGATGTCACCACATCAGTTAATTGGTTTAGGTCAGTGGCTGAGGTTTCAAAAACAGTCCAGTCTGTGCATTCAAAGCAGGCTTGTAGCGTCTGCTTTGATTCCTCAGTCCACTTCTTAACAGTGTGAACCGTGGGTTTGGAAGCTCTTAGTCTCTGTCTGTAGGTTGGGATGAGGTGGATTAGATAATGATCTGAAAAACCCAGAGCAGCCCTGGTAACAGCATGATAGGAGTCCTTTAAAGCTGCGTAACAATGGTCCAGTGTGTTTTGGTCTCTGGTGGGACACTTAATATGCTGTCTGTATTTGGGGAGTTTGGGGGAGAGGTTTGCTCTGTTAAAATCTCCCAGTATTATGATGAAAGAGTCCGTGTAGTTTTTCTCCACGTCTGTAATCAGCTCAGCGAGATGTTTTTCAGCGGCAGAAGTGCAGCCACAAAATATGAGCCAATTATTATAAACGAGGAAAACTCTCTCGGTGAATAAAACCGTTTACAGATTATGGAAAATGACTCCAGATCCGGGCTACATGTTTTTCCCAGGACTTTTACGTCTCTGCACCAACCTTCATTTATATAAAAGCAGATTCTGCCTCCTCGCCTCTTCCCCGATAGCTCCGCGCTGCGATCCGCTATGAACAGCTGGAATCCCGGCATCAGCAGTGCGCGGTTCGGGATGTTTTCACTCAGCCATGTCTCGGTAAAGCAGAGAACCGCTGATCCGTGGAGGTCTGAGTTTTTACCGGTGAGGAGAAGCAGCTCGTCCATCTTGTTGTTTAGAGAGCGGACATTTGCCAGGTGGATTGAAGGCAGTGGTGTGCGAAGTCCTCTTTTGCGGAGCTTTACCAGCGCACCAGCACGTTTCCCCCTCCGCCGCTTTCGGCGCAGTATCCCGTATAGTGCTGCAGCTCCGCTTGCCAGGAGATCAGTGAACCTCGGATCGATGAAAGATGGTGAAAAAATCCCAAGAGAAGACTCTCTGATGTTGAGAAGTTCCTCTCTACTGAATGAGACCACAGGATTGTGGCCCGACACCACAGAACTGTGGCTCGAAAAACATAAAAACACACAAAATACAAAAACAAAGAGAGAGCGAAGCTCCGAGGCTGCCATCGTCGGCGCCTTCTTGGTGTAAAAAAGATGGTAAAAAAGATGGCGCCTATGTGGTCCTATGTGGTCAAATAATGACATCATCAAAGCCGTGCCCACTGAGAACAGGAAGTCACTTTTTTTGCTTGGAAAGGTCCCTCTCCGGCCCTCTTTACCCAATCAACTTGAAGGTGTGTCAGAAGACATATCACAAGTTGGTCTAACTTCTAACACAGAGACTGTATACTGACTGGCTATGAAAGCGTGGCGAAGTCAGACATTACACTATGACCATGCGTTTGCTTCTAAATTCCACATATATCATCTGATCTGCACCAAACTCAATATGATTGATCCTAGTCCAGTCCCCAAAAGAGATCTGGTGAAATATTTGATGGGCAAATAAGTCTCTTGGAGCCTTGGTCCAAACCTCAGAGGAAGTTGCTCATTTTGGAATGAAGTTGCGATTTTGACCCAATTTTTGTCGTTTCTAGCCTCTGTATTTGAGCGAACTCCTCCTACAGCTTTTGACTTAAAGCCTTCTAAATCACTCAGTATATTTTTAAGGAATTGAGGATCAAAATTTATCAAAAGCTTTTTGCTACATGAAAGCATGTGGACAGGGCCAATCCTCAAAATCTTACATTTTGCCATAAAACACAAATTTGTTATCGCTCTTACAAGTAACGTCGCAGATACACGAAAACTTTGATCCGCATCAGGCCCCGAAAAATATTCAATGGTCACATGCTGATATCATCGAAGCCCCACCCCCTGAAAACAGGAAGTGTCATGTTTTACTATGGAAGGTCCATATTTGATCCCTTTCACCTAATCCACATGAAAGACTCCCCAGTGAGAGAGAACTTGATTGGCTGGAGGTTGTGGCCATGGCAAAGTGCGACGTCACTCCATGGCCTTACATTTGGCTCTAAATTACAAATGCATGATCTGATTTACTCCGATTTACTCCAAACAGCTCTATTGGATTACATTGGAGTTTGGATCAATTGTGTCCCCTAGAAAACATTAACTGCTTTATCTATCTCATACATCATCAATTCAAATCAATTCAGTTTTATTTATATAGCGCCAATTCACAACACATGTCATCTCAAGGCACTTCACAAAGGGTTTGGAATGGTGCGGGGAGTTTGGCCATTTTAGAATGGGCCGTGTGTAGGGGTACTAAGTAAAATAATAAACTGATAGGTTTTGTCCATCTAAAGCAGGGGTATTCAACTAAAACTTGAAAAGGTCCAGTTAGAGAAAATTTGTTTAAGAAGGTGTCTGGAAGATTATATAATTTAACTATTCAATATAATATATATTTAAGTAGCCTTGTAGCTGTCTCATCATCTGCATATGATCAATACCTTACACTCAATTCACTTCAACTCATAGAATGTTTTCAGTATTTATTGTTGTTATATTGTGACATATCAAGGAACTGAACATATGTATAACTGCCCATATGTGCAATTTTCTTTCATTAGCTAAATAAATTTGAGCTACATTTGTAAATAAGACAATATTAATGACATGATAACTTCATTTTAAGTGTTAAATTCAGAATATGAAAAAAACTAAAACAAAGAGCTGGAATTTTCTCTTTTTGTGTTACATCAACAATCTCAGATAAGATTTACAGATAAGAAATTTCAACAACTTTAGAAGCTTATTTTCTTCATCTTTTGTGTTGAGTTTCCCACTTTTTTGCTCAGTGAGAAAACTGAGCACGAGCTTCCCCTTCCAGAACTTTAAACCTAGGCTTGAATGGAGTCAAAGCCATTCTCGTGCACATATGGAGGTGTTCATTGGTGAGTCTTGAACGGTATTTCGTTTTGATAATTTTCATTGCAGAAAAAGCTGTTTCACAGTTGTGTGTGGAGCCAAACATGGTCAGGATGTATATGGCTACTTTCTTTAGACCTGAGAAGGTTGTTTCAGGGACCATTTGAAGCCAGAAAGATGGTGCGGTCAGAACTACCTTGAACTGAACCCACTCAAGACTGTGGAAATGGTGGTGGACTTTCGGAGAACACCACCCCCATACACCCCCCTCACCATCCTCAAGAACACTGTATCGGCCGTGGACCACTTCAGGTTCTTAGGAAACACCATCTCTGAGGACCTGAGATGGTCTTCACACATAGACACTGTTCAAAAGAAGGCCCAGCAGAGACTGTACTTCCTGAGGCAACTCAAGAAGTTCAACCTTCCACAGGAGCTGCTGGTCATCTTCTCCACTGCCATCATTCAATCTGTCCTGTCTTCATCCATCTCAGTGTGGTTTGGCTCATCCACAAAACAGGACAGGTCCAGACTGCAATGAATAATCAGGAATGCAGAGAGAATAATCTGGGCTGACCTTCCCTCCATCCAGGACTTATACAGGTCTAGGGTCAAGAAAAGAGCTGCTAAAATCTCTGCAGACCCCACACACCCTGCACATAAACTGTTCAGAGCTTTACCTTCAGGCCGCCGCTACAGAGCACTGTTCGCTAAAAGCAGCCACCACAGAGACAGTTTCTTCCCCCAGGCTGTTTCTCTGTTGAACATTCAATTGAGTACAAAACAACAGCATACAGATGTTGCAAATTCACCTTTTTATTATATATGTGTATATCGTACATTGTAAATATGTATATTCTGTAATGCAAAAACAAAACCAAAGAGCAAAGTGTACCGGAGTCAAATTCCTTGTTTGTATGTACGAACTTGGCAATAAAGCTGATTCTGATTCTGATTGTTGGTCTCCTGAAAGGGAATAAATCAAATTAGGTTTGCTCTAATTCAGCCAATCTATCAGAAAGTTGTAGCTGTTTAAATGTTTTGGCAAGAACACAATTTTTAAGGCCTTGGCCTCGCCCCTGTTCAGAGCTTTACCTTCAGAGCTTTACCTTCAGAGCTTTACCTACAGAGCACTGTTAACTAAAACCAGCCACCACAGAGACAGTTTCTTCCCCCAGGCTTTTTCTCTATTGAACATTCAATAGAGTACAAAACAACAGCATACAGATGTTGCAAATGCACCTTTTTATTATATATGTGTATATTGTAAATTTGTATATTCTGTAATACAAAAACAAAACCAAATAGCAAAGTGTACCGGAATCAAATTCCTTGTTTGTATGTACGAACTTGGCAATAAAGCTGATTCTGATTCTGATAAAACAGCTCAGCATTGTCACAAATGTCAATGGACTCACCCACAGCTAAGCCTACACACGGCGCTTTCCACATGGCTTCATCTAACTGAGATAGCACATCCTGGGTCAATATTTCACCTCTTTTTGTTGCAGATGTTGCTAATAGGGGTATTTGCTTTATTTTATCACACAGCTCTTATTTTTGTTTCCCTTCAAGTAGTGTTTCAGCTACTGCACTCGTGCATTCTTTGACAACCCCTGCCTCAGTAAATGCTTTTTTGTGTTGACCTAAAATCCAAGCAACTCTGAGAGAACATTCATGACCTCGTTGTTGGGCAGTGAAAGTGTGGCTCAGGATCCTGGTGGACTGCTCATACTGGGCTCTCAGACAACTTATTTTTTGTGCTCTTCCTTCAGCCTTGACTGGGTGTGTATGTTCAAAACATTTATGTTTTGTCTCATAATGACGTTTCACATTGGCACTTTTAATAAGGGCTATGGTTTCTGAACATATGAGACACACTGGTTTAGTGCTTCCAGCAGGAAGGATGAATAAAAATGAGTCTGTCCATTCCGGATTAAAGATCCTATTTTCACTGTCCACTTTTCTTTTTTTAGAAAGCGCCATGTGTTCCTTATCTTTCCGTTTCTCTGTCCCACCCGTCTCGTTCAACTCTCTGTAGCACTGTCCTGACTTCCTTTTTCTGGTGCACTCATTACTCTCCCTTTCTTTTTTCTCACCAGTCTCATTCAACTCTCTCCAGTGCTGTTGTGTGTCTTTCTCCCTTTCTCTGGTGCAGTTGTTACTCTCCCTTTCTTTGTCTCACTAGTCCCTTTCTCTACTTTCTATGATGTGGCCGTCTGTATCTCCTCAATTTTCGTGTGTCACTTTGCCTCCTTCTCATCTGACTTCTCTGCACTTCCTGCAGTCACAATATTTACCGCCAGGAATACACTGACATGTTTGGCTGAGAGCTATCACGTGGTGTGCCTTAACTGTCATGCAATTGGTCTGTCCTTTTCCGTACACACTAAGACGCTACCGTGAAGTCTATAAAAGCGACGCAAGTTAAAATAAAAGCGCCCGTCAAGTTTTAAATATTACCCCTTTGATTTTCTGTAGGTATGGGTCCGGATGGGACAGCTTCTGGGTCATGCCCCGGACCTCGGTCCGCCAGTTAATGACCTCTGATCTAGAAGCTAAACCTGACTCCCCCTTACTCCATCCAACAGGGAGGGAGGAAGGCAGAGTTAAAAATTATTGGAGAGTGTTGTTTCCTGTTGCATTGTGTGAAAGGTGGATAACTTTAAAATGGGCTAAGTTCATGAATTCAAATCATATAGATTTCAAGTCAGGTACGCACATTCCAATTAATCCTAACTATCGAACAGTGCAGTCAGATTCAGTTATTTATTCAAATTGGTTAAAAAGTTTGTCTATCTAAGGAAACCCAGCAGATTGCATCCAGTCAGTGACTTGCAGCATTCCCTCCTCCTGGATGAGCATGTAGAGACAGTGGACAGTCACTGCCATTGACTTTGCAGCAATCCCTCATACTGAGCATGCATGTAGCGACAGTGGAGAGGAAAAACTCCCTTTTAACAGGAAGAAACCTCCAGCAGAACCAGGCTCAGTGTGAGCAGCCATCTGTCACAACCGACTGGGGGTTTGAGAGAACAGAGCTGAAACAGAAAAAGAGCACAGAAGCACTGATCCAGGAGTCCTTTCTATAGGAAAGAAAAGTGAAACATTAATGGTAGTAGCTCCTTTAGTGGTTTCTTCTAGGAGAGAAAGATTACAAAGCAGATGTTAGAGTTTGCAAGTCTAGAGTTAGGAAGGGTTACAGTTAGTCACAGTAGAAGCTCAGCTAGTAGCTATTTCTAGGAGAAAAATAGGGTTAAACCCTGAAAGACAGGGCCGGTCTGTCTTGTGTATGATCGTTAGAAGGTGAGCATTAAGTTGTTGGCAGCAGGAGCTTGGACCTTGCCCCCCTCCAGGAAGGTGTCAAAAGTAGGTACAGAGTCAAGTCACGTGTAGCTTCTAGGAAGAGAAAAGAGAGAGAAAATAAAAGCAAGAGTTCTGATGAAAATTAAAAAGAGAGATCATATTTCCCCTACTTTAGCTTCCCTTCATTGGCTCCCTGTTAAATCCAGAATAAAATTTAAAATTCTCCTCCTCACATATAAAGCCCTTAATGATCTAGCTCCATCATACATCAGAGATCTGATTGTTCCATATATTCCTAACAGAGCACTTCATTCTCAGACTGCAGATTTACTGGTGGTTCCTAGAGTCTCTAGAAGTAGAATGGGAGGCAGATCCTTTAGTTATCAGGCTCCTCTCCTGTGGAACCAGCTCCCAGTTTTAGTCCGTGAGGCAGACACCCTGTCTACTTTTAAGGCTAGGCTTAAAACTTTCCTTTTTGATAAAGCTTATAGTTAGAGTGGCTTAGGTTATCCTGAGCTATTTCTGTAGTTATGCTGCTATAGGCTTAGGCTGCTGGAGGACATAATGACCACTTTCACCCTCTTCGCTACATTCTCATACTACTCTCCAATTTTGCATTATTTGCTGTTAATTCAGCTTTTAACTTTATGTTCTCTCTCTTTTCTCTTCCTAGAAGCTACACCTGGCCTGACTCTGTGTCTACCTGTGACACTTTCCTGGAGGGGGGCATCGTCCAAGCTTCTGCTGGCAACAACTTAATGCTCACCCTCTACCGATGATCCACATGGCCCTGTCTTTCAGTGTTTAACCCTTTCTCTCACATAGACATGGCAATTGACAGAGCTTTTACTGTAACTAACTCTATGTGCTCTCTTTCAGACTCTAACCTTGAAAACTGGCTCAGAGTTTATCTGTTCTTTCTTTCTAGATGAAAGGAGACTAAAAGAGCTTCATCCATTAACATTTACTTTTCCTTCCCATAGAAAGGACTCCTGGATCAGTGCTTCTTTGTTCTCTTTGTGTCTCTGTTCTTTCTCTCAAACTCCCAGTCGGTCGTGGCAGATGGCCGCTCATACTGAGCCTGGTTCTGGTTCTGCTGGAGGTTTCTTCCTGTTAAAAGGGAGTTTGTCTTCTCCACTGTTGCTACATGCATGCTCAGTATGAGGGATTGCTGCAAAGTCACTGACTGGATGCAATCTGCTGGGTTTCCTTAGATAGAAAAACTTTTTATCCAATTTGAATAAATAACTGAATCTGACTGCACTGTTCAATGATTGGGACTAATTGGAATGTATGAACCTGACTTTTGTGAAGTGCCTTGAGATGATGTGTTGTGAATTAGCGCTATATAAATAAACTGAATTGAATAGAACTGTTTCAGTACTATGATGAGCTCTGAAACCTGACTGAAACTCTTCAAAGAGGTCATTGCTGTGTAAATGCTCACACATTTGATTAGCAACTATTTTCTCAATAATTTTAGATATTTTAGATAAGATTGGATATAGGTCTGTAATTTATTAAATTATCTTGATCAAGCGAAGGTTTCTTAAGTAAAGGTTTAATTACAGCTACCTTAAAAGCCTGTGGTACATATCCATTTACTAAGGATAGATTTGGTTGGGATTAGGTCTAACATACAAGTTGAAGGTTTAGATGAAGCTAATATTTCTGATAACTCAGGAAGCTCCACAGGATCAAAACAGTCCAAACACAAATCAGGTTCTGCAGTTATTTCCAATGTTGTCTCACTTGCTGAGGATGAAGTTATCATCTTCGGGAGTATGTCAAAGATTTTCTTTTCAATAGAATCAATTTTATTTAAGAAGAATCCCATAAAGTCATGACTGCTAAGAGCTAAGGGAATGGATGGCTCAACAGAGCTATGACTGTGTGTAAGTTTAGCAACTGTACTAAAGAGAAACCTAGGATTATTCTTGTTCTCTTCTATTAATGATGAGAAATATGCTGTTGTAGCTTGGCGAAGTGTCTTTTTATACAACAGTAGGCTATTTTTCCAGATTAAGTAGGAATCCTCTAGGTGTGTAGAACGCCGTTTCTCTCCAATTTTCTAACATTGTGCTTTAAAGTACACAGCTTTGAATTAAACCAGGGAGCTAGCCTCCTATGAATAATTACCTTCTTTTTCAAGGGGGCTGAATTGTCTAATGCATCACGCAATGATGAAGTAACACTATGAACAAAAGAATCAATTTGTGAAGGGGAAGAAACAAAATTATTGCCCTCTACTGGGTTTTTGTGATAATGAGGAAATTAAAAGTGGAACAGATTCTTTAAAGGTTGTTACAGCATCGTCTGATAATGATCTACTATAATGAAATTTTGTTTCAGGTGTGGAGTACTCGGTTAAATCAAACTCAAAGGTTATTAAAGAAGACTTTTCACATTTATCTTGAGTGTTTTATAAACTATTAACAGAATTGTCATCTTGTCTTAGAGTTGCATTTGGTTGGTTGCTATGTAGACTGAGCAGGAACTTGTGTGCGTGCGGGGGTGTTCTGGGAAAAGGGCTGTTCGGACCCCAGCCAATCTTTGTGTCCTTGAGTGCCAGATGTGGACGTGTGTGCTGTATCAGTATCTGGATAGAACCACTTTTATTCAGTTGGACTTGTATTTGTGAAACTGTGTGTAGCCACACCCACGATGCTGTAACATGAGTGTTTATTTTTCTCCTTTCTTTAATAAAAGTCTGTGACACAGGGCAGCTCCTCTGAGAGAATGGACTGTCTCTTCCTGGCCAGCCAAAGATAACTTTGACTCACTTGTGTATTCATTGCATACCTTCTCTGAGTTTATCAGTGTGTCTAACGCTGACATTTGTTTTGGTCCTTCGAGCCGGATCACAGGTGTCCCCTCGTTCGAAGGAGCCCGGTGCCTGACTGAGGGTTAAGTCTGCATGGAGCCTCCAGAACTAAACTCCTCCACAGTGAATTCTGTGTGGGTAACCGCTCCGTGGGCACTGTGACTCTGGACTGTGGACCGATGTGATCCCAAACAGAAGGTGCGATTGAACGCACGAGGTAAAAAGTTAAACCTAGGTAAAATGCAGGGAGATGGGCCTGGCATCCGAGCTAATAAGAGCGAAAAGGATAAATAAATCTTGGCTAAGGTTTAGCGGCTCCAGTTGCCCCTTTAAGGGTCCCAAAAGCAGCTGCCAAGGACTTGGTTTAAGGTTTAGAGGCTCCTGTTGCGCCCTTCAGGGGCACGAAAACAGCCACCAAGGAATAGGGGTCTTGAGTTTAGAGGCTCTCGTAATTTCCCTTAAGGAGAACCAAAAGCAGCCGACTCCTTAGAAAAATCCTTACTCTAGAAAGAAGTAAATCCTTACTTTAGAAAGAAGTGTTGTGCAAAATACGGAAAGCCTGGTGCATGTGTGTGTGTCTGCAGAATCATACAGCCCTCTCAGTGAGACAACCTGAAATCTTTACCGGGGTGAACATAAAGTTGCTCTCCACTGAACCTGTGCTGTAGGGAATTCTGATTTGTATTTTTAGGCATTTTATTAACAACAGTCTAAAACCTCTTTTACCTCCGGGATTAGAACCCTAAGTGGAAAACCGAATGAAAACTAAGTTTTTCATCTAGAAGCCTGTTTTCCAGGAGGAATTGAGGGTTTGGTGAGAAATTTTGTTTGCTGATGGATGCACATACCTATTTTATGTTCTAAAAATAAAAAGATAATAATAAACAGTTAAAAAAAGATAGTAAATAAGATAATAATAATAAGTAATCAAAGTAAAATAATAATAATAATAAATAGGTAAAAAGGTTTTTGATTAGGAACTATTCATTAAAATATAAAATAAGTATATACACCTTCTCCAAAGATGGGAAGCTGCGTCCGGAAGCAACCCACATTTGAGGGAGATGCTAAGTTCATGCATTCAAAAAATCCAAATACAGTGAAAACCCTTGCTAAATGGAAGAAAGATTATAATTACAAAGGGGACCTCTCAGTCCCTGCGTGCACACAGTGCACAGGTAGACAGATTGTTAGGTATTATTTAGTCAACTCAGAGGCAAGAACGATACAGTCAATTTACTTGCAAGGGTAGCTCTGCAGTACAGACTACAAAGTGTTGGCACCCCTGTCTCTTTATTTATACATGCTGGTTGACACACAGCTCAACAAACATTCAGGGTGTGTGCGTGCGTGCGTGCGTGCGTGCGTGCGTGCGTGCGTGCGTGCGTGCGTGCGTGCGTGCGTGTGTGTGTGTGTGTGTGTGTGTGTGTGTGTGTGTGTGTGTGTGTGTGTGTGTGTGGGGTCAGAAAGGTTAGGGTTCATGTGTCTTGATTTTAAGCAGAGAGAGAGTGAGTGAGGACTCGTACCAGTCCCTAGATGTTGCTGATAAAAGCATAACTCACTCTTCTGACCTATCTCCCTTTCTGTGACATGTAAGGAGGAAAAAGCACTTAGAGCAGACATGAGTGATAAACAATACAAAAGTTTTCAAACCCCTAACACAGATTAAAACAAAAGGATAAATTAAAAAACAGCAAGAGCAGCCTTTAACTAACATAGCCATAATACTGAGGCCTGTTGAAAAGCACAAGGCAGAACTTTCAGCTTAACTGAAAACTGAAAACAAAAAGGGGGGCAGACTGCCACCCATCCCAGTTCAGAATACCAAGGTAGCCCCAAATTATTCAGAAGAAGAGGTGGTTTCAGAGAAAGCGGTGGTTTTAGAGGACTTGGTAAAGGACAAGTGAAAAGAGGAGGTGGCAATGACACCTGTTGGTCCTGTGGACAACATGGACACTGTCCAACTGGACAACCCAGTGAATAATGACTAGATAAGGGAGAACAGAATGTTGTTGAAGAAGTGATCTGAGAATAAAAAGGCGCCTTAAAAATCATTCTATGATGTTATACTACCAGCAACCATAATAACATGCAGAAGATTCATTTTACAGGGAAATAATTCCATATTTGACTCAGAATGTGTGCATTTTTTATTTTTCCTCTTTTGAGAGAAGTTAAATTTCAGCTCTGTGAAATGACCTTGACACAGGAAATGCAGCTGCCTGAAAACAAAGATAAAACTTCTGCAAACAGCAGAAGCCTGTCTCCGCTGAGAGCTCTGATGAAGATTTTAACTCTATCTGGCATGTGACAAACGCAAGGCCCACGGGCCAAAACCGGCCCCAAAAGTTAATGTGATTCTCTAGAAGTAGGGCCTTTGATATGGTGATTGTGTGCTTATGTTATTTTGTCAATCAATAAGCAGTTTTGTTTACATTCTGCCACAATCTGCCTTTTGAAAATGTTTTGAATCTTGCTCTTTATGTATAAAAAGAAAAAAAAGAAAAATTGGCTAAAGTCTGCAGACACAAAATGAACCTGGATTGAAGCTCTAACTATGTTTATTTAATCTGAGATCCTCTCCAAATGCAACAGTATATGTCAGTCTACATGAGATACTAACAACTTCACCTACTGGTATAATATAAAGATCTGAGTGAATATGTGAAACAAACTGACTAAAACAACGATGAGAGTTTTTTAAGTGGTGATGCTCATCCAGGAGGAAGATAGTTCTACTTCCACCTCTCTGCCTGCTCAGACGCTTTTCTCCTAAGCTCCTGCTTGCTTGCATTCTTTTACTCCTAACTTTTTATCTCTTAGCCAAAATTACGGAAATATTGGACTAAAACTACTTCTTACCAGTGACTCCCAAGGATTATTATTATTTTTAATTTTTTTCTAAAGGATTTTGAAGTTTGTATAATCAAACTTGAGAGCAGGACAAGTTGACACCAGCTAATCAGCACAAAATGCCTCCCTTCACCACAGAGGACTTCGACAAACTTTTACAGAAATTGTCTGTTTTGGAAATGAAAATCCATTGACTAGAAGTGAATGTGGAGGTGAATATGAGGTACAGCGATGATTCAACTCTGCCTGTGATCCCAAACAGTGACAGCCAGCTCAACAACTCAGCCGGCAATTAGAACACTGAGAATAAACCTACCGGCAGACCCCCCTGACATGTTTTAGGGGCAAGCCCAAAATATCAAGGTGGACGACTCACTGGAAGATCTAAACAATTAAATAAATTAGAATGGCCAGAATTACAGAGAAATGCCCCTGTTTCCCTGGGAAAAGGAGACTTTGACAGCGAGCTGCTGTCACAACAACTGATAGGAGTGAGACAGCTGGAAATAATGGAGTTCTCCTCCAAAACAGATTTGCTCCACTACAGAATGAAAACCAGGAAAATGATCCATCTTCTGAGAACAATAAAAGGTTTGAGAACAACCTTCATTCTAAACAGTCTTCTCCTAAGCTGCCAGAGAAAAAGCGCCCCACCAGACCAAGAACCCTAATAGTGGGCAACACAGCTGTGGATGGGATTAAAAACCTCTGCAACAAGAAAAACACAGAAGTTATGATTGGGACCAGTAACGTGGTGTCCGATATCTTAGAGAATATTCTTGCAATCACAGAAAAGCGCCTGTCTCTAGAAAACCTTATTATACACTGTGGAGCCATGGATGACGTGGCTAAGAAAAAATCAGAAGGACTGAAGGAGGATTTCACTCGTCTTCTGAATATTGTTGGAGGTCTCAATATCAAGGTGTTTCTCAGCAGACCCTTTGCACCGATTTCTGTGGAGATGAGGATTTTTCGAGACTTCTGATGATTAATAAGTGGTTGAAAAAACATGTGCTACTACATTTGTGAACTTCATTGACAACTTCAATATTTTTTGAGAAAAAAAGACAACTCTTCAAGCAAGATGGTTTCTGTTTGAACAAGCCAGGAGCCAGACGTCTCACATCTAATCTCTTCTATTCAGTAAATAATTAACCAGCAGCTTCGACCTTCAGCAGAGAACATGGAGTATCAACAACAATGATAACGCTGCCTCCAACAGCTCCAGCAGAAACAATTGGCCAGTTGGCTGAGAAAGAGAGGTCATCACAAAAGGTCTCCCCGTCAAAATCCACAGGAGAGGTGGACCCCCCCGTTAAACCCCCCTCACTCCAGACCCCGACCCAGACCGCACAAAACACAAAATCTCCCCACTGAGCCCACTTTTTGCTTTACTGGATTCTGATAACATGAAAGGAGCTCTTAAGATCAGGACCCAAATGTGGCTCAGTAGGAAGAGTAGTTGTCTTGCAATCAGAAGGTTGTGGGTTTGATTTCAGCTTCCTCCTGTCATATGTCAATGTGCCCCTGGGCAAGGCACTTAACCTCAAGTTGCCTACCGATCTGCGTATCGGTGTATGAATGTGTGAGCGTTAGAATCAGAATCAGAATCAGAATCAGAAAAGCTTTATTGCCAAGTACGTTTTTGGACATACAAGGAATTTGTTTTGGCATAGTCGGTGCAATACAGTACAAATTAAACAGTACAAACATATCTACAATATAATATAAATATAAGTGCACAGTTTTAAGTGAGTGAGAGTAAATATAGAGCAGTATAAGATGCAAGAGCAATACAACAGTGCAGATGATCATTGTGCAAGTAAAGCAGTGCAAGTAAGCAGGAGTCCAAGCTGAGCGTTAATGTAACGCATAGAGTTACAGGTTACAGGTGTCCTGTCAGCAAAAAAAGGGGGGTGTGGGTGAAAGGGAGAGTGTCAGTGTGGTTTCCGGGCTTTGTTAACCAGGCTGGTGGCAGATGGGAAAAAACTGTTCTTGTGGCGTGAGGTTTTGGTCCGGATGGACCGCAGCCTCCTGCCAGAGGGGAGAGTCTCAAAGAGTCTGTGACCGGGGTGGGAGGGATCAGCCAGAATCTTCCCTGCCCGCTTCAGGGTCCTGGAGGTGTACAGTTCCTGGAGCGACAGTAGACTGCAGCCAATCACCTTCTCAGCAGACCGAATGACACGCTGCAGCCTGCCCTTATCCTTGGCTGTAGCAGCGGCGTACCAGATGGTGATGGAGGAGGTGAGGATGGACTCAATGATGGCTGTGTAGAAGTGCACCATCATAGTCTTTGGCAGGTTGAATTTCTTCAGCTGCCGCAGGAAGAACATCCTCTGCTGGGCTTTCTTGATGAGGGAGCTGATGTTTGGCTCCCACTTGAGATCCTGGGAGATGATGGTTCCCAGGAAGCGGAAAGATTCCACAGTGTCAATTGTGGAGTCACAGAGGGTGATGGGGGCAGGTGGGGCTGGGTTCTGCCTGAAGTTCACAACCATCTCCACTGTCTTTAGAGCGTTGAGCTCAAGGCTGTTCTGGCTGCACCAGTCCAACAGATGGTCCACCTCCCATCTGTATGCGGACTCGTCACCATCAGAGATGAGTCCGATCAGGGTGGTGTCGTCCGCAAACTTCAGAAGCTTGACAGACTGGTGACTGGAGGTGCAGCTGTTGGTGTACAGGGAGAAGAGCAGAGGAGAGAGAACACAGCCTTGGGGGGAACCGGTGCTGATGGTCAGGGAGTCAGAGACGTGCTTCCCCAGCCTCACGCGCTGCTTCCTGTCAGACAGGAAGTCAGTGATCCACCTGCAGGTGGAGTCGGGCACACTCAGCTGGGAGAGCTTCTCCTGTAGCAGAACTGGGACGATGGTGTTGAAGGCAGAGCTGAAATCCACAAACAGGATCCTGGCATAGGTTCCTGTGGAGTCCAGGTGCCGGAGGATGAAGTGAAGGGCTAGGTTGACTGCATCATCTACAGACCTGTTGGCTCTGTAGGCAAACTGCAGGGGGTCAAGGAGGGGGTCGGTGATGTCTTTTAGGTGTGAGAGCACAAGGCGCTCAAAGGACTTCATCACCACAGAGGTCAGGGCGACGGGTCTGAAGTCATTAAGCCCTGTGGTCCTTGGCTTCTTGGGAACAGGGACGATGGTGGAGGACTTGAAGCAGGCTGGCACATGACATGTCTCCAGTGAGGTGTTAAAAATGTCTGTGAAGACTGGAGACAGCTGATCAGCGCAGTGCTTCAGGCTGGCTGGTGAGACAGAATCCGGACCAGCAGCTTTCCGGGGGTTCTGTCTCCTGAAGAGTTTGTTGACGTCCCTCTCCTGGATGGAAAGAGCCGTCCTCGGCGTGGGTAGGGGGCTGGTGGGGGGGAACTTCAGGGTGGGGGTTGGAGGTGCCAAGGCCCCTCTTGAGGTTGGGGAGGTAGGGGTGGTGGATTGTGGCTGCAGCTGTTGGGGGGCGTCGTGGGAGATGGTTGCAGGACTGTCCCTTTGTCTTTCAAAGCGGCAGTAGAACTCGTTCAGGTCGTTGGCGAGGCGTCGGTCGTTGATGGAGTGGGGGGCTTTCGGCTTGTAGTTGGTGATTTGCTTGAGCCCTTTCCAGACAGACGCAGAGTCGTTGGCTGAGAACTGGTTTTGGAGCTTCTCAGAGTACAGTCGTTTGGCCTCTTTCACTGCCTTGCCAAACTTGTACTTGGCCTCTCTGTATATGTCTTTGTCCCCACTCCTGAAGGCCTCTTCCTTATCCAGTCTTAACCTTCTGAGTTTAGCTGTGAACCAGGGTTTGTCGTTGTTGTAACTCACCCTGGTGCATGATGGTACACAGCTGTCCTCACAGAAGCTGATGTAGGAAGTCACAGCCTCTGTGTACTCGTCCAGACTGTTGGTAGTAGTCCTGAACACATCCCAGTCTGTACAGCCTAAACACGCCTGGAGATTCTCCACAGCCTCACTGCTCCACTTCCTTGTCGTCCTCACAACAGGTTTGCAGAGCTTAAGTTTCTGCCTGTATGCAGGAATCAGGTGGACCATGATGTGGTCGGATTGGCCCGGGTGCAGCACGTGGGACGGCGTGATAAGCGTCTCTGATGGTGGTGTAACAGTGATCCAGAATATTGTCCTCTCTGGTCGGACATTTTATAAACTGTCTGTATTTGGGGAGTTCGTGGGTCAGATTACCTTTGTTAAAGTCACCAGCGACGATAACTAAGGAGTCCGGGTTGGTCCGCTCCACACTCAGTATCTGGTCGGCGAGCATGCGCTGTGCGACCTGCACGTTAGCTTGCGGCGGGATGTAAACACCGACCAGGATGAACGAAGCGAACTCACGGGGGGAATAGAAAGGCTTACAGTTTATGATGAAGGCTTCCAGGTCTGGAGAACAGTGCTGCTGAATCACTGTCACGTCGTTGCACCAACCACTGTTGAGGTAAAAACAGATTCCTCCACCTTTCGCTTTGCCGGAGAGTTCCGTGTCTCTGTCCGCTCTGTAGAGCTGGAATCCTGCCAGCTGCAGCGCAGAGTCCGGTATTAATCCACACAGCCACGTCTCCGTGAAGCACAAAACTGCCGATGAATAAAAGTCCCTGTTTTTCCCCAACAACAGTTGTAGTTCCTCCATTTTGTTGGGAAGTGAGCGCACGTTAGAGAGAAATATTCCAGGTAACGGTGTTCGTAGTCCACGCTGGCGAAGACGTACCAGCACCCCAGCCCGTTTCCCTCTCTTCCGGCGTTTCACCGCGTGAACAAAGGTGAGCGCACCTTTGACCAGAATGTCCAAAAATTCCAGAGCAGTAGGCAGAAAAGTTGGAAATAACTCCTCTGGTGTAGTAGCCCTGATGTTCATGAGTTCTTCTCTGGTGAGAGAGCTCCGGGTACCATCACAGAAGACCGTTTTAAAGCAAAAAACAAAACAAAACAATGCGCACCAACACGCCGAGGCGACCATCTGCGGCGCCATCTTGTTGTTGAGGGAAGTGAGTGCAATTGGGTGAATGTGGCTCTAGTGTAAAGCGCTTTGAGCGGTCTGTATGACTGGAAAAGCGCTATATAAGTTCAGTCCATTTACCATTTATCTTCTCCATTCAACACCCCCCGTGGCCGAGGCCCTGCTACTAAACCAACATCTTCCAAATGCCGCAGAGCCTCACCTCCTCCTAATCAGAACCTTCAAATCACTTCTCTGTGATACAGTCTGGGCCCCAGTGGTAACTCTATCAGAAATGAGCATGTCCAGGAAAAACTTGGGCCCCTAATAGGAGATAGTTGGAAAATCTCTGTGCTTATACGTGACAGAAAGAACAAAGCCAAAAGGATAAGAGACAGTAATAAACAATCAAAAAAAGCCATAAACTGTCAGGTACAACCAGATAAAGAGTTAATATCAGCAACTAAGTCCTATAAACTGGCTTTACTGAACATTAGATCTCTGTCAGGAAAATCATTTTTAATCAATAACTTCATTACTGACCACGATCTTGATGTTATGTTTTTAACAGAAACATGGTTACATGAATTTAATGAAGCTCCCATTCTGATAGAGTCGACGCCTCCGAACTAAAATTTTCTTCGTGAGAGCAGACAGCAAAGAAAAGGTGGAGGGGTGCCACTTTGTTTAAAGATTTACTAAAGTGTAAAAAAGTATTTCTGGGCAAATTTGACTGTTTTGAAAATTCGGCTCTCCAGGTAAAGAGCCCGGTCTGAACCATGTTCTTGAATATTTATAGGCCTCCTAAGTCCAAAACAAACTTTATCAGTGATTTTAATGAGCTTTTATCTGTGATATGTGTTGATTATGACTGTTTAATTATTGTGGGAGACTTCAACATTCATATGGACAATCCTGAAGACAGAAGTGCAATAGAACTATGTGACACTCTTAGAAATGTTGGTTTGATTCAACATGTTAAACAGGAAACGCACAAACAGGGACATATTTTGGACTTGATCATCACTAAGGGTCTAAACATTTCCAAGGTGTCTGTAACTGATGTTGCTCTATCTGACAACTTTTCTGTTATTTTTGAAAGCATCATCTGCAATGACTCAGTTTACCAAAGAGACATGATAAGAAAATACATCTTTAAGGACGGTGCTGCTGAAATCTTTAACCAGATTTACTCTTCTACCTCCACTTTGCCCTGTAACACTGTAGATGAGCTGGTAGATAACTTTCATTCTAAAATCTCAGACATCATTGATTCAATTGCTCCAATTAAAGTGAAAGTCGTTTATGGGAAGAAAATGTCTCCATGGAGAAGTGCTCCACCAGTCAAAAATGAAAAAAAGGAGTGTTGAAAAGCTGAACGCAGGTGGAGAAAGACTGGACTCCAGGTTCACTATATTATCTAGAAAAAGAGACTCTACAGATATAACCTACAACTGAAAAATGCAAGAGAATCTTTCTTTTCTGAGATCATCAGCAAAAACATTAACAATGCTGGTGCATTATTTCCCACGGTCGACAGGTTAACAAACCCTCCTTTAACTGTAGCATCTGAACTCCACTCTACCAGGACCTGCAATGAATTTGCTAACTTCTTTACTGAAAAAACCCAAAAGATCAGAGAGGCAGTCAGCACATCCACATCAACTCCAGTACCAAAGTTGTCTCCAACTAGAACTGATTTTGACAAAATTTCCCAATTTCACCAAATAAACTACAAAAACTTGGAAGAAATTGTACAGCAACTAAGCTCTTCTTCCTGCTGTCTTGATGTTTTACCCACAGCTTTCCTTCAGAAAGCTTTGCCTGTAAAAACATCTGATTTAACACAAATAATAAACGCGTCCCTTTTGTCAGGTGTTTTCCTCCAGGCCCTGAAAACAGCAATTATCAAACCTCTATTGAAAAAGAGCAACTTGGACAAGCTGCTACTACAGAACTAGAATCAGAATCAGAATCAGAATCAGAAAAGCTTTATTGCCAAGTACGTTTTTGGACATACAAGGAATTTGTTTTGCGTAGTCGGTGCAATACAGTACAAATTAAACAGTATAAACATATCTACAATATAATATAAATATATGTGCACAGTTTTAAGTGAGTCAGAGTAAATATAGAGCAGAATAAGATGCAAGAGCAATACAACAGTGCAGGTGATCGTTGTGCAAGTATGGCAGTGCAAGTAAAGCAGGACTCAGCAGGAGTCCATGCTGAGCGTTAATGTAACGGTGGTTTCTGGGCTTTGTTAACCAGGCTGGTGGCAGATGGGAAAAAACTGTTCTTGTGGCGTGAGGTTTTGGTCCGGATGGACCGCAGCCTCCTGCCAGAGGGGAGAGTCTCAAAGAGTCTGTGACCGGGGTGGGAGGGATCAGCCAGAATCTTCCCTGCCCGCTTCAGGGTCCTGGAGGTGTACAGTTCCTGGAGCGACAGTAGATTGCAGCCAATCACCTTCTCAGCAGACCGAATGACACGCTGCAGCCTGCCCTTATCCTTGGCTGTAGCAGCAGCGTACCAGATGGTGATGGAGGAGGTGAGGATGGACTCAATGATGGCTGTGTAGAAGTGCACCATCATAGTCTTTGGCAGGTTGAATTTCTTCAGCTGCCGCAGGAAGAACATCCTCTGCTGGGCTTTCTTGATGAGGGAGCTGATGTTCGGCTCCCACTTGAGATCCTGTGAGATGATGGTTCCCAGGAAGCGGAAAGATTCCACAGTGTCAATTGTGGAGTCACAGAGGGTGATGGGGGCAGGTGGGGCTGGGTTCTGCCTGAAGTCCACAACCATCTCCACTGTCTTTAGAGCGTTGAGCTCAAGGTTGTTCTGGCTGCACCAGTCCAACAGATGGTCCACCTCCCATCTGTACGCAGACTCGTCACTATCAGAGATGAGTCCGATCAGGGTGGTGTCGTCCGCAAACTTCAGAAGCTTGACAGACTGGTGACTGGAGGTGCAGCTGTTGGTGTACAGGGAGAAGAGCAGAGGAGAGAGAACACAGCCTTGGGGCGAACCGGTGCTGATGGTCAGGGAGTCAGAGACGTGCTTCCCCAGCCTCACGCGCTGCTTCCTGTCAGACAGGAAGTCAGTGATCCACCTGCAGGTGGAGTCGGGCACACTCAGCTGGGAGAGCTTCTCCTGTAGCAGAACTGGGATGATGGTGTTGAAGGCAGAGCTGAAATCCACAAACAGGATCCTGGCATAGGTTCCTGTGGAGTCCAGGTGCCGGAGGATGAAGTGAAGGGCTAGGTTGACTGCATCATCTACAGACCTGTTGGCTCTGTAGGCAAACTGCAGGGGGTCCAGGAGGGGGTCGGTGATGTCTTTTAGGTGTGAGAGCACAAGGCGCTCAAAGGACTTCATCATCACAGAGGTCAGGGCGACGGGTCTGAAGTCATTAAGCCCTGTGGTCCTTGGCTTCTTGGGAACAGGGACGATGGTGGAGGACTTGAAGCAGGCTGGCACATGACATGTCTCCAGTGAGGTGTTAAAAATGTCTGTGAAGACTGGAGACAGCTGATCAGCGCAGTGCTTCAGGCTGGCTGGTGAGACAGAATCCGGTCCAGCAGCTTTCCGGGGGTTCTGTCTCCTGAAGAGTTTGTTGACATCCCTCTCCTGGATGGAAAGAGCCGTCCTTGGCGTGGGTAGGGGGCTGGTTGGGGGGGGGGACTTCAGGGTGGGGATTGGAGGTGCCAAGGCCCCTCTTGAGGTTGGGGAGGTGGGGGTGGTGGATTGTGGCTGCAGCTGTTGGGGGGCGTCGTGGGAGATGGTTGCAGGACTGTCCCTTTGTCTTTCAAAGTGGCAGTAGAACTCGTTCAGGTCGTTGGCGAGGCGTCGGTCGTTGATGGAGTGGGGGGCTTTCGGCTTGTAGTTGGTGATTTGCTTGAGCCCTTTCCAGACAGACGCAGAGTCGTTGGCTGAGAACTGGTTTTGGAGCTTCTCAGAGTACAGTCGTTTGGCCTCTTTCACTGCCTTGCCAAACTTGTACTTTGCCTCTCTGTATATGTCTTTGTCCCCACTCCTGAAGGCCTCTTCCTTATCCAGTCTTAACCTTCTGAGTTTAGCTGTGAACCAGGGTTTGTCATTGTTGTAACTCACCCTGGTGCATGATGGTACACAGCTGTCCTCACAGAAGCTGATGTAGGAAGTCACAGCCTCTGTGTACTCGTCCAGACTGTTGGTAGTAGTCCTGAACACATCCCAGTCTGTACAGCCTAAACACGCCTGGAGATTCTCCACAGCCTCACTGCTCCACTTCCTTGTCGTCCTCACAACCGGTTTGCAGAGCTTTAGTTTCTGCCTGTATGCAGGAATCAGGTGGACCATGATGTGGTCGGATTGGCCCAGTGCAGCACGTGGGACGGCGTGATAAGTGTCTCTGATGGTGGTGTAACAGTGATCCAGAATGTTGTCCTCTCTGGTCGGACATTTTATAAACTGTCTATATTTGGGGAGTTCATGGGTGAGATTACCTTTGTTAAAGTCGCCAACGACGATTACTAAGGAGTCCGGGTTGGTCCGCTCCACACTCAGTATCTGGTCGGCGAGCATGCGCTGGACGACCTGCACGTTAGCTTGCGGCGGGATGTAAACACCGACCAGCATGAACGAAGCGAACTCACGGGGGGAATGGAAAGGCTTACAGTTTATGATGAAGGATTCCAGGTCTGGAGAACAGTGCTGCTGAATCACTGTCACGTCGTTGCACCAACCATTGTTGAGGTAAAAACAGATTCCTCCACCTTTCGCTTTGCCGGAGAGTTCCGTGTCTCTGTCCGCTCTGTAGAGCTGGAATCCTGCCAGCTGAAGCGCAGAGTCCGGTATTAATCCACACAGCCACGTCTCCGTGAAGCACAAAACTGCCGATGAATAAAAGTCCCTGTTTTTCCCCAACAGCAGTTGTAGTTCCTCAATTTTGTTGGGAAGTGAGCGCACGTTAGAGAGAAATATTCCAGGTAACGGTGTTCGTAGTCCACGCTGGCGAAGACGTACCAGCACCCCAGCCCGTTTCCCTCTCTTCCGGCGTTTCACCGCGTGAACAAAGGTGAGTGCACCTTTGACCAGAATGTCCAAAAATTCCAGAGCAGTAGGCAGAAAAGTGGGAAATAACTCCTCTGGTGTAGTAGCCCTGATGTTCATGAGTTCTTCTCTGGTGAGAGAGCTCCGGGTACCATCACAGAAGACCGTTTTAAAGCAAAAAACAAAACAAAACAATGCGCAACAACACGCCGAGGCGACCATCTGCAGCGCCATCTTGGCGGTTATCAATACAGGCCTATATCAAACCTCCCCTTCAGTAAGATTATTGAAAAGCTGTGTTTCAGCAGTTAAACAACTTCCTGACAATGACCAACCGCTTCGATGTCTTCCAGTCAGGCTTTCTGCTCACCACAGTACAGAGACTGCTCTTGTCAAGGTGTTCAATGACATCCGTATAAATGCAGACTGTGGAAGAACCACGGTGCTGGTATTATTGGACCTTAGTACAGCATTCAACACTGTTGATCACTCCATTTTATTAGAGCGCCTGGAAAACTGGGTCGGCTTTTCTGGTACAGCACTCAACTGGTTTAAATCCTACTTGAAGGACAAGGACTTTTTTGTGTCAGTAGGTAACTTTACATCAGAGATCACAAAAATCACATGTGGCGTTCCCCAAGGGTCCGTCTTAGGGCCGCTCCTATTCAATATCTACATGCTCCCCCTAACTCAGATTTTAATAAACAACAATGAAAGTTATCATAACTATGCAGATGACACACAGTTATACATTACGATGTCACCAGGTGACTATGAACCAATTAAAGCACTGGGTAAATGCTTAGATAAAATCAATGCATGGATGTGTCTAACATTTCTTCAGCTGAATCAAAACTGAAGTAATATTTTTTGGACCAAAGGAAGAGCGTTTTAAAGTTAGCACACAGCTTCAGTTAATACAGCTAGAAACCACCAATCAGGCTCGAAACCTGGGGATAGTGATGGACTCAGACCTGAACCTTCATTAACAAGGTCGGCCTTCAATCACCTAAAGAACATCTCCAGGATTAAAGCACTAATGTCTCAGCAGGACCTTGAAAAACTAATTCATGCATTCATCTTTAGTAGAACTGATTACTGCAACGGTGTCTTCACAGGTCTGCCTAAAAAGTGGATCGGACAGCTGCAGTTGATCCAGAACGCTGCTGCCCGCGTCCTCGCTAGAACTAAGAAAGCGGAGCACATCACCCCGGTTCTAAAGTCCTTACACAGTAGCTCAAAGAATAGACTTTAAAATACTTCTGTTAGTCTATAAATCACTGAATGGCTTAGCACCAAAATACATTACAGTTGTCAGTTTATCAACCACCCAGACCTCTCAGGTCTTCTGGCTCAAATCTACTCTGCATACCCAGAACCAGAACCAAACATGTAGAAGCAGCTTTTAGTTCTTATGTTCCATTAATCTGGAATAGACTCTCAGAAAACTGTAAAAGCGCCAAAACTCCAAGTTGCTTTAAATCTTTAAAAAATTATTTGTTTAGAGTGGCCTTTGACTGTGTTATCTAAACATTATTAGTTAAGTTTTCAGTCAAATTTTCCTTTCGTTCTTATCCATCAATCCATTTTCTTTATTTTTTTAATTACTTCTGTTGTTTGATTTTCTGTATCACTGTAATGTTTTTCCTTATGTACAGCGCCTTGAGTGCCTTGTTGCTGAAAAACGCTATATAAATAAACTTTACTTGACAGTGGGATGCAGTGTTCCAAGGAAATGTAGCTCACTTATTAACAATCAATTTTTCTCCTATAGGTGGAATCCGCAGAAATAATATCACACTGTGTGTTTTGTTGACTAAACTAGGCTGAATCTATGAAACATTATGTGCACATACCAAATGACCAAGTTTCTGACTGACTTATGAGCCTCACTGACCTGACAATGATAACATGACACTTCTCCAGACTGGACGGACCTGACAGACAACACCTTCAAGGTGGACCCCACTTAGACCACCTTATTGATCCTTGGTGGATAAAAAAGAATTGAATCATTCAAAACAGACCTAGTGGAAATACAAAGGGTTATGAGAAAACAATGTGTATATCAGCAGCAGGGCATTTCAAAGTGCTTCACATTATAAAAACATGAAATCATTAAAAACATCAATCAAGTACACAGCAAATCAGTCATCACACAAAATCATAAAAAACGTCAAGCGGACACTCATGACAAACATGGGGAAAAGTTGTCAGTGTGTGAATGTGTGTGAATGGGAATGATTGATTTCATTGTGGAGTGTCTTTGAGGGACATTAAAAGTGCTAATAAAGGTCTGATGTTCTGATGATCATTGCTAAACGTATTTCTCAATAAGGTTTTCAGAATTTTTCCAAAATCATATAAAGATAGAAACGGTTCTACCCGCATTGAAAATACTGATAAACATAAGAAAGCTCATAGGCCTGTCTTCCATTTTTCACAATTTTTCACAAACAGGGTATTCTCAAAAGAACACCTGGCTGGCACAGGCCCAAGATGCTGCAAAACAAGTGAACGAAGATTCTTTGCTCCTCTTGGTTCATCCCTAAGATGGGCTGAGGGGGGCCCGGTACCGAAGGTGAATGTCACTCTGTATCTGTTCAATTGTATACTCTGTTCACTGATCATTTTGGCATTAAATCTTAACTTTATACTTAACCATTTCTCATTATTTCACAAGGTAAATACTTTTCTGGTTTTACTGGTTGGGTCTCGGAACTGGAGAGAAACGGACCCGGTGGTGCACAGGGGGGAAAGAGGGCAATTTTAACCAATTTTACGACAGGAACTAAAGTAGTATTTACCATTCTATGGTGATAGAGTGGCTGTTTTCAGATACTGCAGACACAGAGAACCAGAACCCAGCAGTCGCAAGTGCAAACTTTTTGAAAGACTAAGAGAAAAAATAACCAAACAAAACCAAGAAGACAGTGTGTAAAACAAAGAGCACCCCAATTCAAATGCTAAGAAAAGTGAAAGAAAGATTGAGCTGGTTTGGCTGCATTTCAGAGATAAAGATAATTCATATGTCCAGATGCGCACAAAAAAAGGTGGTGGAACCAAAAAGAAAGTGTTTCCAAACACAGTCAAAAAAAGATTTAATAGAAAGAGCTGCACAACTTTTTTTCCCAGGGCGAACAAATTTAGAAGGTAATATTTCTGAATTTTAACTGGATTTAACTGACCTTCAGGCCAATCCTTTGGAGGATGAGTGCACTACAACAGTAAATCTTGAAGACACTGAAGTTCAGTTTGTAAATTCAACTGATTATTTGGTTGTGTCCCCCAGCCTTCAGGCAGTGTAGCTACCAGCAGTTTGGAGTTAAATCACATGGATGTGGTTTATATTGGAAGTAGCACAGTTTTTGTCAGTAGTGAGTTTGAGCCTTTTCAAGCTGTTTGTAGCCCATTTAACAGATTGCCAGATCAAGAAACAACAGTTAATGTGCATAACTTGGAGGATAGTGGCAGTGTGACTTTTTGCACTGAAGGCACTTATGAAATGGAACCATTCAGTGTTCTTGATGTCACTTTACCTCTTACAGAGGACCTTTCACTGCCTCTTGTCATGGATATGTCTGAAAGAGGGAAGACTATTGTGGTTCACAGAGGGCACATACTAAAAGAGCTAATCCAAGTGTTTTCTGAAGAAAAAAAACATAAATGATAATGTGACCTTTAAGGTTATGCTTCCTGATGGGAAATTGGAAAATGCTGTAGATGATGGTGGTGTTCTAAGAGATGTGCTGTCATAGTTTTTTTAAGGATGTGACACACTAAGAGTGAACAGTGTTTGAGGCTTGCCTTACAGATTTTGAAAGTATTGATAAAGATGAGTTATTAGAATTCCTTGATTTGCACAATTGTCGTAGGCATCCAACAGCAAGCAACATAGAGCAAATCTTAAGAGAGCTTGCTCACCAAAAACGTATTCAAGAGCCAGCTTTTGCTATTGAGCAGTGGAGTAATGTGTTTACACTTAATCAGCCAGAACTGAAAGGCATTTAAGCTGCCTTTGATGCATTGCAACCAACATCACATAACGTAATACATTCAATCGTTTCCCTAGTAACCCAAATGCCATTGAAAAACAAATCTAGAAGTACCTAACTGCATATCTTCGAGAGAGTGATACCGTACATCTTTCCAGTTTTTGTACAGGATCAAATCAATTCAACATAGGACATTTGGCAACTGAAGCATCTCTGTATCACCAAACAGAGCGAAAAAAAAAAAAAAGGAAAACACACTTAATTTAGACATTCACAGTTATCATTCTGAACAGAACAATGGAACCCCGAAACCAATGCACACATTCAGTATGTCCAACACATGCACATTTTCATACGCTTTTCATGCCTCACACACAAATACCAGTTGACACACTGCCTTTCACTCAATCAGCGCGGATCAAAGTCATTCATAAACCACTCCAACTTCATACGTTCTTCACACTCTCATACTCACACCTGATGTTCTTCCCCGGGGAGTTCAAACCTAATTTATAGTATTCTTGATGTCCCAATTGATCAATTCTCTTACTTTGTGTAAGCTCACGAGTTAATTGTTTGCTTAACTCACTTTGGTCTTTTTAACAAGATCACATTACTACTTCTGCAGAACACAGATCACCACTGCTCACCATAGAGATCTCAAACTAAAAAAGAAAACACTGCAATCAACATTGTAACCTCCAAATCATGTACATGTACAATTTCAACAGCTGTGGCCTTTTCCAGCGCTTTTTTGCCCTCCAGGCACTCTCTTACCTCAACTTAAATCCACCAGCTATTTTTATCTCAAGGTCTCCTACGTACCTTTTCTAACAAGTTTTTTTATATTTGAATTAGCTGTCTCTGCTCAAGAAGGCTTAAATTTCGGAGAGAATCTGTATTTCGCCAAGTACTATATGAAAAAAAAGATTATGCTTTGCCTCGGTAAACACGACCCACTACTCTTTTCAAGACTGTCTTAGCCAATTCTAACTTTATGTTTTTTGGCAGTCTTCCTGCATGCAGGAAACTGTGGAGACTGTGAGAAGAGAGAAAAAGAGAGAGACCAAAGTCTCTATCTACTCCCCCACAGTCGAGGGCCCGGGCAGCTGAAATGTTTTCAACAAGAAAACAGACAAGAACTCACCTTCTCCTGTTGTGGGCCCGAACCACAGCCACCCAGGCTCCTCTCCAGAGGGGTGACCGCAAACCTCTCCCTGTAGGTTGAATCACGTCGGGGTCACCAATATTTAGGAGTGGGCGGTCTGATCACTGAACTAAAATAATCAAAACAGAACTCAGAGAAATTCTCTCTTCCAAGCCTTAACACAGGGGGAATTTTTATTCTTCATAAAGTGCACAGAATCATCTTCATCAAAAATTCCAGAAGTCTCCCTGGTTTCAGTCTTTACAGGGCAGTTTTTATACAGATGCAAAGCATTGGTGTGTATTGTATTGCATCCTGACCAATTGACATCATCATACTCATTTACGTAAACCTTCTTGACACCTTCAACACTGCTTTTCTCTACTTTTCTGGGAATACACTCCGGCCAGACATCTGGAAAACATCAAATTGGCGTACATGACAGTTTATAATAACAATTTCATCAGTTATCTGGTTGCTGAATTCCAATGTCACAGTTACCTGGCTGCAGTCATGAGATTTCCTGGCTGAACTGCACTAACAAGCTCATTAGTCTTTCCTCTCGCCAATAACTTTTCCCCAATGTAATCTATTATCAGAAGGCTTACAAAGAGTGAATAATTCTTCACAGAAATAATTTATAATGGTAAAAACAATAATAACACTTTTTAATCTAATCAAACACAGTTTTATGCTTCCACAGTTTAAATCATGTTTATGTCTGAAGTTCTTAAGATGATTTTAAATTCCTATGATTGCTTTTTTAGTGTGAAAAAGTGTTTGTGGAAGGTTAAGGAATGCGATCTGGAGTGGACCACTCTCTGGACATGACAAGCTTATACCATATATGGGATTGACTACTCTTTTAGGTTGAGATCTCTGTAAGAATAGGGTGAACCAATTCCCGCTTTTTGCTTGTAGGAATGTGAGTTGTAAATAAAAGGCTGGTGCAAGGATTTTTCCTTTGTGAGAAGGAAGTCATTGTTCTGCAGAGGACTGTCTCACCCTTGCAAGTCAAACTTACTTGGTTCACCTTGTGTCTCCTTTTACACTTGTCTGTGTTTATCAGCTTTATAACTCTAACATCTGTTTACAGGGAAAAACCTCCCTGCTTCACACAGGTTCAGGGCTTTTAAAAAAGACCCACTGTTTACACATGTGGGCGTTCTTAAAGTTACCAGTCTCTTATGAAAGCTACCCTGATTTCCGACATGAAATGAACAAAGTTTTAGAGAGCAACTTTATGGGTTATGGATATTGCTTAGTTTTATCCCAAAGTAAACAACAACAACATAATTCTGTTTGTTTATATTTAGGCACTAAAGTATAAAAAATGCCCCCTCCTTGAACCACCACCTTAACGTTGTGGTGGGGTTTGACTCAAATTTATGTCTGTTGATTAAAGCACATGAAACAGATATAATGGTTTTGCAACCTTCTGTCTTCCCAAGGAAATAAGGTGTGTTTTCCTCCTGTGAGATACAAATATCTGGATCTCTTATTGATTCCTATTACCCCAAAATCTATAAAGAATTCCTGTAGTAGCACATATTAAATTAGGCTCACTAGAAAATCAACTAACATTTCTGCTTTGCCTTACAATATAATTCCTCACCCAAGGACAAATAACCTCCACCAGCTGGTTATGTTGCCTAACTGGAAAGAAAGTAGTATCAATAGGAACAGGTACTAAAAATGGTTGATCATTAATAACACGTGGAATCAAACAACAAACATAGCAACTGTCATTTCTTATCTTCATCACGGTTTGATGCATCAGTTGCCACCAGACATTATCAGCATGATCATGGTAATCAGAAAAGTGATGAATCTCTTTTCAAATCAGCTAATGAGTATTATTGCCGTAATTACTCAGATTAGCCACAAATTATCTTTGCTGTACCTTTCCCCAAATGAACACGAGAGTAATAAAAATACTTGCAATACCAATCATTAGCATCAGAACATCTTCCATATAGCTGCATCGTGACCTTGAAGTGGAATGTCCTTTCTTCTGGTACTGAAAACAAATTATTAACAAAACTCAAAAATCCTGCTGTCTCTCCTGAGTGGCTTCTGTGCTTCAAGCTGCCCTGTTACCAGTCTGGTACAGGTGGGCGGTCGTAGGAAGCTCCTCTAGAAATATGTTTAGAAACAGGAATTCTAACCTGCTGGAAGTTAGGCTTCCATAGTCCAACTAAACAACGGTGGAAATGAACACATTTTAAATTTGTAATAATACCATAATGATAGATATCAAGCAATAAACATGAAAGTTAGATAAAAGCATCCGAGATTTCCTCCTCAGAGTCAGTTTCGCTGTCAAAGTGGGAGAAAATAATTTGGCTGACCCTCGCTGTCCAGGCAAAGGAGCAACTAGTAGCCACCAAATATTAAGAAATTAAGGAGAATAAGCATCATGGCGCATGTTTGACTGTCTCTCTGTTGCAGACGTCACCAGTCCATCATCCAGAGAAAGGTTATGTGCAAATGTGTAGAGGTCTTCCCTGTATGTTTCCTATGTGTCTCTCACTGTGTTGTGTGTGCAGTGAGGCAAATGACCTTATGATTTCTAACTTTCAGGCTATGCGATGGCCTTAAGTAGATTCTGAAATAATGTTGCACTGCCCAAGAGATTATTGTGCCCTTGTAAGAACAGTGTTCTTCAATCACTCGCCAGTGATCAGCTTACAGTTCTTTGTCTTGTGGTGGTCCGCTGTCCTCACACCTTTCAGGCCGTGGATGATCCATTTGGAAGATGACTTGTGTCCTGGAAGCTAGATGAAGCTGGAGGAGCTGGAGCTTTCCTGCAGTGTGATGCATGTAACCAGGCAACACGCTCTGCTACCTTGACAGCGGTGTGGGTGTCTAGTAGGATCTGATATGGGCCATTCCAGCACCTGGACTTCCTGTGTTTTCTCCTAGATTCTCTGACCAGAATCCAGTCGCCAGGAATAAAGGACTGGAGGGTGGAAGTGGCTGTTTCTGGTAATGCAGCCTTCACCGTCTGTGAAACTTGAGAAAACACAGTGGACAGGTTTTGACAGTAAAACAACATCCTATCTTCACACAAAGATGTGGAAGAAGATGATCTTGGCAATATCCCCATGCCCAATTAGGAGACCTGCCACACAGCACTTCAAAAGGACTGAGATTTGCCTGTGTCCTTTGTCTCAATCTCATATAAGTGAGAACAATAGGTAGAGTCTTCACAACACTTGGCTAATTTTCAATTCAAAGTCCCATTCTCAAGCCTAGGTGCTTAACTACATGAACTTCATCAGAACATCCAACAAAATCAAAAGAATTGATCTTCTGACTTCACCTGATATACTAGCAGTGACCATCAGCTAAATATTCTGAATATCAAAAATGTGACATGATGTTTGAGGAAGGTCTGATTACAGGTCAACATTTCATAGTTTCAGAATACCCAAAAAGAATTTCAAAAATGGTCTAATCTGTGGAGATGTAAAATTTCACAAAAGAATCAACACCATACATTCAGAGAGGTTTTCAGAATGTGGTCTTAGGGAGCTATGCACCATTTATATAAACAAAGCACAACGTTTCTCTCGCATTGTCACTAAGTCCTCACTGGAGGTATGAGCTACCCTTTTTACCATGAGTGCTAAAACGTTTGGAACCCCATGTTACTTTATTCTGACATTCCCCTCTTCTGGCGCAGGGTCCAACCCATGCGACAATCCAGCAAAAAGTTTGAACAAAAATGTTCTAGTAACCAAGATCACATTACATAGAACCAAAGAAATGAATTCTGACATAACTATGTGTCACTATGAATTTAACAAAAGCAACATAAAGAAAATCCAGATGTTTTTAACTGCAATTCAGTTCCATTAACAACAAAACACAAACTTTAGTTATTCAGTTCATCAATGTCTCACTTAGAAATTAGTTACATATCCTCCTGATTTGTCTTGTATGAAGATAAGTATTAGATTATTGGAAATCTTATGTAATTTGGATGCATAAACCCTACAAATTTAATCTAATAAATAATTCCCACCAAGTATGAAGTCATAACTCAGATTCTTTATCAAAAATATATTCCTTACTTTGGCATATCTTGAACTGTCAGCTAGCTTAATGGCACCAGGGAAACTTTCCGTTTAATAAATCACCAATGGTTCTGCATGCAAAACTAATTCTTTAAAAAAAAGTTTTAACTATTTCATTAACCTTTTAATAGTAAAACACATAAATCTAAAAGTCATGCTACATAAAAAAAAAACATGTTATTAAGGCAACAATCACTACAAGCATTTCGATTTTATCATCTTTTAAACAGTGTGAAAACTCAGGAAGGGAGGTGCTGATCGTTTCCATGACAGCAAAGGCATGAACCAACCTGGTAGGTGGGCGGAGTCAAGCAGAACTAACCTCTGATTGACAGCCTATGGGCGGGACCCACAGTTTCTTCATTCAAACCCATCTTAGTGAACCTTAAACTGCAAAACTGTTAACATGCACCTACCTCAGAAACAAGCTGCTTCTTAACTCTCCTGAAAACTCAAAGTTTTAATCAATCTGGGATTTAGAAACATTATTCTAAACATGGATTATTGTTTCATGCAACATATAAACAAACATTCATTCCAACAAACAAAGACAAAACATCAAAGACAGACAAATGGCCAAATTTGAAGCTTCAAGAATTCAAAGAAATTTTTAACAATCTCTTTTCAAAATATGTTTTCTCAGCCATATCTTTTAATGCTGTAATTGATCAATTTTGTTATGACAATCGTCAGGATCTATTTTAAGATGAGTGCACATAGTCCAAAGAGATCTCAAACTATTTAGAAGCACAGCAACAGTTTTCTCTTAAATGAATCCAAATTTACTGATGCTGAAACCTTTTGCCAATTCTTTGTACTGTAACTCTGTAATAATAATAACTACAATCCTGAGAGTTATTGTTATAGTTCTCTTTTTGTTTGGCTCAATTTGATCACAGCTGTATTCCAGAATTTCTCAAGTTAAATGCAAAGAAGTATTTTAAGTCGGCGTTGACATTTTTATGGTATACCCAAACAAAACAAAAACTGCAGTGTTTGACTTAATCAGAAATTAAGATAAGAAGCTTGACTCCAATCTGGACTTTTTTCCACATAATGTTTTAAAGGGAGGACACACATAATTTTCCTTATTTTGGCTATTTAAATTTTGAGAGTTGGGGAGAAAATTATTACTAGAACCCCTCTTTAATAATCCAAATGCTGATAAATGTTCCAATATTTTATGATTTAGTAATCTGAAATTACCTTGTGTACCTTTGTACTCCTATGTATTCTTTTAATCTTTAAACCCTAAGAAATCAAACAAGGAGACTGGAGTTTGAGCCGACCATCCTCTTTAGTGTTGAGAGGACCATTATTTCTTTTGTCTTTTTTTTTTTTTCCTAAAATGAAGGATTTTACTTGTCTTTATTCCGTCATAATAATCCTAACCTTGGTTCCAAAACAAAATTCTTCAACCCCAATCTGTGTTCCCCAGAGTAGAAATTTTGAGTATTATTGCATTTCAAAGAAACCAAATGACTGGAACCCATCATTGGCTTAGATCTGTTTTAATAGGTAATCGGTCTACCTTTAATTAAATATTATAATTTTATGGACCCAAAATCTATGGCTTACAGGCTTCAGGAGTCCAGGAACCACAGGTTGAGTACTGCTGCAATGAACAATGATGTTAGCTCTCTTGAAGGATTGGCTAAATATCCCCAGACCTGTTAGTGTATTATTTCTGCTTGGACAATAATCAGATTTAAAATTATTAGTTCACAGCTCCTAATTTACCTCAGATCATATTTGCTCCTAACCCAGTTCATAAGCAGCTTGAGACAATCATTATGCTAAAAAGCCAAAAACAAAACAAAAACACAGATCTGTTTTAAAATAAAGAAAAAGCATGCTTAAAAAAACTTGGTACTGTGGTGGAAAATACCTCCACGATTCTGAAGGCCTTTTCTATGCAGAGTCTTTTAAGGAACATCAGATTAGTTTAATTTTGTGTGGTACCACTGTCCGATCAGAATATTTCTTACCTTAAAAAATATCCCAATTTTTTCCATTCTCATTTTAAAGGTTTGTTTTACCAAGGAAAATGTGTTTAACAAAACCAATTACTCTCAAAAGTTTAAAATGTTTTAGCTGGTGATATCTTAGAAAACAACAAGTGTTTTATTATTTCTGTGCAGCACAGAACTGATTAGGTTTCCTTTCCTTCCCCAAAGGGAGAAAAAAGAACTTGCAGAACCAAGCCTTTCATAGTTTTTGTCAGGATCTGATATAAGGTACAGTGTAAATCAACACGCTGCATAAATCAGAAGAGGGAAGAAAAAACTAATATAACCTCTTCCCAGCAGCTGCTGTGAAAAACAATGAATTTGTACTTTCCATAAGCGTCAATTAGCCCTTGCGGACAAAAACTGCACCTCACTGTAAGTACTGTGTCAGAAACTGTATGAAGACCATCTGCAGTAGAACTAAGCCTGTTTTAATGAAGTCTCTACCCATTAGATTTATGGGATCCAAACTCTGACAACAGAAAATAATACCTGAAGGAGAAACCCATCAGGTGTTACACATGCAGTGGGTTTTGAAAATGCTCCTTCATGAGATCTGTAATGAGAATGACATAGAAACACATGGTTACTGCTGAGTTTTGGAAATGCAACTTTCTCTGTATTTTAATAACTTTTAATAACTAGAATAATTGACCCTGAATATTCCACGACGAAAGAGAACTTGCTTCTCTAAAAGAATTAACTGGAAAGTATCAAATGAGCTAAGTTATCACCCTTTTAAAGATACTTTTCTAACCCTAAAATAATATTTTAACCCACTATATCTGTCAACGTCAAGCAAGCGTCACATGAGCAGCGATTAATAAGCGTTCTTCGTTGCAGAAAATAGGAAAAGATTTGTGCAAATGTGTGTGTGTTTGTACGTTACCCCCATCAGTTTCTTGATCGCTCCAGAGTCAGACTGTCATGGCACACAGTCCTCTATCAGTCCAAAAAAAAACAGCCCAGGCCCTTCCCAGGTCTGTTGGTGGGACATTCAATCTTTTGTCCACTTTAACTTCTCCAGGAGGGAGAAAGAACTTTGCTCCGGCCTGTTTCTCTTCTGCCCGCATAAGATGTGCTTTCAATATAAATCTAGTGTATCGCTCTTCTGGCTCTGGCAAACAACATGGATCATTGTCCATCTCAGTGGGTTTGGGGCCAGACTTCTTCTGAGTTTCGTTCTGGTGGAAACTCACACTGTGATTTGCAGCAAGCAGGCAGGCAGGTAGGCTCCCTCTCTTTCAGGCCGTGCTGAAGAAGCGTCTCTGGTGGAGTAGCCATGGAGAAGGGCAGGTTTCTAAAGTCCAGACTCAAAAATGCAGATGTTGCACTCAAATCCCATATATTTGTGTATATGTGAGAAAGGCAGAAGAAAAAGTTTAATATAGGTTCAGATTTTGCACACAGAAATATTATCAGTCAGTCAGTCAGTTGTCCACCTGCCTGTCACTTCCTTTCACAACATGCACTATACTCCTTTCTAAAACATATTTTTTTCCCATCTCCAATGTCCCTTTTCACTCTTACCTTCTTTTCAGACTGATTGCAATATTTAAGACAAAAGAAACTTCCTGCAGGAAAGTTTTAACTTTTTAACCCCTTAATTGATGCACTCTGTGCTTTTTCATCTTTTTCTTATGTTTTTTTATTTTTCTCATCTCCATCCATCAACTGTTTTACTTGAAACTATTTCAACTATTTAACTTATTTACACTCAAACTTCCACTCTGTGAAAAACCAAACTTATCTTCCCAAATTAAAGCACATTTAACACAATCATCCCCACTTTTTCCTTTCATTATTTTATAAATCACAGAGTCTGGAGAAGGAGGCAACCCTAACCCTAACCTTTTATCTTATTGTTACCAATAAGAACCTCCCTGTATTTCCTTTAGAGGGTGACCTGGCCCTCAGCTGATGTCCTCCCTCTCGCAACTCCGGAACCTAATTGATTAGTTAGGAGATGATGGTTAATGTGTAATAAAAAATAATATACATTATATCATACTTCTCACCCAGATATATTTGTAGACAAATAGTTCGGATCCAATCGGCCAGAAGCCGCAGGCGGGCACGAGGACTCCCCTCCGTAAAATGGAGATGGACTGAGGAGAACTTAGTCTCCAGGCTGGCCAGGCATCCGTGTCCCCGCTTGCGGTTTCCTCTGGCACATTAGATCCTGTTCGTGATGCTAAAATTGTAGTGGAATTTTCTTATCACAGTGGGAGAGAAATTTACTCATATAAAGAGCAAAACCGGGCTTTGTCTTTATAAGTTTTATTCAAAGGCATTTCATCGTTTGAAGACCCTGTCACTGAGGTTAGTCAGTGAAGCAGAGCCACAAACACCATTTACACACAGTATTTTATACCAAACATGACAGTGTTATCTCAACTTCAAAGAGTCTGTGTTTTATGGCCCTAGACCCTCCTCATGTCAGAGGTAACAAAGTTATCTAGGAACAGACCATCGGCTCTTCCTGAGGCATCACCCTAAATGATGGGTTTAACCATTAACCCTCTGATAATGGCTTTTACAGCTTCCTCCTCTAACACAGATGTTCTGAGGAGTAAGGTAACCTAAAGGTCATACACTTTGGAACACTTAATAAAAGAATTTCCATTACACCGGTAATCCCAGAACCTGGTGGTGGACACCGGCTGTAAGGGATGCTGTCAAGCTGAAGGAGTCCTATTGGCTGTGGTTGACTTGTGGGACTCCTTAGGTGGCTGATGGGTAC
Source organism: Girardinichthys multiradiatus (assembly GCF_021462225.1). NCBI lineage: Eukaryota > Metazoa > Chordata > Actinopteri > Cyprinodontiformes > Goodeidae > Girardinichthys > Girardinichthys multiradiatus. The sequence continues at coordinate 39,729,225 of NC_061808.1, forward strand.
CGTGAGGCCAAGCGTGCCACGGCCCGGGCTGTGGCAGAGGCAAAAACACGGGCCTGGGAGGATTTTGGTGAGCCCAGGGAGAAGGACTACCGGTTGGCCTCGAAGCAATTCTGACAAACCATCCGGCGCCTCAGGAGGGGGAAGCAGTGCTTCGCCAACACTGTTTGCAGTGGGGGTGGGGAGCTGCTGACCTCAACTGAGGACATTATCGGGTGGTGGAAGGAGTACTTCGAGGATCTCCTCAATCCTGCCATCACGCATTCCCTGGTGGAAACAGAAGTTGGGTACTCGGGGTTGGACTCCTTCATAACCCAGGCTGAAGTCACCGAGGTGGTTTAAAAGCTCCGTGGTGGCAGGGCTTTGGGGATGGATGAGATCCGCCTTGAGTACCTCAAATCTCTGGATGTTGTGGGGCTGTCATGGTTGACACGCCTCTTCAACATTGCGTGGCGGTTGGGTACAGTGCCTCTGAACTGGCAGACTGGGGTGGTGGTCACCCTTCACAAGAAGGGTGACCGGAGGGTGTGTTCCAACTACAGGGGATCACATTCCTCAGCCTCCCTGGTAAGGCCTACGCCAGGGTATTGGAGAGGAGAGTCCGGCCGATAGTCGAACCTCGGCTTCGGGAGGAGCAGTGTGGTTTTCGTCCCGGCCGTGGAACACTGGACCAGCTCTATACCCTCTACAGGTTACTTGAGGGTTCGTGGGAGTTTGCCCAACCGGTCCACATGTGTTTTGTGGACCTGGAGAAAGCAGTCGGCTTTCATCATGATGCCCTGTGGGGGTTGCTCCAGGAGTATGGAATCAGGGGCCCTTTATTAGGGGCCATCCGGTCCCTGTACAAGCGGAGCAGGAGTTTGGTCCGCATTGCCGGCACTAAGTCGGACCTGTTCCCGGTGCATGTTGGACTCCGGCAGGGCTGCCCTTTTTCACCGGTCCTGTTCATAACATTTATGGACAGGATTTCTAGATGCAGCCAAGGGCTGGAGGGGGTCTGGTTTGGGGACCAGAGGATTTCGTCTCTTCTTTTTGCAGATGACGTGGTCCTGCTGGCCCCCTCAAGCCAAGACCTACAGCATGCGCTGTGGCAGTTCGCAGCCGAGTGTGAAGTGGCTGGGATGAAGATCAGCTCCTCCAAGTCCGAGGCCATGGTTCTCGACCGGAAAAGGGTGGCTTGTCCTCTTCAGGTTGGAGGGGAGTTCATGCCTCAAGTGGAGGAGTTCAAGTATCTTGGGGTCTTGTTCACGAGTGAGGGAAGAATGGAGTGGGAGATCGACAGATGGATCGGTGCGGCCACCACAGTAATGGGGGCAAGGTGCCGGTCCGTTGTGGTGAAGAGAGAGCTGAGCCGAAAAGCGAAGCACTCAAATTACCGGTCAATCTACTTTCCTACCCTCACCTATGGCCATGAACTTTGGGTCATGACCGAAGGGTAAGGTAAGGTAAGGTAAGTTTATTTATATAGCGCTTTTCAGTAACGGGACACTCAAAGCGCTGTACATACAATCACAAAGAAAGTAAACACAGATACAGAAAAACAAATCAAATGATACTAAAATCCTTCTAAGAAATCTCAAAATCTATGAATCCTTCTGAGAAATCTAATAGTCTCATCATTCCACTGAATTCTAACTAGGGAAGCTGAGTTACTGGTACAAAGTAGCTTTAATCCACGTTTTCAGGTGCTAATGATACAGTGCCTTGCGAAAGTACTCGGCCCCCTAGAGTCCTAGCTGATCACCAATTACCAATCTTTCAAAAGCCTGACCTACTGATTCCTATTTTGGGCCGATGCCGATTTTTACTCAATCTCTTGCCACAATTCAGGCTTCAAACTTTTCAGGCTTGTGAAGAATCAACAACAAGAGGGACACAATCGTGAAGTGGAATAAAATTTATTGGTGTCAAACTTTTTTAACAAATAAAAAACTGAAAAGTGGGGCTTGCAATATTATTCGGCCCCCTTGCGTTAATACTTTGTAGCGCCACCTTTTGCTGCAATTACAGCTGCAAGTCGCTTGGGGTATGTCTCTATCAGTTTTGCACATCGAGAGACTGAAGTTCTTGCCCATTCTTCCTTGCAAAACAGCTCAAGCTCAGTGAGGTTGGATGGAGAGCGTTCGTGAACAGCAGTCTTCAGCTCTTTCCACAGATTCTCGATTGGATTCAGGTCTGGACTTTGACTTGGCCATTCCAACACCTGGATACGTTTATTTGTGAACCATTCCATTGTAGATTTGGCTTTATGTTTTGGATCATTGTCTTGTTGGAAGATAAATCTCCGTCCCAGTCTCAGGTCTCTTGCAGACTCCAACAGGTTTTCTTCCAGAATGGTCCTGTATTTGGCCCCATCCATCTTCCCATCAATTTTGACTATCTTCCCTGTCCCTGCTGACGAAAAGCAGACCCAAACCATGATACTGCCACCACCATGTTTGACAGTGGCGATGGAGTGTTCAGGGTGATGAGCTGTGTTGCTTTTACATCAAACATATTGTTTTGCATTGTGGCCAAACAGTTGGATTTTGATTTCATCTGACCAGAGCACCTTCTTCCACATGTTTGGTGTTTCTTAGGTGGCTTGTGGCCAACTTTAAACGAGACTTTTTATGGATATCTTTGAGAAATGGCTTTCTTCTTGCCACTCTTCCATAAAGGCCAGATTTGTGCAGTGTACGACTGATTGTTGTCCTATGGACAGACTCTCCCACCTCAGCTGTAGATCTTTGCAGTTCATCCAGAGTGATCATGGGCCATCTCTGATCAGTCTTCTCCTTGTTCGAGATGAAAGTTTAGAGGGACAGCTGGGTCTTGGTAGATTTGCAGTGGTCTGATACTCCTTCATTTTAATATGATTGCTTGCACAGTGCTCCTTGGGATGTTAAAAGCTTGGGAAATCTTTTTGTATCCAAATCCAGCTTTAAACCTCTCCACAACAGTATCACGGACCTGGCTAGTGTGTTCCTTGGTCTTCATGATGCAATAAATGTTGTGGTTCAGGCAGTTGTGAATTTCCAACTACCTTAAGAGTTTTACCGGTATGTCTCAATTGCGAATCCAAATAGCCAAATTTCTGGTACTTTCTGCAGATCTCGAGCGTACAACTTCTCCGAGATTATATCCTTTAACCTCTGAGTCCAACCGCTGCCAGGCTGCGATTCTGTTCAAGAATCGTGTCCAGCTTGCGATATGGTCTCTTAACATTCCAGAGTTGATCGCTCTACAGACTCCATCTAACATCACAGGCAGCTTTGGAATGCTTTGAACAGCCGCCTACGTTTTGCAAATCACTCGATAAGCCAGGCTGAAAGAACGAGATCCCGGATACAAGCGGCTGAAATGAGCTGCCTCTGTAGGGTGGCCGGGCACTGAGATAGGGTGAGGAGCTTGGCCATCCAGGAGGAGCTCGGAGTAGAGCCGTTGCTCCTCCACATCGAGAGGAGCCAGTTGATGTGGCTCGGGCATCTATACTGGATGCCTCCTGGACGCCTTCCTTGGGAGGTGTTCCAGGCACGTCCCACTGGGAGGAGGCCCAGGGGACGGCCCAGGACACGCTCGAGGGACTATGTCTCTCGACTGGCCTGGGAACGCCTTGGGCTCCCCCCGGAGGAGCTGGAGGAGGTGTCTGGGGAGAGGGATGTCTGGGTGTCTCTGCTGAGTCTGCTGCCCCCACAACCCGGTCCCGGATAAAGCGGAAGACAACAACGAGTACGAGTCAGAGAGATAAAGAAGTAAGCTCTCATTTGGACCAGGAAACGGTGCTGTACCGCCTGCTTGGCCAGAGCGTATAAAAGTGTGTGTAAAGTGAAAGAATGACAGAGATATCACAAGAAAATGAGTTCCCTGCTTAGCAAGCATGGGAAACAGGGAGGGACAGTATGTAAGTGAGCATTCCCCACAAAGATGCTTTAAAAACTTAAAACTACAGTTTGATGGAGCATGTTTGGGTCCCAAAATAATCAACGAGTCACTGGAAACCAGTAAAAAACTATTTTTAATCATTAAGTAAAACAAAGTGGTTTCACTCTCTAAAGTTGTGCACACTCATTTTTAAAAACAAGATAAGATCAAATACAGCATTGCTGACACAATACACGGTGGAGCAGAGATTTGTCTTTCAATTTTGGTATTTACAGTTTAATCAAACTTTTATGTCTGTTCGTTTCGTCTGTCCGTTTATGTGTAACTTAGGGTATGTGTGGCATGATGAATTTCATTTTACAATTTTCCTGATCTGAGACTAATTGGGATTTTGAGTTTTTCAGGTCTGGGGTGCAGTTGCGAAAAAGGAAAACAAGGTCCTGGCCAGCCCATGGACCGCCTGCATGAAGGGTAAAAAGATTTTTAACTGGCTGATGCCCAGCATTATTTATTAAATGAGGACTTGTCTTCATCACAATAACAATCAGAGACTACAAAAGCCGGTCTGACCCTCAACAGTATCATAATAACATTAGGTCAGTTCTTTATGGTAAAAAAAAAAGAAGTCCAGACAGGGACAATTAATCCCCTCAAAACAGGAAGTTTAGACTTTTTCCAGTTGGGTTCAGAATGATCAAATTAGACTCAAATTCAACACAATTGAAACACATGCTTTAACAGATTTACTGAACAGGCTTATTATAGTTAAAATCGTATGGTGTTTATAAAACTGACAAAGACAAATTAAGGTCATAAGATACATGCCCTTTATTTTAGTGTTTATCAATTTTATTAAGCCTTATAAAATTATGTGGAAAGGGGAACCGGATTTTGAAAATGGTATCTAGGGTTGAGATTTAATACGTACATTCACAAAAATAGCAACTAATAAAACCTTTAGCATTGCATTAGGAAAATGCAGATACAACTAAATAAGGCTAAAGTTGAATATAAACATCCAGAGTAATTATAATGTTGCAAATGGATATAATTAGAATTTTTATGAAACCAAATGATAAACTGAGAACAGTTTTATCATGGCCAGATGAAAATGTTTGTAGGAAGCAAACTTCAAGGGCAATCCCTTGAACTTCACAACAGTAATACAAATCATGCATTTTAACACACACACACTCGCGCACACGTAAACAACACACTCAGCAAACCATGCATCAACTGCATGGTACTTTAAGACAAAAAATAAGGCAATACATACTGATACAGGTGGACTGTGCACATCCCTGTCAGGATTCAGTCCAGAATAAATTAATCTTTGTTCTTATTGAAAGCAAGAACAGGATATTTTACCAAGGGGTACAAGAAAGAGGGGGGCAAATTATTTTAAACTGATAGAACTTTAAAGTGAAATGCACAAGGCAAAGTTTCTTTCCTAAATTATTGATGCAGCAAGCAAAAAGATAACTGATCAGTATTTCTCAGGCTACATTCTTAACAAAACTAGATTAAAATATTGTTTAAGGTATTAAAAAATTAGGAAATAGATACATGTAGAAGTAAATAACAACCAATAAAGTTTTCTTTTCATATGGAGAAGTAACCAATTCAAGGACCCGTACATAAGGCAGTGATGATGTGTCCACAATAGACACAGCAAAAAATGAATCTACAGAGAATATTATATACAGCATTGAGAGGATGAAGTTTAGCATTGACATAAAATAACATCTGTGTGTTATAGAATCAGTTGTGTGAGAACTCCTTTGTGAACTGGAAGGGAAAAACATTCTACAGAAGGATAGAGTGACGATTTTAAGGCTACAAGCTCACAGATGACATTAAGATTTAGAATTTCAGCACAACCAGTTAGCCTTTAGCTTTGTCTGAATCCCAACATTGGGTTTTTCAAAAACCTCACAACTAATACTTAGTGATTAAACTTGGCTAAACTTTCACCCCTTCAAGCGATACAGATAGAACAAATGCTTTTAACTCTCTATTATTTCAAACAGAATACACCAACCATTGCCTACTGACCAGATTAAAAATAATGTCATATATTTAAGACTTGACTTGCACAGACTATTCATGTAAAGTTGTGACAGGCTTAATTATGAATATATTTTCAACTGTTACTACTTGATGGTGTCAAAGAGTGACAAGATGCCACTGCTAGACAGAATAACCTTTTTTCCTTTTCCCTATAATCTATCTGCATTCGACATTTTAACTTCAATGTCGTTAATATTTGTCTACATGTGGTAATACTGGAATTAACAATATACAATTATGATTATGGGGCTACACGTTGGCACAGTTGGTAGCACTGTTGCCTTGCAGCAAGAAGGTCCTGGGTTCGTTTCTTACAACCGGGAGCAGCTGATCAATATTTCAAAAGCTCAAATAATACTTCAACTACAACCCCAAATCCCTGATGAATTGAAAAGAAGACGCCGTGGATACAGAGCAGGAGCTAAGAGAAGAGAGAGAAGGAGGAAGTTCAAACCATCTCTTCCGTCGATTATGATGGGCAATGTGAGATTGTTGGGAAACAAGTTGGATGAACTCCAAGCCCTACAAAGGACCCAGCCAGAGTACCGGGCATGCAGTATTATGTGTTTTACTGAGACATGGCGGCAGGATCATATCCCCGACTCCAGCGTCTCTCTGCCGGGCTTTTTAACCATACGAGCAGACAGAGATTTAAAGAGGAGCAGCAAATGTAAAGGAGGTGGACTGGCAGTACTTGTGAACAACAGATGGTGTAATCCAGGACATGTAACTGTGAAGTGTCATCTCTGCTGTCCAGATATTGAACTATTGGCAGTAAGTTTTCGTCCATATTATTTACCCGGAGAGTTCACCAGTGTTATTTTGGCAACAGTTTACGTTCCACCTTCCGCTGTTGCCGACACTGCATGTGATGCCATCAGCTCAGTTGTTGCTAAGCTACAGACACAACACCCCAATGCTTTTGTGGCAATTTCTGGTGATTTTAACCACGCTTCACTCTCTGCTACACTTCCAACGTTTCAACAGTTTGTCAGCTGCTCTACCAGAGAAAACAAAACATTGGATTTGTTTTATGCAAATGTCAAGGACTCATACATCTCTACAGCAAGACCTCCTCTAGGCAAATCAGATCACAATCTTGTTTTTCTCTGCTCGAAATATAAGCCCCTTGTTCAGAGGCAACCTGTAATAAAGAGGACTGTGAGAAAGTGGTCACAGGAAGCTGAAGAAGTTCTGCAAGGTTGCTTTGAGGCTACAGACTGGGATGCACTGTGCCAGCCACATAGAGAGGACATCAGTGCCATGACTGAGTGTGTAACCGACTATATAAACTTCTGTGCGGATAACATCATCCCCACCAGAACCGTGAGATGCTTCCCCAATAACAAACCTTGGATCACCAGTGACCCGAAGGACCTGCTTAACAAGAAAAAAGAGCCTTCAGAGAGGGAGACAGAGAATTATTGAGGAGTTTACAGAAGCAACTTAAAGTCAAGATAAGAGACAGCAAGGAGGTGTACAAGAAGAAGCTGAGAGCAAGCTCCAGCAAAACAATATCAGAGATGTGTGGACAGGGATGAAGAAAATCACAGGCTTCAAGCAGAAGGATGATCAAACCAATGAAGGTCTGGACAGAGCCAATGAACTGAACACATTCTTCAATAGGTTCAGTTCAGAAACAAGCTTCGCATCCTCCTCTCCTGCTCACAGTCAAACAGACATTCCACCCTCCTTTGACCCACAGGACTCACAGCTGTCCAGTAACACCTCACATTTTTTATCTTCCACCTCAGCCCTAGACCCTTCTGCTTCTACATGTTTGCCTTCAACCATATCAGAAGATGCTGATGCTTCCTTTGCTTCCCCCTTCCACCTGTGTGTCTCAAGAAGTCAAGTGAAGATGCAACTGGAGAGACTGAATTGGAATAAGGCTGCAGGTCCAGATCATGTCAGCCCTAGAGTCCTGAAGGCCTGTGCAGAGCAGCTCTGTGGGATTCTGCAGCACCTCTTCAACCTTAGCCTGGCCCAGAAGAAGGTTCCGGTGTTGTGGAAGACCTCTTGTCTTGTTCCGGTACCAAAGAAAACTCACCCATCAGTCCTCAATGACTATAGACCTGTTGCCCTGACATCTCACATCATGAAGGTCCTAGAAAGACTCCTGTTGGCCCACCTGAGTAAGCAAACAGTAAACCATCAGGACCCCCTTCAGTTTGCTTATCGCTGTGGAGTTGGAGTTGAAGATGCCATCATACACCTGCTTCAACAAACCCAATGTCATCTGGACAAAGCCAGCAGCACTGTGAGGATCATGTTCTTTGATTTCTCCAGTGCATTTAATACAATCCAACCTGATTTGCTTTGTCAGAAACTTCAGAAGACTCAGGTGGAGGCCTCAACAATCTCCTGGATCAAAGACTACCTGACAAACAGACCACAGTTTGTGAGACTGAAGGGTTGTGAGTCTAACCAGGTAGTCAGCAGCACAAGGGACTGTACTCTCACCATTCCTCTTCACTTTGTACACCTGACCTCCAGGACCAGACAGACTCCTGTCATCTGCAGAAATACCCGGATGATTCTGCAGTTGTGGGGTGGATCAGAGATGGACCAGAAGCTGAGTAAAGGAAGGTGGTGGACCGTTTTGTGGCATGGTGTGGAAACAATCATCTAATTTTGAACGTGACTAAAACAAAGGAGATGATTGTAGATTTTAAGAGAAACAGGAATAAGTCAAAAACTATTTCTATCATGGGAGAAGAAGTGGAGGTGGTGGAGGAGTATAAATACCTCGGTGTTCACCTGGACAACAGACTAGAGTGGAGATGCAACAGTGAAGCCATCTACAAGAAGGGACAGAGCAGACTGTACTTCTTGAGGAAGCTTAGGTCCTTTGGTGTTTGCAGCAATATGCTGCATATCTTCTATAAGTCTGTTGTGGAAAGAGTGATCTCTTCTGCCATCATCTGCTGGGGAAGCAGCATCAGAGCCAGGGACTTAAAAAAGCTCAACAAGCTGATAAAGAAGGCTGGCTCTGGCCTGGGGACTCCTCTGGAACCTCTGGAGATCTTTGTGGAAAGACGGATTCTTCATAAAATGAAGAACATTATGGAGAACCCTGAGCATCCTCTTCATGAGACTGTCCTACAACAACAGAGTGTCTTCAGTCAGAGGCTTCTTCAGATCTGCTGTAAGACGGAGCGCTACAGGAGATCCTTCCTGCCCACACCCATCAGCAATCTACAACGGCTCTTTGAGGAACCCCTCATAATGAGCTACAACAACATTTAATTTCCCTTTGGGATTAATAAAGTATTTTTGAATTGAATTAAATTGATTCCCAGCCGGGGGTCTTTCTGCATGAAGTTTGCATGTTCTCCCCGTGCATGCATGGGTTTTCACCGGGTACTCCGGCTTCCTCCCACAGGCCAAAGACATGCCTGTTAGGTTAATTGGTCTCTCTTAATTGCCCTTAGGTGTATGAGTGTGTGCATGGTTGTTTGTGTGTTGCCCTGCGATGGACTGGCGACCTGTCCAGGGTGTACCCCACCTCTTGCCCATAGACTGCTGGAGATAGGCACCAGCTACCCCGCGACCCACTATGGAATAAGCAGTAGAAAATGACTGACTGACAATTATGATTATGTGTTGCGAAAAAAGAGGAAAATTGCTGATTTCACTACCCAAGTTTTGGATTTTACGTTCTTGTTAAACTGTTGTATTGGGACGGCTGTATGATCAAATTATTTTCAGGCCTTGCAGGTCACAATACTCATGAGTTAATAATTTTTCTGGAAACCTTAATGAAGAGTCGTCCCACTATATTGCCTGATGATGTGAGCAATAACCCTAAACATATAATTTTATCCTAGGAGAAGAAGGCCTGCAAAAGTGGCTGGGACCAGCCTGACAAATGGGTCCATTTACATTATCACTTCCTAGGGGATCCGAAGCAGTATGACTGGAAAGATTGGTGTTGGAGGATGAAAACAATGTGTTTGAGCAGGGTGTGACAGGAATGAATGGAAGACCAAGGTATGAATCATGTATTGATGTGGGCCACCTGAGTAAAAGGTTCATGAATCGAGTGGTATGTTTGGTTACTGTGAGCTCATTATTTGTTTTGGGTTTTGATTCATAGTTGTGTTAGGACAACTAATGAACATTTTAGAGCGCACCAAGTTTTGTTTTTCCTCTAATGTCGGTGTTCCCTAGATGTGTTCAGATGCTCGCAAGTTGAAACAATTTTCTGGGTTTTAGTTTCAGAGGGTGAAAACTCAAATTTCCAATGATTTTTCTTAAAGGGGAAATTGGATCTAAATTCTCTTTGAGGTGGGAAGGACACCCAATAGAACCTATCATTCTACCATAGGTTTCTTGTTGAATAATTTGATGGTAAAACACACACAACACATGCCTGCTTCAGCCTTCCTTCTTTAAGAAGGGAGGCTGAAGCAGGCATGTGTTGTGTGTCTTAAATGTTTGTCTGAGTAACCTTTATACTTCAGAGAGAAAAATAAAGATAACAATCCTAGGATGGAAACTGGAAAAAAAGGGAAAATTGGGGTAATGACTGGTTACGGTGATCAGATGTTTAATAGGAATGAATAATTAAATGATGGTATGATTGTGGTTGTCCAGAATATGTAAATTACTTTTATCTAGTATTGGAGATAGATACTATTGTTTGCAGCCTAGATTGTAAATTAGCTTGATATAAGGCCTGGAATTCTTATTTGCTGTTGGACCTTTTAAAGTGATCATCCTAGGAAGTGACTACATGTTGACTGTACAGGAAAGATGTGCCCTGGTTACCCTCTCCATCCAGGATGCCCTGACACCAATTGGCCCACTTCGTACGGGGGAACTTTTGAGAAAAATTAGTTTTTTGTCACATACGTACATACATTTCGCTTACACGGAGTGCTTAACTGAGATCCACACATTCAGATCCAAGAAAAGGAGCAACAATTTGGATCAAAGAATTTCTGACAGCTTTCATCAATAGCTTTGATGGGGATTGATTTATCTCCACTAGTTTTAGGTAGTGAGGAGCCTTTAAATGACACCTCATCAGGGGGGTTGTTAGAAATAACATTGCTATTACTTATAGATGAGTTTTCACACAGACCAGAATAACAAAGTATGAATGCTAATGTTTTCACTTTTCTTATAATAGGGAAAATAATCCTCAGTGACCTACAGTTTGATGTAAAGTTTAGTGTATTGGGTTGATTGTGGGACATACTGGTAAAAAATATTTTTACCTCTGCTTTCCTCCCTCCCTGTCGGATGGAGTAAGGGGAAGTCAGGTTTAGCCTAAACCGGCTCAGTTATGGTTGAGGTGCAAACACAACCTCCATTTCTGCTACCTGTATGACCCCTTCTCTTTTCCAATGGTTATCAGTTATTTTACTTAGTACCCCTACACATAGCCCATTCTAAAGTGGCCAAACTCTAAAATGCAGTCGTTTATTCTAACCTGACTAAAACTCTTCAAACAGATCACTGCTGTGTAAATGCTGACACACTTGATTAGCAACTATTTTCTCAAGAATTTTACATAAGAAAGGAAGATTAGAAGTAGGTTTGTAATTTACCAAGTCATCCTGATCAAGGTAAAGGTTTAATTTTGAGGAATGTGAAAATTTGAAAAATTAGGAATTCACTCATTTCTACTAACATAATCGTCTTGCTGCAGACAGATTTCTGAGACAGAATAAATGAATATGATTATCACAAATCATTAACTGACAAAGTATTTGAGATATTATGTTCAACAAAGCATTGTTTTTTCTGTTCAGTTGGAGTCTTTGAGATTTCCATGATTTGCTCATTAAGATTGGTTTTAATTTAATTTGATTTTGGCGGTGGGCAAGACACTGTCTCAACGGGCTAACGGCAATGACAATGAGTAATCTTTTTTTGTGCTCCATGAAACAGAAGACAAAATGCATATACCCCCTTCTTATAGGTATTCAACATGTGACCAAAAAAAAAAAAGTCAAAACCACTGGGTATTTTAATAGGTGAGTTTAATTGAGAAAAAGTAACAAAATCATTTTATAGATCTACATGCAATCGCTAGGAAGTTTAACCTTCAAAAAACACATTGAAGGGCTGTGTTATCTTATAAAAGACAAAACAAAAACCACCAAGTAAAATAATAAAAAAAAACTGCTTAAGACTGCTGGTGGCAGCGGGAAATTTTAAATCTATATATATATATATATATATATATATATATAAATATATATATACATATACATATATACACACACACAACACGAAATAATCAATCTTCACAACTGCACACAGAATAGAGCTCATTTGTCTCAAATTCCCACAGGGATAATTTAGACACCACAAGCTGATGCCATTTGAACATGCTTTACACTTTACAATATGAAAAAGACCTGTACAGATAGTACTGTGAAACAGACCGACAATTCCATCAACTCAGACTGATGTATTTAAAAAAAGAAAAAAGCCTCCAAAAGCTATCAGTCACATTTTTCTAACACTACAGCTGGGTCCATGTCCTGCAACTGTTTCAACATAGGCCCTTGGACACCTGAAAAGGCTGGATCTAATTTTATTTTAACCATGCAAAGTGACTTTAAGTTCTGATGATTGCTGAACCAGACACAGGTCTTTTTGCTGTTTGAACTATTTTGGGTCTCACCGCATTCTGTTACCTTAACTGGTCTCATCAAATTTTGCTCAGATTTGTTAGTCTGCTCCAAGAATTTCAAGAAAGACATTTCAAATCCCATTGGTTTAAAGGAAGCCAGAGGCACACTCTTAGTCTCTTCTGGGATTATTGGAAGGCATGGGGAGGTCTGCATTTCCTCCTTGCAGTGAATCTCGGTAGCCTTGGTTGGGCAAATGACTTTTTTGGGCTTGACAAAATTTTCGGTGAATTTCCTTGGTCGTCCTCGTTTACGTTTTAGTACCACAGGTCCATCAGAGCTTTTATTATTTGATAAATTGGTGTTAAACAGAGTAACTGGCATCTCTGCTGGGCTCCTTCTGCGTAGGACCGGCTTTGAATATTCATATTTCGCTTCGTCCACGATGGAGTCTGTTGTCTTCTCAGTGTCCGACTGTTCAGAGGTGTTTTCGGATTTGGAGTCATCACTCCTGATGGAACGACATTTCTGTCTAGAGAATTTTTTGCAGAATATAAAGTGACTCCTGTGCTGTTCCAAATACTTTTCCGACAGTCCGTGTCCAATGTAATGTTTGAGTATGCTCTTTTCAGACTTCATGACGGATGTGCAACCTTTGATCATACAAGGATACTGTAGCGGACATTTCTGTGTGCACAATGCAGATGCATCCACTTTAGACTTCAAAGAAGGTTTTCCATATTTAAGCCAATGTTTGCTTTTTGACTTGTCTACCTTCTTCCTGTCATGAGGTCTCTGGGGAATCTTTTTGTTACTCTCTATGTTTTCTTTCCCATTACTTGTTTTGGTAATTTGGTAATGTGAAGATGTTGAGTTTTGCTTCATCTCATCCTCTTTTACTTGCTTATTTTGTACTTTAAGCTGGTACAGCTCCTGATGTTTTTTCATCATATGTCTAAGCATATTTGACTTTGTGGCATAAGAGCGATCGCAACCTTCAATTTCACACTTAAATAAAACTTGTAATTGTTCAGGTTTCGCAAAGTTTAGGTCTTTATGTTGTTCTTTAACATGACTTTTATATTTTCTGAAAGCAATAAAGGTTTCTGTGCAGCCCTGGTGACCACAAGCAAACCTGTTAAGTCTGATTCCAGACAATAGCGCATCCACTTCATCGTCTGTAAATTCATGCAACTGGAGATAATGTTGGAAGAGGTTGGGAATTTCTTGAAAAACACAGCAGCAGTCTTTGACCTGACATCTGAATTCGGAAATCTGCAACAACTCTGCCTCTAACACTTCTTTACCATGGTCTGTAAGTTCGCCTGCTTCATCACTTTCGTCATGCTCCTCACTCACGTCCAGTGCTGACAAAGCAGACTGGTGCACAGCCCTATAGTGGAGGATCAGATTCTGCTGGATCGTAAAGGCTGCCTCACAGTCTTGATGGACACAGCGATATGGTCTGTATGGACTCATCACATCTCCAGATTTTGGTTTCTTCCCTTTAGACTTCCTGATGGTGTTTTTATTTGGTTTAACCACTGTTTGCATCTCGAAAAGACCACTTTCATGAGTTGGTGGAGCTTCACGTGTGGCAGACAAATCATGGAATAGAGGAAAATGTTGACTCTCTGCATGGACTCCAGGCAGGTTTCTTTGCTGTTTTGACCCATGTTCAGATGATATCCCTGCTTGTGTTGACTGGTAGCTTGTGAAGGTCTGAGCCCTTGCAGGTGTAGTATGTTCTAGATTGTGCATGGGGACAGCTTTCAAGGGCTGAATAACTGAGCAGTGATTATCACCTTCATATTTATAATTAGTTATAGTTGCATTGGCACAGGGAACATATGTCTGACATATCTTTGAACCCTGAAGAGGACACATATGGGTGCCATTATCTAAAACTGAATGGTTACCTGTGGTAATTGGAGCTATTGTAACCTGGCTTACACTAACAGACTTTTTTCGACTAGCATTAGATACTTCAGCTTTAGCAAGCCTTCTTTTTACATCCAAGTCTGCAATTTCCTTATTTGATAATTTGTGAGCTGTCCGGTAATGAATACGAAGGTTTGAGTTTCGAGTAAAGGCTTTTGGACATTTTTGACACTTGAAAGGAGCGTATTGTCCATACCTTTTTTTGACTACATTAACCATTTCTAGTGTGTAGTTGTGTGTTTTAGAGAGATGCTTCCACAGTGCATCACTGGAAATGGAACTAAATGTGCAGTTTTTGTTCTCGCAAGTAAATGGTTTAACGTCAAGAGATGTTGATGCCACTGAAGTTTGGGATGTCACATCGGAGGATATAGACGAGCTGTTTGTATCAACCTTATATTGTGTTAAACTTGTCAACTGATTAGATATGTCTTTGACTAAGTCAAGCTTTTCAAATGCACATTGAATTTCTGTCATCCACAGCTGCTGGGTGGCTGACAACTCTGAAGGTCCAGGATCCACATCAGTTGCTGTAGCAACTGGGGGGCTCGGTAGCTCTATGTGCATTCTGGGAGTCTCTCTGAAATTGGTAAAGCTTTGTGCGTTTAGTAGGTCTTCAATTTCACCAGAAAATTCTGGAATAACTGGAGATTTTCTAGTCAGAACGTGGCCTTGAGGTGTTGAATGACTCATGGCATTGTGAGACAAGTTCTGAAATCCAGAATTATTGGAAGGACTACAAACTGAGTTTGAAGCTTTTAGATTGCCATTTGCAGGACAAACGTTTCTGCGTTGAAAGTCACCAGCCAAAATCTGTTCACGCAGTCGCTTTTTGATATCTTTATCAGTAGTCTTTACTGGACTCATGGTTTGCATTCCACTTGTTATTGCTTGACTAAGGTGAAAATCAGGTAACATTTGCTTCACTGAGTTTGAACATCCATCTGGAGTTGAGATAGTTCTCTTAGAGGGATAACTTTCATGAAAAATTAATTCAGGAGTTCTGCTGATCTTGGGAGTATTGCCTAGGAAGGCAGTAGCAGAGTTCTCTGTGAGGACATCTGAGATAGGTGGATCAGAGAATTCAATCCCAGGAAACCTGTCCATGGGAGAATGGGTTGCACCGTATGAATTGGCTGCCTGCTTCAGCTGGACAGTTTCTGTATGTTGTATAACTGAGGTACCAACTAGACGCTTACTTTCTTCATGAGAAGCACAGCTGTTTTGGAACAATGGTTGGGCCTCAGGTGGAGGAACAAACTGATCAGACATACTAGATTCTGCCATAAGCTGTTTGAGAATATTGTTACTTGACTGACTATTTTCATATGTTGGCAGGTTATTTTGAGGATATTGAGGAGTGGGATAATGTTTTGTTGCTGAGGAGCAACCAGTTACGATCTTGTCAGGCTTCTGATACAAAGAGACACCATTGTAAAATGGTTGTGACAGGGAGGTTGTAACTGTTTGCTCTGAATTTAGAAGATCAAGAAATGATTGGGATACATCTGTGTTTATTTCTGACTCTTGATATGGTTTGCAAACTGTTCGCTTGGACAAATGACCACCAAGAGATCTAGGATTATCAAATTGTCTGAAACACCTTCGACAAACAAATTTTCCATCCTTGATTATTGCAGGCCATTTGGTTCTTGTATGTTTTCTGGCTTGCTTTTGAGTGTCAGGACGTTTTTTAGAGATGGCAGAGCGACACTTAGGGTGGACAGTTCTGCTGTTTTGCTTTGCTGCCACAATGGAAAAATCAGACAGTTCATGACTTGCCTTTGGCTTGGTTTTCCCTGGAGTCTTGGAGCGTGGGACTAAACTGCTTTGCATCTGTGAAGTACAGGGATGAGAGGCTGTTGTATGTTGTGACAGCTCCACTGATCTTTGAATGCATGAAGTAGTAGTAGACTGGAATCTACCACCAAACTGTGGCGTCAAGGACTCTGGCTGGTTTATTTTCGATCCCATTACAGAGCATGAGGAAAGGCCAAGAGGGAAAACAGCACTAGTAGAATCAATCTCTGACATCACTCGCTGATTAGATATGAATGTTTGGGAAGAATTAAAGTGAGGACCAAATTCACTTTCAGCAGCAACAGGGTTTTGAGCCTTTGAAACTTGAGACTGTGGCGTTACTGGACTTTGGTCAGCACCTAACTGAGGAAGGACAACAGGGTTCAAAACATTTTCCATTAGAAGTGAACTGTTTGGATTTTGTGAAAATGTGGGGACATGTGGGATTACGTATTGAGAAGCTGTACTTGTATTAAGACAATGCTGTGGCTGAATAATATTCTTTCTTTGAACATGATGGCTGGCCTGCTTCCTCTGTAGTGAGGACACTGAACTCAAAGGTCCTGATGAGATGTTTGGTGCTGCAATGCGGCTTGTTCTGATTTCAGTCCGAGCAACTTTCCATTGCTCATAGAAATCTGGGTGAACTGCTTTCATGTGCTTGGAAACACTTCTATAACAGCTGTAGTTTTTTGTACATGTTCCAAATGCACAGTGAAACCTCTCTCTCTGCCCTGTGGGGGGAGCTGTAATATTTGAGGGAGTAGCAAAGTTCTCCTGGTTGCCCTCAGTTAGTTGTTGAGGGTTTACCTTTAGTGGAGGTGATTGTAACATTGCTGAATCTGTAGAAATGTGGGGCAGTGATACCGCTAAACTATTCCTACAAGACACAGGCCCTTGCTGTGTAGGTAACATAAAGTTATGGTTAGATTTGTAACTTATTACATCCGTATTTAATTTGCTGTTGAGTGTGTGGGGCAGACTTTGTAAAAGCTGTCCTACACTGGCTTCAAACTGATGTACCGGATGATAATTTTGAGGGGGAATCTTGCAATCTAATGACTGATGACCAACCTCATCCTTCACTTTGTTGGAATCAAGTAAATGAGAATCCACAGACTGAATTAGGAAATTATTGGAACTGTTCATGTTGCTGGTTGGAAACATTGATTCCGGAGGTTCTGGTTTAAATTGGCATCCATCCAAGGTATCCGCGTGTTCTTGTGAAGTCTCCAGAAAACTTTGCATTCTCATAAATTCTCCAGGAGTTGGATACACAGATGTATTAGAATTCAAGATTTTCTGGGCTTCTTCTTCCTTAACAGGAAACTGACTGGACAGTATTTGCTCACCACGTGAAGAACCTGGCTGTGTATTGGCTGACGGCTGTGAACGAGGTGGACTTTCTTGATCCTGGTTAACATGGTTCTCTAGATGCAAGTCTAGCTGTTGTTGAGAATGAAACACCTTTCCACAGCCCAGAGCTTTACAAGTAAAGGTTTTGTAATGATGTGCCTCATGGTCGTAGAGTTGAAAAGGGGCGTTAAAGATTTTCCCACAATTTGGAAACATGCATCTAGCCTTGAAAACTGAATGTGTTTTCTTATGAATGAGGAGCTTGGTGTTTGACAGAAAACTTGCCTTGCAGTTTAACTGTATACATATATAAGGTTTTGCACCACAGTGGACTTGTAAATGATCATTAAGATGAGTGACACTGATAAAGTGGCGACGACAGTACTGACAAACCACCTTGTTGCTCTGCAGTTCAAGAAACGTTTTTGCTTCTTCATTGTCCCCATGACCTTTAACATGTGCAATGAGGTTTTTGAAAAACTTAAAGCTTCTCTTGCATTTTCCAACAGGGCACACATTGTCCTCATTAATATCTACATCACGCCTATCCACTTGTGGCTGAACTCTTTGAACTACAGCACTGTTCTGTTGCTGTATCTGATTGTGTGCTTTGGCCTTTAATATTGCAATGGGAGGCACAGCCATTTTGGAATTAACCAATGCTTTGTTGGTTTTCATTGCAGTCAGCCTTTCCTTGCAAGAAAGTTTAACATGTGACGTTACATGGGGAAGCAATGTGTCTTTTGATGTAAATGTTTGAACACATATTGGGCAAGTATATATTCCACTGCTGAGATGAATCTGAGCATGTCTAACAATTCGGTGACCGAGAAACTCTTTGTCGCAGAGCACACAGTACTGCATGTAGGCCTGCCAGTTTCTAAAACGGGCAGATACAAAGCCCTTTTCCCTCAGTTTCTTCATTTCTCGATTTTTTTGCTTTTTATCTGTGACATCTTGAAGTTGATATGTGCCACTGACTGTGTCGTCAGGGATATTGTTCAACTCCTTTAGACTCACATAGTCTTCCTCTTCCTCTGTGTTCTCAGAATCATTTAGAGAGTCAATGGATGAAACGATTGAAGCCTCATTACCCATTAGTGACAGACAATGACGTTTCAGTGTTTTCCAATCCCAGAACTCTGGGTCAAAATGCCACTGGGTCTTTAAAACCAGTAGGAGCTCACAACGTAGAGAGTTAGGAATGGGCATATTTTCCTCTTCTAGTTTTTGATCTGGTTCATTGTAAAGTGTTTCCACAACATAGTATGAATCCACCGTGGGCTCCAGAAGGAACTCTGTTAGTTGGCATGCTCTCTTAACTTCCAGATCAGCAGGAAGCATACAGGAAATTGTTTTACACACTGTGGCCTTTCCTTTGTCATCCTTCGATGTGATCCGTAGAGCCATTATGCACAACTCTATACACACTGGTAGGCCAATGTGGGTTATCTATAAAGGAAGAAAAAGCTCAGTCATTTACATTAGTCAAATACATGAAACTTAGTCAACTAACCAGTCATTAAAACAGTTGCAAAGGCAAACATATCCTTATAAGGATGGTAATAAATGAAAATGTCAAAATACAAACACTGCGACTTTTAAATTATTTGGGTGAGCTCATTCTTAGGGACAACCAACTGACCTCTGACTGGATGACCTTGATGAGGAACAGGATGTGGTACACAGATTTAGATAAGACTGACATCTGTCGACACCTATCAAGGAAGGTGTGGTCTGATGGCTCTAATCGCTTTAGCAACTTACTCCAAAACAGAGTGAGCTCCCTGTTTTGTAAATAGGGAAACAATACATGAAACTCCGTAAATTCAATGATAACTCCTGTTCAGTATCTTTACACCACGTACCATAATAGGGAATTTAATGCTCTCTTACCAAGCACAGTATGTGTCTCCTTGGAGAAGCTGACGTGTTAGAAAGGCTGAACATAAACTGAAGGCTTCACTGTCATCTCCATCTGATTCTAGGTTGCAAATCATCTCCAAAGCTTCATGACAGTCCTCCTTCGAAAGCTGAACACAAAGATCACAGTGACAGTCCAAGTTTTTGTGAATGGAAACAATATATTTAATTGAGAGTAAAAATTTTTTAATAAAAACTTTCAGTTGTTTTTTTAACATTCTACAAGTTAAAAATGTTCTTTTAGATGTAAATCCCCACCCCACTAATTTTTTCCATCAGCTACTATTTTTTAAGATACTTAATCAACACATAGGAGGACATTTGCAATACAAACTTAGTTTAGACCTCATACTTAGTGATTTGAACTCAATACAATTTGAGACTTAAAATGTATATGGAATTAGAAATATTTTAAAAAGCATAAAATCATAGATCAACAAGAAAAACTTAAAGCAGACATTGTCTTTCTTCAGAAAACCATCCATTCATGAATCTATCTATCTATCTATCCATCCGTCCATCCATCCATTTTCTTCCGCTTATCCGGGGTTGGGTAGTGGGGGCAGCAGCCTAAGCAGAGAGACCCAGACTTTACTCTCCCCAGCCACTTGGGCCAGCTCGTCCGGGGGAATCCCAAGACGTTCCCATTCCAGCCGAGAAACATAGACCCTCCAGCGTGTCCTGGGTCTTCCTCTGGGCCTCCTCCTAGTAGGACGTGCCCGGAAAACCTAACCAAGGAGGCGTGTCCAGGAGGCATCTTAACCAGATGCCCGAGCCACCTCAACTGGCTCTTCTCGACGTGGAGAAGCAGCGCCTCTACTCTGAGTCCCTCCCGGATGACCGAGGTTGTCACCCTATCTTTAAGGGAGAACCCACATACCCTGCGGAGGAAACTCATTTCGGCCGTTTCTATCCGTGATCTCGTTCTTTCGGTCATGACCCAAAGCTCATGACCATAGGAAACCCATGAGGGTAGGAACGTAGATCGACCGGTAAATTGAGAGCTTCACTTTCTGACTCAGCTCTCTCTTCACAACGACAGACCGGTACAGCACCTGCATCACTGCTGACGTCTATCGATCTCCCGCTCCGTTTTTCCCTCATTCGTGTACAAGACCCCAAGATACTTGAACTCCTCCACTTGAGGCAACCCTCACCGGAAACCAGTCCGACTTAGTGCCGGCAATGCGGACCAAGTTCTGACACCGGTCATACAAGGACCTAACTGCCCGTATCAAAGGGCCTGGTACCCCATACTCTCAGAGTACCGCCCACAGGACTCTTCGAGGGACACGGTCGAACGCCTTCTCCAAGTCCACAAAGCACATGTAGACTGGTTGGGCGAACTCTCATGCACCCTCCAGGAACCTGCTGAGGGTGTAGAGATGGTCCAGTGTTCCACGGCCAGGCCGAAAACCACACTGATCTTCCTGAATCCGAGGTTCGACTAGAACCCCCGAATAAACCTTACCTGGGAGGCTTAAGAGTGTGACCCCTATAGTTGGACCACACTCTACGGCAGAAAGGAGTAGCTACTTTAATTAATAGCAGAAAACAGTTTACATGCAAAGACAACATATTTGATCCAGATTATTTAATTATTAACAAATATAAAAAGACTGGTGCTCTAACTTTTATCTTTACTGGATTTTGAATTCAGACGGACACAGCACTTGTGGTGGGAGAAGATTTTAACCTCACTCTAAACACAGAGTTAGACAGGCTCAGCAGATCATCTGCACTTCGTAACTTGCAGTCAGTTAATACAATAAAAGCAGTAAATGGATGATTTAGGTCTGTGCAATGACTGGCGCTCATGTCACCAATCAGATAAGAAATTTACTTTTTTCTTACTAGTCCACCACTCTTGACTCCCATATGGACTTCTTTCTAATCAGGCACAAATTCATCCCATCTACTTTAGCAACCACTCACCAGTAACTATGATAACAGAAAAACCATTAACCATACTTATAAAACTTTGAAAGTTTAACACATCATTACTTAAAGATTTCACTGTGTTCTTTGAGAGAGAGTGGACAGAGTTTTTGAAAATAAAGTATCAACCTATTATCTCTTCTGCTGTTTTCTGGAAGGCAGCAGAAGTTATGTGCGGCACAATGATTTCTAATTTATCATATAGGAAGAAAGAAAAAACATCTGAAGTGGAACTAGACCAGAAAATAAAAGACTTAAAGATGACTAATTCTACATCCAAAAAAGAAAATGTGTTAAATGAAACAAGAAAACTAAAATTAGAACTTAATAAAACAATTGAGGCAAGAATACAATTCCAACTACAGCACTTAATCAAGTCAGAGGACTCCAAAGTGCTTTACAGTACATTTAGTCAACCATCCACCCATTCATACACACATTCACACTGACAGTGGTAAGCTACATTGTAGCCACAGCTGCCCTGAGTCAGGCAAACAGAAGAGAGGCTGCCATACAATCAGCCCCGCCGAGCCCTTTGACAACCACCAGCCCCGCCGAGCCCTTTGACAACCACCAGCAGGCAAGGTGGTTGAAGTGTCTTGCCCAAGAACACAACAAACGAGACAGATAGAGCAAGGGTTCGATACAATTCTGACATAGACTGATTTTTAAGTCAAGTTAACCCTAACAAATTAAATGAGCAGAAGAAAGTGGTTCTGGAGTTACCTTTAGCAGCAGGTGAACTCCATGCAGCAGTGAAAAGTATGCATAATGTCAAATCTCCACTTTCTACTTTATGGCTTCCCTGCAGAGTTCTACAAAGAATTCTGACCACTGCTGGCCACCACCTTCCAACGATGCAGATTTGAAATTGTCCTCAAAATGTTGGCCACAAGGCTTGAAAAGATAATCCCGTGTTGGGCCAGCCATGCGTTGGCCCAGCCATGGATGGAGAGCAATATCTGAACTACAGGAAAAAAAGAGTGGTAGAACGCCGAATCACAGAAAGCACCACATTAACCTACTTTCAGGACAGCCCAGGACGGCTCATCCAGGGCAGCAAAAGGGGAGACCATGCGAGAGGATGTCTGACTGCCGTCTGAGTTAGACTACTTCGAAACTGGAAGCTTTCCCTCCTCCCAGCTGCTAATGAGAGCAGCCGCCACAGCTCCCATGTTCATCGCCCACCATTCAACTCACTGCCCCTTTGGACCTCCTGTCCACCTGTCCTTCAGAACGGTTTACATAACAGGTTGCATCTGGACAGAGAAAATTAGTTTAGGATAAAACAAATTCCTAAACCAAAATATTGTTTGTTCCATTGTGCTTTCTTTGGTTTTGGTGCTAAAAGATTAAGTATGTGAGTGCTAGCAAGCTACCTGATAAGCTAACACTAACAGCCATTGGGCAAGAGTGCAAACAGGCCTCTAAACTTTAAGCCTAGTTTATTTGTTTTGGTTTATGTTTTCAAGTTACAACAAACTTTATTTAAATGAGTGGTTTAAACACAGATCGGCCGTAAAGCGCCGCCAGCGGTCATACGTAACATTAATATTTGTATTGATACTTAAAAGTACATGTGGAAATAAAAAGGATTGCTACAATAAGCTATGTCCTTCATTTTTAGTTTAACTGCCAACTCCGAATGTGACATCATCGTGTCGACTATCCACTCATTCGCTATTTTGTGAAAGGCAATAAACTTTCCTCGCCACCAATTTCTATAGACCAGGACTCCATTCAAAAATTATCCACAATGGTGGCTGGTTAACAACAATAAAAACCAACTGTCTGAATGGTTATTGATTTCTAATTTGGCCAATAATATTTTCTTTAAATATTTTATCAAAATGATGACTGCTTCAAACAACATTAAGAATCAATTGTCCAAAGGTCATTGATGTTATGTCTGATTCAGCAAAACATACTTTAAAAAAAGTACTTCCTTAAAATTGATTTCAACAATATTTATTTACCCTTCTGATTTGGATCGTGAACTGGTTGTTTGAACACATACAAATTGCGGTTCTTAATCAGTTTAAAACTAATTTGGCCTTTTTAAAAAAAATCCTCAAGACAAACCTGTTCTTAAATACACAAATACACATTGAACTGTAATATCACTGCATCATTTTAATGTTTATAGTTTGTTTGTTCCGTATTACTTTGCCCATTTTTCTATTTTTTCTCATTTTTGCTTAGTAGTGTTATTAAGTGTTAACAGCCTAATTAAAGAGTTTGTTGACTATAATATTTTTATTGGAGTTGGATTATTTCTATTAATTACTTTGGAATGTTGTTTGTGTTTACCTCTTTCATCTACTGTTCCATAATACTGTGCAGCTCTGAGTTGGTATTCACAGGACAATATCTGACAGACTGAAAGCTGCTTTGTAAATTATTCCTGATCAGAATCACAATTTGTTAGCCTGACTGAAAATGTAATATCTAACTTTATTATTAATTTTGTTAATTGTTAATTACTAGTTAATTACTAAACATAGGAACCGTTTCCATTTCAAGCAGACGCTCTGCCCAGGCATTAGGCTGAAAACAGCTGTCTGCCACGCAGCTTACTCAGTCCACCAGATCTGCCAAACTTACTGGCGTATTAGGCGTACGCCACCGTTTTTCAGAACGGGTCACATTGAAAGATTGTGTCTGGTCAGAGAATATCATTTTAAGAAAAAACAATATAAATATTGTTTTTATCTGTGTTTTGCTTTTTCAGAATTAACTTTATTGACCAAGTTTGTGTGCACAAACAAGGAATTTCGCTTTGGTTTCCATTGCTCACAGCGTACATTAACATCAACCCAAACAACAAACACGTGTAAAATCACTTTAAAAAAACAAAAAGGACAAGGAGCAGTATGCACAACTGTGTTTTTTTAAATATAGATAAGAGGGAAGGCCAGTTGTGATGGAGTAGTATTTGTTTTTGTTTCTAGCAGGGTATCTGACTACCTTGGCTGTAAGGTGTTCCTTGTGATTAACAGAGAGACAAGCAGGGGAAAGAAACTGTCCCTGTGGCAGCTCATATTTGCCTGTGTTGACCTTCAGGTGATACATCACCAGACGTCCAAAGAACTTCATCACCACAGAAATCAAAACAACAGGCCTGTAGTTATTTACACTGGTGATGGTGCGTTTCTTACGGACCAAGAGGATGGTGGAGTAATAAACAAAGGAACCCATCAGGACCCGAAACCTTCTTCCCATTCAGATGCTGTAAGAGCCTATTAAAAAGGGACATATCATGCAAAATCTATTTTTTAGCCCCTAAATACATGATGATGTGTACTTGGAGTCTGTAGTAGTGCAGAAAAGTTGGATTTAGTCTGCAAATGCTGCGTAGATATCTTTATATTCTGTTTGGGTCATATTATTTAGTTTGTTCAGTTTGCTCCATCTTCAATTATGTTTTTGAACTGTTACGTCACAGTATTTGCTAATTTATTTGTTACTGATATGTAATTCGGCAAATAATACTTAATACAAAATATAATTTTTTATTAATATTTTATTTTACCCATCTGAGTTGCATTGTAAACTGGTTGTTGGAACCCATTCAAAGTTTTGTTCCTATTTAGTCTTAAAACTAATTCAACCATATTACAAATTTACACATTAACAATTTACATATCAACACATAATAGCTGTGTCAGGGGCTACATCCTTCGAGGGACTGGTCTATGTGGACCAGGTCCTTCAAGGGCCGCAAAAATAAATTAAATACATTCCAGATGTGAAAGGTCACCATAAGGATCTGAATTAGCCAGCACAAATGCTATTGCTGGATCTTACCAGAGCCTAAATCAGAGTAGCATTTTTCTAAAAACCAAAAATTTTGCCAGTGAAGAATTCATCTCAAGCTAACATAAACCATGTACATTTTTGTTCAAAATAATATGTTTAAAGATGTGAGTATGGCTCAAAATCAATCAAACTATGAAGAAAATGTATTATTATCCCTATGAATCCCTAAACTAACATTTACTTGTAACCACTATTTCTGAGAACTGTTTCACATATGTGAAACAGCATTTTTGAGGTTACCCAATAAATCCACAATCAAGATGCTTGCACCACCATGCTTCACTTCATAGTGTACTGTAGCTTCAATTCAGTTTCTGGGGGTCATCTGTCAGGGACCCAAAAAGAACAGTCTTAACTTCAGTCCGCAAAATGTTTCACTATTTGTCAGTTGATGTGTTCTTTAGCAAAGTGTATCCTCTTCAGCACAACTTTTTATTTTATTTTTTTTTTTTAACAGTGGGACTTTGAGGGGGCTTCTTGCTAATACATTACACTACTCACAAACAATTAGGGATTTTTGGCTTTGACACGGAGACGGAAACAAAAAGGAAAAAAGAAGAAGCAAGAAAGAGAGAGAGAGGTCGGGCAAAAAGAAAAAAGGGAGAGAAGAAGAAATGAATGGATGAAGAGCGCAGATAAATTGCTCATTCTCATTGCAGATGTCAGAGCTAACAGCAGAGCTGTTTTAAATGACAGAAATTTCAGTGGAGCCTGATCTAAGGGCCCAAATGGGGCTTTAACTAGTGCGTGCAGGCCCAGCGCTAAATCCCACTGAGGAACTAGTGGGCGTGACACTGGTCTGTGTCTGCCCACAGCCTTTTAGAAACCGCTTCATCAGTGGCTGTTGTGTCCCCAAAACCTTCATGACAGGAAGAAATAGCTGCAGCATAAGTTTTAATTGCGCTGAAAGCTAAGTTCCTGTTCATCAGCTGCTGGAGAAATGATAATATGCAGGCCAGTGGACATGAAATGGGATCCACGCCTTTTGTTGCACACCGATGCTGAAAAGCTTGCACCACCTCCTGCGGGAGGCCGAGCTTCTCTAAGCGCTCCCATTCAGCGGCCAGACTCAGAGACGCTGGCCTATCTCCGGGTAACTCCTGATCGCCCCTCCTGCTTAGAGGATCCTGCCACCGGCAGCCTGACGGCACCTGCTGCAGATTTGGGAACCACGAATGCCTGTGCGCTCGGGGGCTACGAGGATCACTGATAGCTGTTCTTCGCGAACCAGGTCTAAGAGCCACTGGATCAGCGGAACCAGAGAGAAAGCGTAAAGGGGCATTATTAGCCACGGTCTGTGAGCAAAGGCGTCTACTCCTAATGGTGGATCCTCCCTCGGACTCAGTGAGAAACACAGCTGGCACTGTGCGTTCTCCCGTGTAGCAAACAGATTCATTGCTGCTCTGCTGAATCTGCTCCAGATCTGACAGATCAGATCGGGATGGAGGCTCGAGTCTCTGTGCCGGGGACCCCCCCTGGACATGATGTCTGCTCCTCTGTTCAGGACGCCGGGGATGTACACTGCTCTGTCGGAGCGCAGTTTTGTGCACGCCCAGCACAGCAGCTGCCTGCCAATGTTCAGCAGCTGAGCAGAGCGCACACCTCCCTGGCCATTTATATAGGCTGCTGCAACTCTGTAGTCTGTGTGGATCAGAACGTGCTGATCCCGCAGCAGAGGAGCGAAGTGCTGTGTCACCTTCCACAGTGTGAAGAGCTCCAGCACATTTATGTGGAGAGACATGTGGTCTGTGCTCCCACCACCTGAAACTGACAAGTCCCTCCCCACCCTGACAGTGATGCGTCTGTGAACACTGAGACGTGTGACGCAGGTCTGCTGAGGGGAAGTCCCTCTGACAGATTGAGGGGATTTCCCCAGTGGTCGAGGTCGGCTCCCACTGAAGGAGGAACAGAGATTATGCGCGTTTTCTGGCGAACAGGATCTATGTGCAGGCATCATTGCCAGCAGTCACGTAACTGACAGGACTGTCACTATGCTGTGAGGTTTGACACAACGGAGAAGCGCCAACAGTGCGTCTGCTCTCGGCTTTGATAATCGAGCTCTCATTGTGACTGAGTTTAACTCCACTCCGAGATAAACGATCGTCTGGGACGGAAGAACTGAGCTTCTCCCCCAATTTATGGAAAACCCCAGTTTCAGCAGATGTTCTGCCAACTTCCTGGTCTGCACAGCTCCTTCTTCTCTGGACCGAGCCAGTAAAAGCAGATCGTCCACATAAAACAGGACTCTCATCCCTACCGTGCGCAATTATTCCAGCGTTGTTTCCATACATTTGAAAAAAACGTGCGAGGAGCAAGAGAGTAGCCGAACGGCAGGCGTTGTACTGATATGAAATCCCTTGGAAGGAGAAATGCAGATACTTCCTGTGTTTGGGGATGATGGGGATGTGGAAAAATGCATCCTTCAGATCTATGGAGCGCCTGTCTGATTGTCAGCATGTGGAATTGTCTCTCCATAATTGATTTGTTGAACAGGGACAGATCGAGAATTGGTCTCATTCCCCCCCGGGACTAGGAAATAACGGGAATAAAGGCCCGTGTTTTTCTCTCTGTGAGGAACCCTGGAAATCTTGCAGTTCTGACTGGAGAGCGGCGCTCTGATGTGGGGATGACAGGACCGTCTCTATAATCCCTCTGAACAGAGGAGGGTGGGTCGCAAACTGCAGGGTGTAACCCTTGCTTATTAGCCGATCCATCCACCTGTCCAGGGAACGTGCCCTCTGCCATTCTGAGTAGTGCTCTATGAGCGGGCGCGCATTTGCCAGCTGTGCTGTGGTTCTCAGGGACACCAAGAGAGAGTTTGTGTTTTATTTCAAAACATTTTCCCACATATTTAAAGTCACACACATTCCCCTCAAGAAGTCATTTCCTGGGCTGTCTCCTCCCCCCATCCCGCGGCTGATGCTGACGGGCTCTGGGCAAACGCTGAGCCACGGGTTGCCGTACAGGGAAAAACTGCTGAGGCTGAGAGGAGGAGGTTGACGCGGGGCACCACGGGAGGCTGCAGCAGCGGTGGTTTGCCTCTACTGCTGACGCTGGCCCTGGCGATCCTTCCAGCGGCCAGACAGAGGAGGGATGCGCGAGTCGGGCTGTGGCCGCACCAGATGACGAACAGTCTCTGAGACCTCATCAGTTTTCTGTGACTTCTCCAGGATGGTCTGGAAGTTGGGGCCGAACAGTGCATCTGGAGTGATGGGACCTTTACGCATGTCCTTCTGTAGATCCTCTGGCATCAATGGTGAAAGACGGAGCCAATTGGCTCTCTGGACCAACGATGACCAGGCAGCAATGCAGGAAGAACACGCAGCTGAAGCCGCACACATGTTCAGGATGGCATCAGCGGCCTTGCAGATAAAGCTTTTCAGCTCTTCTGGCAGGTCAGCTTCCTCCACCTTTTAGGAGATACCAAACGCTAATAAGGCGGTGTTGTTCATAGCCGCAGCCGCCTGGAAGCGCATTGGTGGGCGCGGTCAGAGAACTTCATGACCAGCTGATCATGTTTGGAGGGAGGGACAGGCCGCGGTTTAATGAGCCTGGACGTTTTCACTCCAAACGCCTTAGCAAGGCTGAGGTCCAGAGGGGAACAGAGAGAAAACCCTGCTCTGTAAAACCGTCCACTCTGGTGATAGGCGCTAAGGTGGAAACTGGCGCCTTTAGCTTGGTGGGCTCATCTGCAGCCTAGGTCAGGTGTGTCATCGCAACCGGGAAATGAGGCCATATTGGGTCTGAGCGACAGGGTGGAGCGGAATAAACCTGCCTGCCAAATCATTCGATTGAGCAGGCTGGGAGACGGAAAGTCCCTTCACGCCAGCTGCCTCCTGGATAATGCTAGGTAGCTCCAGGAGCGGTGCCCCGACAGCTGGGAGCGGGGTTGTCGCGGACATCGGAAGACCTGAGGCGCTGAGCGTCCGCATGTAGCGGGACTGCTGCTACAGACGTCCTCGCGGCTGGAATCTTCCGATTCCCGCCCAACATCAAAAAATGAGATAGCTTCGTCCAGCAAGTAGCGGTCCGCAATGGGGAACGCCTCCTCATCAGCAGCCTTGAAAAAGGCTACTCTCCTCCAGCGGGAGGAGCTCGCAAGAGCGACAGGAAGGCTGAAGCGACAGGGTGAGGTCAGAGTGCTGAGGACTGAGGCAACCTTCACAGATGGCGTGCGGGTCGAAGCTGAGGATGTAGCCGGTCTGACAAGACCAGCACAGGCGGATGGTGTTGAACATAGCTCGTGAAGTTAGTAATCAGTGCTCTTAAGCTGTTGCTGAAGAAAAAATGGGATCCGTAGGCCCGGTCTCACCGTAATTTATACGGACCGGGGTGGGGCCCACACAGCAGGTGGGCGTGGACTAAAGTTTTCTGTGCTGCGCGCGAAGGGATAAACCCACTAGCGATGAGCTTGAAGGGCGAAGCCTATACGAAATAAAACATATCAGAATCAGCTTTATTGCCAAGTTCGTACATACAAACAAGGAATTTGCCTCCGGTACACTTTGCTCTTTTGTTCTGTTTTTGCATTACAGAATATACAAATTTACAATGTACAATATACACATATCTAATAAAAAAGGTGCATTTGCAACATCTGTATGCTGTTGTTCTGTACTCTATTGAATGTTCATCAGAGAAACAGCCTGGGGGAAGAAACTGTCTCTGTGGCGGCTGGTTTTAGGAAACAGGGCTCTGTAGCGGCGGCCTGAAGGTAAAACTCTAAACAGTTTATGTGCAGGGTGTGTGGGGTTTGCAGAGACCTGTATAAGTCCTGGATGGAGGGAAGGTCAGCTCTGACTATTCTCTCTGCAGTCCTGATTATTCGTTGCAGTCTGGACCTGTCCTGTTTTGTGGATGAACCAAACCACACTGAGATGGATGAAGACAGGACAGACTGAATGATGGCAGTGGAGAAGATGACCAACAGCTCCTGTGGAAGGTTGGACTTCTTGAGTTGCCTCAGGAAGTACAGTCTCTGCTGGGCCTTCTTTCGAACAGTGTCTATGTGTGAAGACCATCTCAGGTCCTCAGAGATGGTGGTTCCTAAGAACCTGAAGTGGTCCACGGCCGATACAGTGTTGTTGAGGATGGTGTATGGGGGTGGTGTTCTCCGAAAGTCCACCACCATTTCCACAGTCTTGAGTGGGTTCAGTTCAAGGTAGTTCTGACCGCACCAGTGTACCAGCCGATCCACCTGCTGTCTTTATGCAGACTCATCACCGTCCTGGATCAGTCCAATGACAGAGATGCCGTCTGCAAACTTAAGGAGTTTCACGGACAGGTCCGATGAGGTGCAGTCATTTGTGTACAGAGAGAAGAGGAGTGGGGATAGAACACACCCCTGGGGGGCACCAGTACTTATTGATCTGGATCGGGAGAAGATGCTCCCCAGTCTCACCTGCTGCTGTCGGTCCGTCAGGAAGCTGTTGATCCACTGACAGGTGGAGGCTGAGACGTTGAGCTGGGTGAGCTTCTGGTGGAGGATGGTGTTGAAGGCCGAGCTGAAGTCTACAAACAGGATCCTGGCGTACGTCCCTGGGTGGTCGAGGTGTTGCAGGATGAAGTGTAGACCTAAGTTAACAGCATCATCTGCCGACCTGTTTGCTCGGTAAGCAAATTGCAGGGGGTCCAGCAGGGGGCCTGTGATGTCTTTCAGGTGCTTCAACACCAGCCGCTCAAAGGACTTCAAGATCACAGACGTCAGGGCTACAGGCCTGTAGTCATTTAATCCTAGGATGGTGGGTTTCCTGGGCACTGGGATGATGGTGGATCGTTTGAGGCAGAAGGGAACCTCACAATTCTCCACTGACTTGTTGAAGATCCGGGTGAAGATCGGAGCGAGTTGATTTGCACAGTCTTTCAGGCATGATGGGGAGACGTTATCAGGTCCTCCAGCTTTCTTTGTTTTCATGCGCTGAAAGAGCCTGTTTACCTCTTCCTCGGAGATATAACAGCAATTTTACCGAAATGTGCACGGTACTAATGAATGCAAGATTTGAATTTGGTGGTAACTGCGGCACAATATAGAACATCTGTGTATCTGTTAACACCTGAATCTAAACACCTGTAGGTATAAGTCTGAGCGCGTTTGTGTATATAAGGTTTTTAAATGTAAATTGTACTCAGCCATTATAAGACCGCAGCAGTTCACCCAATGGCTCGGGACTGCTGCACTATCTGATAATAATAAGGCTGGAATATGCTGTAGGGATCAGGGAAACAGCGCTAGGCTGGTTTAAATCTTGTTTGTCTAACAGATTCCTGTTTATGTAAATGATAAATCATCTTTAAACTCCAGCATAGGATAAATTTTTTTTTATGCTGATGATACTCAGCTTTACTTATCCATAAATCCTGATGAACCAAACCAGTTAGATAGACTACAAGCTTGTCTTGAATACATAAAAACTTGAATGACTTTACATTTTTTGCTTCTAAATTCAGACAAGACAGAAGTTGTCGTCTTTGGACCGGAGTCTTTGAAAAAACAACTGCTTAGTCAATCACTTAACCTGGATGGCATTACATTGACCTCCGGTAATAAATTAAAAAAACCTTGGTGTTATTTTTGACCAGGACATATCATTTAAATCCCATATTAAACAGGTTTCTAGGATTTCCTTCTTTCATCTCCGGAACATTGCCAGAATTAGAAATATCCTGTCCAGGAGTGACGCTGAAAAACTAGTCCATGCATTTGTTACTTCAAGGCTGGACTATTGTAATTCTTTACTATAAGGATGTCCACAAAATTCAGTTAAAAGCCTTCAGCTGATTCAAAATGCTGCAGCAAGAGTTCTGATGAAAATTAAAGAGAGATCATATTTCTCCTATTTTAGCTTCCCTTCATTGGCTCCCTGTTAAATCCAGACTAGAATTTAAAATTCTCCTCCTCACATATAAAGCCCTTAATGATCTAGCTCCATCATACATCAGAGATCTGATTGTTCCATATGTTCCTAACAGAGCACTTCGTTCTCAGAATGCAGGTTTACTGGTGGTTCCTAGAGTCTCTAAAAGTACAATGGGAGGCAGATCCTTTAGTTATCAGGCTCCTCTCCTGTGGAACCAGCTCCCAGTTTTAATCCGTGAGGCAGACACCCTGTCTACTTTTAAGGCTAGGCCTAAAACTTTCCTTTTTGATAAAGCTTATAGTTAGAATGGCTTAGTTTATCCTGAGGAGCTATCTCTGTAGTTATGCTGCTATAGGCTTAGGCTGCTGGAGGACATAATGACCACTTTCACCCTCTTCGCTACATTCTCATACTACACTCCAATTGTGCATTATTTGCTGTTAATTCAACTTTTAACTTTATGTTCTCTCTCTTTTCTCTTCCTAGAAGATACACCTGGCCTGACTCTGTGTCTACCTGTGACACCTTTCTGGAGGGGGGCATCGTCCAAGCATCTGCTGTCAACAACTTAATGCTCACCCTCTACTGATGATCCACTTGGCCCTGCCTTTCAATGTTTAACCCTTTCTCTCTTCTAGACATAGCTACTGACTGAGCTTTTACTGTGATTAATTATATGTGATCTCTTTCAGACTCTAACCTTGAAAACTGGCTCAGAGTTTATCTGTTCTTTCTTTCTAGATGAAACGACTAAAGGAGCTACATCCATTAACATTTACTTTTCCTTCCCATAGAAAGTACTCCTGGATCAGTGCTTCTTTGTTCTCTTTGTGTCTGCTCTGTTCTCTCAAACCCCCAGTCGGTCGTGGCATATGGCCGCTCACACTGAGCCTGGTTCTGGTTCTGCTGGAGGTTTCTTCCTGTTAAAAGGGAGTTTTTCCTCTCCACTGTCGCTACATGCATGCTCAGTATGAGGGATTGCTGCAAAGTCAACACCAGTGACTGTCCACTGTCTCTACATGCTCATCCAGGAGGAGTGAATGCTACAAGTCTCTGACTCGATGCAATTTGATGGGTTTCCTTAGACAGAAAAACCTTTTATCCAATGTGAATAAATAACTGAATCTGACTGCACTGTTCAATGGAGGATTAATTGGAATGTATGAACCTGACTTTGTGAATTGTCTTGAGATGACATGTGTTGTGAATTTGTGAATTGGCGCTATATAAATAAAACCGAATTGAATTGAATCCTGAGGGGATTCCGCCACCCTCCAACCAGGTTCCACACGGGGACTGGTTGCAATTGAGGATTGGCCAGTTGAGGACTTGGAAGCCAGGTTGATTCGTTTGATTTCTGATGTTCTTTGTTTGACATTGTACATAGTTTTTGTTCTGTTCTTTGTTACTTTCCTGACAACTGACAGAAACTGTATGACGTGCGACGAGCATTTAGTATCTTCAAGTTGATAGCAGAACATGACCGTAAGGATTAACAGTAAAACTACATGGATAGTTTGACGGTAGTCGGCTATAATATAAAAAGGGACTGGGAAGTCCAATATACAGAAAGAAAATTCGACACCAACTTAAAGCTTTACACTGTTCAATTGTTATGCTACAAGAGACACATATGTCTGAGGCTGAACACCTGAAATTAAGGAGAGACTGGGTGGAACAAATATACAGTGCATGTCTTGATGAGGGAGGAAAAGAGGGGCCACCATTTTAATTAGAATTAATGTTTTTATTAATACCGAAAAAGTACTGAAGGATAAAGAAGGAAGATATATCATGGTAATTGGCACGATTGGGGAAAACAGATTTACACTTATGAACCGAATGAGGACTGTCCAAATTAAGAAAATAGCATCTACGTTGCCAGAAGAAGGGGAGGGAATCATAGTGGTTGGGGGAGATTACAATTGTGTATTAAATTCAAATACGGATAGACTACCAGCTGAGAAGGGACCGAGAGCCAGAAAAATCAGTCACCGTTTCAGGAATAATGGATGCACTGGGCTTGGTGGACAGAGACTACACATATAGGTACCAGGTTTATGGGAGATATTCCAGATTAGACATGTTTCTTGTTTCAAAGGCAGATGTACATAGAATGACAGAATGCGAGATAGAACCCATAACGTTGCCGGATCAATGCCCTATTAAGAATAAAATAAACCTGGGCCAAGAAAAGCATTTCAAATACTGGACACTTAATGTCTCAATAATGAATGATCCCCTAACCAAACAAGAATTACAGGACAGGCTTAAAGAATACCTTGAAATAAACGATAGCGGAGATGTCACAACATCTATTATGGGATGGTGCTAAGGCTGTTATGAGGGGACATATAATTCAAATTATATCAAGATTGAAAAAACAAAGAGAGCACAGGATAATTAAATTGGAGACTGAAATAAGGAGGTTAGAAAAAGAACATAAAGTAACGAATAAAATGAATACAACGGAATTGTTAAAACAGGAGAGAGGGCAATTAAATGATGTACTCACATATAAAGCAGAGGAAATGCTCAGATTTGCAAAAAGAAAATATTATGAAATGGGTAATAAAGCAAGTAGGCTGTTAGCTTTCCAGCTACGAAAAGCTCAGTGACCACACAACCCACAAACTCAAAATGTGTACATTTCTGACTAAAATACATTACTGAATGACTCCATTTGTTACATGTTGGATTCATGTTAATGTGTTTAAAGACAGCTTTGAGCTTCAAAAAGTATATAAAAAAGTCTCATCAGGAATCTCACGACTCCCCCTGCAGTACCTACACCTTAAAGACCCTGTTCAAGACCCCCGTCTTAAAACAATCTGTTTTCAGTGAAGCTCAAGAGGCAACAAGGACTGCATATATTTAAAAGTCTGCACAATTACTACAAATTGACTGTTTAATGTAGCTGACTCCATTGTGAGGTCTTGCTTTTTACAGAAAAACAGCTGTTTTAGAACATTCACTTCTAGCTTCCAATTCTTCCACCACTATTAATAGGCTTCCTTTTATCCTCAAGGAAAAATTGTGGTGATCAATGCAGTCAAAATTGCAAAGCCAGGATAGTCTCTCAGACATAAGGTTGACTCGAACACCACCTACAGGTCCTTCTCAAAAAATTAGCATATCATTAAAAGGGTCTCTAAACGAGCTATGAACCTAATCATCTGAATCAACGAGTTAACTCTAAACACCTGCAAAAGATTCCTGAGGCCTTTAAAACTCCCAGCCTGGTTCATCACTCAAAACCCCAATCATGGGTAAGACTGCCGACCTGACTGCTGTCCAGTAGGCCACTATTGACACCCTCAAGCAAGAGGGTAAGACACAGAAAGAAATTTCTGACCAAATAGGCTGTTCCCAGAGTGCTGTATCAAGGCACCTCAGTGGGAAGTCTGTGGGAAGGAAAAGGTGTGGCAGAAAACGCTGCACAACGAGAAGCAGTGACCGGACCCTGAGGAAGATTGTGGAGAAGGGCCGATTCCAGACCTTGGGGGACCTGCGGAAGCAGTGGACTGAGTCTGGAGTAGAAACATCCAGAGCCACCGTGTACAGGCGTGTGCAGGAAATGGGCTACAGGTGCCGCATTCCCCAGGTCAAGCCACTTTTGAACCAGAAACAGCGGCAGAAGCGCCTGACCTGGGTTACAGAGAAGCAGCACTGGACTGTTGTTCAGTGGTCCAAAGTACTTTTTTCGGATGAAAGCAAATTCTGCATGTCATTCGGAAATCAAGGTGCCAGAGTCTGGAGGAAGACTGGGGAGAAGGAAATGCCAAAATGCCAGAAGTCCAGTGTCAAGTACCCACAGTCAGTGATGGTCTGGGGTGCCGTGTCAGCTGCTGGTGTTGGTCCACTGTGTTTTATCAAGGGCAGGGTCAATGCAGCTAGCTATCAGGAGATTTTGGAGCACTTCATGCCTCCATCTGCTGAAAAGCTTTATGGAGATGAAGATTTCATTTTTCAGCACGACCTGGCACCTGCTCACAGTGCCAAAACCACTGGTAAATGGTTTACTGACCACGGTATCACTGTGCTCAATTGGCCTGCCAACTCTCCTGACCTGAACCCCATAGAGAATCTGTGGGATATTGTGAAGAGAACGTTGAGAGACTCAAGACCCAACTCTCTGGATGAGCTAAAGGCCGCTATTGAAGCATCCTGGGCCTCCATAAGACCTCAGCAGTGCCACAGGCTGATTGCCTCCATGCCACGCCGCATTGAAGCAGTCATTTCTGCAAAAGGATTCCCGACCAAGTATTGAGTGCATAACTGTACATGATTATTTGAAGGTTGACGTTTTTTGTATTAAAAATACTTTTCTTTTATTGGTCGGATGAAATATGCTAATTTTGTGAGATAGGAATTTTGGGTTTTCATGAGCTGTATGCCACAATCATCCGTATTAAGACAATAAAAGACCTGAAATATTTCAGTTAGTGTGCAATGAATCTAAAATATATAAATGTTAAATTTTCATCATGACATTATGGAAAATAATTAACTTTATCACAATATGCTAATTTTTTGAGAAGGACCTGTATATATATATTTTCAAGAAATCTGTTTGAACTTGCTTACCTCCTCCATGAGTTGATCTTTTTCTAAAATGCCACAGAGGCAGACAAGGTATAACTGCTTGAAATCCCCCTTTGTTTGGAAGGCAGAACATTCAGCGCTGCTCTTTGCCAGAAGTGCAGCCTTTTTTAACTGCTTTTCCTTCATCAGCTGCTTCACTCTCATTTTCAGCAAGACAGGGCCCTCCTGCTCCAGGAACACTTCAACTGAAAAAGTTCAATCATACAGTAAGGTTCCAATTTTACTTTTAAAGCAAGTTTACACTTTTTTGCAACAGCAAAGCACTTTTCTTTTATGGAATGTGAGGAACTACTGATGATGTTCCTGCCACAATACAAAATGAGCTTTATGCAGTAACGAAAAGTCAACTTAGTCTACTGCAATACACACAGTTGAAGTTTACAGTCAGTTTACATTTAATGGTAGGACTACTACAATTTAATTCAATAATACTTTACTAATACCAACAGGAAATAAAATTTTGTAATAAGTTCTTTTAAAGTCAGTACAGGTGGAAACGGCTGTGAGCAGAAAGGATCTCTGGTAGCTGTTTGTATGACAGCAGAACTGAAGATGCTTGTTAATGAAAACACACAATTTCATGAAGAGCACGATCGGGATTTTCCATTATTCATTTTATAAAGTATAATTTTTTCCACAATAATCACTAGAGGCTCAAGAGCAGACATCAGAACAGTCAACCTTCTTCATCAGCTTGTTCGCTTTTTTTTTTTAGGCGGTCCAGCCAAACAGTTGCACCGCCCTCATCTGGCCCAAGCTTTCCTGTCACACCTCAGATGTTATACCACTCCAGTCATGAATCCTACTGCTTCCCCATCAGCGACTTCATGGTGGTAATCCCTTTCTTAGCCTATTGTCTGTGTGTAGAACTCAGATTAATAGGTAGGCTGAAATTGTACCAGAACAAGGAGGACACCTAGTAGTTTACTTATCGGCATGTAGTTGGAATTTGAAGATGTCATGATACAGCTGTTTAAACAAACCCACACTCAACAACAGGCTCTGAGGCTTCTTGATATTCAGTGTAATAGAACGCTACAGAAGATCGTTCCTACCCATAGCCATCACCATCTACAATGAGACTCGTGTATAGTTTGAGTTACAACTTTTAAAACATTTTTTTAATACACTGAATGTTGTGTGCACAAATACATATTTCACAAACGTATGAATATAAACATAAGTTTCTGTCCTCTGCTCTTCACATTTTCTGAACTTGTAATGGCCAAACACTGGATATTTACTAGGCCTGTACAATATATCTCAATATATAATTTGTTATTGCAGTGTCACTGTACACAGTGAACATATCATGAATTTCTAGGACTGAAATAAATGGTATAATTATTTAAATGCCATGAATTCAAACTATATATTCCTGTTTTATATTTGGTCACACTGTGTAATGTAGCACATACATGTTTTCTAAGGTAATGAGGTGTTAATGTGGTAAATTCATAAAGAACCTGCAACTGCTAGAAGTTGTTACATTGACAAAACATCTGGCGTCAGGCAGATGTAACCTTTTTATTAAAACATTGGAGCTGAATTGGAAATACTGTAAATTCATAAAAATGAAGTTCATTTAATTTTTTTGCAGTAGCAGGATAGACTGTTCA
This sequence comes from Girardinichthys multiradiatus, assembly GCF_021462225.1. Lineage (NCBI taxonomy): Eukaryota > Metazoa > Chordata > Actinopteri > Cyprinodontiformes > Goodeidae > Girardinichthys > Girardinichthys multiradiatus. The sequence continues at coordinate 39,767,604 of NC_061808.1, forward strand.
TTGTGTGGGTCCATGTTTGATGTGAACAAAAAGCAGAAATACATTAACACTACTTAATATCATCAATAATATCATTACTGCAATATTACACATTATAGCATGTTGCTTGTTTCTTTCTAATATCTTGCATTCCTAAAATTTACCTTGTTCTGTTGTAGGATTCTCGTTAGACAGAATACTTTGCAGAACTTTGTGGCTCCAAATGCCTTCATGCTGGCTGAGGACACACAGTAACGACAGCTGGGTGATTCCATTCTCCTGAAGTGTGTCGTGTGCAAACTAAAGACAAAAGAGAATATCTTTCAACACTGAAACATGTAACAGTCTTAATCTGCAGTCAATTTACCAGTCATTTTTGTGCATTGTAATGACAAATGAAAACTGTGCACATTTAGCTAAACTAATACAAAGAACAAAAACCTGGCAGCATGTGGTTTTTTTCATTACACATCAAAAAGGGACTAATCATTGCGGTTGATGTAATCTGACCCTTAATATTTACGCTAAACTGTTGATTAAATCTACAATACTGACAATAGGGATGAAATAATTACCAACTGTTATAGTAACCATAGTAATAATTCAACAGTTATAATTAAAATTAACGTAATAGTCTTCAGAATAGCATGGGTCATTTCTTTAAATAGTTACCAGCAAGTCTGTTTTCTTTCATGTAGTATTTGTGGATGGGTTGTCTGAAGCAGTCAAATCAGCATCTTTATTTTGTTGCCATGTGACTTATGTTAGTAAATTATGAACCAAAGCTTGTAAAAGACACCTTCATGAGGACCACGCAATCGAGGCATGTGACGTCGCCCTGTACGGTGGAGCCGGGGTCCCACCCTAGAGCCAGGCCTGGGTTCGGGACTTGGGAGAGCGCCTGGTGACCAGGTTGCTCCACACGGGACCCAGCCAGGCCAAGCCCAAACGCGAGATGCAAGGCCATCCTCCAGTGGGCTCACCACCTGTAACGGGAACCATGAGGCATTGGGAAGTGGACATAGGTGGAGACCTCGGCTGCCCGATCTCAGGATGCTTAAGTTGGCTCTAGGGATGTGGAATGTCACCTCGTTGGGGGTGAAGGAGCCTTAGCTTGTGAGGGAGGTCCAGAGATATCGACTAAAAATAGTCAGGCTCACCTCCACATACAGCGTGGGCTCTGGAACCCATCTCCTCGAAAGAGGCTGGACTCTCTTCTACTCTGGAGTGGCCCGCTGGGGAGAGGCAGAGAGCTGGGATGGGTTTGCTTGTTGCCCCCCAGCTCAGCCATCTCGTGTTGGGCTTTACCACAGTGGATGAGAAGGTCGCATCCCTGCGCCTTCAGGTTGGGGACAGGTCTCTGTCGTTTCGGCCTACGGGCCAAGCGGTAGTGCGGAGTGCCCGGCCTTCCTGGCGTCCCTGTCAGGGGTGCTGCATAGTGCCCCTCCCGGGGACTCCATTATTCTGCTGGGGGACTTCAACGCCCATGTGGGAAACGACTGTGACACCTGAAGAGGCGTGATATGGAGGAATGTCCTTTCATTATTGAACTTTTGTGCTAGTAACGGATTGTCCATAATGAACACCATGTTCAAGCATAAGGGTGTTCATCTCTGCACTTGACACCAGGACACCCTAGGCAGGAGGTCGATGATCGACTTTGTTGTCGTGTCTTCAGACCTTCGGCAACATGCTTTGGACACTCGGGTGAAGAGAGGGGCTGAGCTGTCCACTGATCACCACTTGGTGGTGAGTTGGATCCGCTAGAAGAGGAGAAAGCCGGACGGACTTGGCAGGTCCAAGCGCATAGTGAGGGTCTGCTGGGAACGTCTGGCGGAACCCTCGGCCAGGGATGTGTTCAACTCCCATCTCCAGGAAAGCTTTGACCAGATCCCGTTAGAGGTTGGAGACAAAGTCCGAGTGGACCATGTTCTCCGCATCCATTGTCGATGCTGCTGCCCGTTGCTGTGGCAGTAAGGTCTGCTGTGCCTGTCACGGTGGCAATCCCCGAACCCGGTGGTGGACATCGGCAGTAAGGGATGTTGTCAAGCTGAAGGAGTCCTATCGGCTGTGGATGGCTTGTGAGATTCCTGAGGCGGCTGACGGGTACAGAGAGGCCAGGCGTGCCACGGCCCGGGCTGTTGTAGAGGCAAAAACTTGGGCCTCGGAGGAGTTCGGTGAGGCCATGGAGAACGACTACCGGTTGGCCTCGAAGCGATTCTGGCAAACTGTACGGCGCCTCAGGAGGGGGAAGCAGTGCTTCGCCAACACTGTTTACAGTGTGGGTGGGGAGCCACTGACCTCGACTGGGAACATTATCAGGCGGTGGAAGGCGTACTTCGAGGATCTCCTCAATCCTACCGTCACGCATTTCCTGGTGGAAGCTGAGACTGAGGACTCGGGGTTGGACACTTTCATCACCCAGGCTGTAGTCACCTGAGGCGGTTAAAAAGCTCCACGGTGACAGGGCATCAGGGGTGGATGAGATCTGCCCTGGGCACCTCAAGTCTCTGGATGTTGAGTGGCTGTCATAGTTGACACGCCTCTTCAACATTGTGTGGCGGTCAGGGACAGTGCCTCTGGACTGGCAGACCGGGGTGGTGGTCCCCATTCATAAGAAGGGTAACCGGAGGGTGTGTTCCAACTACAAGGGGATCACACTCCTCAGCCCCCCTGGTAAGGTCTATGCCAGGGTACTGGAGAGGAGAGTCCAACTGATAGTCGAACCTCGGCTTCAGGAGGAGCAGTGGGATTTTTGTCCCGGCAGTGGAACACTGGACCAGCTCCACACTTCCTGCAGGGTACTCGAGGTTCATGGGAGTTTGCCCAACGGGTCCACATGTGTTTTGTGGACCCGGAGAAGAAATTCTCCAGGTCGTGGTGCCCATGTGTCTCTTCTTTTTGCAGATGACATGGTCCTGCTGGCCCCCTTTAGCCAAGACCTACAGCATGCACTGGGGCGGTTCGCAGCCCAGTGTAAAGCAGCTGGGATGAAGATCAGCTCCTCCAAGTCCGAGGCCATGGTTTTTGACTGGAAAAGGGTGGCTTGTCCTCTTCAGGTTGAAGGGGGGTTCCTGCCTCAAGTGGAGCAGTTCAAGTATCTTGGGTCTTGTTCATGAGTGAGGGGAGAATGGAGCGGAATATCGACACACAGATCGGTGTGGCTGCCACAGTAGTGGAGACGCTGTGCCAGTCCGTTGTGGTGAACTTCTTACCCTCACCTATGGCCATGAATGTTGGGTCATAACCGAAAGAACGAGATCCGGATACAAGTGCCTGAAATGAGCTTCCTCCGTAGGGTGCCTGGGCACTCCCTTAAAGATAGGGTGAGGAGCTCAGCCATCCGGGAGGGGCTCGGAGTAGAGCCGCTGCTCCTCCACATCGAGAGGAGCCAGTTGAGGTGGCACGGGCATCTATACCGGATGCCTCCTGGACGCCTTCCTCGGGAGGTGTTCCAGGCACGTCCCACCGGGAGGAGGCCCAGGAAACGCTGGAGGGACTATGTCTCTCGGCTGGCCTGGGAACGCCTTGGGCTCCCCCCGGAGGAGCTGGAAGAGGTGTCTGGGGAGAGGGACGTCTGGGCGTCTCTGCTGAGTCTGCTGCCCCTGCGACCCGGTCCCGGATAAGCGGAAGACGACAAGTAAGAGCTTGTAAAATGTTTTACCTCCCCCTTTTAAAAAACACTACAAATCATGTACTTATGACAGGCGCACTACAAACAAAAATTAGGCAATTAGAGTAATGACCAAAATTATTCATACATTTAAGTTTAAAGTAGTGGTCGAACGCCATTGAAAACGATTATCTAATTAAAAGGCTTTTTAATTAATTAATCACAATTAATCATGTTTGTTACAAAAAGACAATCTTTGCCAAAATGGGTAAAGATTTTAAATTTCACTAAATGTTCTCTTCCTGTGCTCCCTGCTACCAGCAAAACACAGCAGAGAGGATGCGCAAAGTAGCTGGCAGATATTGTGTGCTGAATTCACTGGCACTGGGACATCTGATATTTATACGTGTAACACGTATAAATATCACAGAGAAATAAAATTTTCAATTCATTGTTTTTTCTGTAATTTATTAATCAAGATGAATGCATTAAAGTCCCAGCCCTAATTTAAAGCAAACTTAATTTTGCGAACATGTTTCTTCTAATAGGTAGTAATATTAACGTTTTAAAGTGGTCCTACCAGAGTCCCAACTGAAATCTGATACAAAATCATTGGAAAGGTGATGGCAAGGAGGCCTTTCAACCCCAACCTGGAGCTCATAATCAAAGATAAATTGTCAAAATAAAACAATGAAACAAGGTAAAAATTTAAAAATCTAGTGGGGAAACATTACAGATTTTTTCCATTGATTATAAAGAAAACATTGCCTTTTTTTTTATTTATAAAATGTAAATAAAAACTGATGCTGCTTTTTACACGTTTTGTTGTCTTTTGAGAGTTGCTTGTGTCATTTCCTGTCAGAAACAAATTTATTGGTTGAATTAAAAATTTTAAATTTAAATCTGCTAAGAAAATGAATAATTTGGGGCTTAAATGTACATTTCTGTACTGTTTGTAAATATGTTATTAGAACAACTACTGCTGTTGTAATGAAATCAGATGTTAATGGTGTACATTAAGAAGTTCATATTTTAACTAATTTATAAGCCTTTGTTTATATTCTGTGTGTTTGGTTAGGGTATCAATACTACTACTGCTGCTACTAAATAGTTTAACATTTATAAACTGAATGCAGACATTTTGTGCATTTATTTCAGATCACAATACTTGTTCATACTGTTTTACTTAACTATGATATATTGATAACCACGATAAACTTATACACAATGACAGAAATTTAACACAACTGGATTTCTAACTGAAACAATGTCAATACCTTTAGTAATAATAAATATCCTAGGAGATACCTATAGTAAATTCAGATTCTGTAAAAAAATTAAAATAAAAACGTTTTTCTTCAAATACCCTTTTCTGAAAATACTACTGGTGTCTCCCCAGCTTTACCTGCACAGAGGACTTGAAATACTGCCATAAATCATCTGGAAGATTCTGAAGTGAGAGCAAGAGCTCCAAAAAGCTCCTGTCAAGAAAAGAGGCACACATTCACAAACATGATACTGACTCATTTTCATCAGGTTGACAAGAATGATTTAATGAGAACGGTATATATTTGGAAAGATTTTTAATTTTACTTACAGTGAAAGCCTCTCAATCACAAGTGGAACATTTTCACACTGCAGAGAGAGGTATGGAGAAGCCTTTGCAAAACTCAGTAGCGCAACCAAGTACACTTGTACAAGTGGCAAAGGCTCGTCCTCTGTCTTCCAACGGCCTACAAACTCCAACAGTGTCTGACAGAAAAAAGATCTGTATCATTTTTAAAAGTTTAACAACATTATAGACATTACCAACAGGTTAGAGCTTACATGTAAAGTTTTAGATGTAAAAAGAGATTAGGCCAAAAAGATCTGTTGAAGTAGAAAAAAAGGCTTTAAGGCCAGATATTGATTTTTGTAAATAACTTTGAAAAGTTATAAAAAAAAAAAAAGCTTTTTTAGATGTGGAACGGAGACAAATATTCAGTACAATTCAGTTTATTAATATAGCACCAATTCACAACACATCGACTCAAGGCACTTTACCAGAAGTCAATTCAATCATATCACAGACCCAGATTGATCCTAGTTATCAAACATCGCAGTCAAGTTAAAATCTTCTATTTCCAAACATGCAGTTTGTCTGACCATAGAGGCAAACAAAAACTAATCACAACTAATTGTGCAGATAAAGAACGATTATCTTCTTACCTGATATAAATCCCCCAAACAACCAATTTATTAGGCTTTTTTTTCCCCTTCTGAGGCCAAACATAATTTCAAACAGCCTTATTAAAACCATGCACTCCTGTTATGCAATTCAAAACAATTAAACAGTTATTTGTGGGAACAAATAATTAGGACATTTTGTGGCTAACTGTGATGTAATGGTAAACGTGTTTGGTAGGCATTTATACAGAAGTACAGTGTTGTTTTAAACCTAAATATATGCAGAATGAGATTTTCCCCGACAGCTGCTATACTGCATTCAGATACAGCTGGTACACAAGGTTGTCTAAATATCAAAACAACTCTAAAGTGATTTAAATATGTTTTATTCTCAAGTGTCTTTTTCAGAAATGCCTAAACATCAAGTGGTTATACAGGTCCTTCTCAAAATATTAGCATATTGTGATAAAGTTCATAATTTTCCATAATGTCATGATGAAAATTTAACATTCATATATTTTAGATTCATTGCACACTAACTGAAATATTTCAGGTCTTTTATTGTCTTAATACGGATGATTTTGGCATACAGCTCATGAAAATCCAAAATTCCTATCTCACAAAATTAGCATATTTCATCCGACCAATAAAAGAAAAGTGTTTTTAATACAAAAAACTTCAACCTTCAAATAATCATGTACAGTTATGCACTCAATACTTGGTCAGGAATCCTTTTGCAGAAATGACTGCTTCAATGCGGCGTGGCATGGAGGCAATCAGCCTGTGGCACTGCTGAGGTCTTATGGAGGCCCAGGATGCTTCGATAGCGGCCTTTAGCTCATCCAGAGTGTTGGGTCTTGAGTCTCTCAACGTTCTCTTCACAATATCCCACAGATTCTCTATGGGGTTCAGGTCATGAGAGTTGGCAGGCCAATTGAGCACAGTGATACCATGGTCAGTAAACCATTTACCAGTGGTTTTGGCACTGTGAGCAGGTGCCAGGTCGTGCTGAAAAATGAAATCTTCATCTCCATAAAGCTTTTCAGCAGATGGAAGCATGATGTGCTCCAAAATCTCCTGATAGCTAGCTGCATTGACCCTGCCCTTGATAAAACACAGTGGACCAACACCAGCAGTTGACACGGCACCCCAGACCATCACTGACTGTGGGTACTTGACACTGGACTTCTGGCATTTCCTTCTCCCCAGTCTTCCTCCAGACTGGCACATTGATTTCTGAATGACATGCAGAATTTGCTTTCATCCGAAAAAAGTACTTTGGACCACTGAGCAACAGTCCATTGCTGCTTCTCTGTAGCCCAGGTCAGGCGCTTCTGCCGCTGTTTCTGGTTCAAAAGTGGCTTGACCTGGGGAATGTGGCACCTGTAGCCCATTTCCTGCACACGCCTGTGTACGGTGGCTCTGGATGTTTCTACTCCAGACTCAGTCCACTGCTTCCGCAGGTCCCCCAAGGTCTGGAATCGGCCCTTCTCCACAATCTTCCTCAGGGTCCGGTCACCTCTTCTCGTTGTGCAGCGTTTTCTGCCACACTTTTTCCTTCCCACAGACTTCCCACTGAGGTGCCTTGATACAGCACTCTGGGAACAGCCTATTCGTTCAGAAATGTCTTTCTGTGTCTTACCCTCTTGCTTGAGGGTGTCAATAGTGGCCTTCTGGACAGCAGTCAGGTCGGCAGTCTTACCCATGATTGGGGTTTTGAGTGATGAACCAGGCTGGGAGTTCTAAAGGCCCCAGGAATCTTTTGCAGGTGTTTAGAGTTAACTCGTTGATTCAGATCATTAGGTTCATAGCTCGTTTAGAGACCCTTTTAATGATATGATAATTTTGTGATAGGAATTTTGGATTTTCATGAGCTGTATGCCAAAATCATCCGTATTAAGACAATAAAAGACCTGAAATATTTCAGTTAGTGTGCAATGAATCTAAAATATATGAATGTTAAATTTTCATCATGACATTATGGAAAATAATGAACTTTATCACAATATGCTAATATTTTGAGAAGGACCTGTATTTGTGCATTATCATCTATCCAGGCATTAGCTATGATTGTATAAACTACAAAAGTCCAACCAAATCTCCAAATGGTTCTGTTTTCCACTTTAAAGGTTCAGTACGACTGTACGTTTGTTAAAATGTATTTTTTACATATTTGTTAAAACAGTCACTATGTCCTGACAGCAGAGCATGAACAGATAATCTGTGAAAAAAGAAAAGCTCCTCTGCCTCTTCCAAGTGCTGTGTAGTTTAGCTATAGCTCTGTTCTCTGTAGTTTAATGTTGTCGATTGAAAAACTTTGTGTGGCTTTTGCACATTTTCATATCAGGTAAAAGGTTTGACTGAATTTACGCACTTTCACGCAACGTTCATTTTTGTACATGCCAAGTTGTGCGTAAACCATTGCGCCGCAAGTTGTGCAAAAGCACACTTCATACAAGAGGCCCCAGATGTTTTGTGATTTACTACATGTCGTGATTATCTTGAGGTGGCAAGCGGTACGGTCAGGAGAGGAGGGAGGTGGGCTCCTCGATGGTGGAAATGCTGAATTTGCTATGTTTAGTGCACCTCTAGACTGTCTCTAACCTTGACATCTACAGCAATTGTTACTACTGCGATAGACTTATGCAAGTAGTTTGTGGTGCTTAAATCATGAAATGGATTTTAAGTAGCCTCAATAAACTACCATTGCGTTGCAGTACAGGTCCCTGCTCTGAACATGGCTTTGTATCTTATGAAGTAGCAGCTTTTTTTATACAAGTTCCCAAAGCAAAGTTTGACATGGTCATGTGAAAACTTCGAAGGACAGCCACTCTGCAGCAGTTGAGACTAAAAAAATATATCTTTATATAGGATCAGGTCAGGACATCAAATAGTAACATTCCCATTGAAATGAAGTTGGAAACTTATTTAGCACTTACTGATCCAGTGCATACAGGTCCTTCTCAAAATATTAGCATATTGTGATAAAGTTCATTATTTTCCATAATGTCATGATGAAAATTTAACATTCATATATTTTAGATTCCTTGCACACTAACTGAAATATTTCAGGTCTTTTATTGTCTTAATACAGATGATTTTGGCATACAGCTCATGAAAACCCAAAATTCCTTTCTCACAAAATTAGCATATTTCATCCGACCAATAAAAGAAAAGTGTTTTTAATACAAAAAACGTCAACCTTCAAATAATCATGTACAGTTATGCACTCAATACTTGGTCTGGAATCCTTTAGCAGAAATGACTGCTTCAATGCGGCGTGGCATGGAGGCAATCAGCCTGTGGCACTGCTGAGGTCTTATGGAGGCCCAGGATGCTTCGATAGCGGCCTTTAGCTCATCCAGAGTGTTGGGTCTTGAGTCTCTCAACGTTGTCTTATCAATATCCCACAGATTCTCTACGGGGTTCAGGTCAGGAGAGTTGGCAGGCCAATTGAGCACAGTGATACCATGGTCAGTAAACCATTTACCAGTGGTTTTGGCACTGTGAGCAAGTGCCAGGTCGTGCTGAAAAATGAAATCTTCATCTCCATAAAGCTTTTCAGCAGATGGAAGCATGAATGTGCTCCAAAATCTCCTGATAGCTAGCTGCATTACCCTGCCCTTGATAAAACACAGTGGACCAACACCAGCAGCTGACACGGCACCCCAGACCATCACTGACTGTGGGTACTTGACACTGGACTTCTGGCATTTTGGCATTTCCTTCTCCCCAGTCTTCCTCCAGACTCTGGCACCTTGATTTCCGAATGACATGCAGAATTTGCTTTCATCCGAAAAAAGTACTTTGGACCACTGAGCAACAGTCCAGTGCTGCTTCTCTGTAGCCCAGGTCAGGCGCTTCTGCCACTGTTTCTGGTTCAAAAGTGGCTTGACCTGGGGAATGCGGCACCTGTAGCCCATTTCCTGCACACGCCTGTGCACGGTGGCTCTGGATGTTTCTACTCCAGACTCAGTCCACTGCTTCCGCAGGTCCCCCAAGGTCTGGAATCGGCCCTTCTCCACAATCTTCCTCAGGGTCCGGTCACCTCTTCTCGTTGTGCAGCGTTTTCTGCCACACTTTTTCCTTCCCACAGACTTCCCACTGAGGTGCCTTGATACAGCACTCTGGGAACAGCCTATTCGTTCAGAAATGTCTTTCTGTGTCTTACCCTCTTGCTTGAGGTTGTCAATAGTGGCCTTCTGGACAGCAGTCAGGTCGGCAGTCTTACCCATGATTGGGGTTTTGAGTGATGAACCAGGCTGGGAGTTTTAAAGGCCTCAGGAATCTTTTGCAGGTGTTTAGAGTTAACTCGTTGATTCAGATGATTAGGTTCATAGCTCGTTTAGAGACCCTTTTAATGATATGCTAATTTTGTGAGATAGGAATTTTGGGTTTTCATGAGCTGTATGCCAAAATCATCCGTATTAAGACAATAAAAGACCTGAAATATTTCAGTTAGTGTGCAATGAATCTAAAATATATGAATGTTAAATTTTCATCATTACATTATGGAAAATAATGAACTTTGTCACAATATGCTAATATTTTGAGAAGGACCTGTAGTTTCTTGCTTCTGAAACCACCATATCAGGAGACCCAAGAGTTTCTTTTTTCCAAAAAAAAAAAATCTTCGAGTGGTGAAAGTGGTGACCTGGGGGTTTAAAAATTTAAAACTTATCTGAAATAATTCCAATCAAGTCCACTTGATTGAAATAATGACAATCAAGGACTGCATTTATATGTTTATTTGCTTTAGTAAATCAAGTCCATCCTCAGCAATTTTACGTGTTAAAAATGTAGGATCATATTTACAAAGAAAACAGATAGGCTATATTTTTCTATCAATAAAACAATGCCTTTCCTGGTGGCAAAATGAAAATTCTAAAGAAAAATGGCCATACTGATCAAATTACAAAATCAACAGTGTTCCAATTAATTTGAGATGTTATTTCACAGAATGAATTACTACCAGTGTCCCTACTTAGTTCTCAGTAGTACTGCAAAACAAGAACAGCAAATAATTGATGCAACACTAGAAAGAAATGTAAGAGAGCTAATATGCAGCATTACAATAGGTAGGTGAACAAAATATTAGACTGCAGATCTTTTGTGGGCTGTATAAAGGCAAACATAGATTGAAAGCTCTACTGAAGACAGAGAAACAAAGCACTACTTAGAGGTAACCTCCAAATTACCCATAAAAGGCCTGTAATAAATTAATATGGGTTGTAAATGTGAATTTAAATGTAAAATGTTTTGCCATTAGTAAGATTCGCTTAGTACAATGCTAGTTTATTAAACAAGTTAGAAAATTATAATTATTTATTAGTGCGAGTTTGATTCATTTGGTAAATTCAGTAAGTCGAGATCATACACAGTAGGCCTACTTTATAGCCGAAAAACGATGCAGATAGTTCGCGTAAACCGTGGAGGCCACAGTGGAGATGAGAGCCAATGAATGCCGTGGTGTCATTAGCATGAAGCTACGATGAAAAAACCCTCACGTTTTGTTCAGCACGTACACAACAGAAACTGATCGAAGCTAAAATTCGCAGATTCTCGTCTTTTTCCCGATACGTGTGAATCAACCAGCAACGATTAAGATGGGTTCATCAAAATGTGGAAACCTAACTATAACCCCCACAATAAGGAACACGTCACAAAGACCGACTCCCAAGACGACCAACATTCTGTCTACATCCTGCACACCAACAGTACGTCCACGGATAAAAAGCTAACGCTAGACTAGCTACAAGCTCTGTTGGTAAACTGATACGCTACCGTACAACTGGGGACTTTTACAAACCCAAATTAAACAGGCCAGTATAAATGCACTTATCTTCTACCGAATCAACAACACTGTATTTCATTTCTCCATACGCTACCACAAAAACAGCTTTGTGGTAGCGTATGCCAAAAGGCATATCGACGGGTTTGTTGTGTCCTGGTAAAAAAACGTCACATTTTCGTTTGCTGAAACTTATAATGTTCTGAAAAAAAATTCTATTTGAAACATGAAATTCGGCTCTAAAAGCAGACCTTTTACCAGACAATGCAAGAGACAATGTATATCAGCATTATTCATGCTAGGTCCGTATTTAGATGGCCTGTTGTATGTGTGATTGAAATTTTACTCACCCTACAAAACTCCTGACAGTAATCAGAAGAGGACTGAACTGGTGAGTTTGCGCTTTCTCTAATCACAACTACATGTAGTCCTTCCAGCAATTTTCTGACTTCCCCAATTGTTATGCTGATACTGTCCACAAGACCAGTGTCCTGCTCGGCCTCCTCGTCCGCCATCTTCACACACTACTTCAGCGCGTACAACTCGTACGTCACAACGGAATTGACGTAGTTACGTCAAAGCCGGACTAGTATGGAGGGTTCAGAGTGCCAAATTACAATAAATAAATAAATCATGAAATAATTATTTAAATGTGTCATTCATTTAATAAAACTTGCAATAAATACACACATAGTGTATTAAATATAGAAGTAATTATTTGTGCCTCAAATAAATACATTCATTGATTTTTATTTTAAAAAGCATAAATAACTTTCACGGAGGGTTAGGGTTAGGCGGTGAGCAAAAGGTGGATTGTGACTGGACTGGAAAGGTAAATCAGAAAGGTGATGATGAAGGAATGGATACTAATGACTGGTCTCAGGTTATGAATGGACGAGAGCGAGGAAAAGGAAGAAGATGAGAAGAGAAAGGTTTGGTTTGAAATCCAAACGAAGTTTGGAGGAAATTAGCTCAGATGAAGGACAGTTTGCAAAAAAAATGACAAAAGAAGTTTTCAATATAATTCTAAATTTTAAAGATGATGATGGAAACATTCAACTAAGGCCGCTGGCAGTTTTGAGAAAAGCAGAAAAACAAAGTCCTTCAGATAGAAAACATCTTCAAAAAGAATGTGAGAGAGAGAATAATGGTTGGAGAAAAAAGAACAACAAAAGGCGATTACAGGGATTTGAACAGGAAGAGCAGAGGTGAGAAATTGAATTAATTCTCTTCTAGGCGTCTCGGCTGCTCTGTGATAAACATTTCCTCTTTAGCCTGTAAATGCAATGGGGATGACCAGCAGGAGGGAACAGGAAGGAAGATGGAAGCCATTGTCAGGTCAGACAGATTGTCACCTCAGAAGGACAAAAATATTTTAAATTTTGCTATTACATTCCACCCTTTCAATCATAAATGAAACGTGTTTATGTGTGATTGACACTGATTAAAGGAAACATAAAAAATAAAAAGAATAATAATAAAAAGGCAATGAATAAAAGGAGGAAGAAACTGAATAAAAGAAGAAAAACATATATACAGTCATCCTCTGTGTGAGCAAAAAAACTTGTCAGACAGAAATTGAAACACATTTGTATATTAACAAACAATCAGGCAGGAAAATACTCACACGACCCCTCCGCCAAGGCAGTTACCGACATGGTAAAGAAATGACCCGACATAAAAAAACACAACAAAAAAATGCAATGAAAAAACATGATACCCAAATCATCAAAACTTTGTGTGTTCATTACTCCTACAGAAGCAACATCAGAATCAAGAAACAAAAATGATGAATGTAATGTTTGTTAAACAGTAAGAAAATCATCATTGGAATAAATGGAGATTAAACAGTTGTAGGAGCAGGTGATGAAAATGTTTGGATATTTGGTCACATGGTTAATCAGCGGTCTATAAGTACAGAACCTTTCTTTGAGAGGCAGGTGTTCCACCCGGAAGGGGAGAAACAGTTTTTTACCGCTGAAGTAAGATGCTGTCAACAGATGTAAGCGTGTGGAAATATGTTTGTCTTCAAGAGAAAACTGACAAAAAATAAATAGATGACCTGCATAATGAGCAGTGTTAACTCTGACTTTAATTCATCCGACAAGACAACAAGCAGCGTGTCAACGCTACCCCGGTGTATCATCTCAGTGGCTTAAAGCATTGGCTTGGCCTCTACAAGAAAGTCAAAAACTGTTTGTGAGTTCGAGAACTGTGCGTTGCATGGAGCTTTGGATGCGAGATTGATGCTGTTTGGCTACGACGAGGGACTTAGATGGAGGCTGTATGTTTGGAATGGCGCGTCAGCTGGTTGGCCTCATCTCACCTGCAGCCGGGGGTAACGTTGGACAGGATCGACGTCGGTGAGGATGCCGTGGATCTCCTCGTTGCTGGATTTCAAAAGCATTCATCAGAACTAGGTATGTGTAGCGCTACTAGTATTATGATGGCCATCTAAATATTAATGTGTGCACACATAATAGCGCAAAGCCAATGCATTGGTTGCTGAAGTGGATGAACAACTGACTTTGTATTCAATTCAATTCAAAATTCAATTCAAAGATACTTTATTGATCCCCGAGGGGAAATTAGAATTCCAGTACAACCCATCCAAACATACATCATGACACAAGACAAGGGAGGGGACAGGTCACCGAGGCTTTGCTGCCCACTTACAGGCGCTGCCCTTGCTAGATGAAAAAGAGGCCACATTAGGTAAGTAGAGGGAAAAAATCATATTTCACACTTTATCCTTAGCAGGATACAGTTTGAGATTGCAAAAAAACCTCAGCACAAAGAAGCAACAAGTTTACAAAACAACATCATACGGGGAACAGTGAAGGTGGTGTGAGGGGGTGCAAATGTTTATCTTGAGCATGCGTGTGAGTGAGTGTGTGCAAGTAAGTCCATGAAGCACTGTCACAAAGGCCATTGTCCTTGATGGTACGTTGGAATGTTCATCAACCGGCCACAAAGTTCTGAGTAGGTCCACAGATGTCCTCAGGGAAGGGAGGGGGCAGAGGGAGCAGAGCGTCATGTTTACATAACTTCCAGGAGAAGTTGAAGATAGCCAGCCATGAAGGCCGTGCAGGGGAGCCAGATTCAGAAAAACAATAGTTATTTGGGTTAGGCTGACTCTTAATTTTCCGTCAGCCTTGAGAGTCTCGCTGGTGCTTCTCAATGGCAAATTCAAAGAGCCAAATTCCTGGTCTTTCGCCAGATTCGAGCGAACAACTTTCTCCAAGATTTAATCCATTTCACCCCTGAGTCTGGGAACTGCAACCTGCTTACGATCCTGTGTAAGGATCACATCCAGTCTGCGATTCAGCTCACGTAACATCTCAGTCTGAGTGCTGATCACCCTGAAGATTCCATCACACATGCCAGACAGCCTCACAATTGCCAGAACAGCTGCTGACATTTTCCGAATTTCTCAATATGCCAGGTAACCGCTAACTCCAAAAAGCAGAAATCCTGATATTAATTGACTGTTTGAAATCTATTGACTATCGAACTTTAAAAATAAAGGATTGTGCAGAAAATGTGGATATACCAGCTGGTGTTAGTGTGCCAGCTACTGCTGGCAACTCAGACCTTGTGGCCAGCTGTAGTGACACACAAAGGAGCAAGCGAGTGGTTAAACTTTCTGCTAAAGCAATTGCTGATAGAATACGTAGATAGATTGCAAATTGGTAGGAAGGCTAAGCTAAATAAAGCTAGCAATTTAAAGAAAAATATACAAGGTTTAATGCAAAATGGTTTGCTTTCAGCAGCACAGAAATCTCTTGATGGGTACATTGATTTGTGTGAAGAAATAAGATGTATACATGATTCACTAATGATTATATAGCCAGTGGAGGATAAAGAAAAACATGAAACATGGTTTAAAGCAAAAATTTACTGTTTACTGATGAATTAATTGAAAATGTGAAAGAGTGGGTTAAACCCAAAGAAGATAATGTGTCTAAAAATGAAGGTAATGAAGGTACTTTGAATATTTATGATGGTATTAATCGTGATGGGGTGGATAATGATGACATTGACCCTAATGATAGTGTTTCCAGTGTGGGGAAACATTGCAACAAAAGTGTTACCAATAATAAATCAAGTACCACTTCATCTGCATAAATTAAAGCAGCAGCAGAAAGGGCTGCACTTATTGCAAGAATGGCTGTTTTGAAGGAACGTCATGCATTGGAGGAACAGGAACGACTAATAAAAAGGAGGAAGGAACAGCTTGACCTGGAAACTGAGTTAGCTGCGTCTACTGCTAAGTTGGCAGTTCTGCAGGCTTCTGATGAACAGTGCACTTACTGATGGAATTAACTCTTATTTTGAAAAGGAAAAAAGGAAACGGACATCACTTACAAGTCTTAACGCCATGGCAAAGGAATACAAACCTGCAGCATGTAAAATAACGCAGCTGTCAGGATCTGTGCCATGTCTGTTTGTTTGGTGCTGTTTACTGTGCTTAGCCTCTTGATGGCGTGGAACCTGGAGGAGAGGTACAGGTGTTCTCTATCCCCCTGATTACCTGCTGAGGAGTATTTAAGGAGGAGGCTGCCAGCAACTCACAGCCAGAGTGTTGCTCTTAGTGGTACAGCTCAAGCCACATTACCTTTGTATTGACCTTGCCTTGTACTTTTGGTAATTTTGTATTTGTTACCTTGCAGGTTTACCTGAACCTGACTTTGCCTTCTGCATTGAACCCTGCCTGGATTACCATCTTCTGGAAAGAAGCTATTGAGCTCCATGAACAAAGACTCAAGCCTCTTATTACTTCATTGGATCACACCGGCTGGCAGCCTCCTGATTCCTTCGTTCCTTGGATCTCCTTCTACGAGCCCTGTCCACCCTCCTCCATTCACTGCACCAACTTCAGAAACTATTGGACCTACTAAACATCCTGGCACACCAGTTGATAGGTATTATTTAGTCAACTCAGAGGTAAGGAAACGACACAGTCAGTTATACTTGCGGCAAGGGTAGGTCACACTCTGCAGTGCAAAACTACAAAGTATTAACACTCCTCCCTCTTTATTTATACATGCTTGCTCACACACAGTTCAAACAACATTCAAGGTGTGTGTGTGTGTGTGTGTGTGGGGTCAGAAAGGTTAGGGTTCATGTGTCTTGATTTTAGAGAAAGGAGTGAGGATTGTGCCAGTCCCTAGATGTTGCTGATAATAGCATAACTCACCCTTCTCTCTTATCTCTTTGTCTATGACATGTGGGGGAAGAAAGCACTTAGAGCAGACACAAGTGATAAACAGTATAAAAAGTCATAAAAACCCTAACACCAGTATTCACCATCTCCTGTCTCACGGGTAAACAACCCCTTGGTCTCTCCACCCCCCCCCCCCCCCCCCCCCATCCCCCCCCCCCCTGGTGGATCTCTCCATCAAGCCAGTAAGGCAGAATTATTATTGAAGAATTTAGATCCAGAGTTATCCCTTGCTTACCGTTCTGTTTATTTTACAGTTGGTATCCGGGTTCCAGTTCCCTGCACATTTCATTACACTGTGAATAAACTCATTACTGTTAAACTCAGTCTCCTGAATTGCTTTCTGCATGTGGGTCAAATCTGTTCGAAACAATATGACAGAACACTCTGGCCAACCCGATTCAGCAGAAGCATTCAGGAGAACTCTTTCTGAACAACACCACCAAATTATAACTCATGACTCTTCCCTCCGTTCTCTTTTTGAACAGCAGAAACAAACCAATCGGCAGATTGAACAACTAGCCTCCTTGTTTCAGCAGACCTTGAGCAATTTCACCGCCCCGGCCATAGAGCCTCTCCGGTCTCTCAGCAACTTCCGCACTATCGTGATATCACTTCCCCAAATCCTGAAAAATTCTCCGGGGAGAAAGGGGATTGTAAGGGTTTCCTCCTCCAATGTACTCTTGTTTTCAATCGCTCCCCACAATCTTTTCCACATGATTCAGTAAAGATTTCCTTTGTTCTGGGGTTACTCACTGGAAAGGACCTGAGATGGGCAGAGGTGCGTTTTTCTAATTGTTTGGACTTTGGTTGTACATTCTCTGAGTTTAAGGAGGAGTTTCGACAGGTCTTCTCCTGTGAAAAAGATTTAACCGCTGTTGCTTGAAAATTATGGTCTATCAAACAGAGAAACCAGTCAGTTGCTGAGTTCTCCATTGATTTTCGCACCCTTGCAGCAGCCTCTGGATGGAATGACTGCGCTCTCAGAGCTGCTTTTTTCCAGTCCTTAAATGATCCGTTAAAGGATGAGTTAGCATTAGTCGACGAGCCCAAGACCTTGAATGGGTTAATCAAGTTAGCCTTCAGACTAGATAACCGAATGAGAGAGAGAAAAAGATCCCAGTTAGAACAGAGCACAGTTAGGACC
Organism: Girardinichthys multiradiatus; assembly: GCF_021462225.1. Lineage (NCBI taxonomy): Eukaryota > Metazoa > Chordata > Actinopteri > Cyprinodontiformes > Goodeidae > Girardinichthys > Girardinichthys multiradiatus. The sequence goes on from NC_061808.1 coordinate 39,785,524, forward strand.
CATCTCTCTAGCCAAACCACTGAAACTATTCGCCCCACCTCAGTTTCACATAATTCTGGAATAGAACCCATGCAGATCGGGCATACTCGGTTTCCCCTGAGGAAAAACTGAGACGCCGCCAATCTAACCAGTGTTTTTACTGTGGCTCATCTGATTATCTTCTTGCCAACAGCCCTATTCGTCCCTCGGGACCAAAAGGCCAGGTCCGTCAGTAAGTGAGGGGAGACTGACGGACCGTCCTCTTACCCCCAGACTTAGTTTGCCTGCCACATTAATTTCACACCGTCCTTTTCAGAATCTTTCTGCCCTTATTGACTCGGGTAGCGACCAGAACCTTATTGATCAGAGGTTGGTTAGTGAAGCTCAGATTGAGACTGAGCCACTCCCAACACCTCAGTTAGTTTCATCATTAGATGGACAAAAATTACCACGAATCACTCATTGAACCAAACCTTTGACTTTAATTCTTTCTGGAAATCATAGGGAGGAGATTTCTTTTTTAGTGTTTCCCATCTAATTAAATTATATTGTTTTAGGTTTTCCTTGGCTCAAAAAACATAACCCTCACATTAACTGGGCAGAAAGCCGAGTTGAATCCTGGTCCACTAACTGTCTTTCTTCTTGTCTACAGTCAGTAGTAGCATCACTCCCCTCTGAGTCAGGTCCTGCAGAAAATTAGATTTCTGATCTCTCTAACTTTCCTCCAGAGTGCCACGATCTCAGGTTTAGTTTTTAGTAAATCCAAGGGCTCATCATTGCCCCCGCATTGACCCTATGACTGTGCAATAAATTTGCTTCCCGGAGCCCCTCTGCCTTCCAGTAGGCTCTATAACATCTCAGGACCAGAAAGAGAGGTTATGGAGGACAGAGAGATAATACTACACCCGTTAATCAAACTTTTGACAGGTGAACCTTTGAACTTAAGGGGGGTCATGGGGTCATGGGGGCGGGGAGGTCATTGGGTCAACAGGGGTGTGTCTGAGGGGCGTAACCGTGCGTGCTGATTGGTTGTCGTCATTAGGGGCGATACCCTAAATGAACCAATTATAATACAGGGGTGTGTATGATATAAATAGAACAAGACAAATATGGTATTATCAGAAACTGTATGGCATCAGCACCAATTAAAAATAGAGGGGTGTGTTTGTAAGCCTCGTTAAACCTTAAATAACCCAATGAAAACAATGGGGCTTGCTTTAGTGTTTGCTTTAAATACAGGCATAAAATTCTGCACTTTACATGCAGCATTCGTTGGAAAAGAACACCCGCTCAGCAATGGTTAGAGTTAAGAGAGTTAATCGTCAAGCGGAGGAAAAACGCATGAACAAGCAACTGCATCATCTATATCATCTACATCCTCATCTGAGATACCTATCGGAATTCCTTTCATAACATACTCTACCGATGATGAGGATCCAACATCAACTTCAACAACCACGGTTGAAAATCAGACCTCGGGTGAGCAAAGAGGTACATCAGTTCTGTGCAAAACCCCAGTGACCGTCTACCAGCATTCATCCCGTGAATTGAATGCTCCTAAGAAATCAACATACTATAATCTGCAAGGTACAAAGACCCCCGTTCGACACTCTGCAGGAAGAATGGTCTTTGGAGCCTATGGCCTGTGTGGTAGCTGGGGTTATATTTTCATGTATGAAATAGGAGAGCTTTGCCTGTATCAATTGGATCAAGACGAGGTATTTAATGGATCATTGGCTGTGTGTACTCTCACCCACAGCGACTGGGCTGTGTTAAGGCTTGCAATCCCGCACCTTAATGATAGCCCTGAAACAGTCTCAATGCAGGAGAGGGAGGATGAAGAAGAAGAAGAAGAAGAAAATGAACTGTCTCCTCGACCTGCAAAACGGGCGAGAATGTTTCACATGCCATCCAATGTTGAAATAGCTGAGAGAGAACCTCTCTTTAGCGCAGTGGGGGGGTCAAAAACCACAGAAAATGGTCGCTGGTCTTTTCGGGCAAGCAGACACAAGAACAACCGGACGAACCCCTCAGTTCTGTTTGTGTTGGAGGCGTTCAACCAGGACTGTGGCATATTCAAAACAATGCTGGCTCTGCCGTTTGAAGCTTGGGCAGAGAAGATGAGTGAAATTGGACAGCGTCTTTCCAACCTTTTCCATAACTGACGCAGTATATATATATATATATATATATATATATATATATATATATATATATATATATATATATATATATATATATATATATATATATATATATATATACCTTCAACATTGGACTGTATCATCTACCTTCCCTGGACCTCTTCTCACCATCCACCTCAACGTCCTCATTCTCTGAGACCCACTTCAGTCCTGCATCACTTACAGGATACAACATGAAAATGTATCAACCGCCTTCTCCAGACCTCTACTCACCATCGCCGCTATTCATGGCTTAGTCTGTAGACGCAAATGTCCTGCCTGAAGACAAGAAGGTGGTCGTGGAGGATGAGGTAGCTACTCACCCTCTCCCAAAGCCCCTACACAGACCCTGAAACCGATGCAGGACCCTCAGCCTTCAGCTGAGGATGAGAGTAACCAGGGGGAAGAAATTGACGGTTGGTTCTCAACCACCCTCATCAATACAGTGAAAACAGCGATACTTCATTTATTCAACATAACCTCTTTGAACTATCTCAGAGAAACCTGCTACGGGTGCATAACGAACCACCCGAGCCAGCGTCAGCAGCAATGCCTGGAGGTATTGGGGAGGATTATTACCAAGTCAACTTTCAACGCATCGTGCGACGACTCGTAACCCCCAAACTCGTTCCTGCTATTCAGAATCTTCTGATACTTCGACGCATACAAGCGGATGACTTCAGAGTGAAAACTATTGCAGAGACGGTTTTATATGAACTGAAAGGATGGGCTTCAGATGATGAAGAAAGTATATTATAGCCCTTCAAATCCGGGAAGTTTTGGGTGTATAGATAGGCTGAGAAGGGTTATGCAAGATGAAAGGGGAATGGATTCATGTATCCGAACCAAAACTGGCTACTTTTCCGGCAGATATGAAGGCCGGTTTCTATCACCTATACTGTTACAGCGACGTGGTCCGCCCGCAAATAGTAGGCGACACTTTTGCACCTTTGCGGCGGACCATCAAAGTACAAGGCAAATTTAGTGATATGGTTACTCTGACGTTTAACCCCGCCCACTACCTTCCAGTTTCCAGAAGACATATTGAAAATATCAATATAGAAATTAAATCGGACTAAAACGTTCCTGTAAATTTCGTCTACGAAAAGACCATCATAAGACTACACTTCAGACCGGTGATATTACAACGTAGCTTGAGATAATTTTAATTTTGTTTTTATTTTATTTTATTTTTGTATAAACTATTCCACAGATATATATAACATCTAAGACCAATTGGTTATCATTCATATTACCCTGATCCTTCAACACTGCATCAAGCAGGCAAGAGAGAACATGGCACATCTAAGTCTGAGACGTGATCCGAATTGGACTTACTATGTAAGTCAATCAGGCGGTAATCTGCCAGGTTTTTATGGGGCTCCGGCAATGTACGGACGTGGAATTGGATCATTATTTTCAAAATTATTTCGCTTCGTATCCCCTCTGGTTAAAAAAGGATTTGCTATTGCAAAACCCCATTTGAAAAAAGCTGCATCAAATATAGTTTCTGATGTCATAGGTAGAGCTGTGAAATTATGGTTTTATCCAAAAGACCCAGAACAAGACCCCCTGGTGATCGTTTAAGGATGGTTAAAAAACAATGGCAAGCACGTTTGTCAGTTGGAGCTGACAAACGAAGAGGAAGGAAGTCTTCCGCAAGTTTTGATATATTTAGATAATGGCTCTTTTACATAACAAATCATCAGAGTGCACGCTGGCAGAGTTGGACTTATTTTCTGCCCCAATGATGCAGCTATCAATTGAAGATAAAATTTACACCGATATCCAGCCTTTATCAGCAATCACTGACGGAGGCCCGATCGAGTTTTTCATTCCGGGAGACGGAGAAAAGTATCTAGATCTCAATGATACGCTGTTGCATCTCAGAGTGAAAATTACTAACGAGGATGGAACAAACCTGCCGGATGATGCACTTGTAGGGCTCATCAACTACCCGTTAAACACCATCTTCAGTTAGTGTGATGTCACTCTCGGAGATCGATTGATTTCACAATCCAGCGCTACACATCCATATAGAACCATGATTGAGACATTGTTAAACTTTTCTGAGGATTCTTTAAAAAGCCAGTTTAACTCTGGTCTTTTTTATAAAGACACAGCTGGGGCTCTGAACTCTATTGTTACAACTAACGGCCCTAACCAATGTCTTAACAGCAGAGCAGGCTTTACGGCAAATTCCAGGGAGGTACATCTCCTAGGTCCCCTGCATGCAGACATATTTTTTTGCGAGAGACTTCTTTTAAACTCTGTTGACCTTAAAATTAAACTTACAGGTCCTTCTCAAAAAATTAGCATATTGTGATAAAGTTCATTATTTTCTATAATGTAATGATGAAAATTTAACATTCATATATTTTAGATTCATGGCACACTAACTGAAATATTTCAGGTCTTTCATTGTCTTAATACGGATGATTTTGGCATACAGCTCATGAAAACCCAAAATTCCTATCTCACAAAATTAGCATATTTCATCCGACCAATAAAAGAAAAGTGTTTTTAATACAAACAACATCAACCTTCAAATAATCATGTACAGTTATGCACTCAATACTTGGTCGGGAATCCTTTTGCAGAAATGACTGCTTCAATGCGGCGTGGCATGGAGGCAATCAGCCTGTGGCACTGCTGAGGTCTTATGGAGGCCCAGGATGCTTCGATAGCGGCCTTTAGCTCATCCAGAGTGTTGGGTCTTGAGTCTCTCAACGTTCTCTTCACAATATCCCACAGATTCTCTATGGGGTTCAAGTCAGGAGAGTTGGCAGGCCAATTGAGCACAGTGATACCATGGTCAGTAAACCATTTACCAGTGGTTTTGGCACTGTGAGCAGGTGCCAGGTCGTGCTGAAAAACGAAATCTTCATCTCCATAAAGCTTTTCAGCAGATGGAAGCATGAAGTGCTCCAAAATCTCCTGATAGCTAGCTGCATTGACCCTGCCCTTGATAAAACACAGTGGACCAACACCAGCAGCTGACACGGCACCCCAGACCATCACTGACTGTGGGTACTTGACACTGGACTTCTGGCATTTTGGCATTTCCTTCTCCCCAGTCTTCCTCCAGACTCTGGCACCTTGATTTCCTAATGACATGCAGAATTTGCTTTCATCCGAAAAAAGTACTTTGGACCACTGAGCAACAGTCCAGTGCTGCTTCTCTGTAGCCCAGGTTTGGGGAATGCGGCACCTGTAGCCCATTTCCTGCACACGCCTGTGCACGGTGGCTCTGGATGTTTCTACTCCAGACTCAGTCCACTGCTTCCGCAGGTCCCCCAAGGTCTGGAATCGGCCCTTCTCCACAATCTTCCTCAGGGTCCGGTCACCTCTTCGCGTTGTGCAGCGTTTTCTGCCACACTTTTTCCTTCCCACAGACTTCCCACTGAGGTGCCTTGATACAGCACTCTGGGAACAGCCTATTTGTTCAGAAATTTCTTTCTGTGTCTTACCCTCTTGCTTGAGGGTGTCAATAGTGGCCTTCTGGACAGCAGTCAGGTCGGCAGTCTTACCCATGGTTGGGGTTTTGAGTGATAAACCAGGCTGGGAGTTTTAAAGGCCTCAGGAATCTTTTGCAGGTGTTTAGAGTTAACTCGTTGATTCAGATGATTAGGTTCATAGCTCGTTTAGAGACCCTTTTAATGATATGCTAATTTTGTGAGATAGGAATTTTGGGTTGTCATGAGCTGTATGCCAAAATCATCTGTATTAAGACAATAAAAGACCTGAAATATTTCAGTTAGTGTGCAATGAATCTAAAATATATGAATGTTAAATTTTCATCATGACATTATGGAAAATAATGAACTTTATCACAATATGCTAATTTTTTGAGAAGGACCTGTACAAGAGTCAACGATTATTTTTGTCTCATGGGAGCAAGAGACTCCGCTTACAAACTCAGGATATTAGGAGCCTCTCTTTTCATCAAAAAAGTTATCGTCTCTCCAGCTGTACGACTGGGTCACACTACAGCTTTAATGAAAGCAATGCTCTCTATCCACTTTCACGTGTGAATGTAAAAACATATTCCATCCCTGAAAATTCAAGGGTGTGCACCCAAGAGAATCTTTTCTTAGGCGTCTTTCCCAAATATGTGGTGATTGCATTACTGGATCATGACGCTTTTACAGGAACATGCGATCTCAATCTGTCTGACTTTAATCATTTTGATATGGAATATTTAGCTTTGTGTAAGGATGGTAGACAAATTCCAGCTAAGGCCTTCCAGCCCAATTTTAACCAAGGCAATTCAGTGAGAGAGTATTACAACTTGTTTACGGCTACAGGACGACATCTTCCGCTGAGTATAATATGTCAAGAATTTAATCAAGGATACTCTCTATTCACATTTAATCTTAACCCGGGCGAGGACGCAGATGCTCTATCTCCAGTTTCCAGTGGGAATTTAAGAGTGTAAATGCGCTTCAGAAACCCGTTGCCTCATACCACCACGCTGATCATCTACGCTTGTTATGACTCTATTTTAGAGATTGATTCAAAGAGGCGTGTGCTGGTGGATTATTATTAATCTAATCAGACATGAATAATTGTGAAATTGAGAACCTGCGGCATCATCTGCTGGGAGATTTGTTTTGTGGTGTGTGGCCGTGCGGCCAGCTGCCGCTGCTAGCTGACAAATTCCCAGGGCCGGCCTACTTTATTGTGAACACACATCCTTCACACATGCCTGGAGAACACTGGCTAGCTCTGACTTTGGAAGAGAATGGTAAAGCCAGCTTTTTTGACTCTTATGGATTCTCTCCGGATTTCGAGTTCTACCCGTCAAGTATCGTAACATTTTTAGAAGACAGATCCTCAAAAATATTGTATCATAATAATCAGCTTCAAAACACTCTGTCCACAGTGTGCGGTCACCATTGTATTTTTTAATCTATGCCATTAATCAAAGTTGTACATTTTATACTCACGGAACATGCTCTTTGGAGATGTTTCTGCATTATTATGGAATTTAAATTGTCATGTGTTTTTTTTGTTTTTTTTCATTGTTTGTTTTTTCTTATGATTTAATATTTGTGTAATGACATCATATGTTGGTGTGTGAAGTAGTGAACGAAGCTAGACTTGAAAATATAATCAATAAAGATTTTATTCAATAAAAGAAATAGGCTACATATTTCATTTTCTTATAACGGTTTATGGTGAAAATGTAATCCATTAGTAGTGTCGTCTTACGAAGAGACTTTTTTGACTTCCCATCAGCATTTTTTGGATTTTCCAGCTCGGATCTCGACCAATGGGGAGAAAGAGTTATCTGCTTTCTTCTTCTTGTTCTTCTCTGCTTAACGCTGGGGGGTGCTTCAGCAGTTTCAATAGATGTACCCTCGCCATCTGTTTTGAACCATCTATATTCATCACGAGCATAAGGGTTAATGACTGAAGATATGGGAATGTTTACCTCTGACAAGGTATGTAGAAAGTCTAACCATCCTCGGGGTAGCGGTCCTCCATATTTTTTAAACAGAAGCATGAGATCATGTGGGACCCCTTTACAACATTCCCTTTAAATACAAATTCACCTCGCGAAGTCCAACTCTCACTTCTTTCGGATAATTTCTTCAAAATGTACTCGGCATTTTTACGGTTATGCTTCGGTAGGCTTTTCAGTACATCCGTAACAACCTGATTCTTAGGGGCCTTGTCCTGCCCCGGGCCTTGTTTTTCTTGGGACCACTCATGCTCAGGAACCTCGCTCGATGTGTCACGCTGAAGCGTCAAACTGTTCTTCTTTCACACCTTGCTTGAGTAGAGTCAGATACCTCTGCAAAAGTGCATCATATTTCTTGATTTTTTTCATAAGAAGTCAAACCGGGCTCGTTTAATATCGCTCTCATTTCAGCATCCAAATTCTCCTCCGCTGTCTGTCTGATGGACGTGTCTGACTGGGTCAGACGCTTGAATTGATGAGGGGAAATGAGAAACATCTTCTGCGATGTTCTGAGAGACATTATCTCCTGATAATTCCACCCACTAGGTTACCGATCAAGGGTGCAAGAGCCGTTAAGATGGGGAGAATAAAACCACCTCCCTGGTTTTTGAGAGCCAGCTGTTTACGTTTGATACCAGTTCTTTTATCAGCCAACAACCTGATGATTTTTCTTTGCTTCTTCAATTTCCGGTGTTGAGAGGTTGATAGTTTAATGTTACCTTTTAAAACATTCAGAGCAATCTCACACAGAGCCTGAAGAAAGTTGGGAGAGCAGTGTGCGAGAATATCTTTAAGTTTCTGTGAACTGGCTTTGTACAGAGCTCTGAATAACGGGACATTCCTTTTTATACGCGCAGACATGATGACTTACTTTGTTTTGGGGACATACACAGCAGGCCACTGGTGAGGAAGTATGCCCGTTCTCAGTCTGAAATGTTCTGGGCAGGTAGGCGTGAAATCAATGATTAAATAACCATGAGCTTTTCTCGTCGCATCTTCAACTCTCCAGGAAGACACCCTTTTGCAATGGAAACATTTGGCGGGCCAGTATATTCAACTGCAGTTTATCTCTCGGGTTTTTAAACAACACCATATAATTAGCGTTCAGGCTGATGGTGCGACTGAACTTTCCCTGATGAGAAACATTCTGAGTCAACATCATGACTCTCATATTACGATGGCGACGAAACTGGGTAAAGACCTTCATCACGTTTTCATCATCTGAGGCTTGGGCAATAACATAATCTAAAATAACCAGATGATTCTGATCAGGAGGAAACAGGTTTTCATCTTCAAAAGAATGAGGCAATCCTTCCACAAAGGTAATATTTTTATTCATCTTCTGCAATTCAGCATACATGGGCTGAAAAGAAGTGTAAATCCACACAATATTTTCAGGAGCAACATCCATGACATGGTTACAATTTTGTAAAATACTTTTAACAAAGAGAGTTTTCCCGCAACTGCTGGGTCCAACAATCAAACATGAGAAAGGTGCTCTAAATCTAGGATCAAAATCAACCTCCTGTTGTTACGACTTGCAAGATATAGGACCCCAGAATGCAGACTAGAAGGCAGCATGTCGGTAAGTAAAAAGGTTTTAATGACAAAAAAACAAAAACTCACTCACAGCAGGAGGCAGGAACAAAACAACAAACAGGCAGGCGAGACAGGCATGGCATGATCCAAAAACAAGACTTGAGCATGAAAAATGTTTCCGTTAGCATTTACATAAGGGTACAGAGATGTGTAATCCACATAGTGTACAGTTTCACCCGGCCCCGCTGTGTACCTCAACCTCATAGGGCAGGTGCGTCCACCATACAGAGCATCTCGGGGTGATAGCGGTTTGGGTGCGTTAACTTTCTCAAGAAAGCTGATCACCCCCGGTTCTGATTTTTTCATTTCAGTCCACTCATGCTCCCAGATGACCTCGAGGCGAAGGCCGTACACAGTTTGGAGTACCTTGCTTCTCTCAACAGTACAACTGTTCGAATGCGACCCCTCTCAAAGGACACTTGTCATGAGGCATGTAACACTTTTTACAGCCGTGGAAAAAACAGCCGTAAAATTTAATTGCAACTTTGACACCGTTAATCTCTGCATACCCATCCTCAGAATATGGACCAATTGCACTGCAAGGCTGAATGTAACACTTATGATCATCGCATGTAATGTCTAAGCCTGGGAGGTACATTTTCACCGCAAATACAGCATTTTACACGTGTGGTTTATCCAGTTTACTGATTGGAATAACGTATATCCTTTTACACATCTTGCAGTTTTACCAACTCACAGTCACTCATAGGCCTGTCAGCACTAGGTCTGTTGCGTGGTTCCCTATGTCTGCTGAAACATAAAGAATTGTGACAGATTCTTTGACAGCCTGCACAGGCGACAGGTTCGTTAATTTCACGCGTACATTGATATGTGTGACACACTGGACAATAACCTTCACAGTGATGTGTGTTTGTATTTTCATAGCCGCTGTAACAGTATCCACAGATATATCTGCACCCCATAAAACCTTTGAGATGTTTTATTCCATAGTAGTGACCTTGAAATAACAGCATAAACCGAGGGTTTGAACGATCGGGAAAACTGGTCTCAAATTTACACAGAGCTGTAGAGCCTGTGGTTCTGTGACTACAATTTCTCTTCAGAATGTTTTCATATTTACCAATATCACTAAAAGTAATTGCTGTTTGCTCATCGAGGCCTGCCTAGTCCTGCCATTTCCCCTCCAGCTCTAAAGCCTGATTATCAGTAAGCTCAGGGTCAGATGTGTGCTAGGGAGATTGTAAAGCATAACTGATTACCGGTATTATCTACAACATACAGGTGACGCATTTTCTTATTAATCAGTTCACAGTCTAACGTTCCTGTAGCCTTACGTTTAGACCCTCCTACTGGATCATTAACTACCTGAAGAACAAAATCCAGGTTATTGTCTACAGGCACATCAGCATTTGACTGTACTAAGTCGTCCAAAAACTCCTCGAAAGCAGGCAGGATCATATTTCCATCATCAGTAACAGTAAATGTGACGTGACGATTGAGATTTTCACCCACTAATTCCAGCTGCACAACGTCGTTACGTCTGGTTAAAGATCTTGCGGCGTCGGCTAATTCAATGAAAATACGCGTGAGGTTTGTATAGAATGCTGCAAGATCTGGAGCGTTCCCTGAACAGGGCGGTGTTCAGGTTCAACAACCGCTGGAGGATCTCGCCCTATTTGATCAGAGCTGACTGCTACCTCCTGATTAAAATTACCCCCATGCTGATCAGCATTGTGTGATGTTGAAGGATTTTGATTACTGTCAGGCAGAGACGGAGTATTTAAATTTTCAAGAATCTGGTCTAATAAGTTTAAATTTTGGTCAGGTGGAGACGGTCTGCTTAATTCTTCGATCGCCTGATCTAATAAGTTTAAAAAGTCACCGTGCTGATCTTCATTGTAGTTGTTAACAGGAGCTGCCTCATCCTCTGAAACATGTGCATTTCATTAAGCTCAGCTACTGAATTCTTTATTTCATCCAGGGCAAGTCTGGTTCGGTTATCCATTTATATGAGCATAAAAAAAATCAAACAAACCAACAAACAAAAAAAAACACAGTGATCAGTTCAGTTTAAGCTTTATTTCGACGGTCCGTCGAAATAAAGCTTGTGAGGCCTTCTTTCTGCGAGGTTGCTGTCCGGGTCTGGATCGAATCTGCCCTACCATCAACGTTACCTCTGTAAAGAGAATGAACAACAAAAAATATATATTGAAGTAAACAAATTAAAGCTGAAAAAAAATGGGAATTCAAATTAATTCAGTAGATAAAATAAGAATTAAACATACCGCTCATTAAACCTCTCACAAGCGTTGCTCTGGTATGCAGAGCAGAGAGCCGCTGCCTTTTGGCCGGGGTTAAATATTCTGTAAAAACAAAATAAAATAAAGTTTACCTTATGCTGCGCAGCACAGCGCTCATAAATAAACGCTAATAATAGTTTTTAAAATAAGCGAGTTTTTTAAGGGGGAAAGTGAACCCCAATAACTTTATTACTTGTAGGTTCATAAACGAATTTTGAAATACTATAACTTACTGTGCGATAAAACCTCCAGATTTCGCTTCTTGTTGAACTGGACTGATGCGCTTGTGTTGAACGCTGTCTTGATCTTTGAAAAGTGACCTTCTGGTGGGCGGCTTCAGGGTCGCATCTTTGGGTGAATCTGTAAACAGATTTATATGATATTATTGTATTGAACTATGCTTGCTTAAAAAAATAAATAATAATATATATATATATATATATATATATATATATATATATATATATATATATATATATATATATATATATATATATATATATTATTGTTATTTTTACTTTATTTTACTCACCTTGCTGCTCCACAGCTGATGGCTGTACTCCAAGTTTGTTATTGGCTTTAGTTTGCTTGATCAAATCTGCTGCTGCTTCTTCTTCTTTCAGAGATACGTTCTCTGTCAAATCTGTAAACAGTTTTATCTGAGGATTAAAACAAGTCTCTAATAATGCATTCACCGCAAAGAAAAACAGACTTTGGGACTTTACTTTCTGGCCCGGTAGCAGCTGGCAACTTATCCGGTGTGTTTTCAGGGGAAATGATAATTTGCGGAGGCGTATTTAACGATTCAGATTCTCTTTCTTTGTTAGAAGAAAGTACAGATGTGATCGGATCTTCTTTTTTTGAGATAAGTCGTCTTCTCAACTTTGACTGTCGGGGGGTAAGGTCGATTCCAGCCGCTGACCCCTCCAACGTCATCATTCGGGTTTACCTCTCTCACCAAATCTATAAATTTGTTCAATGTTAGCTGATTTATTCGTTAACTATAAAATATTGTTGCACTTAACATTACTTACCATATTCCGATTGTGTCAAGATGAAATCCTCATGATTATTAGTGGTGAGTTCTAAGACAAAGAAACAATATATATATATACAATATTAGAGAACATTCACATGCATTTAATGATTTCTTAAAGATGAATACTTACTTCTAAAGATGGCATTGTACTTCTGAGAATCATTAGAAGCAGATGCAGCAATTTCTTCGTTTCCTGAAATATGTACCGACATATTTTTCTTGTTAGTACTGGTATTTTCAATGTAACAAGTGTTGAAGCACCCCACCAAGGGGTCTTCTGCGTGTTCGTTTATTCACCGTAAGCTGAAAGAATTCACAAGACATTATAATAAATCACACGGAGACAGCTGTATGTTATTCAAATACCTGGACCAGGGAAGCTCTCGCATGTGGTAACACAACACACACCGAGACGACTTCGAAGCTTCTCACTGGGGTCCTTGGTTTTATTAAAACACACATGAAACTGGGCAACGCCCTGTTCTACAGTTTTTTCACACATATAGTTACATACATACTTTCCGGCTTACCATATTTAGAAAGTCATCATCCTGCTTACTTTTCCTGCACCTGCACTCTGCTTTTCTGCTGATATGAGAAGGGAGTACCAAGCTGTTAATCTTGTCCCATCCTTCCCCCACCAACAGTTCCACATTCTTTTGTGCTCCACCAACTTCAAGGCCAAACTTGTGCAATATCTATTCTGCAGGCCACACAATGTTTTACACTTACATGTTATACATTTTATTTCACCCTGGTTATGAATATAATAATAATAATAATAATGCACACACATAATATATCTCCACAATTTCCCCCTTTTGAAGTCACCTATGTGACTTCACCACTACTTGGAGATGCTAAATAAAAGATTTTAACAATCATTACAACCTGTGGAGCAGAAGGAAATGTTTGTCATCATGCTTTTTTACCCTGCCTCCAATGCCATGCCATGTGCCCAGGGACTATTGCCTGTCGGGCCTTTGTAGTCCCAAGGATGCTTACAACCTTCTAAATCTTGACAGAGAGTCCTGACCCCTCTAACTGGAGGGTGTCGATCCGTGCTTTATTCTATAGTCTTTCAAATTTTGCCAATATAATATTCTACCATCCTTATGTTCCCTAGACAGTATATACATATCATACGCCCTGTAAATTACACTTACGGGTTAATCTTTGTCCTCCTCCTCGTTAGCATCCACAGGTAACCATAATAGCTACAAAAACAGCAATGGAAATAAACAATGACATAATCAACCCTTTCATCCAGTCTTCTAATGGATTGTCTATTCCTGAGTGCTCATGCATAGTGGTTGAAAGTGTTTTTAATCCTTCTAAAGCGTTTGAGACGGAACCATCAGGTGCAGTGTTGTTGGGAATAAAAGTGCAACACATATCCCCGAACATCGAACAGACGCCCCCTTTTTCTGCTAACAACATATCTAATGCCATTCGGTTTTGCACAGCCATGAGGGAGGTTGGTGCCAATTGTTCAGACAGGCCTTCTACTGCATCCCTGGTTAGGTTAGCTAGACGTAAAACATTGTAATGGATGTAGTTGATGCGGTCTACGTTTTTATTGAGAGTAACATGGAACAAAGCTGTTATAATGGGGATATTTTCAAAGCCTGCTGAGACTTGATCCACTAATTTATATTCATTAGGTACGCCTTGAGGAACTCCTATTGCATCAATGTAAGTGAGTGAGTCTTTGCTTAAGTCAAAGGTGTTTGCGCTCCGTTTTATGATATGTCTACGCCTTCTCCTAGTTAAAGCTGTGCTTTGGGTGTGTGTTGAAGGAAGATACTTAAGGTCTTTTCCTAACAAGAGGAGAGGTGCCTGCAACCTAACCATGGCACACACTCCAATAGTATTATTTTGGATCCTAGTCAGAAGGTGGTGTCCTCCACAATAATAATAAAGTCCTGATCTTACCCAAGGACCTATCGCTGAGCCTGACACAGTGGAGTTGCACCAATCGCGAGGAATTTCCCCAACATTCACCTGCAGGGTTTTGGAAGTGAAGTTAAAGCAAGTGTATGTGTCATTTCTCCGTAGAGGGGTAAAAGGGCCAGCCCTGGTTTTGTTGGCAATGGGTGGAGCGCTGCGTTTTGATACTTTATTGTCTGGATGACTGGAGCATGCTTGGAAAGGCAGTTCAAAGAATAATCCAAAAATCAATGTAACAATGAAGAATGCTAAAACACCTATACCTACCATGACCCAACCCTTAAGGGGCCTGGGTCCTAGATTTTCACCTCCCATTCGTTTCGAAGGTACCTGCAAAGGAAGATGAGGATTAACAATATGGTGAAACACAAAAGACCTTTTTATTTTTTTATTTTTTTTAAAGTTCAGAGTGTTCAGTTCAATTCTCGGTGGGAGAGCAGCTACGACCAGGAGCTAAGTGGTCTCACCAGGGGATTATTCTGCCCCTATTTGGTGGGACCACTGATTTAACGGTGCACCTAAGGTGTAGACTAACCTTTAGGTGTAAATGAACGCTTTCTCACCCTAGGGGATTATTCTGCCCCTTGAATTGGGTGAGAAAGATCTTCTGGTGTGCTGGTGTTGTCCTTCAGGTTCTGCTGGACCTCTGGCAGCAATCTCTGTGGTGCCTCTGTTGCTGCACACTGGCTCCAAAGATACCACGTGTCTCCTTTGCCCTTGACCCTCACCGCATGTGAGGTTCTCTCTGTGACCTGGAATGGACCTGTCCACCTGGGCTCTGACCACTTCCTTTGGATCACCTTCAGCAGGACCCACTCAGCTTTGGACGTGGTTGGCTGAGGTCCCTCGGTTGGTTTCTCTGGAACCTATTTTGAGAACTCTGTAACCAAAATTAAGTTGGTGTCTGAGGTGTCCTGCCAGTCCCCAGCTGCCAGAGAGTGCTTTACCACTCCTCTCAATTCCTTAGTTTGATACTCAGGATGCAAAGAAAGAGAAACATGAGGAACAGCTTCATCCGACAGTAAATATCATTCTACTTCATCAGGTGTTAAATCAACTGTTGCAGCCACACCCTCAAGAGCCACATAAACATTTTTGGATTAAATAAACCATGTCCTACCTTCTACTGTTTCATTAAACAAATCTGGTACCATTCAGTGTGACAACGGTTGTAGAACAGAGTGACATGGGGCGGGTCAGGCGGAGAGGTGTAGGGGCAGACTTTGAATCCAGGGTTTCCACAGCTGATACACCGAGAAGATGCTGCTTGGAGAAGAAGGTGTGGTCAACAGTGTCCAGTAGATGTCAGCATATGCCTCTGCAACTGGGTGTACAAATATTGTCCATGCTGAAGCATTTGTCCACATGCCAAAAAGGAACCATCTGGAAAAGTTACCGTTAACCCATCAGTACCACACAACACTGATGCTCCCAGCTTCACTAATAAGTCTCTGCCCAGCAAATTAGCAGGTGTGCTGGGTAAACACACTAAAGGGTGAGTTACTCTCTGAGTCCCAATCTGAACAGGAAGAATCTGTGTAGCCCCTGAGAAGCCCATCACAGAAACAGTCTTGGTAGAGAGCAGTGGTTTAGGAGGTTGCTGTGTTATGGTGGAATAAGTAGCTCCAGTGTCCACTCAAAAATTCAGACAGTTCTCTCCCACCTTTGCAGGCAACGTGGGATCTGCTGTGCCCACGCTGCACAGTTGTAGCACACATCTCCCAGTGCCCCGCTGGCTCCACCCCTTCCTCTGGGTGCTCCGCACCATCCACCATGACCAGCCGACCACCAACATGCCATCTGCCTCCACGACCGGGGACATTGTACCTGTAATTATTCAAATGGATAGGGTGCAAGAGGGAGTACCCCCCTGCTTGCCACTGATCAGTCATAGACATAGGGGTGTGTGCTGTTGGAGGAACAGGTTGAGCTGCAGCTAGCATTACATTTTCAGTTATATCATTTTTCTCTTATTGGCCTCTTGCAGCTGCAATTTAAGGAGCTGATTCTGTAGCTGCTCTTTCTCCTCTTTTCTTTTTCTCTGCCTCCTGAGCTATTGTTTTCCTTAATCTTTAACTGAACCCCTAATAATTTAGAACTTAGTTCTATTAGTTTATTTATAAAATGAATTCCATTATCTGACCTTATAATCTGTGGGATACCATATGTGGGGAAGAAATGTGTAACTAGGTTAATCTATTACCAATAGGCAATATTTCTTCCCTCGTGTTTGCAACAAATTATGCATGATCTGCAAAAATTCTTTGCATAATCAGAAACATTTATAGTGTAGGATTAATGCTTTACCAGATGTGACATATTCCCCCTTTGACACGTGGGTCTTCCCCATGTGTCACTGTAGCCGCTTTGTATTTATTTCAAGTAACTAAAGTTTGTTTCAATTAACTCAAGTTTTCTCTATTTCAGTCCAGTCCAGTAATTCTGTTAAGGTTTATTTCATCTTGTGTTAAGTTTGAGTCTAACTTGATAATTTTGAACCTGACTGGAAAACGTCTAAACATCTGTTAAAATCTTTTTGTTTTACCATAGAGAACTGACCTAATATTATTATGGTAATGTTGAGGACTCTAATTTTTACATAACATGAAACAGACATTTATTTCACAAAAACAGAAAGTCAAATACAGACATTTGGCCACATGAAAGTTTAAATAACCTGTTTGTAAAAGAATTGTGAAAAATTGAAGGCGGGTCTATGAACTGTCTTATGGTTATCAGTATTTTCAATACAGGTAGAACTTTTGCTATTTTTATATGATTTTCTGGAAAAGATTCTGGAAACCTTATTAAGATATAAGTTTGGCAATGATCATCAGAACATCAGACCTTTATTAGCGCTTTTAAGGTCCCTCAAAGATGCATTACAATGAAATCAGTCATTCCCATTCACACACATTCACACACTACTTACTTATTTTTCTGTCAGAGTAATTTTTATTTGCAAAAATGTTAACATAATTTGACTTCTATTATTCTTAAAATGCACATTGTTTCCTCATAACCCCTTTTGGATGAAGGCTGTCAAGGTCTGTTTTGAACGCTTCAATTCTTTTTTTTTTTATTCACCAAGAATCAATAAGGTGGTCTTAGTGGGTCCACCTTAAAGGTGTTATCATTGTCAGGTCAGTGAGGTTCATAAGTCAGTCAGAACCTTGGTCATTTGTTCTGTGCACATAATGTTTATGATTAGTCAGCAAAACTTCCACCTATAGGAGAAAAAATGATTGTTAATGAATGAGCTGCATTTCCTAGGAACACTGTCTTCCTCCTGGATGAGCATCACCTGTTGAAAAACTTTCATCATTGTTTGTTTCACATATTCAATCAGATCTTTATATTATACCAGTAGGTGAAGTTGTTAGTATCTCATGTAGACTGACATATACTGTTGCATTTGGAGAAGATCTCAGATTAAATAAACATAGTTAGAGCTTCAATCCAGGTTCATTTTGTGTCTGCAGACTTTAGCCAATTTTTTTTATTTTTTATTTTTAGACATAAAGAGCAAGATTCAAAACATTTTCAAAAGGCAGATTGTGGCAGAATGTAGACAAAACTGCTTATTGATTGACAAAATAACATTCAAGCACACAATCACCATATTAAAAGGCTCTACTTCTAGAGAATCACTAAACTTCTGGGGTCCGGTTTTGGCCCGCGGACCTTGAGTTTGACACATGCAGAGGTAGAGTTACAATCTTTATCAGACCTTTCAGCAGAGACAGGCTTCTGCTGTTTGCAGAAGTTTTATCTTTGTTTTCAGGCAGCTGCATCTCTTTGTCAAGGTCGTTTCACAGAGCTGAAATTTAACTTCTCTCAAAGAGGAAAAATCAAGAATGAACACAATCAGAGCCAAATATGGAATTATTTCCCTGTAAAATGAATCTTTTGCATTTAATCATGGTATTGTTGGTAGTATAACATTCACCACTCAGAAAAGTATTGGCATGTCTGGAACTGTCAATTAGTTTAATGCCACCAGGGAAAATTTTAAATCTAATAAATCACCAACGATTCTGTATGCAAAACTAATTCTTCAAACTATCTCATTAACCTTTTAATAGTAAAACACATAAATCTAAAAGTCATGCTACATCCTTAATTATTATACAAAAAAACATGTTTTTAAGGCAACAATCACTACAAGCATTTTGATTCTATTGTCTCTTAAACAGTGTTAAAACTCAGGAAGGGAGGTGCTGAGCGTTACCATGACAACAAAGGCATGAACCAACCTGGTAGGTGGGCGGAGTCAGGCAGAACTAACCTCTGATGGGCAGCCTATGGGCGGACCCACAGTTTCTTCATTCCAACCCATCTTAGTGAACCTTAAACTGCAAAACTGTTAACATGCACCTACCTCAGAAACAAGCTGCTTCTTAACTCTCCTGAAAACTCAAAGTTTTAATCAATCTGGGATTTAGAAACATTATTCTAAACATGGATTATTGTGTCATACAACATATAAACAAACATTAATTCCAACAAAACAAAGACAAAACATCAAAGACAGACAAATGGCCAAATTTGAAGCTTCAAGAATTAAAAGAAATTTTTAACAATCTCTTTTCAGAATATGTTTTCTCAGCCATATCTTTTAATGCTGTAATTGATCAATTTTGTTATGACAATCTTCAGGATCCTTTTTTAAGATGAGTGCACATAGTCCAAAGAGCAC
Source organism: Girardinichthys multiradiatus (assembly GCF_021462225.1). Taxonomy (NCBI): domain Eukaryota; kingdom Metazoa; phylum Chordata; class Actinopteri; order Cyprinodontiformes; family Goodeidae; genus Girardinichthys; species Girardinichthys multiradiatus. The sequence continues at coordinate 39,804,701 of NC_061808.1, forward strand.
TTACTGAATTAAAGTCACGTTCTGTGGTAGGGGGCAAGTCTGTAACATATCTTTCAAAACCTAAATATACCTGGGGAAAGGGCGAACCCTTGTGGCAGACGGGTGTAGCGCAGCTGCTCCCACAATAGGTTAAAAAAATTGTCTGCACTCTTCTGCTAATGGCAAACAAAAAAAGGCATTAGCTAGATCAATGCATGTGTACCACTGATGTGAAGGTTCAAGGTTGGAGAGAGCAACATAAGGATTTGGGATAGGAACAGTAGGAGTCACCAGAACTGAATTTATTGCTCTTAAATCATGTGCCATGTGGTATTTTCCAGTACCTTTTTTCTCTACAAGAAGGATGGGTGTATTCCATGATGAGGCTGAGGTTTCTAACACACCTGCTGCCTTCAGGCCTTCAATGGTGTCTCTGATGCCTTCCTGAGCCTGTTGTTTGTGTGGATACTGTGGAACCCAAATAGGCGAGGGAGATGCAACTTGAAAAGAGACTGGGGCGCAGGGGGTTAATCCTACATCTGTGGGCCCTTCAGCCCATAACTGAGAAGGGAGGCGCTGCAAAAGAGCAGCAGCTTGAGGATGATCTGTTTTTTCTCTTCCATGATGACGTGTTGGCATCTCATGCTGCTACAGGACTTCATCAGTAGCTGTACATTTTATACAATATGTGTCTGTGCTTTTAGAATACCTTAAGTTGGTGACTGAGGTGTCCTGCCAGTTCCCAGCTGCCAAAGAGCGCTTTACCACTCCTCCCAATTCCTTAGCTTGATGCTCAGGATGCAAAGAAAGAGAAACATGAGGAACAGCTTCATCTGACATTAAATACCATTCTGCTTGGTCAGGTGTTAAATCAACTGTTGCAGCCACACCCTCAGGAGCCACATCAACGCGTTAACTCTAAACTCGTTGATTCAGATGATTAGGTTCATAGCTCGTTTAGAGACCCTTTTAATGATATGCTAATTTTGTGAGATAGGAATTTTGGGTTTTCATGAGCTGTATGCCAAAATCATCCGTATTAAGACAATAAAAGACCTGAAATATTTCAGTTAGTGTGCAATGAATCTAAAATATATGAATGTTAAATTTTCATCATGACATTATGGAAAATAATGAACTTTATCACAATATGCTAATATTTTGAGAAGGACCTGTAGACATTGGGGTGTGTGCAGCAGCTGGTTCTGTAGGTGCGCTTTCTCCTCTTTTTTCTTTTTCTCTGCCTCCTGAGCTGTATGTAAATGGTGAATTAAATGTTAAATGTCAGGATTGTTTTTCATCTTTTGACACATCTCAACAGGAACCCCTTTTAATACAGCGTCTCTACACATTTCTCCCATTCCTGTCCCGTCACCCTTGGGATTAACTCCTGTGTGTCTCATCCATGTGTCCACTGCAGCACTAATGTGCTCTTTAGGATGCTGATTAGGGTCCCAATCGAATTGAGCAACTGCAACAGGGGCGGTGGGCGGATACTGATTTCTTATGGCCTTCCCCAGGGCTGTCATTACACGTGTCAGGGGTGTGTCATCAGGGTCCTACTTACTGCAATCAGCATTCTGTTCTATTTCTCTAGCAACCCAGGGACGCACAGATCGTCCCAAAATTGCTCTAAAGTCACCCAAGGCCAGTGTCATGCCTTTAGTCAATGTATCTAATTCCTGTAACCTGACACATCCGCATCCTACAATAGGTGGCAACTTATCCACTAATGCCTGTACATCTCCCAATAAAAAAGGGACATATTTTGTCATTCCAGCTGATGAGGTCAACAACGGACATTGAATGGATGGACCGCTCTGGCTACGAGTAGTCATGGTGTGTGTTCTTCCAGAATCTTTAAACTGTTTTTCTGTTATCTGTTGAGAAGCTTTCTCATATAAATCATGCACTTTTGATTCCAATTGTGTAACCCCTCTTAAAAGTCTAAGCATCCTCATTCAGCTCTTCCAATCACTCAACCAACCAGAAGCCACACTACTCTGCTCAACACTTTCTTCCTCCTCTTTTACTTCTGGCTCAGGGATCCAATGGCCTTTCAGGGATGTCTCCACCTTTTTCAGGAGTCCCCGCTGTCTGCCAGTCACCAGAGCTGGGTGCCTCTGGGCACGTTTTCTGTCTAGGTTGTGAGTCAGAACACTTTCAAAACACTTAATTTCTCTTTAAAATTCCCCAGGAGGGTCTGGCTCACTCCTGTAGGCGGGTTCACGCATGGTGTAGAGCTCTGCGGGGGAAAGTGCTGTGTACGGGCCCTCTTTATGTCTCTCTATGCGGTCAGAGAAGGGCTCATAACACAGTTCCTCCCACTTGGGGTGTGTATACTTTTGACGGTTCAGGGACAAACGGGTTGTAATGCGCACGTAACTGGCCTGATTCTGTGTCTCCTCTAATATACTGGCCCTTCTCAAAATATTAGCATATTGTGATAAAGTTCATTATTTTCCATAATGTCATGATGAAAATTTAACCTTCATATATTTTAGATTCATTGCACACTAACTGAAATATTTCAGGTCTTTTATTGTCTTAATACGGATGATTTTGGCATACAGCTCATGAAAACCCAAAATTCTTATCTCACAAAATTAGCATATTTCATCCGACCAATAAAAGAAAAGTGTTTTTAATACAAAAAACGTCAACCTTCAAATAATCATGTACAGTTATGCACTCAATACTTGGTCAGGAATCCTTTTGCAGAAATGACTGCTTCAATGCGGCGTGGCATGGAGGCAATCAGCCTGTGGCACTGCTGAGGTCTTATGGAGGCTCAGGATGCTTCGATAGCGGCCTTTAGCTCATCCAGAGTGTTGGGTCTTGAGTCTCTCAACGTTCTCTTCACAATATCCCACAGATTCTCTATGGGGTTCAGGTCAGGAGAGTTGGCAGGCCAATTGAGCACAGTGATACCATGGTCAGTAAACCATTTACCAGTGGTTTTGGCACTGTGAGCAGGTGCCAGGTCGTGCTGAAAAATGAAATCTTCATCTCCATAAAGCTTTTCAGCAGATGGAAGCATGAAGTGCTCCAAAATCTCCTGATAGCTAGCTGCATTGACCCTGCCCTTGATAAAACACAGTGGACCAACACCAGCAGCTGACACGGCACCCCAGACCATCACTGACTGTGGGTACTTGACACTGGACTTCTGGCATTTTGGCATTTCCTTCTCCCCAGTCTTCCTCCAGACTCTGGCACCTTGATTTCCGAATGACATGCAGAATTTGCTTTCATCCGAAAAAAGTACTTTGGACCACTGAACAACAGTCCAGTGCTGCTTCTCTGTAGCCCAGGTCAGGCGCTTCTGCCGCTGTTTCTGGTTCAAAAGTGGCTTGACCTGGGGAATGTGGCACCTGTAGCCCATTTCCTGCACACGCCTGTGCACGGTGGCTCTGGATGTTTCTACTCCAGACTCAGTCCACTGCTTCCGCAGGTCCCCCAAGGTCTGGAATCGGCCCTTCTCCACAATCTTCCTCAGGGTCCGGTCACCTCTTCTCGTTGTGCAGCGTTTTCTGCCACACTTTTTCCTTCCCACAGACTTCCCACTGAGGTGCCTTGATACAGCACTCTGGGAACAGCCTATTTGGTCAGAAATTTCTTTCTGTGTCTTACCCTCTTGCTTGAGGGTGTCAATAGTGGCCTTCTGGACAGCAGTCAGGTCGGCAGTCTTACCCATGATTGGGGTTTTGAGTGATGAACCAGGCTGGGAGTTTTAAAGGCCTCAGGAATCTTTTGCAGGTGTTTAGAGTTAACTCGTTGATTCAGATGATTAGGTTCATAGCTCGTTTAGAGACCCTTTTAATGATATGCGAATTTTGTGAGATAGGAATTTTGGGTTTTCATGAGCTGTGTGCCACAATCATCTGTATTAAGACAATAAAAGACCTGAAATATTTCAGTTAGTGTGCCATGAATCTAAAATATATGAATGTTAAATTTTCATCATTACGTTATGGAAAATAATGAACTTTATCACAATATGCTAATATTTTGAGAAGGACCTGTATATTTCTCCATTTTGCACATCTATCACTGGATATATACCATGTGTGAGACTATAGGGCGGAGGGACACTCGTTGGGGGTACTGCTGTTTTTTCTGACTGCTTCATTTGTGTTCTGTCCTTGCTGCAGTGAATCAATCCCTGCCACCAAACCAACAAACCACCCCATTCTGTCTCTTTTCCCTGCGTCTTTTGCTTCAACTTTACACTTTATTCCACCAAGTCGTCCTTTCTCATCAGCTTTAATCAACCAACTATCTTTATCCTTTAGATGTCTCTTATATTCTTTGTTCAACCATCTACCTAACGGTTCCCTGTCATCCATTCCTCGTCCTCCTTCAACAATCACCTCCTTGATCTTTTCTATAGTTTTCTGAACTTCCTTCTTTGACTTTTTCTCATGTTTTTCCATAAATTCTACCAGCACAGTTACCTGATCTGACAACGGTATCCAGGGACCTCTACCCCATCCATCATCACTCTTTACCCCATCAATTTCTCCTTCCATGTTGCTCAACTGTTGCCTTATCACACTATGTTAAGCTTGTTTTCTCCTTTTGTCACCTCTGTGGCAATACAGTTTATAATATAATCACCGCTTCTACAATCACTCACACTCAAGTGCAGCCATTCACAGCCATTCGCAGCCACTCAATTTTATTCTCTTCTCACTCATATGCACAGTAAATCCAGTTAGACAAATACAACAGTATATATAGCCTGCGTGCGCAGAGGGCCTCGAACCCTTCCACTCAGCGTGATTCTCTTTTTCAATCTCTCCTGGTCCGACCACTGTGATGCCAAACCCGGTTTGACACCTAGGAATCAACACCCCGTTGACTCCCTGGAATTCCTTTTACTTAAATTTACTCTTACAGTTTCACCATTCAAGTATCTCGGGCTGTCTTCCCTCACCTGCCAATTCAGGGTCTCGGGGTCCTATCACTTGCCACTTAGAGGCGTCCTCAGTCCCTCGGGGAGGCTCTTACTAACCCCAGCTTAAATACCCCAGTCCTCGTCAGGAATGAGTTTGGATTGCCAAATCCGGAACTTATTTACTTCAACACCGTCACCATTCAAGTATCTTCGGTGAAAAGTATGTTAAAGCCTCAACATTCAAGTATCTCGGCTAAAATTTATCTTGTGTCAATCAACAAATATTTTTACTCAATATATCATTTCTTTACAGTAATACATTATTTAAACCAACAAATATTTTACCCAAAACTGATCAGGACTGTAAATTTAAGAGAAAACAGATATCTATTCCACAACACCACCTACACTATTAACAGGCAAAAGGAGAATAAATATAGATCTCCTTACCTCTTGTTTTGGGTCGACCCTGTGGTGTTGTAGAACAACGTCCGCCTCGTAGTCAATTAATCATCCTTTAGTTTGTGCCAAATCCGGGTCACGGCACCAACTGTCAAGGTAGGAAAACTTTACTGGCCGTCCGTTAACTCTTACATTATTCCTCACCTCTCATCGACTCTTTTTATTTGACACCCCAAAGGACAATCCTCAGTCAGAGATCAGTTGTAGTTTCCACAAGTTTATTAAAACCAATCTGAATTCAGAGAGGTAGACATCACACTTACACGGGTACCTGGAAACCTCTGCTTTCCTTTTCCTTACACATGCCTTTGTTCTTTTTACATTTCCTCATCTCTCTTTTTCCTTTACCGTATGCATTTCTGCTTCATTATGCAAATGAGGAGGGCTGCCTTCTTCTCTCCAGATCCTCTACTATTGGTCAATAAACAGGAAGGAGGAGGATCCATGTGCAGGCCGAGGGTGTGTCCCAATTCAGGGGCTGGATACTTCCAAGTCCGTACTTGTGGGCCAATTGCGTCACAGCGAGGCGTGGAAGGTATGTCAAATGCGGCAGACAAATGTGTCCTTCTTTTGCCCGATTTGATGGATGGGTTGTGAGTATCCTTTGCAGTCCATCTTTTCCCATGATTCCTTGCGGGTCGAAGCGGTTTGGTCAAACTGGGGCAGCAATGGCGGACCACAATGGCAAAAGTTGTGAGTAAACTGTGAAAAATTACACTTTCCTGTGACACAAATGAACTTCTACAATGTCTCTAGTGCGGGAATATAACTATGTAGACGTGAAAAATCTGCTTGATTTATCAAGACATCGCTTAATTTCAAACGTGCTCCAACGTGTTTGGAATTTTCCGCTCCCACCATAGTAACTGCCGTCTTGCTTCGCCAGCCCTACCGGCGGTGGGGCGAGCTAGACCCGGTAGAGATCTGACCGGACTATCGGCCCTGAGCTCCTGCTGCCAGTCATCACAGTGAACGTAAAACACAAGTGATTTCTAACAGTTTGTGTTAGTATTATTTTAATGTATTGTGTCATTTGTTCATGTAAGGCGATTTGATATTGCAGGTGATATTAAAGTTAACCTGAATAAATGGACAATTTCATGTAATCTCACCATATCGCTGGAGAGTGTGATCGAGAATAAATAAGCTTTTAAATATTAATTTTTGATGAAGAAATGTGCTATATGTGTTTTTAAAAGTGTATTTATAATTCAGCTAGCATTATAATTCGTGATTCCAGGTACAGCTGAAGAGAAATACAATTTCAAATGCAAGCAAATCTCAGTAAAGAAGTGAAGTTTGAAAGAGCTTGTTTTAGGCGTTTGAGGAGAAATATTTTAATATGTTCTGCAAATTAAGAGACATGTAAAATTAAAAAAGACTTTTTTTACACTGATATTAAGCAAGATGGGTTTTTCTGTTGTTTTTGTTGTTTAGGGACAAAGGAGCAGACGGGCCAGTTTATTAAACTCAGGGGTGAGAATGACCACCTTTTTACTGGAGCTAAAAACTCAGCCACCGTGGCTTGGAGGTACAATAACAACATTCTTTACAGTCAGTTTCTGTCCAGCTTCAATAACTCCTATCTTTCTAACTTTCATAAATATCCATCCAGTGATTAACATACTTATTTTGGAAACTCTTTCCTTTTGCTTGTTTAGGACAGTTCTGGAGAAGATGGGCCAACAGGGGAAGGTCACCCCCTTGCAGGCCCAAAAAAAAGTGGGACAATATGAAAAGGAAATATAAAGTATGTTAAGAAGTTCTCATGTCACACACAAATAAAAAATATTTCTAAAAGTCTTATTGGTTTCTCTGTTTTGTCAACTCTTCTTTTCTTCCTTCTAACTTTAGGATTGCAAGTATCCAGGGTAACTTTAGACATGGGGATTACTTCCCCATGTCTAAAGGGATTGCTCGATCCAGCTCTCCATCTAACGGATCCGGACTTCCCTAAACCTGAAAGATCTTACTAAGCAGGTTTACTGAAAGATCTGATTAAGCTGGTGTCAGGAAATGACTCGCCTAGCCTCTGACAGCCTTCATCCAAAAGTCTCGCCCTTCTTCAACTGGAGGTTCGGGCGACCGAGTAGCCTATCGCAGTCATCCACACCTTCGACAGTCACTTTTGTTCACGGCTGCTCATTCCCTAATTTACAACTGGCTCTTGGTATATGGGCTAGGCATGAGCCCCAAGGGCGCTGTTTAAACAAACTTGACTAAGGCAACCTATAAAAACCTCCTAAAATCTCTTAGAACCAGGCAACAAGACTTTTTACCACCAGTGAAAAACCAACAATACGGTGACTCAAATAACTGAATGCCCACAATTTAACTAGAATTTGATACGCTTTCTTTAATTAGTAATGCTTTTGCAGGGGTCAGTAACAGCTTAAATTCGGCAACACAAAATAATTTCAATAATAGAAATGAATCAATCAACTCAACCTGTCTTTCCCTGATGCTGAAACTAGTGAGTTTGAAGAGGCTTTGAAGACAGAGGCTCATCCATGCACCTGATGGAGAAGATTCTTCTGGTAACAACGAGTGGTTTCTTGAAGGGAATACAACTTAATCTTCAGTTTTCTTCCTTTAAGTGGCAGGCACTGATGCTCCAGGCTTTGATGGTTAAACAGGATCTTTGTTGTTATATGTCTCAGAAGACAGTAGTTTCCAGAAGCTGAAGAGTTGAAGGAAACCCGGGGAAATAAATGAAATTGATTCAGGACTTCCAGAAGCCTGAAACTTAGAGCAATCAGCTGTTCACCGATCAAGTTCACTTCTGTTGTCTGGATAAAAAGGCTTTAGATGAAATCAGATTCTTAATTTTGAGGCACAGTCCTTTCTGGGCTCACAGGTTGATCCTCTTTGTTAATGCAGTCGATCAGTGGGGCTGTGTCTCTGTTCCTTTTCCATCCAAGCTTATTTTCTCCGTCCGAACTTGTTCGCTGGTCTTCTGCGAGGAAACAACCCCGTTTCTGCTCTCATCATTGTTTTTATAGCGCTTGATGCCTTCACCGGTCAGGCCCTTATTAGGCTTCTTAGTTATTGCGCAACCTATTCAGCTCAGCTTCTTAATTATTGCTCAATACTTTAGTCATGGTCATTGTGACCTACTGATTCTGCTTTTCAGCCTTGGAGATGCCAATAATAGCCACGCTGGTCTGTAGTCGCTTCCTCCCGTAAGCATGCAGCTGGCTCTCATCACTCCTTGTCATCCTCCAATTTTTCCCTAATCTGCTCAGTTTTAAACTTTACACAGTATTACACATTTCATTCTTCAGCTTTCAGCATTCACTTTAAAACACCATTGCAAAACCATCACTTCATTCTTTTTATTCATGCTTTACAAATGATTAATGTTATATCTCTTTCATATATAGCTGATTGAGAATGTCAAACCTTACTGTTTTTCCTCTAATTCTCAGTTCTTAACCACATTTCAATCATACATCTTTTAGCTTGATAATGAAAGACTACAAATTTTATTCAATACATGTGAAAGAATATAAATCATCATACATAATTTCTTTGGATATACTTGTTTATATTTTTGCAAAAGATAAGACAGATAACATGTGGCAGATAATATGTGGCTCCACACAGGCCTCTCCAGTCTCTCAGCTCCAGAATATGAGAACATGCTTGTTTCACTCTCCACTGCTTCAACTGTGTGTTTTAATAATTATTGCATGGATTACACATAAGGATATAAGGATATTTATTGTAACTTTTATGGAGTTAACTGTGAGCAGTTCGTAATGTTGCATGGATTACATGGAAAGATCTCACCTTATTTTGACACAGAATAGAGGGAAAGATGAATGCAGCAAAGTACAGAGACATCCTGGATGAAAACCTGCTCCAGAGTGTTTTTGACCTTAGACTGGAGCGACGGTTCATTTTTCAGCAGGACAACGACCCGAAGCCCACAGCCAAGATCTCAAAGGAGTGGCTTCAGAACCACCCTGTGAATGTCCTGGAGTGGCCCAGACTTGTATCTGATGGAACATCCGGAGAGATCTGAAAATCGCTTTGCACAGACCTCTCTCATCCAACCTGATGGAGCTTGAGATGTTCTGCAAAGAAGAATGGGCCAAACTGGTGTGCTAAACTTTTGGCGTCATATTCAAAAGGCTTGAGGCTGTAACTGCGGCCAAAGATGGATCAACAAAGTGTTAAGCAAAGGCCTTGAATACTTACGGAAATATGATTTATTTTCTATTTTTAATAAATTTGCAACAATCTCAAACAAACTTCTTTCAGATTGTCATAATAAGGTGTTGTGTGTAGAATTTCAATGAAAGAGATTAAATTGATAATATTGTGGAAAAAGTGCAGTGCTGTGAATACTTTGCAGATCATTATTTTAGGGTGTATTCACACTTGCCACTTTTGGACTGGTGGAATTGCAAAATTCTTAAAGGGAAATCCTGATCAACTTTTTTCTCAAAATGAGGTCAATTTACCCTGTAAAAGGTACTGGGTTATATTTTAATGGTTAAAACTGTTAGTTTCTGCTGATTTAATTCACATATTGGAAGTTTTACAGTTTGTCTCTTTTTTGTTTATTTTAGTTTTCTCTCCTGAACATCTGCATCAAGAGACTTCTGTCCTAGGCCTACCAAGCACCCCATGCATTCTTATTATGGGTTTGTACCGTTTCATTTTTGTTCAACCTAGTGAAATTGTGATTTAGGGTTCTAAACGTTTGGTGTTTTCTACTAGAGTAACTTCTAAATAATGTTTTGTGAGTTACCTGCCTTTCTAATATTTCAAGTTTGCTAATATACATTGTCTCTATACAACAAAATATATTTGAATACATTCAGGGTCAGAAAAAAAAATAAACAGATGTTTGCAAAAAAAAAAAACCTTTTTCAGTGTAATCATTGTTTAACTGCATATAAAGAATGTTTTTCAGCACCGGCAGTTTCTGAAGTGGACATGTTCTCTTGTTTTTTTGTTAGGTGGGCAGCTTTTTAAAGTTGCTGTTGATCAAGTGATTGTGAATGACCAGATAAAGTTCCCCACCGCAGCCCTGAGCTACACCTTTTCTATGTTTTAAACATAAAATATAGAGATAGGGTGAGAAGCTCGGTCATCCGGGAGGGGCTCAGAGTTGAGCCACTGCTTCTCCACGTTGAGAGGAGCCAGTTGAGTTGGCTCGGGAATCTGGTTAGGATGCCTCCTGGATGCTTCCCTGGTGAAGTGTTCCAGGAGGAGGCCCAGAGGAAGACCCAGGACACGCTGGACGGACCATGTTTCTCGGCTGGCCTGGGAACGCCTTGGGATTCCCCCAGACGACCTGGCCCAAGTGGCTGGGGAGAGGGAAGTCTGGGTCTCTCTGCTTAGGCTGCTACCCCCGCAACCCAACACCCGGATAAGTGGAAGACTATGGATGGATAGATGGACGGACATTAAAAATCCAGAGGACATGTCCCTCACACTGGAATTCATACAATGTTCTGTTATCTTGAATTATTTGGTCTGAGCAGTATTGAAGGTTATATTCTGTCAATTTGGAGTTGCGGTTCTGTGTTTGAACAGTGAAAGGAATATGATCATTGTGATGCTGTGTCAATTACTTATCAATAGATGGTACCTATCAGGCATGATGTCACAGAACAATCAGAATGAATAAAAAGAAGGAAATATATAGTTTTTCCAGGTTGATAAATTTTTTTAAATGTGATACTGGAGTGAAAAAGCACTAGAGCAGCTAATAAATTTCCACACTCTTGTGTGACATACTTTTGAATTTTCTCCTGTTTTCTGAACTGAACAACATCCATGTTATTATGTGAATGTAGGTGTAGTGAAGCTACTGAATGTATCAGTTAACCTGCGCATTTAGTCAGCTTGTATTTTTACACAACTTCTGGCAGACTGATATATTCAGCATTCTCAACACCTGCATTTACATAGTAACACTGATTGATAAGATGTCATATTCGAAATAGCTCTGACCCACATACAGAGAACACTCAGGAGGAGGAAGTAAAATAGACTGTTTTATTGATGAGGTAATCAGGAACGAAACGGACGAAAATCTCACAGTAGGGAGAGAAGTGAAGAGAATGGATGAGTACGAAACTAAGAACAAATAATTAACATGATTCTGAGATCGGCTTACTGAGTAATGGTGGTCAGGTCGCCAGGGGGAATGAGATTCAGGATCCAGGTCTTAAGCAGGGATATCCATAGAGAGTTCACTTGGTGCTGTTCTGTGCGAGCTTGGAACAAAGGAACAAGTTTGATGTGCGGTGGCTTACGTTAGAGGGTGGACAGGGTATGCTTGTGGCTTGGCTCAGGAGGCGAAGAGAGCAGGAAGCTGCCAGTGTGATGTAAATCCAAACGAAGGCAGATGACAGGATAGGAATCCACAGAACGTAGACGGGCTTGATTATCCAGAATAACTTCCAGAAACGTAGTCAGAAACTCAGTGACATAGATCCAAAGCTTAGGCTTTCAAAATCTGCAGAGGAGCAAAAACCAATGTCAAACAAGGTCGAAGAAAGAAGCATAAACCTAGAGGGTGGCTCGAGTTTGTACCACTGGTGGCAAAACACTCGCATTGAAGTGCTGGCAGCCTCCTGCTTAAGTACTCCTCATAGTAATCAGTGTGACAAGATGGCGCCGCAGATGGTCGCCTCGGCGTGTTGGTGCGCATTGTTTTGTTTTGTTTTTTGCTTTAAAACGGTCTTCTGTGATGGTACCCGGAGCTCTCTCACCAGAGAAGAACTCATGAACATCAGGGCTACTACACCAGAGGAGTTATTTCCAACTTTTCTGCCTACTGCTCTGGAATTTTTGGACATTCTGGTCAAAGGTGCGCTCACCTTTGTTCACGCGGTGAAACGCCGGAAGAGAGGGAAACAGGCTGGGGTGCTGGTACAACTTCGCCAGCGTGGACTACGAACACCGTTACCTGGAATATTTCTCTCTAACGTGCGCTCACTTCCCAACAAAATTGACGAACTACAACTGCTGTTGGGAAAAACAGGGACTTTTATTCATCGGCAGTTTTGTGCTTCACGGAGACGTGGCTGTGTGGATTAATACCGGACTCTGCGCTGCAGCTGGCAGGATTCCAGCTCTACAGAGCAGACAGAGACACGGAACTCTCCGGCAAAGCAAAAGGTGGAGGAATCTGTTTTTACCTCAACAGTGGTTGGTGCAACGACGTGACAGTGATTCAGCAGCACTGTTCTCCAGACCTGGAAGCCTTCATCATAAACTGTAAGCCTTTCTATTCCCCCCGTGAGTTCGCTTCGTTCATCCTGGTCGGTGTTTACATCCCACCGCAAGCTAACGTGCAGGTCGCACAGCGCATGCTCGCCGACCAGATACTGAGTGTGGAGTGGACCAACCCGGACTCCTTAGTAATCGTCGTTGGTGACTTTAACAAAGGTAATCTGACCCACAAACTCCCCAAATATAGACAGTTTATAAAATGTCCGACCAGAGAGGACAACATTCTGGATCACTGTTACACCACCATCAAAGACGCTTATCACGCCGTCCCACGTGCTGCACTGGGCCAATCCGACCACATCATGGTCCACCTGATTCCTGCATACAGGCAGAAACTAAAGCTCTGCAAACCTGTTGTGAGGACGACTGTACAGGCTGGGATGTGTTCAGGACTACTACCAACAGTCTGGACGAGTACACAGAGGCTGTGACTTCCTACATCAGCTTCTGTGAGGACAGCTGTGTACCATCATGCACCAGGGTGAGTTACAACAATGATAAACCCTGGTTCACAGCCAAACTCAGAAGGTTAAGACTGGATAAGGAAGAGGCCTTCAGGAGTGGGGACAAAGACATATACAGAGAGGCAAAGTACAAGTTTGGCAAGGCAGTGAAAGAGGCCAAACGACTGTACTCTGAGAAGCTCCAAAACCAGTTCTCAGCCAACGACTCTGCGTCTGTCTGGAAAGGGCTCAAGCAAATCACCAACTACAAGCCGAAAGCCCCCCACTCCATCAACGACCGACGCCTCGCCAACGACCTGAACGAGTTCTACTGCCGCTTTGAAAGACAAAGGGACAGTCCTGCAACCATCCCCCACGACGCCCCCCAACAGCTGCTGCCACAATCCACCACCCCCACCTCTCCAACCTCAAGAGGGGCCTTGGCACCTCCAACCTCCACCCTGAAGTTCCCCCCAACCAGTCCCCTACCCACGCCGAGGACGGCTCTTTCCATCCAGGAGAGGGACGTAAACAAACTCTTCAGGAGACAGAACCCCCGGAAAGCTGCTGGTCCGGATTCTGTCTCACCAGCCAGCCTGAAGCTGATCAGCTGTCTCCAGTCTTCACAGACATTTTTAACACCTCACTGGAGACATGTCATGTGCCTGCCTGCTTCAAGTCCTCCACCATCGTCCCTGTCCCCAAGAAGCCAAGGACCACAGGGCTTAATGACTTCAGACCCGTCGCCCTGACCTCTGTGGTGATGAAGCCCTTTGAGCGCCTTGTGCTCTCACACCTAAAAGACATCACCGACCCCCTTCTGGACCCCCTGCAGTTTGCCTACAGAGCCAACAGGTCTGTAGATGATGCAGTCAACCTAGCCCTTCACTTCATCCTCCGGCACCTGGACTCCACAGGAACCTATGCCAGAATCCTGTTTGTGGATTTCAGCTCTGCCTTCAACACCATCGTCCCAGTTCTGCTACAGGAGAAGCTCTCCCAGCTGAGTGTGCCCGACTCCACCTGCAGGTGGATCACTGACTTCCTGTCTGACAGGAAGCAGCGCGTGAGGCTGGGGAAGCACGTCTCTGACTCCCTGACCATCAGCACCGGTTCCCCCCAAGGCTGTGTTCTCTCTCCTCTGCTCTTCTCCCTGTACACCAACAGCTGCACCTCCAGTCACCAGTCTGTCGAGCTTCTGAAGTTTGCGGACGACACCACCCTGATCGGACTCATCTCTGATGGTGACGAGTCCGCGTACAGATGGGAGGTGGACCATCTGTTGGACTGGTGCAGCCAGAACAACCTTGAGCTCAACGCTCTAAAGACAGTGGAGATGGTTGTGGACTTCAGGCAGAACCCAGCCCCACCTGCCCCCATCACCCTCTGTGACTCCACAATTGACACTGTGGAATCTTTCCGCTTCCTGGGAACCATCATCTCCCAGGATCTCAAGTGGGAGCCAAACATCAGCTCCCTCATCAAGGAAGCCCAGCAGAGGATGTTCTTCCTGCGGCAGCTGAAGAAATTCAACCTGCCAAAGACTATGATGGTGCACTTCTACACAGCCATCATTGAGTCCATCCTCACCTCCTCCATCACCATCTGGTACGCCGCTGCTACAGCCAAGGATAAGGGCAGGCTGCAGCGTGTCATTCGGTCTGCTGAGAAGGTGATTGGCTGCAGTCTACTGTCGCTCCAGGAACTGTCCACCTCCAGGACCCTGAAGCGGGCAGGGAAGATTCTGGCTGATCCCTCCCACCCCGGTCACAGACTCTTTGAGACTCTCCCCTCTGGCAGGAGGCTGCGGTCCATCCGGACCAAAACCTCACGCCACAAGAACAGTTTTTTCCCATCTGCCACCAGCCTTGTTAACAAAGCCCGGAAACCACCCAAGCCACTTTTGAACCAGAAACAGCGGCAGAAGCGCCTGACCTGGGCTACAGAGAAGCAGCACTGGACTGTTGCTCAGTGGTCCAAAGTACTTTTTTCGGATGAAAGCAAATTCTGCATGTCATTCAGAAATCAATGTGCCAGAGTCTGGAGGAAGACTGGGGAGAAGGAAATGCCAAAATGCCAGAAGTCCAGTGTCAAGTACCCACAGTCAGTGATGGTCTGGGGTGCCGTGTCAGCTGCTGGTGTTGGTCCACTGTGTTTTATCAAGGGCAGGGTCAATGCAGCTAGCTATCAGGAGATTTTGGAGCACTTCATGCTTCCATCTGCTGAAAAGCTTTATGGAGAGGAAGATTTCATTTTTCAGCATGACCTGGCACCTGCTCACAGTGCCAAAACCACTGGTAAATGGTTTACTGACCATGGTATCACTGTGCTCAATTGGCCTGCCAACTCTCCTGACCTGAACCCCATAGAGAATCTGTGGGATATTGTGAAGAGAACGTTGAGAGACTCAAGACCCAACACTCTGGATGAGCTAAAGGTCGCTATCGAAGCATCCTGGGCCTCCATAAGACCTCAGCAGTGCCACAGGATGATTGCCTCCATGCCATGCCGCATTGAAGCAGTCATTTCTGCAAAAGGATTCCTGACCAAGTATTGAGTGCATAACTGTACATGATTATTTGAAGGTTGACGTTTTTTGTATTAAAAACACTTTTCTTTTATTGGTCGGATGAAATATGCTAATTTTGTGAGATAGGAATTTTGGGTTTTCATGAGCTGTATGCCACAATCATCCGTATTAAGACAATAAAAGACCTGAAATATTTCAGTTAGTGTGCAATGAATCTAAAATATAGGAATGTTAAATTTTCATCATGACATTATGGAAAATAATGAACTTTATCACAATATGCTAATATTTTGAGAAGGACCTGTAGGCTACTGTAGTTTTATTTAACATTAATATGACTTTTATAAAGAAAGATTTGTTTAATTAGCCTTAAAAAAATTATACAAAATGACTCCTGTTTGGCTGGCCACTAGACTGACTCCTGAAGAAAGACTTTTGGCCTTTTCTTCATACTCTGTGTTCTGTGACTGATGACACGACCAATAGGGTACTAAGAATTAATAAATGTCTGACAGCTTTCAACAATCTCATTATGAAGAATTTGTCTGACAGGACTGCAGAAAAAGCTGTTATTTTTACGAACAGTGGTCTTAGGTCTATAAATATTTTTTTTCATTATTGTGTAAAACTCAAAGAAATGTCTATATAAAAACAAACCTGATCTACATTTATATGAATTTCTTTAAGTAAGTTTTGTTGGAATTGGAATTGACAGTTTATGAAGAATCAAGATTCTTATTAAAAACTGAGCTTTGGTCATATTTATCTGTGTTGAAAACAGCACAAATGGAAACAGCGCAGGCAGTGAGAGATGCCAAGCCTTACACACTGGAGCCATCTTGACAGAATTCCAAACAAATTCGGGTGCTAGGCTAATGAGTGAAGTGTTTCTTCCAGTCGGGCCACTCTGTCAGCATCGTGAAGTACTGACTCCGTGGCAAGTGAAACTTTGCAATCTCCTGACGCCATGTGTAACTGCTCCCAAAGGTTTGTCGTCTGGTGCAGAATAAAGCCTCGCTCCAACTGATGTTTAAACAGTGTTCAATGTTTTCTTTGCAACACAACAATCTTCTTTGGCCAGCAATCACCTTTAAAAACTACATTGAACCACACAGAACAAACACAAGTGTTAACTAAATTACATTTAGAACCACCACAAAACACACAAAGTAAAATACATAAACATGCCGAGTGCGCCTCCTGACCAAACATTCAGTAGATGTTATTGTCCATTTCCTATCTTTAATCATGGACTACCTTGTCTTCTCATCGATGCTGGTAGCCTCCGACAGCTTGTACATGTATCTTAATTCAGCATGCGCTCAGTGCAAGGCGCTGACCTCTAGGCGCAATACTGAACTCTACCGACCGATGTCACCCCCAGCAACACAAAACGTAACTTTTACTCTCAGCATTAACAATTCTTAACATTCAATATGAACAAATAAACACCCTTTTTCTGCGACAGTTACATTATGTAATAAACCTGTCTGTTTACCTTTAAGGGGTGCTTAGGACTTCTTTGTGCAACATTGGAACATTTATTGAACACTGATAAAGAAAGGTGTAGTGCATTCGGCGGCCATGACAGAATCCCCACCAACCCGTCCCTCTCACCCAGTACACGCAGACTTTTACTACTTTTTTTTTACTACTATTACTACTTTACTGTCAAGTAAGGTAAAGCAAATGTCGTTAAACCATCTACCTGACACTATGTCTAATGAATTAATATAATAAATGTGTTTGAAAAAATGAGTAATGAACAACAAAAAATATTAAACTTTTCGATAATATGATTTTTAAGAGATATACCTGTATATTGAGAAGTGTTTAATCTTCCTCTGTACCACTCTTTGCAGACATGTGATTCTTACACCATCTACATAAATGTAATTTTCTTAACACCTTGTCCCCCACACTGAATGCTGTATAATTAACCAAAAGGCAGGTATAATTAACCAGGTATAATTAACATACAGGTATAATTAACCAAATGGCAATAAACCAGAGAAACTTTTTCGATTAAAAGCATGCTGCAACAGCAACAGTGACATGTTTTTTCCTCTGACCTCATCTGCATGTCTCATTGCACCACAGATATTCTCTGGTTTTTTATTTTAAATGTTGGGAGTCTGAAGTACTATTTATCTGTGACGTTTAGTCTCAAAAGCAGTGAAAAACCATATCCATTTGTCTGTCCCACCCTCAGGTACTGTGCAACGAAGCTGCCCTCTGATCTCATCAGTTGATCGCCGACACCAGTCAAGAACAAGAGTGACTGGCGAGCGCTATGTAGCCAGTCATTCTGTGCTGCCCCCACTTGCACTCAGACATCTGTACACTATTTCAGATGGCATATGAGTTTACTTTCCAAAGTGTGATTAAATGCATTCATTTTAATCCATTTTATATACCAGTTTGGTCCAAAGTGCATTTAAATGCTTATGAGGTTGCTGACTAGCCCTGTGGAAGGCTGGATGTTGTCACATTGCTTACATGAAACCACAGAGTTATTGTTGGCTGTAGGTAACTTGACATGAGGACACTATAACATGAACCAAGAGCTGCATCTTTAAAAATACTAGAAAATAATGTTAACAAAATGTAACATGGTTTAGTACTTTTTGTTTCTTTTGTGGGCATATCGCTTTTTATATCTGATGTAGAAAACAGATAAAGGGCATGGATGCATACATTTTAATACATACAAAACAAAGACTATGTGTAATTATTAGGTAATTTATTTAAATTAACATATATCTCATATTACA
Source organism: Girardinichthys multiradiatus (assembly GCF_021462225.1). Classification (NCBI taxonomy): domain Eukaryota; kingdom Metazoa; phylum Chordata; class Actinopteri; order Cyprinodontiformes; family Goodeidae; genus Girardinichthys; species Girardinichthys multiradiatus. The sequence continues at coordinate 39,823,046 of NC_061808.1, forward strand.
TGTTATTATATTATACTCAATAGATTGTAGACTGAAAGTGAACAAATAAAAGAGATGATTATAGATTTTAAGAGAAACGGAAATTTGTCAAACATCATCTCCATCATGGGAGAAAGGGTGAAAGGAGGAGTGTAATATCTCAGTGTTCACCTGGACAATAGACTGAACTGGAGACGCTACAGTGAAGCTGTAAACAAGAATGGAAAGAGCAGACTGTACTTCTTGAGGAAGCTTAGGTCCTTCAATGTTTGCAACAAGATTCTTCATATCTTTTACAGGTCTGTTGTGGATTGTTGAATATCTTCTGCCGTCATCTGCTGGGGTAGCAGCATTAGGGCCAGGGACTTAAAAAAGCTCAACAAGCCAATAAAGAAGGCTTGCTCTGTTCTTGGGGCTCCTCTGGAACCTCTGGAGATTAATGTGCAAATAAGGATGCTTCATAAAATGAAGAACATTATGGAGAACCCTGAGCATCCTCTTCATGAGACTGTCCTACAACAACAGAGTGTCTTCAATCAGAGGCTTCTTCAGATTTGCTGTAAGACAGACGGCTACAGGAGATCCTTCCTGCCCACAGCCATCAGCATTTACAACGACCTTTTTTTTAAAAACCTGGATGAGATGAGTTACAAAAACATTTGATGGATATAAGCTTTCAATCTCTTAATTTTTAACCGTGGGCTTAAAACACTTTTGAAAATTTAGAAGAGTGTTGGATTTTGCAAAACAGAAGTATATGTGTATTTAAATGTATACATTTATAAACTTAACATTCAGGAAAAAATAAAATAAATTAAAATCAAAAATTCTGTTTTCAAAAATAAGAGTTTAAGGCCAGAAAATGTTACTCGAATTATTATATATATTCACAGATATATATGAATTTTTCTAAATTAAAAGAAACAACAATAAAAACATTTCAGCAACATTTTTCAAATGGTTTTATATAATAAATCTGGGTCCTCTCCCTCAGTGTGTTTTATCCTTAAAACCCTAACCAGAAGCAGCAGAGTTCAAGCTTGTCTTCAGAACAGTAGTTGAATCCAATTAGGCCTTCTCTCCTGTCTTCAGAGGGCTGCCTAGTCGGTAGGAGAGTGAGAAAGAGGGGAAAATAGTTTTACTGCATGAGTTTATGTAGGGCAACAGGTTTAAAAGCTCACATCAACACAGGAGTGAATACGGAAAGACTAATCTAATCTGGATTAAGCCTGGTGTTGCACAGGCAGGAGGTGATTTAGTAGTATTATCACCAGACAGTATGGTTCTTGTTCTAAATTTAAATACTATGTCTGAATTTAATATTTTTTAAGATTCAAATCCCCCAAAAGGTCTACAAGCTCCACAAGGACATACAATATATTACACATTTCAAAATGGTTTTAAATAATAAGATGATCACAGAAAAAGGAAGGACACATACTACCACTGCACCTCAAATGTAAAATATGCTCTTGGGTCTTTGTCAGTCATATTTCTTTATCATTAGAATTTCTGAATCGTTTAAATAAAGGCCACCAGCACCAAATATCTTCGAAAAGTGAATCAATTTGTTCACTTAGATTTTAGTAAACGAGAACATGTCTTCACCTAGTTGGAAATAATGAAGTATGACACTTTCAAGGATTTTTAACCTCAAAGGAATGAACAAAAATAATAAAAGCAGTCATAAAATTGCAATGGTAGTGTTCAAAAAATAGTATTTTGAATGGGAGTCAATAGCACAAAAAAGGTACACAGCCAGGGCAGGAATAGGGCGAAAATTTGGCCAATGCATTTTTGGCCCAAGTGGCCCATCATGATTGTGTAAATACATTTGTAAACAAAAAATGGTAAACAAAAACATGTATAAAGAGTTGTATAAGTCTTTATGCACCTTATGCACCCTCTCTATATATTAAAAATAATGCCATTTGTCTGAGAGGCAAGAAAAAACCCAAAAGATTTACTTTCACAAGTGTAGCATTATGGCTAACGCTTCAATGCTCTGCTTGATATTTGTAAAAGAAAGTTTCCTAGAAACTGCTTTGTGGTTATTTCAATTGTTATGGACCCAGAAGCAGAAACGAAAAGGAAAAGAAGAAAGAAAGAGGGAGAGGTGGGGGAAAAAGGAAAAATGGAGAGAAAGAGAAAAGAATGAAGAGATTACAAGATAACACCCTACAAGATTGCTTCTACACCTGCAGAAACAAATATTATAACAGCGTTGTTACCAAAAAATGCACGGTACTAATGAATGCAAGATGTATTTAGTGGTAATTGTGACTGAATATAGAACATCTGTGTATCTTTTAACACCTGAATCTAAACACCTGTGGGTTTAAGTGTGAGGGCGCTTGTGTATACAAGGTTTCTCCATAAAAATATGCAGTAGCGAGTGTGAGGAGCCACAGGCCTGTCCCCCTGGACCCAAGACAGACATGGAGGAGATCTGAGCCACAGACATCCAAAGGCCCCCCAGAGCACAGGAACCCCGGAGAACCACTGCTGTAACCCCCCAGAGAAGAGCACAGGAGAATCCTGATTACACAAAAGGCCATAGTTTGGAAGATTGGCTGGACAGGGGTGGTAAGGAGTATTCATCACTTCCTGTTTTCGCTGCTGCACTCGGTGGATTGTTTGGTGTGTGAAGGCTCTCTCATTTGATCTGAATTCTCTCTACTGTGATACCTCTTACTTGTTCTAATACATAAGCACGTTAAAACACATACTTTCTGTTGCTGCTTTTAACGTTTGGGGACTCTCCGTGTTTTACACGGCTTCTCTAGTAGTGGTAAGGGGTCGCTAGCTTAGCGTTAGCTTTAATTCCACCATGTCTACCCGTTCTACTGTTTCTCTCTCTGAGTCTCCTCCTCTCTCCTGCTCTCTGTGTCAGATGTTCAGTTACTCTTCTGCCTCCTTTAGTGATAATGGGACGTGTAATAAATGTAGCATTTTTGTAGTGTTGGAGGTGAGGGTGTCGGAATTGGAGGCCCGGCTCCGCGCTGTTGAAAAACCAGCAGATAGCCGAGGCCCCTTAGCCAGCGTGGAGCCACCGAGGGTAGCTCCCCGTAGCAGTCCTGCAGCAGAGCCCGCGCAGCCGGGGCCTCAGGCCGGCTGGGTGACGGTACGTAGAAAGCATAGTCCTAGATCCCAGCCCACAGGTCACCACAAACCCTGCGTTTCTAACAGATTTTCCCCACTCAGCGACACGCCCGCTGAGAAGCCAACTCTGGTAATTGGCAGCTCCATAGTCAGAAACGTGGCACCAGAGACACCAGCGACCATAGTCAAATGTCTGCCAGGGGCCAGAACGGGCGACATCAAATCCTACCTGAAACTGCTTGCTAAGGATAAGCATAAATACAGTAAAATTGTTATTCATGCTGGCGGTAATGACACCCAGTCACCAAAGTTAGTGTTGCTTCGGTGTGTAAGTTTGCCAAGACAATGTCGGACTCCGTAATTTTCTCTGGTCCCCTCCCTGATCTGAGCAGTGATGACATGTTTAGCCACATGCTGTCATTCAACCGCTGGCTATCTAGGTGGTGTCCAGAAAACGATGTGGGCTACATGGATAATTGGCGAACATTTTGGGGAAAACCTGGTCTGATCCCGAGAGACGGCATCCATCCCACTGTGGATGGAGCAGCTCTTCTTTCTAGGAATCTGGCCGAATTTATTTGTTCTCCAAAACTCTGACAACCCAGGGTTCAGACCAGGAAGCAGAGTCATAGTTTAACACTCCTCTCTGCAGCTTCTGTACTGCTACCCACCCATTACCCTATTAAGATTAGGGTTAGGGTCCCAGACCAATCAATAGCTACAACTCTTTTGAATATTTAATCCTTAGTTTTCCTCATCCAAATTGCAAAGCACTAAAACCTCTTCTGTTTGTTGTTTTGTACCGTCCACCAGGCCCTTACTCTCAATTTTTAGATCAGTTTTCAGACCTTTTATCTGATTTAGTGTTAAATACAGATAAGGTTGTTATAGTGGCAGATTTAAACATTCATGCTGACACTGAAAGTGATATCCTAAATATAGTATTTGATGCTATCTTAGACTCAGTTGGCTTTGCTCAAAATATTCGTAAACCTACCCACATTTGTCTTCATTCTCTGGACCTTGTGCTGACATATGGCATTGAGTGTAAAGACATAACAATATTTTCTTATAACCCTGTCCTGTCTGACAATAATAACCTTTGAGTTTGATTTAACCAAGTACTCCACACCTGAAAGAAAATTTCATTATAGTAGATCATTATCAGACGATGCTGTAACAACCTTTTAAAGAATCTGTTGCACTTTTGATTTCTTCATTATCACAAAAAACAGTGGAGGGCAATAATTCTGTTTCTGCCCCTTCACAAATTGATTCTCTTGTTCATAGTGTCACTTCATCATTGCGTGGTGCATTAGACAATTCAGCCCCCTTGAAAAAGAAGGTAATTATTCATAGGAGGCTAGCTCCCTGGTTTAATTCAAAGCTGCGTACTTTAAAGCACAATGTTAGAAAATTGGACAGAAAATGGCGCTCTACACACCTAGAGGATTCCTACTTAATCTGGAAAAATAGCCTACTCTTGTATATAAAGACACTTCACCAAGCTGGAACAGCTTATTTCTCATCATTAATAGAAGATAACAAGAATAATCCTAGGTTTCTCTTTAGTACAGTTGCTAAACGTACACAGAGTCATAGCTCTGTTGAGTCATCCATTCCCTTAGCTCTCAGCAGTCATGACTTTATGGGATTCTTCCAAAAATAAAATTGATTCTATTAAAAAGAAAATCTTTGACATACTCCCGAAGATGATTACTTCATCCTCAGCAAGTGAGACAACATTGTAAGTAACTGTAGAACTTGATCTGTGTTTGGACTGTTTTGATCCTGTGGAACTTCTTGAGTTATCAAAAATATTAGCTTCATCTAAACCTTCAACTTGTATGTTAGACCCAATCCCAACCAAATTATTTAAGGAAGTGTTCCCTCTGATTACCAGCCCCATTTTAGATATGATTAATTTATCCTTAGTAAATGGATATGTACCACAAGCTTTTAAGGTAGCTGTAATTAAACCTTTGCTAAAGAAACCTTTGCTTTATCGAGATGACTTAATAAATTATAGATCAGAGAAAATAGTTGCTAATCAAATGTGTGAGCATTTATACAGCAATGACCTGTTTGAAGAGTTTCAGTCAGGCTTCAGAGCTCATCATGGCACTGAAACAGCTCTGCTGAAAGTCACTAATGATATTCTTATGGCCTCAGATAATGGACTTGTGTCTGTACTTGTCTTGTTAGATCTCAGTGCTGCATTTGATACAGTCGATCGCAATATTCTCTTAGAAAGGCTGGAATATGCTGTAGGGATCAGGGGAACAGCGCTAGGCTGGTTTAAATCTTAGCCGTCTGACAGATTCCAGTTTGTTTATGTAAATAATAAATCATCTTTAAACTCCAGGGTTAATTGTGGAGTACCACAGGGTTCAGTACTTGGGCCAATTCTCTTTACTATATATATGCTTCCAATAGGTAAAATTATCAGACAGCATGGGATACATTTTCACTGTTACGCTGATGATACTCAGCTTTACTTATCCATGAATCCTGATGAGCCCAACCAGTTAGATAGACTACAAGCATGTCTTGAAGACATAAAAACTTGGATGACTTTAAATTTTCTGCTTCTAAATTCAGACATGACAGGAGTTGTCGTCTTTGGACCGGAATCTTTCAAAAAAAAAAAAAACTGCTTAGTCAATCACTTAATCTGGATGGCAATAAATTGACCTCCGATAATAAAGTAAAAAACCTTGGTGTTATTTTTGACCAGGACATATCATTTAAATCCCATATTAAACAAGTTTCTAGGATTTCCTTCATCTCCATATTTTTCAAATAAAAAAGCATTTCTGGAAATGCTTTTTTATTTGAAATATGGTAACTATTTGCTTCCATACCATTTCTGCTACCTGTATGACCCCCTCTCATTTCCAGTGGTTATGGTCAATCTGACAGAGAGAGCTATCCCAATCCTTGTGGTTTTTAGTATAACAATGGCCATCAGTGGGCTCTACATGGACAAACTGTCTACTGTTAAGGCTAGGCTTAAAACTTTCCTTTTTGATAAAGCTTATAGTTAGAGTGTCTTAGGTTATCCTGAGCTATCTCTGTAGTTATGTTGCTTAGGCTGCTGGAGGACATAATGACCACTTTCACTCTCTTAGCTACATTCTCACACTACTCTCCAATTTTACATTATTTGCTGTTATTTCAGCTTTTAACTTTGTTCTCTCTTTTTACTCTTCCTAGAAGCTACACCTGGCCTGACTCTGTGTCTACCTGTGACACCTTTCTGGAGAGGGGCATCGTCCAAGCTTTTGCTGGCAACAACTTAATGCTCACCCTCTACCGATGATCCACATAGCCCTGTCTTTCAGTGTTTAACCCTTTCTCTCTCCTAGACATGGCTACTGACTGAGCTTTTACTGTAACTAACTATGTGCTCTCTTTCAGACTCTAACCTTGAAAACTGGCTCAGAGTTTATCTGTTCTTTCTTTCTAGGTGAAACGACTAAAGGAGCTACATTCATTAACATTTACTTTTCCTTCCCATAGAAAGTACTCCTGGATCAGTGCGTCTTTATTCTCTTTGTGTCTCTGCTTTGTTCTTTCAAACCCCCAGTCGGTCGTAGGAGATGGCCGCTCACACTGAGCCTGGTTCTGCTGGAGGTTTCTTCCTGTTAAAAAGGAGTTTTTACTCTCCACTGTCGCTACATGCATGCTCAGTATAAGGGATTGCTGCAAAGTCAACGTCAGTGACTGTCCACTGTCTCTATATGCTCATCTGGGAGGAAGGAATGCTGCAAGTCACTGACTGGATGCAATCTGCTGGGTTTCCTTAGATAGAAAAACCTTTTATCTAATTTGAATAAATAAGTGAATCTGATTGCACTGTTCAATGATTAGGATTAATTGGAATGTACAGGGGTTGGACAATGAAACTGAAACACTTGGTTTTAGACCACAATAATTTATTAGTATGGTGTAGGGCCTCCTTTTGCGGTCAATACAGCGTCAATTCGTCTTGGGAAGGACATATACAAGTCCTGCACAGTGGTCAGAGGGATTTTAAGCCATTCTTCTTGCATGATAGTGGCCAGGTCACTACGTGATACTGGTGGAGGAAAACGTTTCCTGACTTGCTCCTCCAAAACACCCCAAAGTGGCTCATTAATATTTAGATCTGGTGACTGTGCAGGCCGTGGGAGATGTTCATCTTCACTTTCATGTTCATCAAACCAATCTTTCACCAGTCTTGCTGTGTGTATTGGTGCATTGTCATCCTGATACAGGCACCGCCTTCAGGATACAATGTTTGAACCATTAGATGCACATGGTCCTCAAGAATGGTTCGGTAGTCCTTGGCAGTGACGTGCCCATCTAGCACAAGTATTGGGCCAAGGGAATGCCATGATATGGCAGCCCAAACCATCACTGATCCACCCCCATGCTTCACTCTGGGCATGCAACAGTCTGGGTGGTACGCTTCTTTGGGGCTTCTCCACACCGTAACTCTCTCGGATGTGGGGAAAACAGTAAAGGTGGACTCATCAGAGAACAATACATGTTTCACATTGTTCACATTGCGCTCCTTGCACCACTGAAACCGACGTTTGGCATTAGCATGAGTGACCAAAGGTTTGGCTATAGCAGCCCGGCCGTGTATATTGACCCTGTGGAGCTCCCGACGGACAGTTCTGGTGGAAACAGGAGAGTTGAGGTGCACATTTAATTCTGCCGTGATTTGGGCAGCCATGGTTTTATGTTTTTTGGATACACTCCGGGTTAGCACCCGAACATCCCTTTCAGACAGCTTCCTCTTGCGTCCACAGTTAATCCTGTTGGATGTGGTTCGTCCTTCTTGGTGGTATGCTGACATTACCCTGGATACCGTTGCTTTTGATACATCACAAAGACGTGCTGTCTTGGTCATAGATGTGCCAGCAAGACGTGCACCAACAATTTGTCCTCTTTTGAACTCTGGTATGTCACCCATAATGTTGTGTGCATTTTTAATATTTTGAGCAAAACTGTGCTCTTACCCTGCTAATTGAACCTTCACACTCTGCTCTTACTGGTGCAATGTGCAATCAATGAAGACTGGCTACCAGGCTGGTCCAATTTAGCCATGAAACCTCCCACAGTAAAATGACAGGTGTTTCAGTTTCATTGTCCAACCCCTGTATGTACCTGACTTTTGTGAAGTGCCTTGAGATGACATTTGTTGTGAAATGGCACTATATAAATAAACTAAACTGAACTGAATCCCAGGGGAACCACCCAGCAGCCACAGTGCAGAAGTCCCAGGGAGCAGCAGCAACAAGCCCACAGGCCCCGTCTGCAGCCGTCTATGCCGAAGTAGATCTAGCCATGGACCCAGAGACCCGATACCCTAGGATACATCACTCCCCAAGCAGAGGCCCGACAGAGCCCCGAAAAGCCGATGAAGACACACCCAGACAGCGCAAGCTCCACATAGAGCCCCGCTCCAAGCACCCCCGCCACATCCTGTCCCCCACCACACAGCGTGCAGCGATGGCAAGGCAAGAGCCCTGCGCAACGCCACCCCAGCCTCTGCCCAAAGGCGCAACAGAGCAGACACCACCAAGTTCACAAAGGAACCACCGACCTCACACCAAGACAAACCTACCCAGCAAGAGGTCCCTGGCCAGCGGCATGCACTTCGGCCCCCCACCACGCCCCCCGCAACCACAAAAACACACCACATCCCTACCACTGCAACGACAGCCCAGGGAGAAACATTAATCAGCTCAGCTCCACCATCACCGCTCAGCCGATTCAAATGCCGGTGACCCTATATCCCTGGATCAAATCTCTAGACAGTTTCTTTATTCCAGACTTCTTCCTCCACAAACTAATCCCACTCAGTCTGTTTTTCTCAACTCAAGCCAATTCAGCTGCTACGAGACAAGGCACTCAGGTGGGCTGAGGCTTAATATAAAAACATTTCTCACTAACAGCAAGAAATTATGACACCTGAGATCAGGAGCTCCTTGCCATAAAGCTGGCACTAGAAAAATGGTAACACTGGCTGGAAGGCATAGAGCAACCAACCATCATTTGGACAGAGTGCAAGAACCTCTGCTACCTCCAGTCAGCTAGGCGATTAAATTCTCATCAGTCTCAGTAATTGTTCTTCTCCCATTTCAATTTTGCTATCACTTATCATCCAGGAGCCAGAAATATCAAACCCAATACCCTATCCTGACAGTTCAACTCAAGAAACGTCTGATAAGCCAGAATCTACCCTTCCTCAGTGCTGCACTATTGGGGCCCTTTTCTGTGGTCTAGACAGTCTCGTCCAACATGCTCCATCCTCCATGGCATCCCCACCAAGATCATTTTAGACAGAGGGCCTCAGTTCATAGCCCAAGTTTGTTCAGCAGTTGGGGCCAAATCACTCCTTTATTTAGGTTTTCATTACCAGACTAATGGACAATGTGAATGACTCAAGCCAGAACTGGAAAACATACTTTGCTGCTTACGTGTCAACAACCCCACTTCCTAAAGCCAACATCTTACCTGCATTGAATATGCACACCATTCCCACATCTCTGCACCCCCAGGTTAGTCTCTCTTCGGATCATCTATTGGTTACCAGTCATCCTTTTGTCCTTCTTCTTTTCCAGGTTCAGTCATACCTTCTGTCAGAACCCACCTTCCCTGCTACCATAGAATCTGGGCTCAAACCCAAGTCCCACTCCAACATACATCTACTCAAAATAAAAGGATAGCTGACAAGAAGCACATCAAAGCACCACCTACTTTCCTCGACAAGAGATTTTGCTTTCATTCAGAGACTTTACTTTAAAATCATATTCTAAGAAACTAGGACCTTACAAGATCAACTTTCAAATCAAACCAGCTCTTTCTAGCTCTTGTGTCCTCCAGCTGAACTCCCTCCACCAGGCCATCGTATTGATGGGCCTCCTGCCTTTACGGTCCAGCGCATTGTGGACTCCAGCTGCAGCTCATTAGGATCCAATTAGAAGGAGCATTAGGATGAATAGAATCCATGAGGCAAATGGAAGTTTGTTTGCTCACCCACCACGTTAATCAAAAGTCTTTTTTTCGTTTCTACTCCAATCAGAGTTGTACGTTAAGATCTCCGTGGTCCTTCTATTCATCACATTTCATCTTTCTTAAAGCCCAGAAAATAATTACTTACCTCTCCTTTTCCGTGTTCCTTCCAAACCTTGTCGGAAACCCAAAAGAACAATTTTTATTCTTAATAAATCTATCAAACAATCTCATTGTTTCCATAATTGTTGCCTGCGCTAGAGTCAAACCTTTTAACATTATGACAGTTTTAATGTCTAAGGGGCATGCTGGAGTATAAAATTGAAAGGAACTAAGAGGGTTCAACTTACCTTTATTTTTCTGCAACAGGTTCATCCTCCTTGGTTTGTAGGGACACCAAATGGCCATCTATTTCAAACTCTGAATGGGAGATCATCTGAGGCCTTTGTTCTGATTGAGTACGGCGAGTTAGGTTGTCTCTTCCCCTTATTAACAATCTGCCTCGAGTGACCTCTCCCCATTTTTTGGGCAGCGCAGAACTTCCAAAGGACAGGCAGGCTTGAGAACTTTGCAACTCATTTTGACAGAAGACAGAGCGGGCAACATGAAAGGACACAGATGGAATGATCTGTTCTGTGATGTTATCATCTGCACGTGTAACTGTTCTTGGAGAATTAGAGTGAGAGGAGGATCGAGAGTTGGAATGAGGTCTGAACATTGGGGGACTTGGAAAGCTGTGACGCACAGAAGGACATGACGGTGGCAAGCGAACTCTTGAAACTGGTGGTGCTATGATAGGCAGATTGCAAGGGGGCATCTCAGATCCCAACATTTCATTGCTCTCAAATCTCTGGTTATTTGTAGCTTGAAATGTTGTTAAATCCCCTGAGATTTGAACTAGAATATTTTTCTTGTCAAAGGATTCTCCTGCATTGCACAGATGAATAATCTTTGTTCCTTGCTGGTGGAGTCTATTTGTTTTCTCAGTTTTTTCAAGTGCCTCTGTTTCCAGTCGCAGCTGTTTATGTTGCACCTCAGTAACCCCCTCTTGCCTAACAGGAGGGGCAGGTGACACAGCCATTGATCTTGGTTTAACATTTGCTTTGTTTGGCAGAATTTCCACATTCTGCAAGGCTATCTTCTTTCGCTGGGAAATCCCAGTGTTCTGTTGTATTAATGGTAGACTTAGAACTGGATCTTCATGTATCTTCTCATTTTGTTGTTGGCTTTCATTGTGTTGAAAGGAATTGTCCATTAAAACCTCCAAGGGTGGAGGTGGTAGATTATCCATATCTAAGTCATCCCTGCTATCTGGGTAGCTCCTACTGTTGTTGCCATTGACCAAGTACTCTCCATTACTGTTTACTATGTTAGACACTGGAAGAAGAATACAACTTTTATCGGGCCTCATGATTTGAGGTGAAATATGAGAAACACCTGGTCCTGGTCTCTCATCAACCCCATGGCTAAAAGTATTTATGAGCCTTCTGACTGAGTGCCGCTTTAGTGGTTGATTTGGTGGCAACGGTAGTGAAGATAATATACATGGTGGCTGATTTGTTCTTGCTTGGCTTTTTTGTACACCAGCTGATCCATCTAAAGAATGTCGTCTAACTCCAGCTTGATACAAATTATAATGAGGCCTTTCAAAGTCATTTAGTCCTCGCGTTTCAGAAATTTTTTTCATTTTTTGATCAAAGTCTTTCTGGCTCGTTTGTAGCTCTGTCAATAAGTTTATATAGCTGCTGGATGAAAAGTGTTCCGCTTTGGTTGCAGTAAAAAGCTGTTTAAAGATAGGCTTCTGATCTTTCTTAGAGTTCACATGCATGTAACGGAGAGCAGGACTGGGATCTGGTAGAGAAGAGCTTGACTTTTTCCTCTCACCTTGATAACTTTCATCATCTTCATATTTTTCCTCTTCCTCCTTGTCTCCCTGTTTATCATCTTTATTATAACTAACAAACTCAGCTAAGTTATTTGGATAATTACGAAACATACCCTGAATGTTGACTTCGGACCCACAACTTCCAGATCCAGCACTCCCACGGTGGCATTGGTGCCTTTCAGATCCTGTCAAACTCTCATTCTCTCCCCCAATACCACTGTCCTCACTGTGCAGGGCAGAATCCTCTAGGTTACACATTTTAATAGTTGCTGCCTCTACCCTTGCAAGTACTTGAGACAACCTTTGCTCTGCAGCCTGCTTAGCCTGCAGCTTCTCAGCAAACAGTTTAGAGAGGGAACAGAAATACTCTATGGCCTCCTCAAGTGTAGTATCACCCAAAGTCTTTACTGAGCTTCCAACTTGCCTCATTTTTTCTGATGATTGCTGAAGCATTTGTTGTAAAAGATCTGGTGGTGGATCACAATTATCCACTGTGGTAGTGCTAGATGTAGCTGACCTTACAGCTTGACTCAACATCCCAGATGGTAAGGTTATGCTGTCCCCGTGCTCCTTAACCATCAGCTCCCCCTCTTCAGCCATCTCCTCCAGTGCCTGGTTGATTTCCTCAAAGTACAACCCCAAAACAGAAATGATAGGCTGGAGGGACAGTTGTGTCTGGGTAGCCTGATCTAGCAGCCCCAGAAGAGTTTCATATTTGGAGATATTTGGATTCAGGAAACTGTAGGCTGCCTGGTGAGCCCTCACCATAAGAGGTGGGAAGTTCACTTTTGTTTGGACAGCAAAAGTCTTTCTCTGCCTTTCGGTAGATCTCTTCTTGACATTCTTCTTTTGGGTCTCCGTCTTTTGAATTGTATTTTTTTGCATGACATGACTAATTATTTCCTGGGGCAATTCATTAACTTCTGCTTCCTTAATATCCAGTGCATTTTCAGGCAACGTCAGGTCAGAGTCCAGCTGAATCAATGAAGTTTTTTTTGTACAAAGCTCATGAGTGAGTAGTGGTGGATCCTCCTTCTTGTCTTGAGGTTTTAGACAGGAATCCTCCATCAGGGCATGTCCACAATCCACACCCTCCTGTGATACTTCAGTGACCAGAGCCTTCTGAATTCCAAATTGTTCTGGTTTTAAAAGTAACTTTCCTTTTGATGGAGAACAGCCCATTTTTAAAATACAAAATACTTATATAAAAGAGAAAATATCTGTTTTTATCCAATATTGCCTTTTTTATTCCAGTCTTGCAGAACCTTTGTGTCAGTTTAATGGTTTCCTCTCAAAATCCAGTTGCAAACTGTGCTGTAAAGATGCATCGAGCATAGTGAAGCAAATGACTAGCAGTGTCTACAAAGGAGTGCAGAAGATAAGGCGGATTGTGTAGGCGGGTGCTGGTTGCACAGATGGTCACAGTAATTGCATTTACGTAAAATTACACACACACACATACACACACACACGCACAAACTTGGCCATTTATATCTAAGACTTTAAGCTCATCAGGGTAATCAGCCAGGTTTGTCAGAGTATGTTTATAGCTTAATCTACTGGGCTGCTGGTAAAGTTTACTGAACTTATATCAGAAATGTGCTGTTTAAGATGTGAAAAATCTTTTTGTCTGTTGTCACAACTTGAAATGTATTTTTCTTTAACCGATTACCACATAATTCTCTACAGATTTACCCAAGTATTTAACATGTTTTACAAATAGATATGTATGTTTTAAATAGAGCTATATTCTTAATATTTCCCACAAAAAATGTTATGGATGTATGATTCTCTTTGCTGCCTTAATTAAATATATCTGCCCTTGTTGCTTATCTGCCGCACCGCTCACTGCTACAGCTTACCCAACATAACTGTTGATATCACATAAGATACAACACATAGTCAAAGATAAAATGATGCAAGAGGATGACACCCTTTAGGAGGGTTAAGAACAGGCATAGATAAAAGCAGGACTCACACTCCATTCTTTGCTCCTCTCAGTTCATCCCTAAGATGGGCTGAGGGGGGCCCGGTACCGAAGGTGAATGTCACTCTGTATCTGTTCAATAGTATACTCTGTACACTGATCATTTTGGCATTAAATCTTGATTTTATACTTAACCATTTCTCATTATTTCACAAGGTAAATACTTTGCTGGTTTTACTGGTTGGGTCTCGGAACTGGAGTGAAACGGACCCGGTGGTGTACAGGGAGGAAAGGGCCAAAAAACTCCCATTTTACAACAAAAGGCAAGATCTAATTATTACAAATTACTCTGTAGTGCTGGATGAGTATGTAAAGAAACAATGACCTGAATGAAAATGCCCAGAGAACCCCAGCTAAACACAGCATTTTAAAAAGGAGAACTTTACAGATATAAAAAAGATGTCTTTTTGCCAAGTGCAAACACTGTTAATTTAAACACTTCACTGTGGAATTTACCACAGTGAAAGTAAAAGTTCCAATGTCAAATTTAGGATCTTAGGCAGCTCATTTTGTCAGAGGTAGAGCCAAATATTAAAAGATAATTGAGAAAAAATGTTTGAATTTCATTACATACATGGTTTTTGGAATCTTTCAATGGGCAAATGGATATTTTTCTTAAAAGTAAACCACTGACACATAATGTGCAAAAACACAGTACTGTGCGAAAGGTTTAGGCAAGTGTAAAAAAAAGGCTGTGAAAAAAGAATGATTTCAGGCATATAAATGATGATTGTTTATTTTTATCAATTTACAAAATGGTAAGTGAGTGAACCCAAACATACAGCCAAAGTCATTAAGAACTATCTTCAGCGTTAAAATGAACAAGACTTACTGGAAGTGATGGTGTGGTCCCCACAGAGGCCTGAACTCAACATCATGGAGTGTGTGTGGGATTACATGAAGAGACAGAAGGATGTGAGGAAGCCTCCATCCACAGAAGATCTGTGGTTAGTTCTCCAAGATGTTTGGAACAACCTACCAGCCGAGCTACTTCAAAAACTGTGTGCAAGTGTACCTAGAAGAATTAATGCTGTTTTGAAGGCAAACGGTGGTCACACCAAATATTGATTTAATTTAGATTTCTCTTTTGTTCATTCACTGCATTCTGTTGATTGATGAAAATAAATGATTAACACTTCCAGTTTTGAAAGCATTCTTTGTTTACACAATTTTCTTCACACCTGCCTAAAACTTTTGCACGGTATTGTATATGCTGCAGGACCTTTGTCTACATGCCACTGATACACTGCATATGTCGCATTTCTAGACAAACAAATAATAACACATTTTACTTTTTACAAAGCTGGTACATTAGATCAGCATAATTATGTTCATATCTTTACAACACTTGAGTTTATAATTATTAATGATTGTCTATTTTTGCTCATGGTGATACATGCATTTTTTTTTTTTTTTTGGTCATTTATCCAACGTGGAAAGGAAGGATAGAGAATGGTTTGGATTGGTTCATTGGTCTGATTGGCTAATCAGGGGGAAATTGGGAGCAGCTAGCGAGAGAGGAGGAATGCAGGAGAATTGAAGGAGGGAGGCTGATTAACACCGATGAGCAGGGAATCCAGATGACTAACAAAACATCTAAGTGAACAGAAATACGTAAACAATGGAACTAACTAAAGAAAATAAACAGAGGGAGACCAGGACCAACAAGCTAAAACATCTAGCACAGGAATCCATGAAAGTAACCTAAATGCAAGAATGAACGCTGAATCTAATTAACATGAATGAACTGAAATAACAGCAACTAAAGAACATGGCGGTGCAGAAAAAGCAGATAGAAATTGAACTCTAAAATCCCTAACAGAGGGAGATTATGACAACTACATTAGTACTGTACCTCTGAGTTGGATCAGTAGTTACTATCTGCGTTTCCATTACAAATGTGCAAAAACCTTTGGCGATATTCTGTCAATGTCGAAAAAACACAATTTCGCAATTGCGGTGTTTCTATTAAATAAGAAATACACGTTAAGGTGGTGAACTGCCACCTTAACGTGGTGAGTTCTCAAATGATCCTAGAGGCTATGTTGTCTGGGGCTTAAATGCTCCTGATAGGGTCTCCCAGGGCAAACACGCTCTAGGTGACGAGTCAGACAAAGAGCGGTTCAAGACACCTTCATGAGGACCATGAAATCGTGGCACATGACGTCGCCCGGTACGACGGAGCCGGGATCCCACCCTGGAGCCAGGCCTCATTGGAGAGCAACTGGTGGCTGGGTTGCTCCTCACAGGACTCGGGTGGGCCAAGCCCAAATGAGAGACGCGAGGCCATCCCCCAGTGGGCCTACCACCTGCATGGGGAACCATGAGGGACCGGTGCAAAGAGGATTGGGCGGCAGACGAAGGTGGAGACCTTAGCGCCCCGATCTCCGGATGCTTAGGCTGGCTCTAGGGATGTGGAATGTCACCCCGCTGGGGGGGTAAGGAGCCTGAGCTTGTGCGGGAGGTCGAGAGATATCGACTAGAAATAGTCGGACTCGCCTCCACACGCAGCCCCTCTCCTCGAGAGGGGCTGGACTCTCTTCTACTCTGGAGTGGCCCACGGGGAGAGGCGGCGGGCTGGGGTGGGTGTGCTTGCTGCCCAGCTGATTCAAAATGCTGCAGCAAGAGTTCTGATGAAAATTAAAAGAGAGATCATATTTCTCCTATTTTAGCTTCCCTTCATTGGCTCCCTGTTAAATCCAGAATAGAATTTTAAATTCTCCTCCTCACATATAAAGCCCTTAATGATCTAGCTCCATCATACATCAGAGATCTGATTGTTCCATATATTCCTAACAGAGCACTTTGTTCTCAGACTGCAGGTTTACTGGTGGTTCCTAAAGTCTCTAGAAGTATAATGGGAGGCAGATCCTTTAGTTATCTGGCTCCTCTCCTGTGGAACCAGCTCCCAGCTTTACTCCGTGAGGCAGACACCCTGTCTACTTTTAAGGCTAGGCTTAAAACTTTCCTTTTTGATAAAGCTTATAGTTAGAGTGGCTTAGTTTATCCTGAGCTATCTTCCTTATTTTTTACCTCCGTCTTTTTTCCCTCCCTGTTGGTTGGAGTAAGGGGGAGTCAGGTTTAGCCTAAACCAGCTCAGTTATGGTTGAGGTGCAAACACACCCTCCATTTCTGCTACCTGTATGACCCCTTCTCTTTTATAATCAGTCTGACAGAGGGAGGTATCCCAATCATTGTGGTTTTTAGTATAACAATGACCATCAGTGGGACCCTTTGTGAGGTTCCTTGAGACGACATTGTTGTAAATAAGCGCCGTTTAACTAAATAATCTGAACTGAAACTATCTGTGTAGTTATGCTGCTATAGGCTTACGCTGCTGGAGGACATAATGACCACTTTCACCCTCTTCGCTACATTCTCACACTACTCTCCAATCTTGCATTATTTGCTGTTATTTCAGCTTTTAACCTTGTTCTCTCTTTTCTCTTCCTAGAAGCTACACCTGGCCTGGCTCTGTGTCTGCCTGTGACACCTTTCTGGAGAGGGAAATCGTCCAAGCTTCTGCTGGCAACAACTTAATGCTCACCCTCTACCGATGATCCACATAGCCCTGTCTTTTAGTGTTTAACCCTTTCTCTCTCCTAGACGTGGACATTGACTGAGCTTTTACTGTGACTAATTATATGTGCTCTCTTTCAGACTCTAACCTTGAAAACTGGCTCAGAGTTGATCTGTTCTTTCTTTCTAGGTGAAACAACTAAAGGAGCTACATCCATTAATATTGACTTTTCCTTCCCATAGAAAGTACTTCTGGATCAGTGCTTCTGCGTTCTTTTTGTGTCTCTGCTCTGTTCTCTCAAACCCCCAGTCAGTCGTGGCAGATGGCCGCTCACACTAGGCCTGGTTCTGCTGGAGGTTTCTTCCTGTTAAAAGGGAGTTTTCCTCTCCACTGTCGCTACATGCATGCTCAGTATGAGGGATTGCTGCAAAGTCAACACCAGTGACTGTCCACTGTCTCTACATGCTCATCCAGGAGGAGTGAATGCTGCAAGTCACTGACTGGATGCAATCTGCTGGGTTTCCTTAGATAGAAAAACGTTTTATCCAATTTGAATAAAAAGCTAACTCCGACTGCACTGTTCAATGGTTACGATTAATTGGAATGTATGTACCTGACTGTTGTGAAGAGCCTTGAGACAACATGTGTTGTGAATTGGCGCTATATAAATAAAACTGAATTGAATTGAAGTGTTTCAGAATCTGTACGGTGTTACCTCCTGTTACGGCTGGTGGCCGTATGTGTGTGTTTTGTTTTGTACCATCATCAACAGACTGGCCAGCCGATTTCGCTGCGGAGCGCAGTTTTCCTCCGTGCTGCTGGTGCCGCTGTTTCTGATGGGATCGGATTTCTTCTGCCCTCCTACTGGACCTTCGATGGTTGATCTCTTCTTTGCTGGTTACTCTCTTCTTCCCTGGATACTCTCTTCTTTGTTGTTCCTGACGGACTCGGATCTCCCTGGACGCTCTTCACTCCTCCTGCTGGACGTCTCCGGGAGCTCATGTGGACTACTTATTTCCTGGATCTTCCAAATTCGCCGCCAATCATTGAAGAGATCACTCTATTTAAACTCTCTGCATCTGCCACTAAGGGCAGCTGTGATTTAGAGTGAACAGCTCGCCACTTCTGACTTGGGTGTCTTGCTTGGACTGTGTGCTTACCTGATTGTTGATTAACTTGCTTGTTTTATTTTGTTTACTTACCTGTTTGCTAGACAGCTTGTTTGCTTTGTTGGGAATACTTTTCCCCCTTGACTCTAAGGAGTTTGTTTAAAGCTTGTTAAGCTTTATCTTGAATTGATTGTTTGTTTTGTTGTTAGCTGGGACTCTTTGCTTTAAGTAACGGTTGAGTTAGCTTATCCCTCCTTTTGAGAGATTATTTTGTGTTAAACTACTGGTTGTTGGATATTTTGTTTAAATTTATGGTTATTGTGTATTTTGGGGTTTACCCCTTTTTATTTTCAAACGGTTTGTACTTTGTTAAGTACCCTACTTTTGTTTGTATTTTGTTACAAATAACAGAAACTGAACTGAAGAGCAATAAATTACTCTTTCATTCACAAAACCAATAACACCTGGTTCAAATGTTTACTTCCCCCTACCCCTAGACTGAGTGGGGTCGTAACATTTAATGGGGGCTCGTCAGCCCGCAAATAGTAGGCAACGCTTTTGCACCTTTACTGAGGACCATCAAAGTACAAGGCAAATTCAATGATATGGTTACTCTGACGTTTAACCCCGCCCACTACCTTCCAGTTTCCAGAAGACATATTGAAAATATCCATATAGAAATTAAATCGACCAAAATGTTCCTGTAAATTTCGTCTATGAAAAGACCGTCGTAAGACTATACTTCAAACCAGTGATATCACAACGTAGCCTGAGATACATTTTATTTGTATAAACAGAGATATATATAACCTCTAAGACTGATTGATTATCATTCATATTCCCCTTGTCCTTCAACACTGTGCACCAAGCAGGCAAGAGAGAACATGGCACAGCTAAGTCTGAGACGTGATCCAAATCGCTTTGTAAATTACTATGTAAGTCAATTAGGCGGTAATCTGCCAGGTTTTTATGGGGCTCCAGTAATGTACGGACGTGGAATTGGATCATTATTTTCAAAATTATCCCGCTTCGTAACCCCTCTGGTTAAAAAAGGATTTGCCATTCGAAAACCCCATCTTAAAACGGCTGCATCAAATATCGCTTCGGATGTCATAGGTATGGCCGTGAGTAAAATGAGTGGTTCTACACACACCGATGGTCAAGAAGGTTCAGGAATTATGGTTTTATCCAAAAGACCCAGAACAAGACCCCCTGGTAATCGTTTAAGGACGGTTAAAAAACAACGACAAACACGAAAAAGGAGATCAGTTGGAGCTGACAAACGAAGAGGACGGAAGTCTTCCGCAAGTTTTGATATATTTAAATAATGGCTCTTTTACATAACAAATCATCAGAGTGCACGCTGGCAGAGTTGGACTTATTTTCTGCCCCGATGACGCAGCTATCGATTGAAGATCAAATTTACACTGAGATCCAGCCTTTATCAGCAATCACCGATGGAGGCCCGATCGAGTTTTTCATTCTGGGAGACGGAGAAAAGTATCTAGATCTCAACGATACGCTGTTGCATCTCAGAGTGAAAATTACAAACGAGGATGGAACAAACCTGCCGGATGATGCACCTGTAGGGCTCATCAACTACCCGTTAAACACCATCTTCAGTCAATGTGATGTCACTCTCGGAGATCGATTGATTTCACAATCCAGCGCTACACATCCGTATAGAGCCATGATTGAGACATTGTTAAACTTTTCTGAGGATTCTTTAAAAAGCCAGTTTAGCTCTGGTCTTTTTTTCAAAGACACTGCAGGTGCTCTGAACTCTATTGTTACAACTAACGGCCCTAACCAAGGTCTTAACAGCAGAGCAGGCTTTATGGCAAATTCCAGGGAGGTACATCTCCTAGGACCCTGCATGCAGACATATTTTTCTGCGAGAGACTTCTTTTAAACTCTGTTGACCTCAAAATTAAACTTACAAGAGCCAACAATGCCTTTTGTCTCATGGCAGCAAGAGACTCCACTTACAAACTCAGGATATTAGGAGCATCTCTTTTCATCAAAAAAGTTATCGTCTCTCCAGCTGTACGACTGGGTCACACTACAGCTTTAATGAAGGCAAATGCTCTGTATCCACTTTCACGTGTGAATGTAAAAACATATTCCATCCCTGAAAATTCAAGGGTGTGCACCCAAGATAATCTTTTCTTAGGCGTCTTTCCCAAGTATGTGGTGATTGCATTACTGGATCATGACGCTTTTACAGGAACACGCGATCTCAATCCGTTTGACTTTAATCATTTTGATATGGAATATTTAGCTTTGTGTAAGGATGGCAGACAAATTCCAACTAAGGCCTTCCAGCCCAATTTTAACCAAGGTAGTTCAGAGAGAGAGCATTACAACTTGTTTACGGCTACAGGACGACATCTAAAAGATCTTCCGCTGAGTACAACACGTCAAGAATTTAATCATGGATACTCTCTATTCGCATTTAATCTTAACCCGGGTGAGGACACAGATGCTCTATCTCCACTTTCCAGCGGGAATTTACGATTGGAAATGCGATTTAGGCAACCCATTCCCAGGACCGGCCTACTTTATAGTGAACACACATCCTTCACACATGCCAGGAGAACACTGATTAGCGCTGACTTTGGAAGAGAATGGCGAAGCCACCTTTTTTGACTCTTATGGGTTCCCTCCGAATTTTAATTTCTACCCGTCAAGTATCGTAACATTTTTAAAAGACAGATCATCAAAAATATTGTATCACAATTACCAGCTTCAAAACACTGTCCACAGTGTGCGGTCACCATTGTATTTATTACCTCTGTCATAGAGCGTGCGGATTATCACTGCAGCAAGTGTTGTCAAAATACACCGGAGATGTGATTAAGAATGATTTAATGGTATCTAACTTTGTAAAAAAATACCAGAAATGTGTCATTAATCAGAGCACAGCATTTTTCACTCACAGTGCATGCTCCTTGGAGATGTTTTAGGTTTGTTATGGAATTTAAATTGTCTCTTTTTTTATTTATTTATTTTTTTTAATTTTTGTTTAAATTCCAATTAAAATGTATATCAGTGTGTGTGTGTGTGTGTGTGTGTGTGTGTGTGTGTGTGTGTGTGAAGTAGAGGATGATGCTAGACATGAAAATATAATCAATAAAGATTTTATTGACTGAAAGAAATAGGTTACACGTCTCATTTTTTTATAACGGTTTATGATGAAAATGTGATCCATCGGGGAGGTAGTATTGTTTTACGGAGAGACGAGCATAAGGGTTATTGACTGAAGATATGGGGATGTTTACCTCTGACAAGGTATGTAGAAAGTCTGACCATCCTTGGGGTAACAGTGCTCCAGATTTTTCAACAAGTCAATCATATTACAACACTCCTTTAAATACAAATTCTCCTCGCGAAGTCCAACCCCCACTTCTTTCGGATAATTTCTTCAAAATGTACTCAGCATTTTTACGGTTATGCTTTGGCAGGCTTTTCAGTACATCCATAACAATCTGATCCGAAGAAACCTGGTCACGCCCCGGGACCTGTTTTTCTTCATGCTGCTCATGCTCTGGAGTCTCGCTCGATGTGTCACGCTGAAGCGTCAAACTCACCCGTGGTTCTTCTTTCACACCCTGCTTGAGTAGAGTCAGATACCTCTGCAAAAGTGCATCATATTTTTTTATTTTTTCATAAGAAGTCAAACCGGGGTCATTCAATACTGCTCTCATTTCAGCATCCAAATTCTCCTCCGCTGTCTGTCTGATGGATGTTTCTGACTGGGTCAGACGCCTGAACTGATGAGGGGAAATGAGAAACATCTTCTGCGATGTTCTGAGAGACATTATCTCCTGATAATTCCACCCACTAGGTTACCGATCAAGGGGGCAAGAGCTGTTAAGAAGGGGAGAATAAAACCACCTCCCTGGTTTTTGAGAGCCAGCTGTTTACGTTTGATACCAGTTCTTTTATCAGCCAACAACCTGATGATTTTTCTTTGCTTCTTCAATTTCCGGTGTTGAGATGGAGATAGTTTAATGTTACCTTTTAAAACATTCAGAGCAATCTCACACAGAGCCTGAAGAAAGTCGGGAGAGCAGTGTGCAAGAATATCTTTACGTTTCTGAGGAGTGGCTTGGTATAGAGCTCTGAATAACGGGACATTCCTTTTTATACGTGCAGACATGATAACTTACTTTGTTTTGGGGACATACACAGCAGGCCACTGGTGAGGAAGTATGCCCGTTCTCAGTCTGAAATGTACTGGGCAGGTAGGCGTGAAATTGATGATTAAATATCCATGAGCGTCTCTTGTTGTGTCTTCAAAACTCTCCAGGAAGACACCCTTTTGCGATGGAAACATTTGGCGGGCCAGTATATTCAACTGCAGTTTATCTCTCGGGTTCTTAAACAACACCATATAATTACAGTTCAAACTAATGGTGTGACTATACTTTCACTGATGAAATACATTCTAAGTCAACAGCATGACGCTCATATTACGATGGTGACGAAACTGGGTAAAGACCATCACGTTTTCATCATCTGAGGCTTGGGCAATAACATAATCTAAAATAACCAGATGATTCTGATCAGGAGGAAACAGGTTTTCATCTTCAAAAGAATGAGGCAATCCTTCTACAAATTTAATATTTTTATTCTTCTTCTGCAATTCAGCATACATGGGCTGAAAAGATGTGTAAATCCACGCAATATTTTCTGGAACAACATCCATGACATGGTTACAATTTTGCAAGACACTTTTTACAAAAAAGGTTTTCCCGCAGCCGTTGGGTCCTATAATCATACTTGAGAAAGGCGTTCTAAATCTCGGGTCAAAATCAATTTTCTGTAGATCGGAGGAATGCAACATTTTTTATTTAATTTAATTTTTATCTTTCTTCCTCCTCTTACGATCTAATAACCAAAAAGCAGAGTCGTCCCGTCATACAAAAGGCATCTCTTGTCATACACCAACCGAAACCTTTTAACAAATGCACCATTTCCTAAGCGGAATCTCTTTTAATCCCTCCTGATGTTGTGTTGTGGAATTTCGATGACACCCTCACTGAATATCACTGAAAGTTACTGCTGTCTGATCATCTCAACCAGCCCAGTTTTGCCACATCCTGTCCTGCTCTAAAGCCTGATTATCAGTAAGGCTAGGGTCAGAGACGTGTGCAAGACTGATGGCAAAGCATAACTGATTACCGGTATTATCTACAATATATAGGTGACGCTTTTTCTTATTCATCAGTTCACAGTCTAACGATCCTTTAACCTTACGTTTCGAACCCTCCTGTAGGGTCATTAACTACCTGTAGAACAAATTCCAGGTTATTATCTGCAGGCATTTCAGCGTTGGACTGTACTAACTCATCTAAAAAATCTTCAAAAGCAGGCAGGATCATATTTCCATCATCGGTAACGGTAAACGTGACATTACGGTAGAGATTTTCCCAGACTAATTCTAGCTGTACAATATCGTTACATCTGGTTAAAGATCTTGCAATGTCGGCTAATTCAGCAAGAATACGCATGATGTTTATATACAATGCTGCAAGATCAGGGACATTATCCAGACAGGGACATGGGATGGTGACAGGTCTCCTTATTTCAATGTTATTAAAACGTTCACATTGAATCTGATCAGGGTTGACTGCAACCTCCTAATTGAAAATACCCTCATGCTGCCCAGTATGATCAGCGGCGTGTGACTTTGAAGGAATTTGTAAGTTATCTGATTCATTTTGATGAATGCATGGTGGAGACGGTGCTCTATTTGAATCCTCAACTGCCTATTCTACTGAGTGTAAAAAGTCACTGTGCACATTTTCACTGTTGTTTGCAGGAGATGCATCTTCCCTTAACCTGATGTTATCTGTTACTTCTGCATTAACGGGAATTTCACTGAGCTTTACAGCATTCCTTATTTCATTCAGCGCATGTGTGATTTGGTTATCCATATTTACATGAGTATAAGAAGAATAAAACCCAGGGATCAGTTGATAATCACCTTGATATCAGCACAATGTTTCAGTAACAGAGTCTAGGATGCAGCTAAAATGTTAAGGTTGACGCTTTATTACAATGTTCTCGTAAGGCTAGAGAAACTCTCTGTCTGTGCTGTTGCTATCCGGGTCTGGATGGAATCTGCTCTACCATCAACGTTGCCTCTGGAAAGAAAAAAAAAAAAAAAAGTTATAGAAACATACTAATTAAATCAGTTGGTAAAATAAGAATTAAGCATACCATTCATATAAAATAAGAATTAAATGTACCATTCATATAAAATAAGAATTAAAAGTACCATTCATTAAACCTCTAACAAGCTCTGCCCTGGTATACAGAGCAGAGAGTCGCCGTCTTTTCCTCATTGTAAAATAATCTGTGAAACAAAATAAAGTTGCCTTACAACGCAGGTCTTCCGAGAAAAAAAAAAAAAGATTTTATTGTTTCTATGAAGATTTGGATAGAACAGAATTTGAAATACTATAACTTTCACTTACTCCGTACACGGGGTATTTTAACGGTTCTGGGCGGTTTCAACTCTTCGTGCACTGAACTGGTACAGTTCTGCTGAATGAGACATAGTCCCTCCAGCGTGTCCTCGGCCGTCCCCTGGGCCTCCTCCCGGTAGGACGTGCCTGGAACACCTCCCGAGGAAGGCGTCCAGGAGGCATCCGGTATTACTGCACTAAGCTGCTCCTATATCTACTAAAGGCTGTTTTTATTCTGTGTATCTAGGCTAATACAGAAATTGTGATGTACATTTGACAGGGAACCTTACATGGCAACAGCATGACAGATAACCAAGAGGCATCCAATATAGATGCCCGAGCCACCTCAACTGGCTCCTTTCGATGTGGAGGAGCAGCGGCTCTACTCCGAGCCCCTCCCGGATGGCCGAGCTCCTCACCCTATCTCTAAGGGAGTGCCCGGCCACCCTACGGAGGAAGCTCATTTCAGCTGCTTGTATCTGGGATCTTGTTCTTTCGGTCATGACCCAAAGTTCATGGCCATAGGTGAGGTTAGGAACATAGACCGACCGGTAAATCGAGAGCTTCGCTTTTCGGCTCTTCACCACAACGGACCGGCACATCGCGCCCATTACTGTGGCAGCCGCACCGATCTGTCTGTCGATCTCCCGCTCCATTCTTCCCTCACTCGTGAGCAAGACCACGAGATACTTAAACTCCTCCACTCACCTCACCTCTCACCTCCAAGCGAGGTGACATTCCACATCCCTAGAGCCAGCCTAAGCATCTGGGGATCAGGCCGCCGAGGTCTCCACCTTCGTCCGCCGCCCAATCCTCTTTGCACCAGTCCCTCACGGTTCCCCCTGCAGGTGGTGGGCCCACTGGGGGATGGTCTCGCGTCTCTCATTCGGGCTTGGCCTGGCCGGGTCCCGCGAGGAGCAACCCAGCCACCAGGCGCTCTCCGATGAGTCCTGACCCCAGACCTGGCTCCTGGGTGGGACCCCGGCTCTGCCGTACCGGGCGACGTCACGTGCCTCGATTTTGTAGTCGTCATGAGGGGTTCTTGAACCGCTCTTTGTCTGACCCGTCACCTAGAGTCTGTTTGCCATGGGAGACCCTACCAGGTTCATTTAAGCCCCAGACAACATAGCCTCTAGGATCATTCGAGCACTCAAACCCCTCCACCACATTAAGGTGGCGGTTCAAGGAGGGGGAAAACATATGCATAGAAAAATATATTTTTTTTACTTACTCTCCTCTTCCGGAGCTGTTAATTTTTCCGGCGCATGATCAGGGGATAATACAGACTGGGTGCATGAATGGAACTACCCTCTTGTCCGTGGATATGTTCAGTTGGGATTGGATTGTCTTTTTTGGAGACAAGTTTCCGTCTCAACTTTGATTTTGTCGGGGGCAGACGGTTACAAACACTAACCTCTTCAACGTTCAGGAATACGCCTCTCATTAAATCTGTAAGTAGAATTTATTTCATTTATTTTTTAAATCATAAAATAGCCTTCACTATTTGACTAAACCAGATGTTGCTGCAGTTAATAATTACCGTAGTCGGACTGTGTTAAAACGATACCATGCAGCTCGTCACTTGTGGGTTCTAAAGAATATAAATTAAACATCATCATTATTATTATCAAGGAGCATTTACACGGACGTAAGAAATTCTTATAGATGAATAATGTCGAGGTAGGAAAACTTTGCGGGCCGTCCGTTAACTCTTACATTACTCCTCACCTCTCATCGACTCTTTTTATTTGGCACCCCAAAGGACAATCCTCTGTCAGAGATCAGTTGTACATTTCCACAACAGGCTTGGTACAGAGCTCTGAATAATGGGACATTCCTTTTTATACGCGCAGATATGATGACTTACTTTGTTTTGGGTACGTACACAGCAGGCCACTGGTGAGGAAGTATGCCTGTTCTCAGTCTGAAATGTTCTGGGCAGGTAGGCGTAAAATCGATGATTACATAACCATGAGCTTCTCTCGTTGCATCTTCAAAACTCTCCAGGAAGAACCCTTTCGCAATGGAAATATTTGGCGGGCCAGTATATTCAACTGCAGTTTATCTCTCGAGTTCTTAAACAACACCATATAATTAGCGTTCAGGCTGATGGTGCGACTGAACTTTCCCTGATGAAAAACATTCTGAGTCAACATCATGACGCTCATATTACGATGGTGACGAAACTGGGTAAAGACCTTCATCACATTTTCATCATCTGAGGCTTGAGCAATAACATCGTCTAGAATTATCAGATGATTCTGATCAGGAGGAAACAGGTTTTCATCTTCAAAAGAATGAGGCAATCCTTCCACAAATTTTATATTTTTATTCATCTTCTGCAATTCAGCATACATCGGCTGAAAAGATGTGTAAATCCACACAATATTTTCAGGAGCAACGTCCATGACATGGTTACAATTTTGTAAAACACTTTTTACAAAAAAGGTTTTCCCGCAACTGCTGGGTCCTATTATCATACATGAGAAAGGCGCTCTAAATCTAGGATCAAAATCAACCTCCTGTAAATCGGCAGATTGCAACATTTTTATTTGTTTTTATTTTATCTTCTTCTTCTTCTTATGCTCTAATAACCAAAAGGCAGAGTTGTCCCATCAGAATAAAAGGCATCTCTTGTCATACACCAACCGAAACCTTTTAATAAATGCAGCATTTCTTAAGAGGAATCTCTTTTCATCCCTCCTGATCGTGTGCTGAGGAATTTCAATGAAACCCTCACTGGATCCTGCTAAGTAACCCTCGACCAGCCCTTTGATGCTGTCCAAATTGACCCTCTCGCTGCATTCATGCGTCTGAGTGATGCCTTTAGCACGTATCACTAGCTTTTTCTGGTTTTTGGTTTGGTATGCATAACTCTTGGGTCCTGTTGATGCGAACTCCAAAATGCTGTCTCCCGCGAGCTCGTCAGTAAGATCACCCAGATAATTCCCCAGTTCCAAAGGAGTTTCACCAGTTTTGTCACATAAATCAAACTGTCTTGTAATTGCTCCATGGTGCTGAGAAGTTTTAAACGTGCATAAGCGGTGGTGAATGCTGCAATAAACACATTGTTTACCTTGCTCGGGGGAGAGATGACACATTTGCTGTAGTTCCACTGCACTACACACATTTCAGGCTTGAAGAAATGGAAGTAGTTAATCCTGTATTTGCTTGAGAATATCAAGCTGAAAAACTCATCAGGGTTAGTGATGACTGTGTGTTAGGTATTATTTAGTCAACTCAGAGGTAAGAACGATACAGTCATAGTAACTTGCAGCAAGGGTAGCCCACTTTGCAGTGAAACTACAAAGTTTTTGACACCCTATCTCTTTATTTATATGCACAGTTCAACAGACAGTTCAGACAGGGTGTGTGTGTGTGTGAGACGGAAAGGAGGCTG
Organism: Girardinichthys multiradiatus; assembly: GCF_021462225.1. Lineage (NCBI taxonomy): Eukaryota > Metazoa > Chordata > Actinopteri > Cyprinodontiformes > Goodeidae > Girardinichthys > Girardinichthys multiradiatus. Next base: position 39,851,512 of record NC_061808.1, read on the forward strand.
GTTCTCACAAAGATAACAATGATCTCACACACACAGGGAGGAAGGCATAGTGCAGGTGCCTTGCAACACAAAGTTTTTACATGAGTGATAACAAGTTTTCGCACCCATCCAACAGTCCCTCCTTTTATCACAAGTAAAAACATTTAATATAAAAACGAGTAAGAAAAATACTTTGTATGAGCGAAAACCCACGGACGGTAAACGGATTATATTTTGTGGGAAATACTCATACGGCCCCGCCGCCCTCGGCGACCATTAAAAGTTAAATGTTGATTAATACTTGAAATCATAAAAATAAAAGAATGATACTTGAAAACATAAAAATAAAAGAATGATACTTGAAATCATAAAAATAAAAGAATAATACTTGAAATCATAAAAATAAAAGAATTAAAAAATCTGCCCTGTTTATGTCATCATTGTACTTTTTCTCATTTCACTTAAGCAACAACTTCTTCCGATGTTCTGCTGTAAGGTCATTTTATGAAATACAATGTATGAGTTCACTCAGGCTTTTGATGTGATTTATTTACAACATGTCATCATAATCGTCCCCTTCATTTTCGTGTATTTCTACCTAGTTCAGTGTTGCATATGCCACCATGAACAATACCAGAAATTCTGTAGGAATGGATGTGCGTCATGTTCTTCCGTCAGTGTTCTGAGATGGGTCCCGTCTGATGTCCATCTCTTCTGGTTCGGTATCACCTCCTGTGGATCCTGCTTTAGATAGAGAAAGAGTCCTGCTACCAGAATTAAGCTCAGGCTTATCAGTCCTGTCCACATGTTACAGAGAGCCATTTTATAATTGGGCGCAGATCAGCTGTTTTCTTCACCGGTTTGAGACGTTGGGCCATAGGGGTCCTCCAACTCCTTTGAACCCGGACTTCCTTCTGCTACCCCGTCGGTTGGTTTGGCTCCTGTAACGGCAAAACTGGCTTACAGTGGCTTTTATGGATCCAGGAAGGCCTCTCTGCTATTTTCAGAGCTATGGGCGTTGTCAGGAGTATTTGAAACGGCCCTTTCCACCGAGGAGTGCTCCAATCCTTCCGGTGGAGTGTCTTAATCAGGACCAGGTCTCCAGGCCTCATTCTGTGGGATAGGAGCAGAGATTATCGGCAGACCACTGGACATTTGTTCTTCTTTTGTCTGCAACATTTTATTCATCCACTCAGCTAATGAAGTTTCCTGTTGTGCTTTCTCTATTTCATTCATGTCATAGGGCAGAGAAAACGGTCTGCCATGTATTATTTCTTTGAGAATACAAATTTATATCAGCAACTTGGTGTCATGTGATCTCAGGCACAGAATATAGTGGGTGGAGTTATACAATGATGTACAGTAGGTGGCAAATGGAGTAAGACCAGTTTGATTTGGAGTTATTCTCATCCATAATTTAACCAGGGATAGGCATTCGGGTCATGGCCTCCCTGTTTCTTCCATTGTTTTCCTTAATCTTTAACTGAAACCCTAATGCATTAGAACTTAGTTCTATTAATTTATTTACAAAATGAGTTCCATTATCTGACCTTATGACCTGTGGGATACCATATGTGGGGAAGAAATGTGTAACTAGGTTCATCTATTACAACTAGGCAATATTTCTTCCCCCGTGTTTGCAACAAATTATGCATGATCTGCAAATATTATTTGCATAGTCAGAAAAATTTATAGTGTAGCATTAATGCTTTACCAGATGTGACATATTCCCCCCTTGACACGTGGGTCTTCCCAATGTGTCACTGTAGCCGCTGTGTTGTATACATTTTTTGGGAGGATTGGTTTATCTTCTATCTGATAGATGTCATCTTTTTTCTGTGCTCCTCTCTTTAGCCAGGCCTTTATTTCTGTCTTGGGTGCTGACTGTTGGGCGTCTTTCAGCACGTCCGTGTCTATAAATAGCAGATCTGACATTTTCTCTTTAATAGGTTGAAATGAGTTAGTTCTGTCCCTGATGATGTTTTAAAACCTCTATTTTGCCAAATCTTAGCATGGTGATGTACTGATCCAAACACGTATTGGCTGTCTGTGTATATAGTAAGTATTTGTTCCTCATGTAATTCACATGCTCTTACTACAGCATATAATTCTGCTGTTTGGGCTGAGCATGTATTGGGTAGAGATTTAGCTTCTATTATCCTATCGATGGTTGTTACTGCATAACCAACTCTATTCTTTCCATATTCATCTTTAGATGCTGAGCCATCTACAAACACAACACATGAATCTGGTATAAGGATTTGAGAAATGTCTTGTCTGGGTTTGGTGTCTTCTTCTTTGCTTTATAAGAATGTGGTTTTCCATCTTCTGCAGTAGGTATTAGAGTACTTGGATTTAAAGGGCACATCTTTTTAGAATTATGTTTGGCTGTGATAATAATAGCGATGTCAGTGTGATATGCCTTGCATGTAGCGTCAGGTGCTTCTCTTAATATTCCTGACTTCAACATATCTTGTATTACTGGCTTAGTACCTTCTTCAGCTTCTGGCTTTAAGGGGTATTGGCGGACTAATGGCCTTTTTTCAGATATTAGTTTAACCTTGTATGGTGGGAACCCCTTTATAAGCCCTACATCAGTTGATGATTGGGACCACAGTTCAGGTGGGACAGCAGCTAGGGCAGGATGCATGTTGCTCTCTTTGCTCTCAGCTAAGCCCTGTATTTGTCCTCTCTGCCTCATCTAAATGTGTCCTTGGATGGACTTTGACTATCCACGCCAGAATGAGCTTCCAGATTCCTGTATTAGGATCTACCTTTGACAGTGTCAGTGCTGTTCCTGCAGAGGTTTAAAGCCTCTGTTTTTCCAAATTCTTATTATTCTTTTTTATCATATTTTATAAAGTAAGTCCTTATTACATTTAAAAATGAGATCACTATTTTTGGTAGTTGCTATTATTATAAATAATGCTTGGTTTAGTTCTTATTAAAAATAAAAAATAAAAACTCACTCACTGATGAACACAAAAAATGAAGGGCATATTATATCTTATAATCTTAGTTTGTCTTACCCAGTTTTATAGATACAACATACAGTTTCAGTCAGCTTTGTATTTAGTTCAAGTAACTAAAGTTTGTTTCAATTAACTAAAGTTTTATCTATTTCAGTCCAGTCCAGTAATTCTGTTAAGGTTCATTTCATCTTATGTTAAGTTTGAGTCTAATTCAATCATTTTGAACCTGACTGGAAAAAGTCTAAACATCTGTTAAAATCTTTTTTTTTTTACCATAGAGAACTGACCTAATATTATTATGGTAATGTTGAGGACTCTAATTTTTACATAACATGAAACAGACATTTATTTCACAAAAACAGAAAGTCAAATACAGACATTTGGCCACATTAAAGTTTAAATAACCTGTTTGTAAAAGAATTGTGAAAAATTGAAGACGGATCTATGAGCTTTCTTATGGTTATCAGTATTTTCAATACAGGTAGAACCTTTGCCATCTTTATATGATTTTTTGGAAAAGATTCTGGAAACCTTATTAAGATATAAATTTGGCAAAGATCATCAGAACATCAGACCTTTATTAGCGCTTTTAAGGTCCCTCAAAGATGCATTACAATGAAATCAGTCATTCCCATTCACACACATTCACACACTACTTACTTATTTCTTTGTCAGAGTCATTTTCTTTGCAAAAATTTGAACATAATTTGACTTCTATTATTCTTAAAATGCACATTGTTTCCTCATAACCCCTTTTGTTTCCACTAGGTCTGTTTTGAACGCTTCAATTCTTTTTTTTTATTCACCAAGAATCAATAAGGTGGTCTTAGTGGGGTCCACCTTAAAGGTATTATCTGTTGGGTGTCATGTTATCATTGTCAGGTCAGTGAGGTTCATAAGTCAGTCAGAACCTTGGTCATTTGTTCTGTGCACATAATGTTTCATAGATCCAGCCTGTGATTAGTCAGCCAAAACTTCCACCTATAGGAGAAAAATTGATTGTTAATGAATGAGCTGCATTTCCTAGGAACACTGTCTTCCTCCTGGATGAGCATCACCTGTTGAAAAACTTTCATCATTGTTTGTTTCACATATTCAATCAGATCTTTATATTATACCAGTAGGTGAAGTTGTTAGTATCTCATGTAGACTGACATATACTGTTGCATTTGGAGAGGATCTCAGATTAAATAAACATAGTTAGAGCTTCAATCCAAGTTCATTTTGTGTCTGCAGACTTTAGCCAATTTTTCTTTTCTTTCTTTTTTTTTTTATACATAAAGAGCAAGATTCAAAACATTTTCAAAAGGCAGATTGTGGCAGAATGTAGACAAAACTGCTTATTGATTGACAAGATAACATTCAAGCACACAATCACCACATTAAAAGGCTCTACTTCTAGAGAATCACTAAACTTCTGAGGTCCGGTTTTGGCCCGCGGACCTTGAGTTTGACACATGCAGGGTAGAGTTACAATTTGTTTTCAGACCTTTCAGCAGAGACAGGCTTCTGCTGTTTGCAGAAGTTTTATCTTTGTTTTCAGGCAGCTGCATCTCTTTGTCAAGGTCGTTTCACAGAGCTGAAATTTAACTTCTCTCAAAGAGGAAAAATCAAGAATGCACACAATCAGAGCCAAATATGGAATTATTTCCCTGTAAAATGAATCTTTTGCATTTTATCATGATATTGTTAGTAGTATAACACCATAGAATGATTTTTAAAGCACCTGTTTCTCACTAATGCTTGCCTACAAAATATTTTACTCTCAGATTACTTCTTTAACAACTCTAGTCATTGTTCACTGGGTTGTCCAGTTGGACAGTTTCCATGTTGTCCACATTGTCACCTCCTCTTTTAACTTCTTTTACCACGTCCTCTAAAACCACCTCTTAGTCTTTATAATTTGGGGCTACCTTGGTATTCTAAACTGGGATGGGTGGCAGACCGCCCCCCTTTATTTGTTTTCAGTTAAGCTAAAAGTTTTTTCCTGTGCTTTTCTTAAGGCCTCAGTATTATGGCTGTCAGTTAAAAGCTGCTCTTATTGTTGTTTTTTTAATTCATCTTTTTGTTTTAATCTGTTTATCAATTATGAGCACTCAGGGACTGAAAAGTCCCCTTTGAAATTATAATCTGGCAAGGTTTTTTATTGTCTCTTGAATCTTTTGAATGCATAATCTCCAGTTTAAGATCCCCGTGTAGTTTTAGGATTTCAGTGATAATTAAGTTACCTGAAAATCCGTATTTTCATGCCATCGTGTACATATTTCTGTTAAATCAGAGCTTTTTCTCTGTTCTTTCCCCATTGTTCTTTGTTATTTTTCTATTTTTAGTTTTCATTATTTCTAATTTTAGATCCCCTTGTAATTTTAAGACATCCTTTGTATCTAATTTGCCCAAAAACCCATGTTTTTTATTTTTTATTCCATCTATGACAGATCATACCTGCTCCTTTTACATAGTTCTCCATAAACTTTACCTCCCCTTCTAAGTCAATTAGTTTACTTTGTTTCTTCCCCATTATGTTTTATGTTAGTTTAATTATAGTATAAATGTCCCAGATAAAAGGTCACTGGCATGAGACTTTAAGGAGAGGACATTAACACGTCCTTCTACTGCAACTAATTCGCAGCGGTGTTAATTTTCTGGAATGAAATCCGACCTGAATCTCCAAAGTCACCAGTACGTAGTTTTAATCTGGGCAAAAGAAAACACAGGACTAGCAGAATCCTGCTGATTCTATTAAAATGCTTAGTCCTCCATATACACACAACACAGTCACACAGTTAGTTTCAGGTACCTTGTAATTGTTCTAAGTTAACTTGGTGTTATTTTATGAGCTCAATTTACTCCGTTCTTTTTACTTTTATAGCGCTTATGCTATTCCCTCGCAGGGGAATAACCCTTAGTCGTTTTATTTGGCCCCCTTCTTGGCGGGGCCCTACCTTAATTTGTCACTATTCCTTTCACGGTGGAATAAAACCATCCCAATGCAGCGTCCTTACCGGCGACGCACTACCAACAACTTTTAAGTACTTTTCTTCTTTTTTTTTTTTTTTTTTTGTTACTTGCAGCAAGGGTAGCCCACTTTGCAGTGAAACTACAAAGTTTTTGACACCCTATCTCTTTATTTATATGCACAGTTCAACAGACAGTTCAGACAGGGTGTGTGTGTGTGTGAGACAGAAAGGAGGCTGGTTCACACAGAGATAACAATGATCTCACACACACAGGGAGGAAGGCATAGTGCAGGTGCCTTGCAACACAAAGTTTTTACATGAGTGATAACAAGTTTTTGCACCCATCCAACACTGTGGTCTGAGACAGATCACTTCGCTGCGCAAACTTTCCCCAAAAGCTGTTTAAGCACAGTTTTGCTACCTGTCTTTTGGCAGGGTTCACTTCGATTTTGCCTGCGTCTAATTGGATACCCTGGTGGAGTTTGTAGTGTGCTACATACTTTGACCTGCTCTCATCATCCACCGCTTCAAAAGGGTAGCCTGAAGCCTCCTGCTTACCCTTTAAAAAGCAATGAATGTAACCTTTGAAGATTGTGTCACTGGTCTTCTCAAAATGCCAAACTTCAATGATTTTGGCAAGTCGATAACCACACTGCAACGCTTTACAAAACTTTACACTCACCACACACCTGTCAGAGCTCTGTCCTCATCACTATGCCTGCAGGGACCAGACTGGTTATTTATTTCAGCACATGTGCAGCAGAGAGTAAACACAAGTTTACGTTGGGATGTTCTGTAAGGCAAAACAGGGAAAAAGAGCCCTTGTGGGGGGTAGACCACAGCTCTGACGAGGCCAAAGTAGCTGCTGGGATCATCAAAATCTTTGTAAATGATGGTGGGGTGCCCGAGGGGAAAGACGCAGTTAGCGTTTACATAAGGGTACAGAGATGTGTAATCCACATAGTGTACAGTTTCACCCGGCCCCGCTGTGTACCTCAACCTCATAGGGCACCGTCCACCATACAGAGCATCTCGGGGTGATAGCGGTTTGGGTGCATTAACTTTCTCAAGAAAGCTGATCACCCCTGGGTCTGATTTTTTCATTTCAGTCCACTCATGCTGTAATCAGGGTCGGTTAAAAGGAGAACTTTACTACCTAGCATGATGGTTTAATGCCTAACTGCAGCATAACTGTGAGAATCAGGTAGCTGTCATACCCACGTGTGTTGTGTGCTATTAAGGTAAAGCCTCTGTACATCGGTCTCCTGAAATGGAGAAGAAAGTTTTGGGTGCAATTCAATCCATAAGCATGCCATTCCTCACCTTTCAGTGTTTTAACACAGACCAGATAAAAATCATAAAAAAACAGTTTATCATCTAACTGATTACAGGCTTGGGCGGTTTGAATGTAACTCAGATGACCATCGCATGTCACATCTAAATCAGGAGGTATATTCTCACCGCAAATACGGCATTTTACACACGTGTGGTTTATCCTGCTTGCTGATTGGAATAACGTATATCCTTTTGCACACCTTGCACAGTTTTACCAACTCACAGTCACTCATAGGCCTGTCAGGACTAGGTCTTTTGAGGGGTTCCCTGTGTCTACTGAAACAAGAAGAGTTACGACAGATTCTGTGACAACCTGCACAAGCAACAGGTTCGTTAATTTCACGCATGCACTGGTATGAGTGACAAACCGGACAATAGCCTTCACAATGGTGTGTGTCTGGCTTTTCATAGCTCCCGTAACAATATGCACAGATGTATCTCGATCCTATAAAACCCTTGAGATTTTTTATCCCATAGTAATGACCTTGAAATAACAGCAGAAAGAGAGGGTTTGATCGATCAGGGAAACTGGTCTCAAATTTACACAGAGCTGCAGAGTCTGTAACGGTTCTGTGAAACACTACAATTTTTCTCTTTAGAATGTTTTCAAATTTACCAATGTCGCTGAAAGTTACTGCTGTCTGATCATCTCAACCAGCCCTGTGTTGCCACATCCTGCCCTGCTCTAAAGCCTGAGTATCAGTAAAGTTAGAGTCAGAGACGTGTGCAAAACTGATGGCAAAGCATAGCTGATTACCGATATAATCTACAATATACAGGTGATGCTTTTTCTTATTAGTCAGTTCACAGTCTAACGTTCCTTTAACCTCACGTTTTGACCCTCCTGCAGGGTCATTAACTACCTGTAGAAGTAATTCCAGGTTATTATCTGCAGGCATTTCAGCGTTGGACTGTACTAACTCATCTAAAAAAATTCTCAAAAGCAGGCAGAATCATATTTCCATCATCGTTAATGGTAAACGTGACGTTACGGTTCAGATTTTCCCCGACTAATTCTAGCTGCACAACATCATTACGTCTGGCTAAAGATCTTGCAGTATCGACTAATTCAGTGAGAATACGCATGATGTTTATATAGATTGTAGCGAGATCAGGGACATTACCAGGGCATGGAGGTGGGATGGTGAAAGGTCTCCTTATTTCAATGTTATTAAAACGTTCACATTCAACAGTCACAGGAGGATCTCCCTCAATCTGATCAGGGTTGACTGTAACCTCCAGATTGAAATTACCGCCATGCTGCCCAGTATGATCAGCGGCGTGTGACGTTGAAGGAATTTGTAAGTCAGCTGATTCATTTTGATGAATGCTGGGTGGGGACAATGTTCTATTTAAATCTTCAACAGCCTGTTCTAATGAGCGTAAAAAGTCACCGTGCAGATTTTGATTCATTACATTTTCACTGTTGTTAGCAGTAAAGGCATTTAACCAGATGTTATCTGCTACTTCTGCATTAACGGGAATTTCACTGAGCAGAGCAACAACATTCCTTATCTCATTCAGCGCATGTGTGATCTGGCTATCCGTATTAACATGAGTATCAGAAGAAGAAGAAGAAGAAGAAGAAGACCCAGGGATCAGTTTAAATTACCTTGATATCAGCGCAATGTTTCAGTAAGAGAGTCTGACATGCAGCCAGAAGCGTTAAACTTGATGCTTTATTTCAACGGTCACGTCAGGATAGGGGAACTCTCTGTCTGCGCTGTTGCTGTCCAGGTCTCGATGAAATCTGATCCACCATCAACGTTGCCTCTGGAAAGATAAAGAAAAAATGAATTAATGAAATATACGAATTAATTCAGTAGGTAAATGAGTATAAGAAGAACTAAACTTACTATTCAATAAACCTCTAACAAGCTTCGCCCTGGTATAAAGAGCACAGAGTCGCCGTCTTTTCCTCAATTTAAGATATTCTGTGAAACAAAATAAAGTTACCTTACAATGCAGGTCTTTTGAAAAACAAAAAATCTGGTTTCTGTGAAGATTTGGATAGAATAGAATTTGAAATACTATAACTTACACGAAGTATTTGGAACGGTTCTGGGCGGTTCCAACTCTTCCGGCACTGAACTGCTACAGTTCTGCTGAATGTTATCCAGGCTTGGGTTTTGGATTAAATCATTCGATATATCTGTAAAATATTTTATCAGGGGTTAAAACAAGTCTGCACTATCACATAGACCTGTGAAAACATATGCATATGCATGGTGGCACAGTTGGTAGCACTGTTGCCTTGCAGCAAGAAGGTCCTGGGTTCGATTCCCGACCAGGGGTCTTTCTGCATGGAGTTTGCATGTTCTCCCCGTGCATGCGTGGGTTCTCACTGGGTACTCTGGCTTCCTCCCACAGTCCAAAGACATGCCTGTTAGGTTAATTGGTCACTCTAAATTGTCCTTAGGTGTATGAATGAGTGTGTGCAATGGTTGTATGTGTGTTGCCCTGTGATGGACTGGTGACATGTTCAGGGTGTACCCTGCCTCTCGCCCATAGACTGCTGGAGATAGGCACCAGCTCCCCTGCGACCCACTATGGAATAAGCGGTAGAAAATGGCTGACTGACTATATATATATATATATTTATTTTTTTTTTCTTTTTTTTTTTTTTTACTTACTCTCCTCTTCCGGAGCTGTAATATTTTCCGGCGCACGGTCAGGGGACTGTGGCGCATGAATGGCTTCGCCCTCTCTTTCATGTTTAGCTGGAATCGGATTGTCTTTTTTAAAGACAAGTTCCCGTCTCAACTTTGATTTTTTTGGAGGTAGACGGTTACAAACGCTGACCTCTCCAACGTTCAGGAATACGCCACTTGTTAAATCTGTAAGTAGAATTTATTTCATTTATTTTTTAAATCACAAAATAGCATTCATCAGTTGACTAAACCAGATGTTGTTGCAGTTAATAATTACCATAGTCAGACTGTGTTAAAACAATACCATGCAGCTCGTCACTTGTGGGTTCTAAAGAATATAAATTAAACATTATTATTATTATTATCCAACGAGCATTCACAAGCACTTAAGGAATTCTTAAAGATGAATACTTACTACTGAAGATTGCATTGTATTTCTCGATAGAAGCAGAATGTTCACCACCTTCTTTGTTTCCTGAAATATGTTCCAACATTTTTTGTTTCTCTTTACAAGTGTTCTAAAAATATTTCAGTGTAATTGGTTAAAAATAAACTTTTAGCTACCAGATTTGAAGCCCATCTCCCAGTAAAGATTGCGTTGCATCTCTCAATAGAACCAGGATGCCTGACTACGCCACCTTCTCTGTTACCAATGACGAAATCCGATCAGCGTGCATGGTTACGCCCCTTGGTCACACTGAAGAACGCCCCTCTGTTTTTTTAATTTATTTATTCTAGATTCGCCCCCTAATGACGACAACCGATCAGTGTGCATGGTTACACCCCTTGGTCACAACCCCCCGAGACATCTCAGCAAAGCCGCAGACGCGTTAATTCAATAAACGGGATGTGAATTGTCAGAGGCAATGCTCGAGACTTTAGGCCAGGAAGGACCACAGACTTCTTAATTACTTTGACTACAGTCGGTGTGAAGACTTTGCCTGAGACAATACACAAGAAACAGCTGTGGATGTCTGCCTTAATTCAATAAACAGTGACATGTCTGAGGACTTTATAACTTTTATTTTTTATTTTTTCAGTTTCTTGTGACGTTTAACATAGACCACACCTACAGGATACAACCTCTGGCTCCCACGTGGGATGAGGAGAAAACGTTTCTCTAAATCCTCAATAACTATTGCTCTAAGATTTAAAAAAAAGAAAAGCTTAAGGTAACTAAAATTATCATCCATTTTACCAAATGGAGTCTCTCATGATTCCAAACAAAGTCTTTTAGCTGTAGAATGCATTTCTAATTTGGAAACAGCATACTGAGCACTCATAAAATTTTAGATAATTCCATGTTTGGCTTACTTTTTAACTATTTTTTCAGTTCATTTGTTTCTCTGTTTTTAGATCATCTCTACAAGTTGCTGGTGCAGATTAGATTACTCAAACATTTGAGCAGAGGAAGAAAGGTTCTGTATCTACTTTTTGTCTTTCTTGTTTTTTTTAGATGTAAAAACATTCATCTAAATAACCCCTGCGTTAAAACAAAATTAATTTACATTTCTGTCAAGTTCTCTCTTTTTATCAGAATTTTGTGTGACGTGCCTGCATTAACCTGAGTGACCTTTAAAGTGGAGAAACTACATGTTTTTTTTAATGTAAAAACATCTAAAAACATACAATTAGAAAGATTCGCTTCCTTGTTATGACAACATCCGGTTAATGACAATATCCGGTTATGCCACCGGAAGTCCCGCCCTAGGAAGTCCCGCCCACCTGTCAAAGTTTTCACATCTCGTTTGATTGAAGGATGTACATTTAATCTCTGTCCTGTCCACATGTTACAAAAAGCCATGCTAAGTTGGGCACAGGTCAATTGTTTTCTTCACCGGTTTGAGATGCTGATCCCTATGGGTCACCAGCCCCATCTCAACCAGACTTTGTGGATGATAAGAGCAATGGTTCTTTAACTGAAACCCTAATTCTTTAGAACATAGTTCTATTACACTATTTACAAAATGAGTTCCATTATCTGACCTTATAATCTGTGGGATACCATACGTGGGTAAGACATGTGTCACTAGGCTTTTGGCTACTGTGAGTGCATCACAGTGCTTTGCAGGGTATATTTCGACCCACTTTGAAAAGGCATCTATGACCACTAAGCAATATTTATTTCCCCTTGACCATGATAACTCTATGAAATCCATGTGTATGGTATGAAAGGGGTGTGCTGCTGCTGGAAACTGGCCTCTTTTTGGTCTCATGTTCCCTTGTGGATTGTGTTTACGACAGATGATGCATGACCTACAGAAGTTTTTTGCATAGTCAGAAAGATTTATTGCGTAGAAGTGATAGTTTACTCAGTGTATCATCCCTCCTTTCGACACATGGGAAACCCCGTGTGTCGCATGGGCTGCTGTTTTGTATCAATTCTTTGGTAATATTGGTTTATTTTCCAAATGATAAATGTCATCTTTTTTATGGCCCCTCTATTCAGCCAAGATTTAACTTCTGCAGCTGGTGCAGATTGTTGTGAATCTTTCAGCACATCTGTATCTATAAATAGGAGATCTGACATTTTCAAAGTGAGGGGAAGTTTCGAAGCTCTTTTAGCGGAAATGTCAATGAAGGTGTTCCCCTTTGTTTCCATGGTTTCATCAGATTGATGAGCTTTGCATTTACAAAGTGCTATCTTTGCTGGTAGCTGGATAGCTAACAGCAGTCGTTTTAACAGATTAAAATGTGTCTATTCTGTTCCAGATGATGTTTTGAACCCTCTATTTTCCCATATTTTCGCGTAATGGTGAACTGATCCAAACACATACTGACTGTCTGTAAAGATGGTTAGGATTTTTCCTTCATGTAATTCACAGGCTCTGATAACAGCATACAGCTCTGCAGTCTGTGCTGAGCATGTATGGGGCAGGGCCTGTGATTCTATAATTTTAGTTTCAGTGGTTACTACATAACCAACTCTGTTTTTACCATATTCATCTTTTGATGCTGATCCATCTACAAAGACAATGTGTGAGTTCTGTAGAGGGGTCTGAGAGATGTCTTGTCTGGGTTTTGTGTCTTCTTCAACTTTTGTTTTGCAAGAATGTGGTTTACCATCTTCTGCAGTAGGTATTAAGGTGCTTGGATTTAGGGGGCCGCACCTTTGTAGAGTTATGTTTGGCTGTGATAATAATAGTGATGTCACTGTGATATATATGCCTTGCATGTGTCAGAAAGGGAAGCGAGGTTTGGAGCAAGACAAGTGAAACGGAATGAGGAACTTTCAGTTTAAGTGGGTGGCACAGCACAATTTCAGCTGTCTGTTTCACAGCTTCTGCTGCTGCTGTGCAGGCCTGTAGACAGACTGGAAATCCAGCTGCAACCGGATCCAACTTTTAGAATAAAATGCTAAAGGCCTGTCTTTGGATCCAAATGGTTGGGTTAATATTGCTTTCATATAACCCTGGCTGGCGTCTACACAAAGTGTAAATGCTTGACTATAATCTAGCAGAGCTAAGGTGACTGTTGTTTGAAGCAGATTTTTTAGCTCTGTGAAAGCTGCTTCTCCCTCCTTATTCCATGTGATTTTGTCTTTTAATGTCATGCCTTCGCCATAGATCATAGATTGCAAAGGTTGGACAATGGCTGCATAGTCTGGCAGCCATTCTCTACAAAAGTTACACAGTCCCAGAAAGGACATCATATGTTGCTTAGTTCGCGATTTTGGGGCTTCCTGTATTGCCTTCTTTCTGCTGTTTAGAAGGGAGCAGCCGTGCTGGGATAGCATGTGTCCCAAATAAATCACTTCCTCCTTACAAAACTGCAGTTTGTTTCTAGAAGCTTTGTGTCCTGTCTGGTGGAGGTGTTTTAAAACCATTACTGTGGCTTCTTCACAGTGTTCTTTGGTATCAGAGGCTATAAGGATATCATCCACATGTAGCAGGATTTGACTGTGCTCAGGTATTATGCAGGTACTCATTGAGTATCTCAATGCCTGTGTGTACACATGGGGGCTTTCACTGAAACCCTGTGGTAGTCGGGTATAAGTGTACTTTTTCCCTTTAAATTGAAAACCAAATAAATGCTGTGACTCTTCGTGCAGTGGCACTGTAAAGAAGGCATTGCTAAGATCCACTACTGAGAAATATTTTTTATCCGGGGTTAGTGAGTGTAACAATGTGTGTGGATTTGGAACGTCACTGGCAGCATGCTCCACAATATCATTTATTTGTCGGAGGTCTTGGACCATTCTCCACTTTCCTGTGCTGGCTTTCTGCACAGGAAAAATAGGTGTGTTGCATGTAGCGTCAGGTGCTTCTCTTAATATTCCTGACTTCAACATATCTTGTACAGGTCCTTCTCAAAATATTAGCATATTGTGATAAAGTTCATTATTTTCCATAATGTAATGATGAAAATTTAACATTCATATATTTTAGATTCAATGCACACTAACTGAAATATTTCAGGTCTTTTATTGTTTTAATACGGATGATTTTGGCATACAGCTCATGAAAACCCAAAATTCCTATCTCACAAAATTAGCATATCATTAAAAGTGTCTCTAAACGAGCTATGAACCTAATCATCTGAATCAACGAGTTAACTCTAAACACCTGCAAAAGATTTCTGAGGCCTTTAAAACTCCCAGCCTGGTTCATCACTCAAAACCCCAATCATGGGTAAGACTGCCGACCTGACTGCTGTCCAGAAGGCCACTATTGACACCCTCAAGCAAGAGGGTAAGACACAGAAAGAAATTTCTGAACGAATAGGCTGTTCCCAGAGTGCTGTATCAAGGCACCTCAGTGGGAAGTCTGTGGGAAGGAAAAAGTGTGGCAGAAAACGCTGCACAACGAGAAGAGGTGACCGGACCCTGAGGAAGATTGTGGAGAAGGGCCGATTCCAGACCTTGGGGGACCTGCGGAAGCAGTGGACTGAGTCTGGAGTAGAAACATCCAGAGCCACCGTGCACAGGCGTGTGCAGGAAATGGGCTACAGGTGCCGCATTCCCCAGACCTGGGCTACAGAGAAGCAGCACTGGACTGTTGCTCAGTGGTCCAAAGTACTTTTTTCGGATGAAAGCAAATTCTGCATGTCATTCAGAAATCAAGGTGCCAGAGTCTGGAGGAAGACTGGGGAGAAGGAAATGCCAAAATTCCAGAAGTTCAGTGTCAAGTACCCACAGTCAGTGATGGTCTGGGTGCCGTGTCAGCTGCTGGTGTTGGTCCACTGTGTTTTATCAAGGGCAGGGTCAATGCAGCTAGCTATCAGGAGATTTTGGAGCACTTCATGCTTCCATCTGCTGAAAAGCTTTATGGAGATGAAGATTTCATTTTTCAGCACGACCTGGCACCTGCTCACAGTGCCAAAACCACTGGTAAATGGTTTACTGACCATGGTATCACTGTGCTCAATTGGCCTGCCAACTCTCCTGACCTGAACCCCATAGAGAATCTGTGGGATATTGTGAAGAGAACGTTGAGAGATAGGAATTTTGGGTTTTCATGAGCTGTATGCCAAAATCATCCGTATTAAGACAATAAAAGACCTGAAATATTTCAGTTAGTGTGCAATGAATCTAAAATATATGAATGTTAAATTTTCATCATTACATTATGGAAAATAATTAACTTTATCACAATATGCTAATATTTTGAGAAGGACCAGTATTACTGGCTTGATACCTTCTTCAGCTTCTGGTTTTAAAGGGTATTGGCGGACCAGTGGTCGTTTTTCAGATATTAGTTTAACCTTATATGGTGGAAATCCCTTTATAAGCCCTACATCTGTCGATGATTGGGACCACAGTTCAGGTGGGACAGCAACTAGGGCAGGGTGCCTGTTGCTCTCTTTGCTCTCAGCTAAGCCCTGTATTTGTCACTCTGCCTCATCTAAATGTGTCCTTGGATGGACTTTGACTGTCCACCCTAGAGTGGGCTTCCAGATTCCTGTATTAGGATCTACTTTCCAGTCAGGGCTTGTTGATGATTCGTATCTCCCTCTTTCAGCACACTGTATGACGTTTTCTGATTCTTTCCACTGTCACCCCACGGGTTTAGTTAGTGACAGATGAGGTGTACTGCCTTTAAACTGTTGTTGTTTAAAGGCAGTTGTTTTCCTGACAGTATGAATGAGGTGGAGGATTTCCCTGTTTTGGGGTCAACATACAGATGCTGTATGGTAACAGTCTGATTATTTTCTCTGTGAAAAACAGTGTCATACTGATAATCTGGTCCTGGAGTGTTTTTGTACTTCATAGTTACATGAAGTTCAGTATCTGGCATGTACTGAGTTTGTTGGAAAGTTTGCTTTTCTCTTGTTTTTCTTAGCAGCTCTCGAGCCGTTGGTGTGGGCCCTAAATCTAGGGACCAGTAATAGTGTGGTTGTGAGGGCCCGTGCACAACTAGGGCTCCCTCCTCAACCTCCTCGACACGATGTTTATGTGTAATTTCTGCATGTCTCTTCCCAGCAGATTTACCGGACATTTCTGACTGATCAAAACAGGAGCCTGGCAAGTGAATCCCGTTTCAGGCTGTGTTATAGTTACTGGTCTGCTTAAGTAATGGACCTCTGATGTGCCGGCTGCTGATCTGACGTGTTCTGCTGTGTCAGAGTATTTTACTTTGGGTGGGGGCTCAGTTAACACAGTTCTGCATGCTCCTGTGTCACACCAGAAGTTATATACTTTATTATTGATCAGTATATTTTTATATGGCAGATCTTGGGTTTTATGAAGTGCAATGAGCTCCAGTGCTGCTTGTATATCTATTTGCTCCATGTTACTGTCTTTTCCCTCCTGTGGGGGAGGAGACGGAGGCTGTCTCTTTAATTGTCAATTTTGGGCTGAATTGGGGTTGTGCACACACTTTTCATTACATTCTCTTGCAAAATGTCCTGGCTTGTTGTAGAACCAGCAGTTTTCATCTCTTGCGCCAGGGTTTTGTAAGTTTGTTCTACATTCTCTGGCATAATGCCCTATTTTGCCACACCTCAGGCATGCATTACTCTGGGTGTGGGTGTGCCGTGGGCCTCCTCCTCCTCTGCAACCTCTAAATCCTCCCCTTCCCCTTTGTCTGTTTGTCCCTGAAAGGTGCAATGCTATTAAGCCATCTTGCACCATAAATGTATCAGTTTCTTTATTCTGTTGTGTTTTATATGCATGTTGTGCATACTCCAAGGCCTGAGTAACGTTTCCGGTATTTTGGTGGACCCAGTATTTATCTATGTACCTCCGGAGTTCAGGTTTTAGGCGTTGTAGGAATGCTCTTTTTAACTGTTGCTGGTATGCTCCATTCTCTGTCTCATCAAACGCTATAGCGGAGTTTGCTCTGAATACTTGTCTCATTCTATCCAGAAAATCTTGTGGTTTTCCTCATCTTTCTGTTTACATTGTGAGATTTTCCCATAATCTGCTGCCTGTTTGTAAACTCCTCGAATTCTTTCAAAAAGTGGGTTTAAGGCATCCTGCAGTGCTTGTGAACCCTGTTCCAATGGTCTTAGTTCAGTAATAGCTGCTAAGAACTCTTCTACACCTTTCTGTATTGGTGGGATACCCTTCAGGGCAGCTGATCTGTCTTCCTGGGTCAATGGCCTATATACTAACATAGTTGGTGGCTGTGGATTATCCGCAGTACCGGGGTTTGGATTTGCTACTTCAACCATGGGAAATGGATCTTCAGCTAGGATTTATGGGCGACACTACGGAACATGTACCCAGAACGGATAAACTCAAATCTCTTAAATAACACCGCCAGGGTGGTAAATGAGTCTGGACAAAGCCCATTAATTCCACTTCGTGTAAAATCCACCACATATCATAATGACAGATTTTTTGAGTCCCAGGAAGACTGATGCCAACGTTTTTCCAACTGGGAATCGGGGGTAAAATCGGGCAATTTTACGTGTAGTGTATTCCCAACTTTAGGTTTTGATTTGGCGCTTTGAACGGAATTTCATTTAAATCCAGCAGATGGCAACATGCAGCTGGTTATCGTAAGGAACACCCGAAGAAGAACAGGTGGCAACCTTTCAAGGCAAAGCGTTCATGACACATAACGACACTTTCTTTTGTTTTTTTGGTTTCCACCCATGAGTTGTGTGTAATTTAAGGGCGAGGAGACACGATGGTAAAAGAAGCTGGGAAGGAGAGTGCCGAGGAGAAAGGCTTCCGGACGCCTGGGCTGAGGGGAGCACAGACCACCACATTGTTCCGGGCTGTCAATCCTGAACTCTTCATAAAACCAGTGAGACCCTAAAACATACACACACACACACACACACACACAGCAGTAGCATAACATGGTAGTGCAGTTACGGGACGTTTTAGACTGAATTTTGGAGCTTCTGTGGCTGCTGCTGAGTCGCTCCATTAGGAATTACATTTTCCACACATTCATGGTTGATTTTGATTAATGGATGTGATCTGTTTTTCCTCAGTGTGGGGCATTTATGCTTCATTTAAAAGACAATTCCCTCCGTAGGCTCAAATATTGGCATAAGTCCCCACCAATATCTCTTAGGAAGTTGTACCTTAAACATGTTAATTGTACCCACCAGAAACTATTATCAATCATCCTGGCTGAATATATGACGACCTATGGGCAGAATTGATACATTTATTTAGCTGGTTTCCTCCCATATTTTACTGCACTCCTAAACTCTTAAATAGGATGAGGTCGGGGCTTTCGCAGAAGCTTGGCGATAGCCTGCTTTATCCATTTCAAAACTAGTTTGAATGTATGGTTAGAATTACTGTCCTACTGGAACACCGAACAAGTTGTTCTCCTTTGTTTTTTAAGGTGTTGATTTGCAAATGTGAGTCTTCACACCACCTGATGAAAGAGTCAATGACTGGACCATGGCTGCTTTCATTGCTCCATAACAGACTGACAATTACACAGATATCAGCACATTATAGAGTAAAGCCGCCTTTAAAAGTCCTATGACACATATTGATTCGAACATCAGGTGAGAGCAATAGCCCCTTCGGTGAGCCAGTGAATCTGCACACTTTGTCAGATGAATCCCATAAAGCTCTGACTGCGTCCTTCAAAAATCGATCATAAATCCGCCCGATTAGATTAAAACATTGGGTAAACCATTCTAAAAGCTATTTGATTAGGGTGTGTAGTTCAGTTGTGTTCAAAGTAGAGGAAAAGTCAATAAATAATAGCAAAGCATCAAGAATTTCAAGATTTAAATCAACCTGACAATGCTCATGATGGGATGGTGGAAACTGCTGACTAACACTGTTTGTGAAGTTGAGAAATGACCATGGTTTAGGTGTTTGTTAGGTTTACAGTAATCTCAGTGATGATTTGTTGCAAAGGTAGTTTTATCTGTTAGGTAAATAATTAGGAATGAAAGAAATCTGGTCTTCTGAGCAAGAAATAGGCAAATCATGTCAGCTACTCTGCTAGAGGCAAATGAGCATACTGCTCCATCACAACCAGCTCTACATCTTATTTATTAACATACTTGTACATACTGCTCCTTCTCTTATTTAAGTGTTTTTACACACTGTGGTAGTTGTTTGGATTGATGCTGACATACCGATGGACACCAAAGTTAAATTCCTTTGTGCACACAGACATGGCCAATAAGGTTGATTTGGATTCTGCTTTTAACATAAAGCTGTATTGTTTTGCAGAATAAACCAGTGATGGTATTTGGCCTGGTGGCCATCACTTTGAGCGTGGGTTACCTGGGCTATCTGCACGCTGTGAAAGAAAATGACCAGCAGCTTTATGAAGCGATAGACAGCCAAGGACAGAGATACATGAAGAGGAAGACGTCTAAATGGGACTGATGGCAGTCCCAGATGGCAGATGCATGCTGTGCAGCACCATGTGACAGTGTGTAGAATATGGGGTTTAAAGGACACAAAGATGAAAGCTGAGCTGATTGAAACAAGGACATACCCCAAACTGAAGAGTCTCACCGTGTTCCAACAGGGCTACACATATGAACAGGACCAACAACCAAATACACACACACCCTTAATAGAAATGTAGAGAGCTCAAATAACCCAACATCCATGTTTTTGGACTGTGAGAAGAAGGCACAGAACTCCAAAAGAACCCACACATGAATGAGAACATGCATACTCCTTTCAAAAAGACAGCGACAGTGCACAGTGGACTTCCGTGGAGAACGTGGAATGAAGTAAATCAAGTTATTGTTCAGAATCCTAATAAACTTAGAAAATATTAAAGCTAGATAAATTATTGTCCTTGGTTTTTAAATATACACAGTATTACCAAAATTATTGGGGTTTACCTTCAAATCATTAGATTCAGGGGTTCCAATACCTTTAGTGGCCACAGGATTATAAAATCAAGTGCCTGGGCCTGCAGACTTCTTCAAACATTACTGAAAAAATGTGTCGTTCTCAGAAGGATTTCCAGCATGGTACCATAAAAGGATGCCACCTGGGAAGTAGGTCAACTAATTAAATTTCGTCACCTCTAAACATTTTTCAGTCACCTGTTGACTCAGCCAAAGTAGTCCATGTAAATCAAAAAGCAGGGTGCGCAGAGGTCACCAGCTTTCTGTCAAGTCAGTAGTTACAGACCTCCAAACCTCATGTGGCCTTCAAATTAGTTTAAGTACAGTAAAGTGAGGTGGAAAGGCTGATGTGGTGATTGGGATTAGACCATCAGTTCCAATAAAAACGAAAAACTTTAATGCTTTAGAAGACCAAGACATTTTGGTAAATTCCTTGGTCCAAACTATAAAAAAAAGTTTCAGGTTGGCCCCCTACTGTTCCAACATCAGCACCAGTACGCAAAGCATCGGTAATAGGCAAGGCAAGTTTATTTATATAGCACATTTCAGTAGCAAGACAATTCAAAGTGCTTCACATGAAAAAAAGAGACATAATAGGAAAAGTACATTGCAGTGGTATAAAGGTAATTAAAGAGAAAAAAAATAATTATTAAAAATATTAAAAAAAAAAATGTATGATAAAATGATTGATAAGAAAATGAAAGGACAGTTGGATTGAAAACTAGCACAGTCAAAGGCCACTCTAAAGTTTTTTATCTTGATTTAAAGCAACTTAGCGCTTTTACAGTTTTCTGAGAGTCTATTCCAGATTAATGGAACATAAGAACTAAAAGCTGCTTCTCCATGTTTGGTTCTGGTTCTGCGTATGCAAAGTAGATTTGAGCCAGATGACCCGAGAGGTCTGGCTGGTTGATCCACTGACAACAAGTCTGTAATGTATTTTGGTGCTAAGCCATTGAGTGATTTATAGACTAACAGTAGTATTGTAAAGTCTGTTCTTTGAGATAGGGGGAGCCAACGTAAGGACATTAGAGCTGGGGTGCAATGCTCCGCTTTCTTAGTTCTAGTGAGGACGCAGGCAGCAGCGTTCTGGATCAACTGCAGCTGTCTGATCCACTTTTTAGGCAGACCTGTGAAGACACTGTTGCAGTAATCAGTTCTACTAAAGATGAACGCATGAATTAGTTTTTCAAGGTTCTGCTGAGACATTAGTGCTTTAATCCTGGAGATGTTCTTTAGGTGATAGAAGGCCGACCTTGTTAATGAAGGTTCAGTATGAATTAGGCTCAAAACCCAGGTTTTGAGCCTAATTGGTGGTTTCTAGCTGTACAAGTCCTTCTCAAAATATTAGCATATTGTGATAAAGTTCATTATTTTCCATAATATGATGAAAATTTAACATTCATATATTTTAGATTCATTGCACACTAACTGAAATATTTCAGGTCTTTTATTGTCTTAATACGGATGATTTTGGCATACAGCTCATGAAAACCCAAAATTCCTATCTCACAAAATTAGCATATTTCATCCGACCAATAAAAGAAAAGTGTTTTTAATACAAAAAACGTCAACCTTCAAATAATCATGTACAGTTATGCACTCAATACTTGGTCGGGAATCCTTTTGCAGAAATGACTGCTTCAATGCGGCGTGGCATGGAGGCAATCAGCCTGTGGCACTGCTGAGGTCTTATGGAGGCCCAGGATGCTTCGATAGCGGCCTTTAGCTCATCCAGAGTGTTGGGTCTTGAGTCTCTCAACGTTCTCTTCACAATATCCCACAGATTCTCTATGAGGTTCAGGTCAGGAGAGTTGGCAGGCCAATTGAGCACAGTGATACCATGGTCAGTAAACCATTTACCAATGGTTTTGGCACTGTGAGCAGGTGCCAGGTCGTGCTGAAGAATGAAATCTTCATCTCCATAAAGCTTTTCAGCAGATGGAAGCATGAAGTGCTCCAAAATCTCCGGATAGCTAGCTGCATTGACCCTGCCCTTGATAAAACACAGTGGACCAACACCAGCAGCTGACACGGCACCCCAGACCATCACTGACTGTGGGTACTTGACACTGGACTTCTGGCATTTGGCATTCCTTCTCCCAGTCTTCCTCCAGACTCTGGCACCTTGATTTCCGAATGACATGCAGAATTTGCTTTCATCCGAAAAAAGTACTTTGGACCACTGAGCAACAGTCCAGTGCTGCTTCTCTGTAGCCCAGGTCAGGCGCTTCTGACGCTGTTTCTGGTTCAAAAGTGGCTTGACCTGGGGAATGCGGCACCTGTAGCCCATTTCCTGCACACGCCTGTGCACGGTGGCTCTGGATGTTTCTACTCCAGACTCAGTCCACTGCTTCCGCAGGTCCCCCAAGGTCTGGAATCGGCCCTTCTCCACAATCTTCCTCAGGGTCCGGTCACCTCTTCTCGTTGTGCAGCGTTTTCTGCCACACTTTTTCCTTCCCACAGACTTCCCACTGAGGTGCCTTGATACAGCACTCTGGGAACAGCCTATTCGTTCAGAAATTTCTTTCTGTGTCTTACCCTCTTGCTTGAGGGTGTCAATAGTGGCCTTCTGGACAGCAGTCAGGTCGGCAGTCTTACCCATGATTGGGGTTTTGAGTGATGAACCAGGCTGGGAGTTTTAAAGGCCTCGGGAATCTTTTGCAGGTGTTTAGAGTTAACTCGTTGATTCAGATGATTAGGTTCATAGGTCGTTTAGAGACCCTTTTAATGATATGCTAATTTTGTGAGATAGGAATTTTGGGTTTTCATGAGCTGTATGCCAAAATAATCTGTATTAAGACAATAAAAGACCTGAAATATTTCAGTTAGTGTGCAATGAATCTAAAATATATGAATGTTAAATTTTCATCATGACATTATGGAAAATAATGAACTTTATCACAATATGCTAATATTTTGAGAAGGACCTGTATTAACTGAAGCTGTGTGCTAACTTTAAAATGCTCTTCCTTTGGTCCAAAAAATATTACTTCAGTTTTGATTCAGCTGAAGAAATGTTAGACACATCCATTTATTGATTTCTTCTAAGCATTTACCCAGCACTTGAATTGGTTCATAGTCACCTGGGACATTGTAATGTATAGCTGTGTATCGTCTGCATAGTTATAACTTATGTTGTTGTTCATTATAATCTGAGTTTGGGGGAGCATGTGGATATTGATTAGGTGGGGCCCTAAGATGGACCCTTGGGGAACACCACACGTGATTCCTGTGGTCTCTGATGTAAAGTTACCTATTGACACAAAAAAGTCCCTGTCCTTCAAGTAGGATTTAAACCAACTGAGTGCTGTACCAGAAAGGCCGACCCAGTTTTCCAGGCGCTCTAATAAAATGGAGTGATCAACTGGGGGCGAAATCTGCACTAAGGTCAGTAATTTATTTTTAATTTATACGGATGTCATTGAACACCTTGGCAGGAGCAGTCTCTGTACTGTGGTGAGCAGGAAGCCTGACTGGAAGACATCGAAGCGGTTAGTTGTTAGGAAGTTGTTTAACTGCGGAAACAGCTTTTCAATAATCTTACTGATGAAGGGGAGGTTTGTAGTTCTGTAGTAGCAGCTTGTTCAAGTTGCTCTTTTTCAATAGAGGTTTGATAATTGCAGTTTTTAGGGCCCGGGGGAAAACACAGAAGGGATGTGTTTATTATTTGAGTTAAATCAGAGGTTATGACAGGCAAAGCCTAAGGAAAGCTGTGGGTAAAACATCGAGACAGCAGGAAGAAGCGCTTATGTTGTAGATGTGCCCCTGCTCTACAGAACCTGATTAAAAAAATGCGCATTACCTCAACAGTCCATCGGGTTCTCTTGAGAAGCTTGTTAATGACCCATTTAAACATGCAGGACAGAGGAACAGGGTTGGGGAGCATGTTTTTTTTTCATTTGGGATGAATTAGAGCTGAGAATTTAAGCTGGGCTATATTATACAATATCACTATCTGATATCACAAATGTGCTTCTGGAAGAATGGTCAAAAATTGCCATAACCACAGAGTTGACACTGTTGGATCTACAAAGGGTGGCTCTACACCTTTGTATCAACAATGGGATGTCATTAAAAGTTCAGGTGTGTGTCAATGCAAGTGACTTAATATGTTTGGCACTAGTATAAAAAGTGGCAAACTTTATCATATGTCCAATCGAACACCTTCTGTAACCAGTAAAAGCATAATAAAAACTTATAAATCTGGACCCCACAAAATGTTTTGCAAAGTAAGAAGAAAAAAACTACTGAATTGATTAGATGAGCTTTTATTATGTGAGCTGATAGGTAAGCACATGTGACCCCCTTTATATTCACTCAGTTAAGAAGCCAAGAGAACAGCTGTCTCATACTAATCTGAAAAAGCAACAAGAAAACCATTTCCAAAGATAGTATTAAAACTGAAGTTCAGGAGTGGTCTGATGACAAAAGAAAACTTGTAGCTTCAGTGTCTTGCTTTCTCATCCTGCAAAAAGAAAGAAAAAAAATGCAGTTTGTGTCACAAGAGTTTGAAGCTGCATCTGGACAGCGAGGGCATTGGGGCTCCATTTACCTTGATGACATCAGCCAGCTCCTGCAGGATTTCTTCATACCGGACTTCCATCCACGTTAGGCTTTGTGGTTTAATCATCTGCTTTTGAATCCCTGGGCTTCCTGCATCCATTACCATCCGAAGGAATTTTATCTCCTGGGGGTGGTAACAGAAACCCAGGTTCAAAAGAACAACCGATGTACTTCAATATATTTTCACTAAAGTTAAAGTAAAACACATTTGGTAAAAGGCCACTGTAGTACTGAGCAACTTTGATCTTAACCTCTGATTTGTAACCAGACAAAAAAGATTAATTTTCAAATTCTGGCATTAAAAGAATAAATGAGTAAAAATTACAAACAAATTCAGGCAGAAGAAACATTTTATTGAATAGATTTTTTTTTATAGTAGGTAACGTGTATATATACAGGTCCTTCTCAAAATTTTAGCATATTGTGATAAAGTTCATTATTTTCCATAATGTAATGATGAAAATTTAACATTCATATATTTTAGATTAATTGCACACTAACTGAAATATTTCAGGTCTTTTATTGTCTTAATACGGATGATTTTGGCATACAGCTCATGAAAACCCAAAATTCCTATCTCACAAAATTAGCATATTTCATCCGACCAATAAAAGAAAAGTGTTTTTAATACAAAAAACGTCAACCTTCAAATAATCATGTACAGTTATGCACTCAATACTTGGTCAAGAATCCTTTTGCAGAAATGACTGCTTCAATGCGGCGTGGCATGGAGGCAATCAGCCTGTGGCACTGCTGAGGTCTTATGGAGGCCCAGGATGCTTCGATAGCGGCCTTTAGCTCATCCAGAGTGTTGGGTCTTGAGTCTCTCAACGTTCTCTTCACAATATCCCACAGATTCTCTATGGGGTTCAGGTCAGGAGAGTTGGCAGGCCAATTGAGCACAGTGATACCATGGTCAGTAAACCATTTACCAGTGGTTTTGGCACTGTGAGCAGGTGCCAGGTCGTGCTGAAAAATGAAATCTTCATCTCCATAAAGCTTTTCAGCAGATGGAAGCATGAAGTGCTCCAAAATCTCCTGATAGCTATCTGCATTGACCCTGCCCTTGATAAAACACAGTGGACCAACACCAGCAGCTGACACGGCACCCCAGACCATCACTGACTGTGGGTACTTGACACTGGACTTCTGGCATTTTGGCATTTCCTTCTCCCCAGTCTTCCTCCAGACTCTGGCACCTTGATTTCCGAATGACATGCAGAATTTGCTTTCATTCGAAAAAAGTACTTTGGACCACTGAGCAACAGTCCAGTGCTGCTTCTCTGTAGCCCAGGTCAGGCGCTTCTGCCGCTGTTTCTGGTTCAAAAGTGGCTTGACCTGGGGAATGTGGCACCTGTAGCCAATTTCCTGCACACGCCTGTGCACGGTGGCTCTGGATGTTTCTACTCCAGACTCAGTCCACTGCTTCCGCAGGTCCCCCAAGGTCTGGAATCGGCCCTTCTCCACAATCTTCCTCAGGGTCCGGTCACCTCTTCTCGTTGTGCAGCGTTTTCTGCCACACTTTTTCCTTCCCACAGACTTCCCACTGAGGTGCCTTGATACAGCACTCTGGGAACAGCCTATTCGTTCAGAAATTTCTTTCTGTGTCTTACCCTCTTGCTTGAGGGTGTCAATAGTGGCCTTCTGGACAGCAGTCAGGTCGGCAGTCTTACCCATGATTGGGGTTTTGAGTGATGAACCAGGCTGGGAGTTTTAAAGGCCTCAGGAATCTTTTGCAGGTGTTTAGAGTTAACTCGTTGATTCAGATGATTAGGTTCATAGCTCGTTTAGAGACCCTTTTAATGATATGCTAATTTTGTGGGATAGGAATTTTGGGTTTTCATGAGCTGTATGCCAAAATCATCCTTATTAAGACAATAAAAGACCTGAAATATTTCAGTTAGTGTGCAATGAATCTAAAATATATGAATGTTAAATTTTCATCATGACATTATGGAAAATAATGAACTTTATCACAATATGCTAATATTTTGAGAAGGACCTGTATTAGAACAGTGACAAGTACTTCCAGTGACACTAGACATATACAAAAAAGTGGAATATTATTGAAAATTTCATATAGTCGTAACTCAATTCAAAAAGTGCAACACAGAGATTAATAAAACAGCCTTTACTTGTTTTATGATTTTTCGCAAATAAAAACACATTTAAGATTAGAATATTACATTTGTCCAAAGATGTTTAATACAGAAATACGGGCTTAATAAAAATAATTTTTATTACCTGCTTAAAGTTTATTTTTAAAAGGTACTTTTAATCTGACTAATGCGCCTCATGGGAACGCAGATACAAATTTATTAAATATGACTATGTTTACTTAACCTTCTAACATCACAGAGGCTCAGCTGATAGAAAATAACAACAATGAAGCTTGTGCACAAACAAGAAATCTTACTGTGGTTAACTAAATGTGTGTGTTGGTGCTTTTTTGGTTAATGTAACTGAATGTTTGTTCTTCATTCAGTGAAGTAACTTGAGGTGTGTAAAGCCAGAAACTTTACTCAAGAGCAGCATTTCTTCAAAGATAATATTACTCAAGACAAGTAAAAATATGGAGGACCAATCCTGCCATAATAGAGAATATATACAGAAATCAATAAATGACTATAAAATAATTACTGGGTCAAAAGGTAGCTGGAAATATAAACTAGTGTTCCATTAAATGCAACTAAAATAATAAAAAGGGCTTTATTTAATAATTGATCAATTAATCAGATATTTTTCTATGGTAATTCACTATTTGTGACGCGCCACGGGAAAACCAAGAACAAGTCGGCAGAGCACAAACGGAGAAAATGAGAAAAAAACGTCAATTTCTGAGAAAATAGTGATTTTCATTTTATTGCAAAATGTGCAAGTTGAAATTATGAAGTATCCACTCAGTTCTTTAAATGACAGTTTCGGAGGTTTTAAAATGGTAAATTTTATGTTTAAACTCGGCTTGTTTTCAGCCTAAAACCCAGCCAGCTCGTATTTACATTTTGGGGAGGAGAAAAGCCTCAGCTCATTTCTGTAGCAGCTTTGTTTTGCTCCGTGCTGGCTGTTGTTATACTTGTCGACCAATAACCAGCGTGCTTCAAGAAACCTCGTGGCTACTTAACAGCTCCTATGAAAAATAATGTGTTTCTTCACAATGGACCAAGCTCAACGTGTTGCAAACAAACTGAATCGCAGCTATTACAGTGCTTCGCTGTGGGAGTACATGTTCAGCAGTACCGCCGCTGCCGGACTCTCTTCAGATTCTGAATCAGAAGGAGATGAATTGGAAGATGATAGCAACTGCATTATTTTGGAGAACATTTCTAGTTTGCAGCTGTCTTCAACCCAAGAAGAGGATGACGAAAAAAGATTTGGACTGGTGGCTGAAGAGCTAGAATGTAAGATATCAGAAGCTAATGCTGTCACAACATTTGAGGAAAACAAGACAGTGAAATGGAGAAGATGCGTAACTTTGACTGTAAATACTAGTAGAAAGGAGAACTCTTCACTTGGGACAGTCCTGTAGCCGCAAACGTTCTCCAGAGCTCATGTACAACATACGGATGGATTCTTTAGCAGCAGAAAGGGAGTGGCAGGACATGAGAATAATGGGACATCTTGAAGCAAACCGGCGTACGCTAGAAACTTCAGCAATGACCACATCCACCAAGAAGACACCAAGGAAAAGAAAACACGCCAGGACAACTTATTCCATCGGAGGCATCGAAGTCTGCCGGAATACCTTTCAGTTTCTCATGGGGTGAGTTTGATAACTTTTAAAAAAAATCTTATGATGCATCATACTGTAAATAAATCATGTACTGAAGCAGACAAATCACATAAACCTGACTAGTCAAATATTAAAATCGACTTGAGTGGGGTTTGTGTTTGTATTTTTAGTCTAAGCTTGAGATGAGTTTTTTTTCTTCCCCCTGGGGTGATCGGTGGTCACAACAACAGTTTTTAGGCTAGCATAACTACACGAGGTTAGCATCTACTGTATCCCATTCACAATGTGAAAATTTACTTGAGTGGGGGGAAGGGTGGTTGTATGTTTAATCAAAGTTTGAGGTTGAAAAAAAAAAAAAACAGTTTTTATGTTTTGTGTTAGATGTTTATTTCTATAAACACACCTATATGCAGAAAAAATGTGGTGTGTTGTCATACCAATTTTGTCAGCTCTCGCCGATGTAAACCATAAGCTGAATATTTCCTTTGTTTCCCTGCTCAGAATCTGTAAAGCCACGTTGACTGACATCATCACACACTTTGATGAGAACGATGCAAGACCCCGCTTGAGGAAAAAGAGCCAGCGGCCACAGGATCCCCATTTTATCAGCAGTGAGCAACTCCGCAGAGTTTTGGAGTTCATAAAGAACTACGCAGAGGATCACACCATCATGCTGCATGGTCGACATCCTGGCCACAGAGATTGACATGTGAAACTACTGCCAACACATGTCTCAAAGGGTCTCAGTGTGGCATCTCTAAAGGTCCTTCTCAAAAAATTAGCATATTGTGATAAAGTTCATTATTTTCTATAATGTAATGATGAAAATTTAACATTCATATATTTTACATTAATTGCACACTAACTGAAATATTTCAGGTCTTTTATTGTCTTAATACGGATGATTTTGGCATACAGCTCATGAAAACCCAAAATTCCTATCTCACAAAATTAGCATACTTCATCCGACCAATAAAAGAAAAGTGTTTTTAATACAAAAAACGTCAACCTTCAAATAATCATGTACAGTTATGCACTCAATACTTGGTCGGGAATCCTTTTGCAGAAATGACTGCTTCAATGCGGCGTGGCATGGAGGCAATCAGCCTGTGGCACTGCTGAGGTCTTATGGAGGCCCAGGATGCTTCGATAGCGGCCTTTAGCTCATCCAGAGTGTTGGATCTTGAGTCTCTCAATGTTCTCTTCACAATATCCCACAGATTCTCTATGGGGTTCAGGTCAGGAGAGTTGGCAAGCCAATTGAGCACAGTGATACCATGGTCAGTAAACCATTTACCAGTGGTTTTGGCACTGTGAGCAGGTGCCAGGTCGTGCTGAAAAATGAAATCTTCATCTCCATAAAGCTTTTCAGCAGATGGAAGCATGAAGTGCTCCAAAATCTCCTGATAGCTAGCTGCATTACCCTGCCCTTGATAAAACACAGTGGACCAACACCAGCAGCTGACACGTCACCCCAGACCATCACTGACTGTGGGTACTTGACACTGGACTTCTGGCATTTTGGCATTTCCTTCTCCCCAGTCTTCCTCCAGACTCTGGCACATTGATTTCCGAATGACATGCAGAATTTGCTTTCATCCGAAAAAAGTACTTTGGACCACTGAGCAACAGTCCAGTGCTGCTTCTCTGTAACCCAGGTCAGGCGCTTCTGCCGCTGTTTCTGGTTCAAAAGTGGCTTGACCTGGGGAATGCGGCACCTGTAGCCCATTTCCTGCACACGCCTGTGCACGGTGGCTCTGGATGTTTCTACTCCAGACTCAGTCCACTGCTTCCGCAGGTCCCCCAAGGTCTGGAATCGGCCCTTCTCCACAATCTTCCTCAGGGTCCGGTCACCTCTTCTCGTTGTGCAGCGTTTTCTGACACACTTTTTCCTTCCCACAGACTTCCCACTGAGGTGCCTTGATACAGCACTCTGGGAACAGCCTATTCGTTCAGAAATGTCTTTCTGTGTCTTACCCTCTTGCTTGAGGGTGTCAATAGTGGCCTTCTGGACAGCAGTCAGGTCGGCAGTCTTACCCATGATTGGGGTTTTGAGTGATGAACCAGGCTGGGAGTTTTAAAGGTCTCAGGAATCTTTTGCAGGTGTTTAGAGTTAACTCGTTGATTCAGATGATTAGGTTCATAGCTCAGTTTAGAGACCCTTTTAATGATATGCTAATTTTGTGAGATAGGAATTTTGGGTTTTCATGAGCTGTCTGCCAAAATCATCCGTATTAAGACAATAAAAGACCTGAAATATTTCAGTTAGTGTGCAATGAATCTAAAATATATGAATGTTAAATTTTCATCATTACGTTATGGAAAATAATGAACTTTATCACAATATGCTAATATTTTGAGAAGGACCTGTATATGAAGACAGCTAAGGAGCTTGGTATGTATAAAAATATATTTTTATTTTTATAGAACAGTGAAATTCTTCTAATGACCAGTGATGTAAAACTTCATCAAAAATTAATAAACCTGTGATATTTTTCTTTCAGGTGAGCGTGCAATTTGCAAATCAAGTTTGAAGGCGCTTTGGACCCAGCTACTCCCACACATAAGAAGCTGTAGGCCCCGCACCGACCTCTGCTGGCAGTGCCAACAGAATATTGATCAGCTTATAAGAAGTGCAAACCTTCCAGAGGAGAGGAACACTGCAGCAATCAAGAAGCAACAGGATCATATTCAGCTTGTTCAAAAAGAGAGGGCCTACAACGAGACAAAACAAAACATTTTATGTTGTGGTATGGCGCCTGGCGGGTCGCACACAAGCTTCACTCCACACTAAACATCCACTTCCTGATTACTGGCCACACCAAATTTTCCCTGGACTGTGGCTTTGGGGTTATCAAACAAGCATACAAGAGGACCAGGGTCAGCACATTGCCAGATATCGCCAAAGTAAGTCTATTCCATCTGATAGAAAATCGAAGAAGAAAGTCAGTCATATGCATGAAAACTAATGCTTATTTCTATTATGGTCCTTCTGTGTATAGGTAGTGGAAAACAGCTCTCCTGAAAGTCGCCTCAACATCCCACAGCTGGTCGGACTGGAAGATGGCAATTTGTAATGTGTATAGAGTTGTAAATAAAAATCACATTTGTGACATGATCAAAGTCAAATTATTGCCCATTTCTCTTCCTGGGTCCATTAAAGTCAAGAGGTTTGCAGATATAAAATTTGATGGGTACAGATTAAATAGCTGTAGCAACAGCCTCTTCTAGATTAACACGTATTCAAAAGGTGTAAACTATTAGCCCATAGCTCTATTCATACCTGCACACATAAAATGAAGACTGATAAACAATATTTCTGCAGGCTACACTAATCTTTGGACATTTCATATTACATATTAAGAAGAACACATCCATATTACCCTGATATTTTGCTAATTGCTGTGAGATAGGATTTCAAACTCGGCCTGAGGCAGAACATTTAATAGACTGGAACTTTAAGTGAGACTTATCTAAAAACAAGAGGAAAGCAAACCAATCACCAGGATGCAGACATTAGGTTGCAGTCAGTTATGATTTGGGGTTGTTTGGTGTTTGGTTTCTGTTTTTTTCTTATATGTTCTCACAATTTTTGAATCATACTTATGTTTATTATTTTCCTGGTCATGCTTTAGTTGTTGTTTTGTATTCAAGAGTCTGTTTTTGCTCCAGCCATGTTTTGTTCTGTCTGTCAATCAACCTTATCCGGTTCACCTGCTCCAAGTTAATCTGTCTCCTTGCTCCACCTGTTTCACACTCCACATATACACACCTGTTCAGTTATTCGGCGCGGAAACATTTCTCAAATCATGTCTTGTTGCCAAATCATGCTCACGTCTTGTTTTGTGGATCATGCCAAGCCTGTCCTGCCTGTCCGTTTATTGTTTTGTTCCTGCTTCTTCTGAGAGTGAGTTTTTGTTTTTTATTAAATCGTTTTGCACTTACCGTCATGCCGCCTGCTAGTCTGCATTCCGGGGTCCTCTTATCTCGCAAGCCCTAACACAGCCATGATGCAATTTGCAGACATAAATAATATAAAAAAATAGATTGTAATGCAGTGCTGTAAATTATCTTTACATAGAAAAATACTATGAGTTAAGTGACGTCTGTTGCAGTCAGTTGGAGCTTCTGTTGACAAACAGTTGGGGAGGTGGGCTATTTAAAGTTATTCAAATTAGCAGCTTTTGTCACCGCCCTGCTTTCAGGCAGAGAAAACAAGGAATCTTTCAGTGCTGATTTCTCAGAAAAGTAGTCTGGCAAGTGCAGACATTCAGATGGTCATATCTTCTTCAATTCTTTTTCAATTTCCACATGTGTGACATCATTGGAAAGCTTAGACTCCACTCTTTCAGGATCTGTAAATAACTAAAAACGACCCCGGGTAGACTTGCTCCTGGTTTTGCCACGGCCAGTCACATTTGTATTTAAACCACTAATTTTCAAATCATATATTTTTTCTTGAACTCTATATTTTCCTTTATTTAATACAAGTGAATTTTTTGCCGTTTTATTTTTCCTACAACTTTTATTTTATGTATTATTTTTCAGATTATTTTACTGTCCATTAATTTCTTAATCACTGATATTTTCTCCTCTAATATATCCTTGTATTTTTTTTACCCAACAGATTTTCCTGAGTCCATTTATTTCCCCCTCTTTTTTACATTTTTACATTCGCTGTATTGTCTTTTCCTCCTCTGATAATCTTCCCACCTTCATTTATTAATGCTTTTTTTTTTATACAGTAAGAAATGCTTGTGAACACTTCACAATCCCAGTGAGATGATCCCTCATCCACACCACTACCTAAAAACTAGAAAAAGGAAGTAAAAACCCAGCTTTCAGACCAAGATTTATTAACAGCTGGTGATAAAAAAAAGGTCAAGTGTTAAAGAACTGAGTAAGAAAAAAATCAGCATTATCTGGTGATTTGAACTATTTAAACTCTGTGACAGATGACTTCTAATTTACCTGTGGGAAGATGAGAGTCAGATTCAGATATTTGTTTTTGTGCTGTATATTTGAATAAATAACAACTAAACTCCATTGTTTTAAACATGGTTCTCACAACGCTGTGATCGGCTACTGCTAGCCAAGAGCCCACCCCTAGCTCTGGCTCAATGGCGGCCTGGGGCTGGGATAGTTCCAGGCTTCCTGGGCTAGGGCATGGGTTTTCTTGGAGGAAACAATGAGCTGTTATATGCTTAAAGTTTTTAAGCTATGCTTGTTATCCAGCTTCAGCGTAATTAGCCAATTAGTAAGCACCTGGGAGGCTGAGCCTATAAAGCTAGCTTCTATTTGCTCTTTCCATCCAGCCAGTGGCAGCAGCTGTTCCTGCAGCACTCGAAGGTGGTTGTAAATGCTCGTCTCAGTTCAAATTTCAATGCAATCAACAAGAGTGAAACACTTATTCTGGTCTGGTCTGTTATTATGTTTATTATTTATTTAATTTATTTATTATGTTTGGTCTGTTAATATGTTTCAAGCTACCTGTAACAAGTACCAGTTAAGCACTGAAACCAGTTATGTAGAAAAGGCACCCTGCTCATTGATCACTACTTTATACTTCATCGTGCAGAAGTCAGTATTTTTTGTCACCCATTTCAAAAACTGAAAACAATTGTGTTTAGATAGATTCATTACACAGAGTGAAATATTTTGGTATTTCAACAACTATAAGCCATAATTATGAAAATTACAAGACAAAGGTTTGCAATATTTCACTCTAATGAATCTATAAATCAGTTTCACATTTCTCAAATAAGTGATAAAAAATATAAAACTTTTTCAAGATTTTTGATATACATCTATAGTTTTATTTGTAGTTTGGATTTTGGATCTTTTTAAGCAGTCAGTAAAAATCAAACACCCTTCTGAGTATTTAGTTCTTTCAAAGGAAATGTTCACATACCAACAGCCAATCTCTTTAACCCCTATTTCAGATCCAGCATCTCAGTGAGATCAAAATCTAGGCCAACCCCTAGTTCACACCGACTACAATCAGTGTCTGCTCTGTCATCCGTTGCAAATTATGCCATGCGGCAATTCTGGAATGCATTTTAGGATCTGTTCATGCATTCGACGACAGCTCTGTCATCCGTTCCTTTTACCCCCCATTGAAATTCACGTTTGTGCTCCATCATCCGCCAAAGGTAGACTGGATCTGTATCTCTGATGGGTGATGGAGGAGGGCTTTCCATCATAATGCAGCGCCACGGAGTCAGCAAGAACTAGGGGTTAGACCTGGCACAGGACTTCATCATTTATTAATATTAGCTAGTTCTTGGCAGATTTACTTGTAGGTTTTGGTCATTGTCCTGTTGCTTTTAAAGATGGTCTGTGTTTTACTTAAGCACCATCTGCTACATGTCAGAATAAATGGGGGATTCTATGATGGTAAGCTGGCCAGATATTGCTGCAGTATCACCGAACCATGACGTTTACAAGTGGTATGAAGTTATTTTCCCGGAATGCTGTATTTGGTTCATGCCAAAGATGTGCCAGGTTCTGGTGTCCAAATAAGTAAAAAGAACATTATTCCTTAAGACTTGGAACCTGATGTATGAAGGTTCACACTCACAAAAACTTGATGTATGCCTTTTTCTATAAATAACCTTAGATTTATGAATGACGAACTTAATTAAAATGTGCACTGCCCCATGGGAACTCCTAAGCTGGCATATAAACACTTCTACCATGATTGGTACCTTTTGGCAATACCTAGAGCGTATGCTGGGAAATTGATGATGTGAAAACAATTACACATTCCAGAGACACATGAACAATGAACATATCAACATGTTTGCATTTTTATGAGCCCCTATTAAAGCAAGAGCACAGGGGTAAAAAAAATACATCTGACAATAGGTATTAATTATTAGGCCTGAGCAGGAAGCCTGCAAGGGCCTATTGTAATCGTAGGATTTCTTTCTTTCTTTCTGTGATCAAACCTTTATTAAATGGGACACACAAAGAAAATGTTCTTGGATCCAAGCATACGCACATGTGTAGATTATTTTTACTATTTCTGTATTTAAACATACACCGTGTTTTAGTAGGAAATCCACACAAGTCTGTATTGCATGGATTTCCTACTAAAACAAGATTTTTGTCCATTTTTTCTCTGGCAAACTTTTTTCTGGCCTCCATGTTTAAAACAAAAAAAGTTTTTTCTTCTTGATCATCTCCCATGAAAGTTAATCTTTTACAGTCTCTTTATGAAAGTACAGGCATGAATTAACAGACCAATGGTAGCAAGAGTTGGATGTAGGTTCTGTGGTGACTTTTTAGGTTTTTTGGCAACTTCTTTCAGCATCTTGCAGTGTTTTCAGTGTGAACTTGCCTGGACAGCCAGAACTGGTCATGTCGTGTGCAGTTTTGATCGTCTTTCACTAAGACTAACAGAAAGTGGACTGGCTGATTTCAAATTCTTCCCTTACTAGATTCATATATTGTGACAATCTTCTTCCCAAAGGCTTCAGCTATTTGAAGCACAATGCTCACTCTCACCAACTGTTAAACAGGGCAAACCTCTTTCAAAATGCAGAGTTATTATGTGCACCTGATGCAATATGCCTGTGTGCAATTTCATCTATTTTAGGTGAGAATAAATGTAAGCATGCTCTTCTCCCGTTACATGAATTACATCTAATTTTGGATCATGGAATGTACCTGTACTCTGAGCAGAAAGGTGAAGGCCAGTCCAGCTTTTCCAGCTCTCGCTGTTCTACCAACCCTAAGTGATGACACAGAAGCCAAGTCAAAACCTCACTTTCTCACAGAAAGGAAAAACATTTAACAAAATGAGAGGGCGGGACTCCTAACCTGTGAATGTAGGTCCTGACATACTGTGGGGCGTCATAATTGACAACACATTTTACCCCATTGATATCGATGCCTCTGGCAGCTGCGTCTGTGCTGATCAGCCTGCAGGAGGACAGTTCAAGCTAAATACATCAGAGGGATTATACAAGCTGCAGCACAAAGTCACCATAACACAGACATATAATTCTCAGCTGGATCAGCACTCGTCATGTTGCTTGCAGAATAACAGTGAGAGTAGCTACATGAACAGGCCTTTTGAAAAGCCACCCTTGGCTCCATGTTACTTTGTTGCACGATGGGCATTAGTTCTGTTATCCAAACTCAACAGTAAGATAAAATAACTTCTGTTAAAGCCCAACGTTAAATGAAGATCAGAGATGGTGTAATGTGAGAGTAGAGGGGAGGCTTTAATAATGATTAAACGCTTCAAAACACACCATCACTACATGGGCCATGTGATTAAATGGAAACAAATATGTACTTTCTCAGTTAGTAGAACAATGCTCATGTGAACAACCCGATGCATTGTGGATGGACAGAATAAACTCACAGCTGGATCTTCCCATGTTCAAAGTCCTTCAAGGTGTTCTTCCTCTCACCAGGAGAGAGTCGTGAGGAGAATTCAGCTGCTTGCACTCCACCAAACAGCTGCACTAAAAGGCGTAGTCTGAAAAGGAAATGGACGGAAATAGCTAAGACAACACACATTGAAAGGCATAAGGTGAGTCAGTCAGTCCTTCCAACCTGTGTGCTGTTTGTCTTGAGTTGGTGAAACAGAGGATGGGGCAGAGCTTCAAATATAGGATGAAGTGAAGGATGAGCAGAGGCTTCTTGTTTATCGTACAAGGAACATAATACTCCTAGAAACACGAGTGACCAGACAGCAATCATCTCAGATTTGTTTCCTTTATTTCCAGTTATTCGTTTGCTGAAAAGTCAAAGATCACCTCTCACCGTAAGTCCCTGGGGGAAGTCGAAGCGCTCTTGTTTCTGGGTGGGGTCTGCTGTTGTGCTGCTGGAGGGGCTGTGAACAGAGCTGAAAAGCTGGGGCTGGTAGAGGCCCAGCTGCTGCAGCTTCTCTGGGTTCTGAGTGAGAGTGGCAGAAAAAAGCAGCTTCTGAAGTGGCATCTGAGCAGGAGACAAACTGAGATGAGAAGCAATGTTAGAAGATGTGAGGTCAGTCTGCATCTAATAGTCACTAACGACAGCTTCACTTCTGTTGTTTCCAGGTAACAGACCTAAAGCAGTTAGATACTGGGGACGAAACATACAGTGAGTCATTTAATAACATTCTAACAGTTAACAGAACTGTGTCTAAATGCTAGGGCTGCAGCCATTCAATATTTTACTAATCTCAATTAATCAAGTAATTGGATAAACAAATGCTTTTCTCAACAGATGTGCCACCTCCACCATCTTCACCAGAACTTTTCCTCCTAACATGCACACACATATTCTAATCTACCATTTACAGTCAGTTCAGCAATTTAAAGAAAGATTTTCTAAACATTTTTGCCTGTTTTTAATTTTGTAAAACGTTTGTCACGGCCTTTCTGTTTCCAAGCCAAAATAGTTCCAAAGAAAAAAGGCCGTCGGTGGCAACAGGTGGTCTGGTTTCTTGAACGCACTTCCGAGTTTATTGTTTGAAAAATATCCTTTTATTTCTTGCAAAATTATAGGCAAAATGATAACCAAAAAATTCTTTCAACTTAAATATAAATGAAAATTGGCTTAAACACATCTTACAAGGACAAAAAGTGGTCGAAAAGTGGTCAAAAAATAATTGTAAAAAACCTCCCGTCATCACACCGGACATTCTGATCCCACAAGCGCCGCACAGTGTGTTTTTAATCTCTTAAATTACTGGGAGGGGCTTAAAAGTTACCAAAGAAATCATAATAATTCCAAACAATTAATTTCATATCATCGTTCCAAACAAACTGAAATATATTCTAACAACTTATAAGTAAATAGAACTTATGATTTACAATATTGAACATAAATGGCCACAACAACGTTCTATCAGAAACATTGTTTCAAATTTTATTCTACGTAAGTTAAATGATAAAATATTATAAATACTTGAAATACTTGAAAAGTATAAAGACATAAAGGCATAAAGACACTCCGAGCCAAACTGATTCATCTGTGGAGCGCATCATTACAGCTCATTATTTAAAACTTCTCTTACATCTGGTTTGCTCAGCTTTATTTATTACAATTCAGGATTACTCCTCCAACAGATTGGTTAATATATCTGGGGGTAAAGTTGTTTTGGGGGCTTCCACACACAAGTGTGGCACCAGCTCTGCTGTTCTCTGAAACCCAGTTTTTGTATTTCATGATCTGAGCAAAAACAGTTCTGCGCTGCACTGAGCTGAGTGCAAGTGGAGCATGGCTCCCAACTCAGCATGGAGGTGTGATCAGTTCTGTAGAGTTGGCGCTGTGACAGATAATTGCACAGCCAAGACAGACAGGAGACCCATCTGATCCAGACCAAGCACCAAGCAGTTGGTGGTGTGGCAAAAAGTAATGTTCTAGCAGAAACTGATTGCAGGGAAAGGTAGTGTGTAGAGTCAGTTTGAGTGAAACACGCAATCTCTGCTGCTTTATTTCAAGGAATCACAGTTGAAGCCAAAGAGAAACATATTTATACATTTCAGGTTGTAGCAAAGGTATCTGTTTCACTTTTAAAGTTGTTTTAAATAACTCATTGTGATTTCTTTAATAGGAAGTTAGTTTAAAATGTTATATCAGTCACAGCTATACCATATTAACACATAACCAGCTGTAATAAAGAACATCTGTTGAGGAGGTAATTCTGGATGCTTGTTATCAGAGATACAAAAACATTAAAGTTTTTCATCGATACATGATAATTTTGATAAATATGATGTCCCCACTAATGTTATACATTTTAAAAACAGCATGAATACTAAACACAACAAAAACCCTATGATTTTTTTTATTAAAGCTTTTGATTTACAACACTATGTCTTTAAAGACTTAAGTACAGAGTGTATAAAGCCATAGTATTATAAGTATACATGCTGTTTTTAACATGTATAACATTAGCAGTGACAACATAATTCACAATGATATACTATAACACCCTTGATAATGCAAATATCCATTTGTCAAAAATTGCAACTCATAGCTTGTGACAGAGAGAGACTTTGGACACTGAGATTAATCAAATTTACTTTAAAGAGTGTAGCCGATGTAGTTGTTTCACCCTGTGACATAACTTTTGTTGGCCAAAATAATACTATCTAAAACTCAGCTACAAAATTGGACTTATTGAGTATTACTGGCTCCAGTGCCTTTAATATTACAAATATAACTTCTTGGAATAAAATAGAGTTCATCCTATCAGCTTGTGATATACCTAGAGGTGTACAAAAATAAACTTGTTTATATTGCCAGAAACATTTATAGCATCTTATTTGGCTCGAAAAAGCTAAACCTGCCTTGAAATGAGTCTAGTTGATGCTAAAATGTTATAGTGGAAGGATTAGAACACATCAAATCATTCTACCTTGTAATTTACCCAAAACTTACCAGAAACGCACTCCAAACTGGTATATTCTTGGGTATTATATTGTAAGGACTAGAACACATCAGATCATTGGAACCCTGTAAAATTCCTTAGAATGACCAAAAATACAATTTTTAGCTGCCAGAAAATGATTAGACCTTCCAAAGTGGTACATTTTCCTAAAGATGACTTTATTTTATTTGTGGTTATTATATTTGGTAGATTATAATATTTCAGGACATTT
Organism: Girardinichthys multiradiatus; assembly: GCF_021462225.1. NCBI lineage: Eukaryota > Metazoa > Chordata > Actinopteri > Cyprinodontiformes > Goodeidae > Girardinichthys > Girardinichthys multiradiatus. The sequence goes on from NC_061808.1 coordinate 39,891,547, forward strand.
GTACCCTGTAATCAAATGTCTTTTAATTTATTTCTATGTAAGTAAGTAAAATAAAGGACATGGATAATAATACCCAAAAGCTTATGGGAAATAAAATTGTGGTTCAGGGAAGTCCTGGTTGTAAATAATGTACCAAACAAAAGCAGAGGGCTATTCCATGTCGGTTAGGAAGGGTCAAGAAGTCTGGTTACATGGGAAAACTGTAGCAACAAGCAAATCATGAGCTCATGCAATTATTCTTGATGGACTCCACTGTGCAGATGCCAAAAAGAACACTGAGGCACTACAAAGATGGCTGGAAAATTAAATGACCATTTTCCATGATCCACCAAGAAAAGGATTATTCATACTACAGTCTCTGACCAAGGACAAGTAGGGTCATTGAGGCTTAGGCATCTCATCATTTTGAGAAAGAAAAAAAAAGAATAAAACAACTAAGACAAATTAATCAGAAGTCCATAATCAGATCCTGGCTGGCAGCATGGCAGATTGGCATTTTCTATTATTTTGGAGGTAGATTACCAGGTGCAAATTGTTGGAATAATTGAATAAAGATTTGTCTTATAGTTTCTCCTATTTATTAACTATTTATTGACTATTTGATTATATAACCTTTCATAATGTATGTGTGAGTAAAGGATGTGTGAGTTTTGTCTGCAGGTTAAGGTCACAAAGTGGAGCTGAGCTTGCGAGAAAAGAAGCAGTCCAGTTGAGGAGGTCATAAAGAGGGGCTGATTGCACTGAACAAGAGGCCAGAGTTGACCCTGCAAAGTTGGAGGAGACTGTGGGAGAGATGTTGTTTAAAGATAAAGGAGTTTATGACCTGTTTACGATGCAGCTGTTGTTTTCCCCCATCCTTTAGAGAACAATGTTTTTGTAAACTAGGGACCCCCGAAAGACAATAAAAAGAGGAGGCGGACAGATGCTGTTCAGAGCGGTGCGAGATCTGTAACTGAGCATATCTTGACCGTTTCTCCTCGCAAAGCGAGTAAAAGGAACTAATACTTTGTCTCTCTTTTCTTTTTGTGTTGTTATAAATATTGTTAGGTTGGTTAAACCTGACACAAATAATCTGATGCAGCCCGAAAGACTAAGGCTGCTGTTGTAAAATTAGTTAAATTAAGTAAATGTAAAGTCTCCTTCCAAGTATCATTCATTGAAGGGAAAAACAAATAAACAAACTTAATCACAGGATACACATTTTAATATTAATGAGATTTTATCATTGGCAGCACTCTGACCCACCTGGCTGCTGTGATGCATACAGGCTCTGTCCTCCTGAGGAGGGTCCTGGCTCCTGGTGCAGTTTGTGAGCGGTACACCGCCTTCACTACCAGGCTGAGCCATGACTGGTGTATGCTGTCGATCATCCTGTCAGCCTCATCAATGATCTGAGACACAGACAGGAAGACAAACATTGAACATGACATCAAATAAGATGTGTGGTGCTTATACACATCAGTGATACTGGTTTTATGAACCTACCAGAAACCGAAGATGTTCCAGACATAAGCCTGAGTTTTTGTTGATGTGATCAACCAGTCGTCCTGGAGTAGCAACAACTATGTCTGCTGCGCAGCACTTCACACCCCCTCTTAAAAGTGAAACAGATTGTCAGCTTTGGACTTTCCAGTCTGGCTTGCATTGGATTTGATAATGCCTGTATTAGTACAATGAATCTGCAGATGTCTTTCAACCCTAATGCCAAAGCTCTGCTAAGATGGTAGCCACCGTTAGTTCCGCTGTGTTTACTACAGTATTTTAACTTAAAGGGGACATATTATGCAAAATTAACTTTTTGTTTGTTTTTATACTTACATTTGGGTCTCTAATGGTGCCTTCCAACTGAAAGCGAACGATGCGACAGGAGCAAGTGATTTTCATGTTAACCCTATGTAAAGGGGCATTCAGGAGCGAACACGAACGGTACGATTAGCTCGAACAGAGCAAAGCCATAGGGTAGTGAAACCCACAATGGACGCGAAACGAATTCTGCTGGAGTTGAAAAATGAGTTGAAAAATCTGAACTTTTTGTCAAATTGCATCGCGTCTATAGCCCTCTTTTTGGCACAACAGTTGTCAAACAAGTATGAAACTCACAGCAGTTACTCACGGTGAATCTATGTTTATGTAGGAAATGATATTTAAGTATTTAATTTTCAGATGCAAAGGTCAGCAAGACAGATTTTTAGGTCGCTTATCAGCTGCTTTTACATAATTTTTCAATACTAATCAGCTCTTTAGGCACAAAAATGTTTATTATATGAGGGAGATTTGGACTACTTTTTTCTGTTAAGCTGAGATTTATTTACTCACCAACAACAGATAGACAGGCAATCTGGAGCGGGGATACAGCAGCTGTAGTTGGTCGTCCCCCAACGCGGGGCAGCAGGTTCTCAAACTGGGTCCTGGATAGATGGAAGTCCCGCTGTGAGAGACCATGATCCATATGGTGCTCCAGGGATGTTGACGCCGGCGGCGTTGTTCGGCTTTCCATATATAAAAGCACCGTGAGTTGCTCCTTGTTGAGTTAAAACTGGCAAGCAGCAGATATTTGATGACGCGGTGAAGCGAGTGGAGTGTTATCACGCGCTGGCCACGCAAATTGCTGGCGAAATGTCAGCCAAGCGACTGCATGCAAATGAGGTGAAAAATTTGCTGAAATCGCGATCGATCTGAACGTACCTTAATGCTTCTACAACCAGTCCAAATGCAAAAAGAAAAGACATCAACAACAACATTCAGCTATTTTTTGGCTATAAATGAATATTTTATTTTGACGCCACAATCACAATGGCACCTAGCAATGTTACCCGAGTCCTGCCTCTGCCAGCAACTAAAGCTGAGTTCCACACATGTCTCACCAGCTGGTTTTACCTTATACGTGTTTAACAATGGCTACCCTCAAAGGCAGATGTGCTGTTGTTGGCTGCAAAGACCCATATGTGTCCATGCACATTCCCTCAGTGTCGATAACACAGATTCGTGGCTTCATTTTATTTTTGAGGGCAAAGTTCCAGTCACATTGCCGAAGACAGTACTAGTTTACGCGAATCACTTCACCATGAACTGCTTTGAGAACTTTTATCTGTACACGTCAAGATTTGCAGAAAGACTAAGGGCCATACCGGGCATACCGTCAGCAGCGCAGACTCTGCACACACTGTCCGCGGCGTCATAGTGGAGTGTACCAATTATCTATATTTGTGGTGACAAATTCCTACATTTGCCAAACTTGCTGCCATTGCATCATCGCACGGGGAGGCAGAACTAATTTGCCATGTAGCTTTGAAAAAACAAAAAGAAAAAGTGGTGTTAAAGACCATTAGACCAGACTAGGGACGAAGAAGAGGAATACACCTCTCAGTGCAAGGCACAGACTGGCCGTGACATTGCACGTACTTGCGACCGGCGGCTCAGAGCAGTGTGTCACATATACAGTTCGATGTGGAGACTTTTTCCTTGCAAGCAGGTTATTGTGTGGGGTTGTAAAAATTAACCTTTAGGCGGACATGTCCACGGAGTCAAGTACAACTATGTTTTGCCCTTTAGACTGAACTCCCTACTGTTTGTGGTAAATCTGCAGATGACATAAATGTAAGTACTTTTTGTTGTCTTATACAGGGGTTGGACAATGAAACTGAAACACCTGGTTTTAGACCACAATCATTTATTAGTATGGTGTAGGGCCTCCTTTTGCGGCCAATACAGCGTCAATTCGTCTTGGGAATGACATATACAAGTCCTGCACAGTGGTCTGAGGGATTTTAAGACATTCTTCTTGCAGGATAGTGGCCAGGTCACTACGTGATACTGGTGGAGGAAAACGTTTCCTGACTCGCTCCTCCAAAACACCCCAAAGTGGCTCATTAATATTTAGATCTGGTGACTGTGCAGGCCATGGGAGATGTTCAACTTCACTTTCATGTTCATCAAACCAATCTTTCACCAGTCTTGCTGTGTGTATTGGTGCATTGTCATCCTGATACACGGCACCGCCTTCAGGATACAATGTTTGAACCATTGGATGCACATGGTCCTCTAGAATGGTTCGGTAGTCCTTGGTAGTGACGCACCCATCTAGCATAAGTATTGGGCCAAGGGAATGCCATGATATGGCAGCCCAAACCATCACTGATCCACCCCCATGCTTCACTCTGGGCATGCAACAGTCTGGGTGGTATGATTCTTTGGGGCTTCTCCACACCGTAACTCTCCTGGATGTGGGGAAAACAGTAAAGGTGGACTCATCAGAGAACAATACATGTTTCACATTGTCCACAGCCCAAGATTTACGCTCCTTGCACCATGGAAACCAACGTTTGGCATTGGCATGAGTGACCAAAGGTTTGGCTATAGCAGCCCGGCCGTGTATATTGACCCTGTGGAGCTTCTGACGGACAGTTCTGGTGGAAACAGGAGAGTTGAGGTGCACATTTAATTCTGCTGTGATTTGGGCAGCCGTGGTTTTATGTTTTTTGGATACAATCCGGATTAGCACCCGAACATCCCTTTCAGACAGCTTCCTCTTGCGTCCACAGTTAATCCTGTTGGATGTGGTTCGTCCTTCTTGGTGGTATGCTGACATTACCCTGGATACCGTGGCTCTTGATACATCACAAAGACTTGCTGTCTTGGTCACAGATGCGCCAGCAAGACGTGCACCAACAATTTGTCCTCTTTTGAACTCTGGTATGTCACCCATAATGTTGTGTGCATTTCAATATTTTGAGCAAAACTGTGCTCTTACCCTGCTAATTGAACCTTCACACTCTGCTCTTACTGGTGCAATGTGCAATCAATGAAGACTGGCTACCAGGCTGGTCCAATTTAGCCATGAAACCTCCCACACTAAAATGACAGGTGTTTCAGTTTCATTGTCCAACCCCTGTATGTTTCAGTTTCGTTTTCACATAGGGAGTAATGGTTGGGGGCGTGGCCAAATACCACTAATTTGCATAAAAGTGACAGAGCCCTAAAACGGCTCATTCTGAAAGGAGCTCAAATAAGGGGAAAATGACAAGGTGAGATCTCATTATCAGAGAATGATTTTGTGCAAAAAATGTAATTAATATGTTTTGTATAACCCATAGACCAATCCCAAATGTTTTAATGGAAGTTTAAAATGTCACCTTTAAAGCGGAATTATTCAGTTAATAAATTCTTATGTTTGGGACAGAAGTTGTTTGTGTTTATTCTGTATCTGTGTGCAGGGCTTAGTGTGTGAATTCACTCCCTCTATTGTTCTATAACACCAAACCTCACCATGTATTCAACAGTAAAACAGTAACTGACTGAGAGACTGAGAGCTAATTGGCTATTAATTCCTGATAATTAGGTGCCCCCAGCTTAGTTATTTTTAATTTCAAAATTACTAGCTTGGTTAATAGTAGCCTTTGGCATTTATCGAAAATTATTCAAATCCAAACCACACCTATTGCTGCACAACATAACCATCACAGCCTTGGTTTCAGATATAACCTTCCATAAGATGGGACATTTACAGTATGTTGCTTTTTGAATCCAGGTTTGCCTCCTTACCTTTGCTCCAAAAGTGAGGCACGCTCTGCAGCAAATGACCTCTGACCCACCAGCATGACCACTTTCACAGGAGTTCCTTCGGCATATGATGCAAACACTTTGTAAACCTGTAGCAGAGAACATTAATGCCAGAGACCTGTCAAACAAAGAGTTTGTTAAAAAAACAAAAAGGTTGGAAAGTTTTGACCTGCTGGGCAAGCTCTTTGGTCGGCAGCACAGCCAGAGCCCGGATTTCACAAACCACCCGCTCCATTAGCACCTGTCAGGAAACAAATGTGTCCTTGGAATTAATGCACCAGGACCAGCAATGCTTGCTCAAAGTGTTACGGAGGAGATGTTTGCTGCTCACCTGTATGACAGGTATGACAAATGAAAGAGTCTTGCCACTGCCTGTTGGTGCAGATACACAGATATCTCTGGGTCTGTGACCTCCTCTACCAATAAGAAGTCCATGTTGTGCACCCTCCAAGATGGCCGGGATTACCTCTGCCTGGACTGAAAATGGATCACAGCAGCTCTTTTACTTATGTGTTCTATCAAAACTGCAGATGGTGGAAACATTCATCCACTTTTATTTCGGTTAGAATGAGTAGGAGGAGGAAAAGCAGATAGTGGTAGATGAGGTAATGTCTGAGCAGCTGAGGATATGAAAGAAACATCTGTTCCAGCAGAGAGTCACACTGCAACATTTCACCAGAAAACATCTGACACTGCTTGATACTTGCTCTAGAAGAGAGCTAAAAATGGATGATAACAGAGCACAAGCTCCAGAGCAGAGTTACCTCCTTAACAGAATATTAGCCAGCAGAGAGCAGATAACCTGACAATGTGACCCTAGCTTAAACAATGACAAAGATATGGAAAAAAAAAACAAGAGGCATGTGGACAGCAAACGTTTCTCTTTTCCACAAGAACTTCTTAATTTGAACTTTGTCAGTGGCACAGAATGACCACTTACTCCTTGTTCTGTTTAATTCTTTAAATCAGCGTCTCTCTTCATTAAACTAACCTATCTAACTGATGGATTAGTTTTACGAAGAAACCCTGAAAGGTGTTTTTACTAGAGAGGAAATATAAGAGAGCCTAAAGAATTACCATACCTGTGTCTACAGTGCATTCATATTAATATTTGCATCCATTCCAAAAATGCATATGAAATAACTGAAAACTCCGCTCCTGATCATTCACAAGAACCCCGGCGATAGTAATGCATTATGTTGCATTTGAGTAAACTTGTAAGACAACCCAAATGATGATTAGGAAGACGTGGTAGTTGGAGTGTAGTGGTAGGGTGACTGCATGTATTCCCTCCTTCTCTCTGACCATTGTGGCCGTTATTGTGATTGTCTGAACAACAACAAAGCAGCGTTGAACTTCCAATCCATAATCAGTCCTTCAGATGCTTTTTGAATAACAGGTTAAACATCTACTTTGGCTGCTTTTTGCTGAAACCTTCGTATATCCTGGATGAAGGGGAATCTCACCCATCTTTAACATCACTAAGGACAGAGAAGGGGGCAACCAAGAAAAAAACCCCTACTCTCCCTTGACTATAAATTTGCAGCAGCCTGAAGGGACAAGCCGCCTTCTGGACAGAAATTTGATCGTCAGACCTAACTGTCAGGCATGTTGCTGGTAGCAATTGGCAATGGGGCTGTTTTGCTACCAGTCGTTCTGATACACACATAAAATGATAAAATTATGTTTACTCATTAATACACCAACACACAGTATGGATAGACAACTTTGCGTTAAGTGTTTTGCCCACAGACACTTTAACATCTGGCAGGGGAAGCTGGAATCTATCTCACAACCTTTAGATAGTCAGACAACTAGTTGAAAACGTTCCAGCGAGTTAAAGAGAAGGAAAATGATCCAAAACACATAAAAACTGATTTTAAAATGGATAAAGCACCTGGAATGGCCCTTCCCTGACCTCAACCTCACTCAAAATGTTTTGGAGTTTGGACAATTCAAATGAATACAGTACTACAAATTCTGCCAAAAAAGGGGTAAAACACACATCCATAATGATGTCAGAAAATTGATGGCTACAACATGAATGAGGGCAAGACGCAGCTTGCCATGGGACATTAAAAAAATATATTAGAGAGGGAGTATGTATATATTTAAGCCTTTACCATTTTGAACAGGTAGAAAAACAAAGTCACAGATGCTAATACAGTTCTAATAGATCAAGGGGAAACCAGCTTGGCTTCATAATCAATAATTGAACCCATTACAAATACATTTATTTACATATAAATAAGCACTAAATATAATAAATCAAAAAGCATTGAAGTGGAACCACTGTCTAATCCTGAAAAGGTAGAATGGCCTCAATATTGAAAGCTTTTTTTTTATATTCGATTAACTGTTTAACAATCTGGCCTTAGTTATACTTTGCTCATATTTAACAAAGACAAAGAAATTAGAATAAGAAAACGAGGACTCGAAAAGGGCAACGGTGGAGTGACGAGCTGCAGATCTGCCTTCAGCCAGTTAATTTTTTCACCATAAGGGACAAATTACTTGAAACTGCCAAATGACAGAAAAATGCTGAATGCTTTTACACTATTTAGTAACAAAGTGAAGTGGAAGAACAGTGAAACAAAAGTAAACCTGAAATCATTAATTTTCAGACAGACAGATTCACACAACCACAAAGATACTGTAAATCCATTAAAGGTAGTCCTCTTAGTAACTAGAATAGTCATACTCTAAGCTTTAGATCAGACATTAATATGTAGACTTTCTTGATATTGTAATTTAGATACAATGTTTAAAAATTTCATTTTTCTTATTGCATTGATGTTTCATTTTGTACTTTTCAAATCAAGGTACGTCGTAGTTGTGTTGATTAGCTATTTAACCAGGGACAGGGATTGCAAATTAGCAATTAGCTAGAAATCCTGTACGCAGTGCATTGGGAGCATGTTGAATTAAGTCGTAACAATGTCGTAGGTTCTTCAAAGTAGCCACCTTTTGCTTTGATTACTGCTCCGCACTCTTGGTATTCTGTTGATGACCTTCAAGAGGTAGTCACCTGAAATGGTTTTCACTTCACAGGTGTGCCCTGTCAGGTTTAATACGTGGGATTTCAAGCCTTATAAATGGGGTTGGGACCATCAGTTGTGTTGTGCAGGAGGTGGATACAGTACACAGCTGGTAGTCCTATTGGATAGACTGTTATAATTTGTATTATGGCAAGAAAAAAGCAGCTAAGTAAAGAAAAACGAGTGGCCATCATTACTTTAAGAAATGAAGGTCAGTCAGTCCGAACAATTGGGAAAACTTTGAAAGTGTCCCCAAGTGCAGTCGCAAAAACCATCAAGCGTTACAAAGAAACTGGCTCACATGAGGACCGCCCCAGGAAAGGAAGACCAAGAGTCACCTCTGCTGCGGACGATAAGTTCATCCGAGTCACCAGCCTCAGAAATCGCAGGTTAACAGCAGTTCAGATTAGAGAACAGGTCAATGCCACACAGAGTTCTAGCAGCAGACACATCTCTAGAACAACTGTTAAGAGGAGACTGTGTGAATCAGGCCTTCATGGTAAAATAGCTGCTAGGAAACCACTGCTGAGGACAGGCAACAAGCAGAAGAGACTTGTTTGGGCTAAAGAACACAAGGAATGGACATTAGACCAGTGGAAATCTGTGCTTTGGTCTGATGAGTCCAAGTTTGAGATCTTTGGTTCCAACCACTGTGTCTTTGTGCGGCGCAGAAGAGGTGAACGGATGGACTCTACATGCCTGGTTCCCACCATGAAGCATGGAGGAGGAGGTGTGATGGTGTGGGGGTGCTTTGCTGGTGACACTGTTGGGGATTTATTCAAAATTGAAGGCATACTGAACCAGCATGGCTACCACAGCATCTTGCAGCGGCATGCTATTCCATCCGGTTTGCGTTTAGTTGGACCATCATTTATTTTTCAACAGGACAATGACCCCAAACACACCTCCAGGCTGTGTAAGGGCTATTTGACCAAGAAGGAGAGTGATGGGGTGCTGCGCCTGATGACCTGGCCTCCACAGTCACCGGACCTGAACCCAATCGAGATGGTTTGGGTTGAGCTGGACCACAGAGTGAAGGCAAAAGGGACAACAAGTGCTAAGCATCTCTGGGAACTCCTTCAAAACTGTTGGAAAACCATTTCAGGTGACTACCTCTTCAAGCTCATCAACAGAATGCCAAGAGTGTGTGGAGCAGTAATCAAAGCAAAAGGTGGCTACTTTGAAGAACCTAGAATATAAGACATATTTTCAGTTGTTTCACTCTTTTTTGTTCAATATATAATTCCACATGTGTTAATTCATAGTTTTGATGCCGTCAGTGTGAAGCTACAATATTCATAGTCATGAAAATAAAGACAACTCTGACTGAGGTGTGTCCAAACTTTTGGTCTGTATTGTACATAGTAAAAGAGAAAATGCTTTGCGGTTAGGGTAGCAGCAGCAGCCCTGACTGAAGCAGCTCATTGCCTGACTTACATCACATGTAGCCCGGGGCCAGACGCTTCGCAGGGCTATACCATATTAACACTAGATGCAGCGCAAGTAAAGTTAGACACTGTTGGACCACATGCAGTAATAAATAAATGTTTAAAATCAGGTTGGGTCCGGATTGGACGGCGCGTGGTTCCGGATCCGTACCCTGGTCCGCTAATCCGTGACCTCTGCTATAGGGGCAATTTTTTCTCACTGCAAGTCATTTCCGCTCCCATCATTTATCAGGTGAGGGCCGTACAGGCACCAGAAAAGAGCTTAGGAATAAACATTTGGCATTTATGGAGCCCATGTAAAGGGTTGAACTAAGTTAAAAAGCAGCGTTATCATACTGCATAACACAGGCTTCACTATTAATAGTTGTTTCCCCAAGTAAAGCTACAAATAACCCAGGCTGATGGCCCACAGATGCCTCTGCTGTACCTGGGAAAAAGTGTTGAATTCCATTGGTCTCCAGTTTCCTAAGGAGCTGAGCAGAAATCCCAGAAGCAGAAGAAATTGGGACCAGGTTCAATTTAATGTCTCTGTGAATCATATCTGGCTCAGCTAGCCACTGAGGCAGGACCATCTTTACCTGTGGAAAAAAAAACAATGTGTAAAGGATGGAAGGAATCGTTATTTTACTGGCGTCATGTGGTCCTTTCCTTATATGATCATACCTTATGGACAGGTCTGCTCTCAAAACCACCGAGAACAGGGAATCCTGTAAAGGCAGATGAGTCGTTTTTTGAGTCCTCTGTTTCACATCTGAAGCTTTCAGGAGTAACACCCTCGACTGAGTTACCTAAGATCCAAGGACAAGACAAAATAAAGGTTTACAATAACAGACGCTACACAAAAAGGAACAAAAAAAAACCCCAGAAAGAACCGCTTGAAACATTACAGTGTAATTAATCTACAACAAAACATTTAATACCTTTTGGGTGTGTCTTCTGTTTCATCTATAAATGTTCAAACTACTTCCACCTTCTCCATCCATAGATGAGATGAAGAAGCAAACATGTTTAGAGATGTTCTGGTTCCATTACACTTTGGTTACAGACTCAAGCATCAGACAGATGCCATCTTAAAAACTAGTTATTTTATAATGTATAGTACTGTGCAGAAGTTTAAGGCAGGTGTGATTTTATGCTGTAAACAAAGAATGATTTCAGAAATATAAATGATGGTTGTTTATTATTATCAATTTACAAAATGGTAAGTGAGTGAACCCAAACATATAGCCAACGTCATTACATGAACAAGACTTACTGGAAGTGATGGTGTGGTCCCCACAGAGCCCTGAACTCAACATCATGGAGTGTGTGTGGGATTACATGAAGAGACAGAAGGATGTGAGGAAGCCTCCATCCACAGAAGATCTGTGGTTAGTTCTCCAAGATGTTTGGAACAACCTACCAGCCGAGCTACTTCAAAAACTGTGTGCAAGTGTAGCTAGAAGAATTAATGCTGTTTTGAAGGCAAACGGTGGTCACACCAAATATTGACTTGATTTAGATTTCTCTTTTGTTCATTCACTGCATTCTGTTGATTGATGGAAATAAATGATTAACACTTCCAGTTTTGAAAGCATTCTTTGTTTACAGCATCTTTTCACACCTGCCCAAAACTTTTGCACAGTACTGTATTTACTGTAAAGAGCCTTTTATAATTTGCAGTTTGCTTTTAAACTATGATTTATTAAACATATATTTAATATACTCAGTGGTAATGAATGACTCAAACTTAAAATAAACCAGGCCCAGAAACAGCATAGCGGTAAAGACATATATTTCACATGCGTCAATCTAAAAGCATATAGAGAAAAGAAGAAAATCCCACCTGACTGTTGATTCTTCTGCTTCTTATCTGCACCTCCTTTTCTCTTCTTTTTTCCCACAGACTTGGAATTCTCATCTGTATCACACAGAACTCCCACTTCTGATTTCCTCTTATTGTTGTGTTGATGCTTTCCATTGCTTCGTCTCTCATTGCTGGTGGTTGCTGTAACTTTCTGCTGCTCTGTTTGTTCTTCAACAATACATTCTCTCTGCTTTGTTAAACTCTGTCTTTGCTTCTGTTGCACCTTCTGCTGTAGTTTGGTCAGCAACGCTTGGGAACGGGACTCCTTGGAGATGACGCTATCCTCATCGTCTCCAAGGTACCTAAAAAAGATCAACACAAAGATGTCACAACTACTACAGAAGTAGGATCTTAACCTTACATTGATTAATTCATGTTTTAACAAAATGCAGGCCTTGACTGATTGTAGACTTTTCTATACGTCCATATTTGTTGCTTACGATATTTAACACCTATTCACAAACCAGAAAGTCACATTTGTTGAATCAGATTTTAATATACCAAGTCATTTTTTTTTCTTTTCAGTTTTACTGGTATTAATTAGAAACTGGCTCAAGATGCTCCAGGACTAACTGTTATGCCTACCTGTTCACAAGAAACAGAGTCATTTCTCTGAAATATCAAAGAAATTGTTAACAGCAGCGTGTATTCCGTTAAAAGGTTGCCCAACACTGAGACCCAACCATCCAATGTTTTCTCTTCTTCCAAACGGCTTCGGACTACTCTAATAAAATAAAACAACCTCGCGTCTTTTTCACGTGCGTCAGGCGCGAGCTTATGACGCAATCAAGTCAGTCGCAGATCATCTTCTGGACGCAGCCAAGTCATATAATATTTACCTATTTATTGAAAGCAAAAATCAATATAAGTATGGCCTTTATGAACTCAGATATAACTTATTGATCTGACATTAAAAGGCAGATGTTAATTATTGATAACAATCATACTAAAATATGAAATCCTTATTACCCACACCTCCATGTGTGGGTTAGTCCGCGTGATGACGTTATCCAATCAGATCAAAGCTGTTTGTATTCAAATTGTTCAAATAGTCAGTAGAACTGCACAGTGCTATGCTAACGTCCGTTCTTAGTTCGTCGAGTTGTGTGGTTCCGCGACAAGAAGACATGGCAGCAGAGTCAGCTGTTAAAGTTTGTGTCCGTGTTCGTCCTGTTGTTGCGAGGTGAGTTTTCCTGAACCAAGTCACTTAGAGAAGAAGAGATGGCGCGTCTTCATCTAAAGCTGACGGTTAACTCAGTGTCTCTCCTGCAGTTTGTACTTGTGTTAATAGCCTGTTCATATTAAGCACTACGATTGTCTTGGGTTACATTCTGCTGAGCTGTTCATGCAGGACACAGGTTTGCGGTAGTTTTTAGCTCCAATCCAGGATACGTAGAGACGACCTAAACTCGCCAATGCCTGCTCTCGTTACTGTAGGTTCTGGTTCTGTTATGCTAGTGGAATTTCCAAAGTTCGATTCGTGACAATCGTAGGCTCCCCAACTCTGTAGGACCCAGTCTTGCCATAATAAAGAAAATGCAGAAATTAATACATTTGCTGATAAATGATTTACTCGCGCCATAAATGGTCGAACAAATTATTTACTGTTTTTTCTTTATGTCAATTTATTGCTGTACTTTTCCTAACCCTTCTATTTCTTTTGTACTCCCATACAACTATATTTACAAAACAATTTCTTAAATATTTATGTCTTTACATACATTTTACCATCTGATATAGCCCTGTTATATTTTCTCCCCCGTCGGATTTCCCTTGATTCATTTATTTCCATCATTCTTTGTTAACACAGCTTGGTCTCTTGTCTCTTAACAGTAATCTGGAAATGTAAAAACAGGAGGGGGGGTTGTTTTTTTTATGTACATAGAAAGTTTTAAGCCCTCTGATCATCAGTACTGGGTTACAATATTTTTATTTCTTTTAATTTTTATTCTTGCAAAGTCGTGGCAAACAGTTTGTAATTAATTTCCATGTTAATTTATGTCAAATTTCCTGCAAAGATTATTGTATAATATTTATATTCTGGTACTTATAGATATTCACCACATTATATTCACTTTCAGCCACAACAAACTGATAACAGGGTTTTTAAGGGTAACTGTAGGAGTTCATCCAACTTGTTTGCCAAAGATCAAACATGGACTAAAATGATTGATGAAAGAGATGATTTGTGCTTCATTCCTCTCTCTCTCTACTTTCCTCCTGTCCTCTCCATCCATTTAGCCTCCTTTTTTAATTCCTGTGGGATTTGGGGCTGTAGTTGATGTATTATTTGAGCTTTTGGGATGTTAATCGGCTGCTCCTGGATGTTAAACAAAACCAATATTGTTGCTAGGTTTATGCATCATATCAAATGGTCATGTATCAGTGAAAATCTTTCCAGCTGCAGATCATCTAATGCTAGAGGGAATATTCATCCAGAATTAAACAATGTTTCAGCCAGAAAAAGGAGGAAAAAAAGTTTTTTTTTTTTTTTTTTTTTTAAGAATAAATCAAATTGAAAGAAACAGAGCTACCACCCACTGCCACATTAAGTGGTGTAATTCTAGAATCAAGAAATCCAAATTTTTTCTGTCTTTCTGTGGTCTGTTGTTTTGGTTTCTCATTATTACTATTCTTTTCTCAGGGAAGAAAGAGCTGCTTCAGAAAATGCAGAGTCTGTCCAGCTGTTTTGGAAAACCGATAAGAAATCTGTTCGTCAAATTGATGATGGAAATTCCAGCAAGTGCTTTAATTTTGGTATGCTTTAAATCATAAACTGCTTTAAAATGGTTTGTTTGTTGATCCAGTAACATGAATTTACTGTCCAGTTTTCTGTTGTCTACAGACAGAGTGTTTACTGCTGAAGAATCTACAAGCCAGCTGTACCAGGATATTGCAAAGCCTCTGGTTGTATCCACTGTTGAAGGTTACAATGGTATGTAATGGATAGTCTGATTGTTTTAAGTGATATTTGTACTGAGGTTTTTCCTTGAGTTTCCGTTTATTGTTTTGTCAACTGTTGTACAGTGGTTGTGTTTTTTGTTATTCACCTGGCTGCAAAGCATATTTTCTCACAGGGACAATAATGAAGTGAGGCTAATATAATGAATTCCAATTGAATAGTTGTATCCTACTCACTTTAGTTGCGTGGCTTTCTTTGATTCATTTTTGTGTATCTCTACTTGTTTGAAAGGAACAATATTTGCCTACGGTCAGACCTCGTCAGGAAAGACATTCACAATGATGGGCTGTGACAGCAATCCGGGAGTCATTCCTTTGGCTGTAGATGATGTCTTCCAAACTATTAAAAATGTAAGGACTCTGTGGGTGTGGTTTGGAGAGATTAGTCATCTGGCAATTGGCACGTTGAAACTTAGATTCCTTCCCTGCCATGTGTTGATGTGCACTTTGGCAAGGCACTTAAATGTATACATGTTAGCTTTTGAATGTGGCTCAGTAAATAAGACTTATGTTGTAAAAGTGAGTTGTCAGTGGGACTGGAAAGCACTATAAAAGTTTAGTCCTTTTACCTATTTACAGTTTGCTGTGCATTTACAGTTCAATGCTAAACAATTTCTTCTCCTTTTCAAGTTTCCAAACAAAGAATTCCTTCTCAGAGTGTCTTATATGGAAATATACAATGAAACTGTGACGGATCTGCTTGTTGATAGCTGGAAAAGAAAACCCTTGGAAGTTCGGGAAACAATCAATGTAAGTTTAGTTTTCATACCGCGGTTTAAAGCCCTTACAGAGACTAAAAACATTAGCTTTATTTACATGCAGTATGGGAACATTGCAGTAAATATGTTGTGTAACAGGCTTGGCTTCCTTTCTTGGTGAGTGTGGGTTTGTGTTAATTGTGCAGAAAACAATCTATGTGGCTGATCTGACTGAGGAGCTCGTTACATCTTCTACACAAGCCCTCGCCTGGATCAGAAAGGGAGAAAGTCAGAGCTTATCCTTTTTTCTTTAGTTCTTCTTGGATAGCGCTAACTGCTAGCTACGTGTCAATGCATATTTATTTTTATTTTGTATATTGTGCCTCCACAGAGAACCGTCACTATGGAAAGACTAAAATGAACCAGCGGAGCAGTCGCTCACACACTATATTTCGTATGGTAAGCAACCTGCAGCTCTGAATGCAGTGTATTTGTAACTGTAATGTTTTCTAACATTATTTAACTTATTTATCTAGATATTGGAAAGCAGGGAAAGGGGTGATCCAGCATCTGGGGAAAATGCTGATGGAGCTATTATCGTTTCCCATTTAGTAAGTTTTTTTTTTTTTTTTGAATTGCAGTCTTTAAACATTTATTGTTTCCGTTTTAAAGGCAAGTTTAAATTGTCTTTTAGAATTTAGTGGATCTAGCTGGATCTGAGAGAGCCAGTCAAACTGGAGCGGAAGGTATAGACACCAACTGTTGATTTATTTCTTCAATTTAAGCCTCGTCCACTCAGTCATATGTTTGGAGTTTACACATGAGGTGTTTATTTTTTATTATTATTAAGCTTTCACCTTTTTTTTTTTTTTTTTAATCCATAGGTGCTCGTTTTAAAGAAGGGTGCAATATCAATCTCAGCTTGTTCACGCTTGGACAGGTGATCAAGAAACTTACTGATGAAAGCCAAAAGTAAGTAACAATAAATATTCAGTGTTCGTCCATTGCCTTAAAGAGATATCTTTTGTTTTCTCGATCTTTCATTAATGCTTTAAATACTTCAATTATGCCTGTATTCCCAGCCTTCTGACTTTGTAGCCTTGAAAATATGGTTTTAAAAATGATTAACTGCCTTTTTCCAGATGTATTTAGAAAAAAAAATCTGAATCATGAAAGTGTTTTATTGTATTCACTCTTGAAGTTGTTACAGTGATAGTATTAATGAAAGTTTGTCTTGCTCTTCGTTGGATACATGTTAACAGAGCAGCTTTGCAGAGTTTAGCTTTGGTTTTTAATTTCTTTTTTTTTTTTTTTGGTTTATATTCAAACAACAGGACTTTCTCCAAATTATTTTTCACATAATAGGTAAATAAATAAAAAACAGACCAAGTGCTGAAATCTTTTTCGGTTTAAAAGAAATAAATTTGATGTGACTGCTAATGCAGTTTATTTGCTTGCATTAAATACAATCATTAAGATTCCTTCTCAATGATCCCTCTTTTTTTTTTTTTTATGTTTTTTTTTTTTTATGTACTGATTGCTGGATTTCTTATGCTGCTTCTTGCTGAATATTCTCCAGGGGCTTTACCAACTACCGAGATAGCAAACTGACCCGCATCCTGCAGAACTCCTTGGGAGGCAACGCTAAAACCGTTATCATCAGCACCATCACTCCTGTTTCTTTAGATGAGACCCTGAGTACTCTGCAGGTATGTTATGGTGGACATCTTTCCTTAATTCCATTATACTATAACTTATTGTACAATTTTGAACATCTCCTTTTACATTTACACTACCATGATCCAAATTGAATTGTAGTTTTTTAAGTTTGTAGTATTAAATAAAGGTTGTATCAGAATTCAAAATATACACCACTGTATCAAAGAAACATTACAGTATTTAAAATAAATTCTAACTTTATTTTTTACTAGTTTGCAAGCACTGCAAAGAAAATGAAGAATGACCCTCATGTGACAGAGGTATCAGATGATGGCGCGTTGCTCAAGAGGTATCGTAATGAGATTGTAGACCTCAAGCGTCGACTTCACGAGGTACGAATAATTGGCTAATATGACCAAGCACTTTGGATTTGACTTTGATAAAATTGCCTTTACTGGATCTCTTGGATTCACATCTATTTCTTACAGGTGTCTTCTGTCACACAGACTACTGTGACAGAAAAAGAGGTTCTCTCTCAGTTGCTCCAAGAAAAAGATCAGCTCCGGAGAGAACAAGAAGACAGGATTAGGAACCTTACTAAACTGCTTGTCACCAGTTCCAACCTTGTCCATGTTCCAAAGGTAACTATCAATTTAAGCACCGCTTTCTCTGCACTGTCCATGTTAACAAGAATACAAACACTCTTTCATTAGATGCCTAAGCGCAGGGTAACATGGGGAGGAAAGCTGGTTGAACATTCCCATCCATCTGCCTGTGATGATGGGATATGTGGTATGAACATGACTTTTGGCTGGAAGAGGAAAGCTGATCGTTCCTGTTCCACGGATCTAAGTGAAGGTATGGAGCAACAGAAAATCTAAATATGCAGAGAGAAAGATTAAAAGATTTTTGAATGGTTTGATGATGGACCTGCTGGGTTTTGACAGCTGATGAGGACTTTTATTCTCACTGGGGAATTCCTGAGGAGCCATCAGATGAAATGGAGATGAGTCAGAGCTCTGTGACTGTTCGCAGCTTTGGAGACAGGTGTGTTTTTGAGCAGTTGGGCTTTTTCGTTTTTTCTTTTTCCTAGATCACATCAGCATCACAAAGACATAAGTGATAAAGGCATATAGCATACTGATTATTCATAAGTTTAAACTGTTTAGCTAGCATGACTATAGTTATGGAATCACCTGCTTCTTACAATTCACGTTTTATTTTTTTAAAATCTTTTCCAGCCCCAGAGACCTGGTCTCTCCTGAACAAATAGTTGGATTTTCAGAGAAAATATCTAACCTGGACTTGCAACTCGAAATTGAGAGTCAACAGAGAGAGGAGGCTGTTAATGTAGAAATATTAGATGGCCAAGTAGAAGAGCTGCAGCGGCAGGTTCAAACAGAGGCTTTGCAAAAACAAGTAGCTGTGAAGGAAAAGCAAGCAACAGAAGTAAGACTGGCAGAAGTGGAGGTGCTGCTGAAGAATGAAGTTAAAGACAAGCTGGAGGCTTTGGAGAAAATGCAGACCATGGAGCAAAGACTTGCAGGGCTGGAGATGCAGCTACAAAGTGAAACTCAGCAAAAGCTGGATGCCTTGTTGCAAGTGCAAGCAGCTGAACAGAATATTGCTGAACTGAAGCGGATTCTTGATACTAAAGCTCAGCAGAAGCTGGAAACCACTGACATGCTGGAGTTAAAGGTATCTGAACTTGAGAGACAGTCGGAGAAGCAGAAGATTACTGAATCTGATCAGGTAGGATAAAGATAGATCCACAGGTGCTTTCTTTGAAGCAATGTTGAGTGTGTAGTGTTCTTGGTAGTTGCTGTTCCTTAATAAAACTCTATTAGCTGAAAGACAACTTTATTTCTTCACACATAACCATGTTCCTTTCACCACTTCCAAAACTCTGAGTAACACATCTGGCTTTTTCACTGTAAAAGCATACAAGCAAACATTTGAACAAAGAACTGCCATCTTAAACACGACACTGCATTGATTTCTAAATCCTAATCTCCCTTTCTATGTAAAAGTAAAGTTGGTGAAATATTATTATAATAATCTTTATGCATTAACTGTCCAACAGTGTTGTGAACATAAAACATCTGGTTTGTTCTAACAGTGGTTTCAATAAGTTATTATTTTTTGTTGATTTTTCTTTTAGAGGGTCTAATAGTCAGACCTAGTTTTTAACAGTTTCCACTCGGTCTTGTAACACACCAGCTCAACCTCATGTGTATTGATAGATTTTTTTTCATGCTTCTTATTTCTGGCCAGAGGTATTTCTGAGACTTTGTTGATTTTATTGCATTAACAAGAAAATGGCTGTCTGTCGCGCAGACTATTGATGAAGCATGTTCTCTGCAACTACTGTAGTTGTTAGGTTAGAAAAAAGCATAGCCAGAAAAGGGTCCATCAGTTTAATCGGACATAGCCAAAGTTTTGCCATTTCTACCATTTGACGTAATTGTGTTTGGTGAGTGGGTGGTTAAGCGATGTGTAGAAATATTTATGGAGCATCGGGTTTGATGCTCCATAAATAAAACTGAATGGGGTCATTTCAGTGTATTTAGGTGAGGTTTAGTTCTCTTTATCATTGTTTATTGAAAAGATTTGCATGGCTTCTGCACATTTTCTCTTCACGTCAAAAGTTTGCTTGGATTTACAGTTTCTCGCACCGTACATATTTTTGTATATGGCAAAAACATGTACATGCACAACGTTTTTGTGCGTACACTCGCCTCGTACATGAGGCCCCTGAGCTGCTGACAATGGCCCAGCAAAGACTGCACTTCCAGAGGGTGTTTAGAAAAACTTTACACTGATGGAGGAACTCATTATGCTCTCAATAGAGCACTGACAAAAGTACACCAGCAGTGTCTGTGTGTTGTGCACCAGCTATACAAGGACTCAGAAGAAAGTGTGGTCCAAAAGATTGTTGGCTGCCCTTTTTGTGTGCCAAAAGCCCAAAACCTCACAAGGGTCACAATTTGTTTGAACTGTTGTCCAGCAAATGCTATTGATTGAGACAAGGACAAGCAGATTCAAAAACTGTTTCCATCCAACAGCAATCCAACTCAATGTAGACAGAATTTAGACTGATATGTAATAAAGGGAATGGTACAATCAGTATGAATATGTGTAATTTTTATTTTATGTATTTTATGCACAATAAAGGAAATTCTAATAATCAGCTTGTGATTCAGCTCAGCAAAAGACTGGTGATGAGCTATTCATTTGATTTAGTTGTGTTGGATAAAATATGCATCTTAAGTTGTATGATAGTAACTCTTGAGGATTGGACTTGGGAACCCCTGTTCTAGATCACACTTGTCATTGTTTCCACACAGTAATACCTGGAGCTTGTTAGCTGAAATTTCACATATTGATTGTACATCCCTGCACTGTTTTCTATAGTCAATGCTGTTGCTGCCCTTTACTTTAGTGTGTTGCTTGAAAGCAGGGGAATCTTTGCTCAAAACATTTGAGTTTCAATATGACATTTTGGGGGGAAAAAAGTTGGTTTTTTTTTTGGTATCTTTCAGAGGAAGGTAAGAATTAGTTACTCTGTTACATTTACTTGGAAAAAAGTATTTCTCTTTAGTTATTTTTAATTTTTTTCGCTTACTGCTGAGTAATGTTCTTTTGAGGTAATGCTACTCTTACTCGAATTCAATTTCTGGCTACTCAACCCACCTCTAGTTAATTCACTGAATGACAAATGTGATAACACACTTTAACACAAACAGCTGGTTTGCATCAGGTGCATTTTTGTTTAAAAGTGAGACTTGTGTGCATTTTTCAAATGCTATTTTCTATCCGCTGAACCTGTTCTCATTTAGAGGTTGAGTTACCAGTATATTTTGGCAGAGGAAATACTTTGTACTGTTCTACCATATATACCGTTGTACTCATAAATTTACATACCCTGGGGGAAGTTTTTTTTTTTGCCATTTTGAATGATGAGACAAATAGTTTTTTCCGTTATGGTTAGTGGTCGTGTGAGGGTATTT
Organism: Girardinichthys multiradiatus; assembly: GCF_021462225.1. NCBI lineage: Eukaryota > Metazoa > Chordata > Actinopteri > Cyprinodontiformes > Goodeidae > Girardinichthys > Girardinichthys multiradiatus. The sequence goes on from NC_061808.1 coordinate 39,912,766, forward strand.
ATTGTCAAACAACTGTTTCCTCATTTTAAATCACAATGACAACAGAAACTACACAAATGACCTGATCAAAAGTTTGATGTCTGATAACATGCTCCATTCATCCTGCCATCAATTTTGACCAAGGTTCTTGTGCCTCTGTAGCTCACACATCCCCAAAACACCAGTGATCCACCACCATGTTTTACAGTAGGAATGGTGTACCTTTCATCAAATGCCTTGTTGACTCCTCTCTGAATGCAACGATCTCATCTCTCCAAATTACTTTCAGAAAATTTGAGGCGGGTTTCTGTGCTGTCTGGTGTATTGTAAGCGGGATACTTTGCGGCATTCGCGTAGTAGCTGCTTTCTTCTGGGAACTTAACCTTGCAGCCCATTATTCTATAAGTGCCTCCTTACTGTGCATCTTGAAACAGCCACACCACTTTTCGTTAGAGAGTCTTATATTTCAGCGGAAGTTATTTGTGGGTTTTTCATGGCATTCTGAACTATTTTCCTGGCAGTTGCTGAAATTGTGTTGATGGGTTACCTGCCTATGGTTTGGTTTCAACAGATTCCCTCTTTTTCCACTACTTAATTAGTTTGAACACTGCTGATTGGCTGACATCTTTTTATATCCCTTTCTTGATTTATACAGTTAAATTACGTTTTCCCACAGATCCTTTGACAATTCTTTTACCTTCCCCATGACTCAGAAATGAGAAACATCAGTGCAGTACTGGATGAAAGATGCAAGGTTCTGTCAGGAGCTGAGAAACTCCCTGACCTTTTATGCACAAGCTGATCACAGGTGTGGATACTTACCTTTAGTAGCCATTCAGACCCATTTATGTCAACTTGCGCTCATATTATTTGGCCAAAATCACAACAGTATGAAAACCTTTTGATCACGGTCATTTAGGTAGTTTCTGTTGTAATTATGATTTTTTTTTTTTTAAAGTAAACATAGTTGTTTGAAAATAAATGGCTTCACACAACCACTAATCAATAATATTCTGAGAAAAAAAAATCCCACCAGTGTATGTAAATCCATGAACACCACTGTACATTACTAAATTTAAGTATTAGTTTTAAAAGCTTTATTTTATGAAAAACAATTTTGCAATGTTTGTTGGCTGTGCCCGGATTTATTTTGTAGTGTTTCTTTTTATACGTCCTTTTTTTGTTCTTTAAAATACCAGAATTTGCACATCACTTTATTTTTGTCTGATTGCATAAAGTTGGGCAAACTAAATCAGACTTTTTAATCAGTACGTCAATTGCCCTTTCGCCAAATGTTTTACCCTTATTTGAGTAATGCTTTGGATGATTACTTTTTACCTCTACCTGAGTAAAGATTGAAGTAATGCTACTCTTGCTACCCACCTCTAGTATTTTTAACCCATTTAGTTTATTTAGATTCCTCACTTTCAATTGGGAGGTATTTTCTTAACACGGCTATTCAGCCATTCTTGTCCACATACAGTAGGTGCATGCAATAGTGATAATTGGAGAACCAAAGTAATCTGTCACAAATATTTCTCCTTTATTATATGACTCTGACATACAGATGTACTCCAGTACATCATTCAGGTTTTGTCCTCTGTGAGGTTAAGCCTTAGCCCAGTGAAATGTACTTTAACAAACTGCACATTTAGATCTGCCTCCATGCTTGTGATTGGGATTAGTATAAGGGAGGGGTGTTTGCTGTTTCTCAGTTCAGGACCATCTAATATTTTCACATTGAAAGTTGATATAGTCTCCTATAAATACATGACTGTCTCTTGTAATTCAAAGTTAGTGTATTGTTTTGTAGCTTCAGTCCTTCTGTTTCCTTAGGAAACAAGCCATCGAGCTTTACAAGTAAGGTGTCCATTCCAGTATCCTCATTTAAATGACCTACCAGTACTTCCATCTCAACTTTTCTTGCTCCTTCAGAAACGTCAGTCAGTGTAACAGCAAATGCTTGCTTTTTTTTCCTCAGTTCTGTGACTCTGGTCCAGCATCGATTTAATTCTTTTAGCTCTAGTAAGACTTTCATCCTCAAAGGTTGGCAGGACACTGTAGTTGATAACAATGTTACTGAAGTAAACTGCCCATATTAGCAGAAAGACTACCTTATTTCTTCATTGCTGGATTCCTTTCAACACATGTCAGAAGCCTGAATAACGTAACCGGTCTCTTGTTCATGTTCAAAAGGTTCCACATGCTTTGACAGATGACTGCATATCACAATACTTTTTTCTATCTGAAACTTAACACTTCCAGCTCTAATACTAATGTATTGTCTTCCAGATGAGAGAGGACTTTGCAGAGTGTGTTCTACTGTGTGAAACCTTGGCTTCTGAGAAGGTAATGATGGGCAACGCTGCTGCTGCTGAGGCATCATTTTCCAGTTTAGTGATTGGGGGGGGGGCACAAAATAATAGAATTAATTTAAACAAGGACATTAGTCCTTTTGTGTTGTTTGTCAGTTCTGATCTATTAGCTGAAGATTTTACTTGTCATATTTTATGTTGCGTTTAGCAGAAGCTTTTAAACCGAGCGACTTATTTAATGAGGATATAATAATCCATTTAATATCAAAGCTAACAATAATCTATTTAGGAATACCACTAGTCAGGTTCTGTCAAGGGTAACGGTGTAGAAATATAGTGCAGACAGAGGGAAGTGCTGAAATAATGCAGTAGAAGGGGTAGAGAAGTGCAGGGTAGGTTATACTCTTTGATAAAAAGCTGGGTCTTAAGAGTTTCTTGAAGATGAACAGGGACACTACTGTTCTGGTAGTGTGCGCTGGGTCAATTCACCATCGTAATACAACACATTAAAAGTCTGGATTATTTTGAGCGCGGTATAAGCACTGCTCAGAGGGTCACATGCTCTGATTCTAGTTAATTGGTTGGGGAATGGAAAAGGAGTTTACTTTTTAATGTTCCAGTGCCAAAGACCTGGTACATGAAAGCTGTTTAACATTGGCTTTTTACTTCAGTTTTATGGGGACCAAGAGGGATACTTTTTAATAATGTAAAGTTAAATGGGCTTCATTACTTACAAAGACATGGTTTATTCCAAAAATGGCTGATGTAAAAATATTTCAGTAAGGAGAAACACAAAAGTACATCTGTCCTGGATTTTAGATTATTTTAAACATCTGTTCCACAGGAAAAGGTTGTTGCTGAGCGAGACCGTCTGAAATGGGAGCTGGAGATGATCCGAGAACGCACTCAAAGTTTAGAGAAGGAAAAGGCTTCTCTCTTTCAAGAACTGAAAGAGACGAGGGATTTGGACGAGTTCAAAAGTCTGGAGGATAAGTTCACGAAGGAACATGAGGTCCTTTTTTATTAAATTTTTTTTCCTATAATTACTCTGTCCCCAACAGAGTAATGACAACCACTCACGTTGTTTTATGATGTGATCTGATAAATGTTGCATTTGTTCTTCACCTGTACTACTGTGTATTTGCAGACTGAATTACAAAACGAAATATCTAGTCTGAAGAAGGAAATTGAGTCATCTGAACATCAGTTGCAGGTAATGTCATGTTTTTTGTTTTTTGGGGGGAGTAAGAGTTTTCTTAAAAGCAGAGAGGGTCTTAGCCACTAAATTTAAACTTGATCTAAGACCATATGACAGCTTCTTGTTGGGGAAAATGACTTGTACTGTGGTTTATATAAAGCCAAGACAACATTTTTACATGTGTTCATGTTACTCACAACATTATGTTTTCAGTTGTAATCTAGGATTAATTCTAGCTTTTGTGTAAAACATTTTTTTTTTTTGAGTATATTGGCTAACAGTTATGTTGCTACTTGATTGTTCCACACCTTCTCTTGCTTTCATCCGGTTAAATGATGACATTGATCATTATTGGTCTGACTTCCTCCTGAGGCGGTTCTCCACAATAGTAGGAAAATATGTGCTATTGTTAGTAAATTTCACATTAACTATATGACTTATGATAAATACGTATACAGGGTTAATCTTTGTGCTTTGGCTGCATGGCAAAGATAGAGCTGAATAATAGTCTATCCAGCTACCGAGGGAAAGGGTTTAATTCCTTATTCCTAATCTCAACAAATGTGTTGTGAGGTTGTTTTTTTTTATTGAATAAGTAGCTTCTGGCCATCACATCCTGCTTTATTATTGTGCCAGCTAAGTTGTTTTTAGTGCTTTTCTTAACACCTTTTTTATCTTCCAAAAATGTTAATGCTTTTAAGTACTAACATTTATTGCAGTCTAGGCAGTTCTTCATAATATGTGTATTGCATACAGTGATGTTGCATTAACAATAAGTTTGCCATTTATTGTGCAGGCTGTTTTTCAGGTGATTACTAGATGTAAAGGGTATTTGTATCTTGGAGAGAAAGTATGCAATGAATGTGTTTTTTGTTTTTTTACTAATGGAGGGAGATGTTTCTCTTGCTCTCTTTAGGGAAGATTATTACACACTGCATCAGTTAAAAAAACTATGAGCTATGTGAAAATGCAACGAGCACAACTTCGCTCCTTGTTTGTGGCTCTTAACCTTTAAGGCCTTAAGACTATATTGCCCAAACCTTCATGGGTGCATAGAAACTTGGCAGTGAGTGAAGTTCTTGTGTTTACTTCAGAGTATCACGTTCACCTATGTTTAAAACGAACAGAAAATGATTCAGTCCTTTTTACCCCTTGATTATATTTACAGCATTCAATATCAGTGCAAAAAGAATATTTATTTGATCACTTGCTAATTTTAAATGTTTGCTCACTTTCAAACAAAAGTACAGTATCAAGGTTTTATGGTAGCTTCATTTTGAGAAAGAGAATTTCAACAAAAAAAACTGTATTAAATGCAGTTACATTTTACATAGAAGTAAAAATAGTTTATTCTGTTATTGAGGGATGTTGATCTTTGGTCCTACCTCAAATAACTTTATTCGCAAGAACAGCAGTAGGACGGTGGTTGTAGCTGGTCAGCAGGTTTTAATGGTTCTCAGCAGGGATTTTGAACATGTTTTTCGGATCGACTCACTTCTTCGGCTTTTCGATTAGTAACAGTTCTATTGAACCTCTCGTACCATGGTGCGTTGCTAAGTACGGTTCTCTGGTCCATTTCAGGGTGGGTTCACACAGGCGTGATCCACTCCTGTAACTGGACTCTGGTACAGTAGAAAGCGCTCCAAAGGTTTGGTGTAAAGCATTGTAAAATTATTAGTGTAACATGATTAATTGAATTTCTCCAGATGACCCTGACTGCCAGCAAGGAGAAGATGGAAGCTGAGTTGAATACACTAAGTCTCCAACTTGAGATGGAAAGGTCCCGCTACAGAAAAATGCAAAGTGATCTTCAAAAAGAGCTGAATGTTGCATTTGATGAAAATGTAAAGCTCAATGCTCTGCTAGATGGCAAAGTCCCAAAAAGTAATGTAAAATGTGGATGCTGATAGATTTTCTTGTGTAATGTCAGTGGGGATTTCTAAACTGTGGCCTTTCCCCAGATCTGTTAGAAACTGTGGAACTCGAAAGAACGGTGGCCAGCCTGAAGAACGAGCTGGCTATATCTCTTGAAGCAGAGAAGGAACTAAGATCTCAACTTGAGGAGCAGACTCCAGTTCAGACACTTAAAGATCAGGTGGAAAGCTTGACAAAACAAGCGAATCCTATAGATGTCGCCTACTGGAATACTGAGTCCTTACTAAACTGCCACATAACATTTCATATAATTTCTGTTTCAGATTGGTGACCTGACTGAGGAGCTGCAGGTTATTACAAAGAATAGGGACAACCTACAGTCAGGTCAGGCTCAGCGTGAGCAGGAAGCTGAGCAGTTCAAAGCCCTGCTGCAAGCATTAAAGACAGAAAATGTTCAAATTCAAGCCCAACTTGTAGCCTGTGCTCGGAAAGAGAATGAGCTGAACCAACAGTGTGCTGATGTAACAAAGCTGCTTAATGCACAACATGCAGAGCAGGAGCAAGCTGATTCTGAGAAGAGTCTGCTTGTAGTTTCTCTGGAGGAGAAAGACACAAAGGTGAGCTAAAAACGGTGATTCGGGGCTACACAGTTTGGTGATTTTGTCTCTATACTGCTTGATTCTTTTGCAGTTTTTGTATTAAATGGTGGTATCTTATGCCACTTTGTAACTGCTTTAGGGACGTGTGTATTTATTTATTTAATCACTTTAATAACCGTTAATCTAAAGGGGTTTTCTTGAATCTACTCTCTGGCTGCAGTTTTAGGAAACTAAAATTTCAGTATCATTACTGAATATTTCTTTTGACTATTTGTTATTATCCCTGTTATTGCTTTTCTGTGATTATGGTGTCCCCCTACAACCATCTGTCACTTAGCACTGGAGCAAAACCTTGAGTTGCAAAACTGTGTGACTTTGGCTCAAGGGGAGGAACAATTGTCTTGCAATATGAAGCTGGTTCGATTCCAGGTTCCTCCAGCTTCATGTCAATGTGTCCCTATGAAAGGCACCTAACCCCAAGTTGCCTCCCGATCTGCATATAAATGTCTGTGCGATTGGGTGTATGCGGCTATAATGTGAAGCACTTTGAATGCTACACTATGTATGACTAGAAAAGTGCTGTATAAATTCAGTCCACTTCCCAGTACAACATTGGTAGTCATGTTGATGTCTGCTCCTCATGCTGATGTGGCGTTTGCTTTTCTGTGTGAGGTGAACACATTTGGTGTTTTTAGGAGATGTTATCGTTAAGAGTATATGGGGGAACTTCACTTGGTTGTAATAACCTGCTTTAGATGAATCCCCAGATGGCCGCTTTCACCGAGCCATGGTCTGCTGTTGGAGGGGATTTCTTCCTTTCCACATATCACTCAGGAAATCACACAATCAAATAATTTTGTCTGCTTTGGGTTTTTATAAGGATATAATAAAAATGTGCTGCATGAATAAATTGCATTGTTGTCATCTTACCTGATGGGAATTTGAGCAGTTGTAACTTGAATCTGATGTGTTAATAGCTGAAGCAGATGACTGAAGCCCTCCGGTGTGCACAAGCAGAGAAGGAGGCCCTAATCTCTAAACAAAGTGTTCGTGCAGAAGAAGCTGGAAACACACCAACTGAAATTCTCCTAAGGACTGTTAAAGAAGAGCTCAAAGAACAAAAGCAGAGGAACTCAGATCTGATGAAAACCTCTTTAGAGAAGGAGTCTGAATTAAAGGAACATGTGAGGAACTATTGAATCTGCTCTCTCCTCTTCCTTTGGTTTCCCCTTGGCTCAGTGACCCCAACTCTCTGTCTGACTTTAAACAGATTCTGAGGCTATCACAAGAGCTCAAAGATGTTTTAGATGAGGGAATGGGTTTGCAAAGGCCTGGCACTGAGAGCTCAACAGAGGAGGTAGAGAGACTGCTTACTGTTGTTGCCTGTCTCACTACAGAGAGAGATCAGCTCAAACAAGACCTGCAGGACAATGTAGAGATGGTAAATGAACAATCCGGCCATTTTCATAAAAAAAAAATCTTGCATCCTAAATATCTGCTTTTCATTGTAACTGCACCTAATAACCAGAAAGCCAAAACCTGTCTCTTGATCAGGCGATAGAGAATCAGGAGGAGCTGAGGACAGTCCTGGAGAAGAATCGTGAACAGGTGAAGCAGATCAAACTTCTTAAATCTGAAAACGTTTGTGAACAGGATAAACATCCCAGTGAAATGGGCTCACAGTTAGAGGAATTACAAAGAAGTGTAAGTATACCAAATACACAGGCATACATCTACTCTTTCCAAGTAGTAATCTAAATAAAACGTCTACAGACATGCAAGCTAACAAATTGTGCCAGCCTTTTTCCACTCTAATAATACAATCCTAAACTATCAATAACCCTTTTGTCTAAGGAGGAAATGTTTTCACAATTTGACAGATGAAGGATCTAACAGAGGAGCTTCAGCATGTGCGAGCAGAAAAAGACCAACTGCTCTCTGAGAAAGAATCCTCTACAGAAAAGATGGAGAAGCTGCAGTGTGAAGTGACTGCTGTCAGTGAACAGAGAAATCGAGTACATGAGGTCCTGGAAGAGCTGAAAGAGGAAAAGAAGAAACTCCAAGCAGAACTGGAAGAAAAAATCAAAATGGTTAGTTTTCTGTTTTTCATATCAAATTATGTTCTGACAAAATGATCCAAATTAAAAGACACCTATTTTGCTCTAACACAAGCAAGATCTTACCTTACAGAGATCAAACCTTTCCAGTGGTTTTCCCTTACTGGGAAAACTGTGGCTCAATAGGAAGTGTAATGGTTTTCAAATTGAAAGTTGTGGGTTCGATTCCAGCATCCTACCCCTAACATTCATATACCTGCGTATTATTGAATAAATGCGTTTGTGTCGTAGTGCAGCTGGGAGAATGTGGCCCTTTTTGAAAAATGCTACATAAATTCAGTCCATTTACCATCTGCTCTTCTGTAATCCATCACTGAAAATCTTAATTTATGCCTCAAGCACTTTTTGCATGTCTCTCAAAAGTTTGGTTACATTTTCTTTTTTAAGCAAACTGTTGGCAGAATCTAATTTACAATGACCCAATTTGCTAATTCTATGCAAATGCAAAAACCTCATGTTTTTGTGTTGCTTTAAAGTATGTTTAGATAGAGATTATTATTTTTTTTAAATAAAGTGACCTAAACATCATGTGTTCTATTCTGTCTCAGTAGAACCAGTAAAATATCTATGCTCATGAACTTCTCTCTGGAAGCGTATAGAGAACTCTGACCAGTTTCTTCATTTATTCTTGGACAAGGTTGTTCACACTAGAGCCTGTATTTCTCATCCCTCCCATGGCCTGTCCATCTTGGTCCCCTGCCCTGCTGTCTTTGATCACTGGGAGCCTGTTTCCACTTCCTCTTTAGAGAAACTGGTTACCAGTTTAAAACCGTGGGGCTCCCCCATGTGAAGTTGTTCCTCAGTGTATTCTTAAAGAGGTGTTTTCCTACTATTGGCCCCTTTTATTCTTAACTTTATTTACAGTAATTTGACCTGTGTGGTGCTGAACAAAGTTAAGCATGCTTCAACCCTTGTTAAAGAAGTCTGGCCTCGATTCTTCTACTTTGTCAGACGTTTGGCTGATATCCAAGTTCACTTTTTTTTTTTTTTTGAATTTTAACAAATTATACAAAAACAACTCCACTGAAATTACAGAATTCTTGTAATATCAGTGGAGTTGTTTTTGTATCACTTTTTAAAAGTTCAATTAAGTTAATTGAAATTTAATTTGTTAATTGAATACATGGGCCATGCGGTGTATAATTAAACCACTTTGATGCAATTTCTTATAGGATTTATAAGCTAAATCATTTATGGAGACCTGGAAAACACCAATAATATAAAACACAAATGGCAATTAAAAAGATGGATGACAGCTAATATTACATTATAAAGACCATTACATTGTGGTAAAATATTACAATCTTAGTAATGCTTAATTTGGCCTATGGAGCTATGCCCTCTTGATGAAAATTAGGATTTACTTCCTGTGAACATAAAGAAAAATGTAATCTCACCAACTCTTATTTTTTTTTTTTATAAGTTGTTCAAATGAAGGGTAGATGCCATCTATAAATAAATACATAAAATTGAGAAATTTACATGCCTTTTGGCAGTCAACAAATTTATATTTCCCGAGATGGTGCACACAAATGGTTTTTCTTGAAGGGCTCAGTCATTTGGGGGCCAGGCTGTGTAACACTTTCTAATTTGCCTGCATATTTTAAGTGAGTGAGAAACCACAGCATTGTCAACAGTTTTAGGAGATTCTGAAGTTACAGTGGGGAGAACAAATATTTGATACACTGCTGATTTTGCAGGTTTTCCCACTTGCTAAACATGTAGAAATCTTTCATTTTTATTATAGGTACTCTTTAACTGTGAGTGACAGAATCTGAAACAACAATGCAGAAAATCACATTGTGTGATTTTGAAGTAATTAATTTGCATTTTATTGCATGACATAAGCACTTGATCACCTAACAACCAGTAAGAATTATGGAACTCACAGGCCTTTTAGTTTTTCTTCAAGAAGCCCTCCTGTTCTCCAATTATTACCTGTATTACATGCACCTGTTTGAATGCATTATCTGTATAAAAGACACCTGTCCACACACTCGATCAAACAAACTCCAACCTCTCCACAATGGCCAAAATCAGAGAGCTGTGTAAGAACATCAGGGCTAAAACAGTAGACCTGCACCAGGATGGGATGGACTACAGGAAAATAGCCAAGCAGCTTGGTGAGAAGACAACAACTGTTAGAGCAATTATAAGAAAATGGAAGAAGTTAAAGATGACGGTCAATCTCTCGGTCTGGGGCTCCATGCAAGATCTCACCTAGTGCGGCATCAAGGATCATAAGGAAGGTGCTTTTCTGCAAAAGGGATAGGACAACTGCACTGTATTGAGGGGAGGATGGATGGGGCCATGTATCAGGAGATCTTAGCCAATAACCTCCTTACCTCAATAAGGGCATTGAAGATGGTTCATGGCTCGGTCTTCCAGCATCACAACGACCTGAAGTACACAGCCAGGACAACTATGGAGTGGCTCCGTAAAAAGCATCTCAAGGTCTTTGAGTGGCCTATCCAGTCTCCAGACCTGAATTCAATCAACAATCTTTGGAGGGAGTTGAAAGTCCATATTGCCCCGCAACAGCCCCAAAACCTGAAAGCTCTGGCGATCTGTATGGAGGAGTGGTCCAAAATCCCTGCTGCAGTGTGGGCAAACCTCGTCAAGAACTACAGGAAACGTTTGATATCTGTTACATCAGAAAAACAAAACTTAATATTGGGTACAGAAACCTTTGTTTGCAATTACAAATACTTGTCATGCAATAAAATGCAAATTAATTACTTAAAAATCACACGATGTGATTTTCGGCATTTTTGTTTCAGATTCCGTCACTCACAGTTGAGTACCTATGATAAAAATTAAGGACCGCTACATACTTTGCCAGTGGGAAAACCTGCAAAATCGGCACTGTATCAAATACTTGTTTTTCCCACCGTATATCTGCAAAGATGAAGGCTCTAAGGGAGGGTGGAGTACAGGAGTTTGGTTCTATATGCATCCAAGATTGGTGTTCTTTTCAGAGCCAATATGACATACTTCACAAATTACAAGCCCAATAATATTAACTGGCAAACCCATGCCCCCAGATTGTTTAGGTTGCTGAAGAAATTCCTTTCTTATTCTGACCACTTTTTTTATTACAAACAAATTCTAGCATTATCCCATCTAGTTTTTACAGAATGATTTGTTAGGGTAATATGGTACGTACTGGAACAAAAACACAAATTTTTGAAAGGCCATTTTAATTACATTAATGTGCCCGGCCAAAGTTAAGGGATCAATAACTGATTAAGTTTTACGAAATTGTGGTTATGAAGGTATTTAAAAGACTTGGTGACATTCACTCCCAAGTATTTAAAGTGGTCTAAGATGTAGGTAAGCTTTGAAGGTACTCTTCATCCAGTGGTAAATTAATTGGAAATGCCAGTTAATATGTGGCTCCACACAGACCTCTCCAGTCTCTCAGTCCCAGAATATGAGAATATGCTTGTTTCACTCTCCACTGCTTCAACTGTATTTTAATAATTGTTGCATGGATTACGCATAAGGATATTTATTGTAATTTTTGTGGATTTAACTGTGAGGAGTTAATGAACATTGCATGGATTTCATGGAAAGATCTCACCTTATTTTGACAAAGCGTTTTTAATTAAATTTTTAGCGATTGATTCTGGAATCTGTGTTTTACTTGTGCTTTTAAAGTTAACTGCTGCTTTTGACACAGTGGACCATAATACCCTCAGCTCCAGACTGGAGCAGTGGGTCGGCATCACTGGCTCAGCTCTTCAATTGTTTAGGTCCTACCTCTGACAAGAGTTTCTATGTCATGAAGGATGGTTTTTACCTTGGCTTCTGCTGCCCTCCCCTGAGGGATAATTCAGGGCTTCATTCTTGGTCCTCTGCTGTTCTCATATTATTCACTGCTGCTTGGTGCTATTTATTTATTTTTGTACATTGCAGGCCCTTTCATTTATATGCTAACTAAAGTATATTTCCCTCACAAAACAGTGGTCCTGTTCAGGCCCTGCATAAAAAATCCAATGGACTGTCAAAAATCAAGCCCCTCCTGTCTAGTCACCTACAGACACTGATCCATGCTTTTCACATCATGTCTGGATTATTGTAACTTTTGATTGGAGTTGGCCAGGCCTCCCTCTCACGTCTACAGCTCGTTCAAAATACTGCTGCACGACTTTTAGCTGGTACAAGCAAAGTTTTTAAAACTTGTTAATTTTTGTTTTGTTTTAAGATTTTCTTTTTTGACACTATTTGTCTATTGTATAGTCATCAAACAGGACAATGGCGTTGCAGACTATAGAATTTACACCTGGGGCGCTGGTGGTTCATTTGGTAGAATTTGGCAGTACATCTAACTGGCCTTATAACCACAAAACGCATGTAACCATACCAGCCCAGGAACTCCATATCCAGCATCTTCACGTCCAAGATTGTCTGACACCAGCCACACAGAAAGCTGCTGCAACAATCAGTTTGCATAACCAATGAAATGTCAGACACCATCTCAGGGAAGCTTATCTGCATGCTGGTCATCCTCATCAGGGTCTCGACCTGACTGAATATTCATCATGGTAACAGACTTCAGTAGGCAAATGCTCACATTCGATAGCGTCTGGCATTGAATGACATCAGCAAACTGCTGATGTCAATGTTGTGGATCGAGTGGCCCATTGGTAGCGGTGGGGTTATGGCATGGGCAGGCATATGTTATGGATAACAAACACAGGTGGATTTTATTGATGGCGTTTTGAATGCACAGAGATAGTATGACGAGATCTGGAAGCTCAGTGTTATTCCATTCTTACATGACAATCACCTCATGTTGCAGCACGATAATGCATGTCTCCAGGGATCAGTACACAATTCCTGGAAGCTGAAAACATCCCAGTTCTTGCATGGCCAGAATACTCACCGGTCATTTCACCCATTGAGCATGATTGGGATGCTCTGGATTGACATATACGTCAACCTGTTCCAGGTCCTCCCAGTACTCACCAACTTCTTACAGAGGAATAGACAAACCATTTCATGAGCCACAAATAAGATCCTGATGAACAACATAATAACATTTAATTAATTAATGCATGCATAAAAAACCTGACCAAGTCCTGGTCTTTTATTGTGGCCAGCCTAAGGCACATCTGTGCAATATTCATGCAGTCTAATCAGCATCTTGATATGCCAAACCTGTGAGGAGGATTATCTCAGCAAAGGAGATGTGCTTAGTAACACACATTCTGACAGATATGTGAACAATAAGTGAGAAAAATGGACCTTTTCTGTCAACACTAAAATTCTTAGATTTTTGGGTTCAGCTCATGAAAAATACAGGGAACAATAAAAGTGTTGCATTTACATTTTTGTTCAGTGTAGTTGAACAATTCAATTCAGTTTTATTTATATAGTGCCAATTCACAATGCCTATTGTTTCAAGGCACTTCACAAAAGATTTGGAATGGTGCGGGGTTGTTGGGAGGTTAGATTAAGCTATTGAATGTTAGAGTTTGGCCATTTTAGAATGGGCTATGTGTAGGGGTACTAAGTAAAATAATAAACTGATAAGGTTTCTCCATCTAGAGGCTAAACCTGACTCCCCCTTACTCCATCCAACAGGGAGGGAGGAAGGCAGAGTTAAAAATAATTTGAGAGTGTTTCCCGTTGCATTGTGTGAAATGTTTAAAATGGTCAAGTCAGGTACATACATTCCAATTAATCCTAACTATTGAACAGTGCAGTTAGATTCAATTATATGTCTATATTCAAATTGCATAAAAAGTATTTCTATCTAAGGAAACCCAGCAGATTGCATCAAGTCAGTGACCCGCAGCAGTCACTCCTCCTGGATGAGCATGTAGAGACAGTGGAGAGGAAAAACTCCCTTTTAACAGGAAGAAACCTCCAGCAGAACCAGGCTCGGTGTGAGCGGCCATCTGCCACGACCGACTGGGGGTTTGAGAGAACAGAGCACAGACACAAAAAGAATACAGAAGCACTGACCCAGGAGTACTTTCTATTGGAAGGAAAAGTAAATGTTAATGGATGTAGCTCCTTTAGTGGTTTCATCTAGAAAGAAAGAACAGATAAACTTTGAGCCAGTTTTCAAGTTTAGAGAATGAAAGAGAGCACATACAGTTAGTCACAGTAAAAGCTCAGTCAGTAGCTATGTCTAGGAGAAAAATAGGGTTAAACACTGAATGGCAGGGCCAAGTGTATCATCAGTAGAAGATGAGCATTAAGTTGTTGGCAGCAGAAGCTAGGACGATGCCCCCCTCCAGAAAGGTGTCACAGGTAGACACAGAGTCAGGCCAGGTGTAGCTTCTAGGAAGAGGAAAGAGAGAGAACACACAGTTAAAAGCTGAAATAACAGCAAATAATGCAAAATTGGAGAGTAGTGTGAGAATGTAGCAGAGAGAGTAAAAGTGGTCATTATGTCCTCCAGCAGCCTAAGCCTATAGCAGCATAACCACAGAGATAGCTCAGGATAACCTAAGCCACTCTAACTATAAGCTTTATCAAAAAGGAAAATTTTAAGCCTAGCCTTAAAAGTAGACAGGGTGTCCTCCTCACGGGCCAAAACTGGGAGCTGGTTCCACAGGAGAGGAGCCTGATAACTAAAGGATCTGCCTCCCATTCTACTTCTAGAGACTCTAGGAACCACTAGTAAACCTGCAGTCTGAGAACGAAGTGCTCTGTTAGGAATATATGGAACAATCAGATCTCTGATGTATGATGGAGCTAGATCATTAAGGGCTTTATATGTGAGGAGGAGAATTTTAAATTTTATTCTGGATTTAACAGGGAGCCAATGAAGGGAAGCTAAAATAGGAGAAATATAATCTCTCTTTTTAATTTTCATCAGAACTCTTGCTGCAGCATTTTGAATCAGCTGAAGGCTTTTAACTGAATTTTGTGGACATCCTTATAGTAAAGAATTACAATAGTCCAGTCTTGAAGGAACAAATGCATGGACTAATTTTTCAGCGTCACTCCTGGATGGGATATTTCTAATTTTGGCAATATTCCGGTGATGAAAGAAGGAAATCCTAGAAACCTATTTAATATGGGATTTAAATGATATGTCCTGGTCAAAAATAACACCAAGGTTTTTTTACTTTAGTACCGAAGGTCAATGTAATGTCATTCAGGATAAGTGATTGACTAAGCAGTTTCTTTTTTAAAGACTCCGGTCCAAAGATGACAACTTCTGTCTTGTCTGAATTTAGAAGCAGAAAATTTAAAGTCATCCAAGTTTTTATGTCTTCAAGACATGCTTGTAGTCTAACTGGTTGGGTTCATCAGGATTCATGGATAAGTAAAGCTGAGTGTCATCAGCGTAACAGTGAAAATTTATCCTATTTTGCCTGATAATTTTACCTATTGGAAGCATATATATATATATTAAAGAGAATTGGCCCAAGTACTGAACCATGTGGTACTCTACAATTAACCCTGGAGTTTAAAGATGATTTATCATTTACATGAACAAACTGGAATCTGTCAGACAGATAAAATTTAAACCAGCCTAGCGCTGTTCCCCTGATCCCTACAGCATATTCCAGCCTTTCTAAGAGAATATTGTGATCGGCTGTATCAAATGCAGCACTGAGATCTAAGAGGACAAGTACAGACATAAGTCCATTATCTGAGGCCATAAGAATATCAATAGTGACTTTCAGCAGAGCTGTTTCAGTGCCATGATGAGCTCTGAAGTCTGACTGAAACTCTTCAAAACAGATCATTGTTGTGTAAATGCTCACACATTTGATTAGCAACTATTTTCTCAAGAATTTTAGATAAGAACGTAAGATTGGATATAGGCCTGTAATTTATTAAATCATCTTGATTAAGCGAAGGTTTCTTAAGTAAAGGTTTAATTACAGCTACCTTAAAAGCTTGTGGTACATATCCATTTACTAAGGATAGATTAATCATTTCTAAAATGGGGCTGGTAATCAGGGAACACTTCCTTAAATAATTTGGTTGGGACTGGGTCTAACATACAAGTTGAAGTTTTAGATGAAGCTAATATTTCTGATAACTCAGGAAGCTCCACAGGATCAAAACAGTCCAAACACAGATCAGTTACTTCCAATGCTGTCTCGGTTACTAAGGATGATGTAATCATCTTCGGGAGTATGCCAATAATTGTTTTTAATAGAATCAATTTTTTCTTTTTTTAAGAATCCCATAAAGTCATGACTGCTGAGAGTTAAGGGAATGGATGACTCAACAGAGATATGACTGTGGAAGTTTAGCAACTGTACTAAAGGATTATTCTTGTTCTCTTCTATTAATGATGAGAAATAAGCTGTTCTAGCTTGGTGAAGTGTCTTTTTATACAGCAGTAGGCTATTTTTCCAGATTAAGTAGGAATCCTCTAGGTGTGTAGAGTGTCATTTTCTCTCCAATGTTCTAACAATGTGCTTTAAAGTATACGCAGGGAGCTAGCCTCCTATGAATAATTACCGTCTTTTTCAAGGGGGCTGCATTTTGTAATGCACCATGCAATGATGAAGTAACACTATGAACAAGAGAATTAGAAACAAAATTATTGCCCTCCACTCTGTTTTTCTGTGATAATAAGGAAATTTAAAGTGGAACAGATTATTTAAAGGTTGTTACAGCATTGTCTGATAATGATCTACTATAATGAAATTTTCTTTCAGGTGTGGAGTACTCAGTTAAATTAAACTCAAAGGTTATTAAGAAATGGTCAGACAGGACAGGGTTATGAGAAAATATCATTATATCTTTACACTCGATGCCATATGTCAGCACAAGGTCCAGAGAATGAAGAAAAAGGTGGGTATGTTTGGTAATGTTTTGAGCAAAGCCAACTGAGTCTAAGATAGCATTAAAGGCTATATTTAGGGTATCACTTTCAGTGTCAACATGAATGTTAAAATGCCCCACTATATTAACCTTATCTGTATTTAACACTAAATCAGATAAAAGGTCTGAAAACTGATCTAAAAATTGAGAGTAAGGGCCTGGTGGATGGTACAAAACAACAAACAGAAGAGGTTTTAGTGCTTTGCAATTTGGATGAGGAAAACTAAGGATTAAATATTCAAAAGAGTTGTAGCTATTGATTGGTCTGGGACTAATCAATAAATCGGACTGAAAGATTGTTGCTACTTGTCCTCGCCCAGTATTTTTTTCGAGGTATCTTTGATTCATTTGTTGGAACTTATTACTTGTCAGGTGAAAATAGACATCTAAACTGCTTCCAAAAGTAGATCTTTTTTTTTTCTTCTTCTTGTATTTCAAGTATAGTGTAATGTTGGTTCGATTCAGGCAAAGCAGAACAATCAGTTACGGAGGGCTTTTGTAAAAAAATTTTTTTTTTTTAAAGCCTGCTCATTTTAATTGGGGCCTGCCAAAGCAATGCATAGGAGATCAGTGCATTGCTTTGCAATGCATTGCCTCCCATGCAATGCATGGCAGGCACCTACTGTTGTTCACCTCTAAACTGGACTCTTTATTCTTCTTATTCCGTCTCCGTTAATGCGACCCGAACCGTAGCGCGCACCCCCACAATATATATATATCAAAACGTCCGGCTCGGTCCAGGGAGGTGTGCTATTACTTTTATTGGCGTTTCTAGTTACCATGGCGACGTAATTAACAAAAAACCACCCCCAAAAATCCCAGGAGTCAGGGGCGAAGGAATCCTCAACATTCACTGTTTTTGAAGCTCTACTGTATCTCCATACTTTCACCTAGAAACACAGTTTGACTTTCAGTTTATACAGAAATCTGCCGGCCTTTCAGAAGTGAAAACGGTTTGTTGATAACTGCTACGGTTTCTCTAAAATTAGACTCCAAGCGACACAAAGTTTGGCAGAAAATCACACTCCAACTGCCAGTGGAGATGGCAGTTACTATAGTGTAGAAAGAGGGTATTTTTTCGGCCACAGATTTCGCTCTAAAGTCACAATTTTCGGTCAGTTTGTAGGGCCGGGCCTCTACTTTCACACAATAACTTCAAAATTGTTCTAGGTCTCACGGTTTTCTGTCAAAACCCCCTCGATTGCCAAGGGTCAGTAGATTTCTGTAGGCCTTCTCCCATGTTTTTTCAATGAGAGTTTGACCAGTGATCCATGAGTGACACCATTTATTTCCATCATCCTATTTTATACTGTGAATGACATAGAGCTATGAAAATTTCCATGATTGGGAACGAGGGATAGCTGACGCCCACAGTTTAAAAAAATTTCAAATACCATGTACGGTTTCCGAGATATTAGACTTTGTTCGGGAGCATGTTCAGGCATTTTTGTCTTTTTCTCCATTTTCCCTCTCTTTTCACCCAGTGTTGTCTTTATTATTATATTTTCAAAAATAAAGGATGAATATTTATGTTCCCCTGTCCGTTCTGATAAAAATGGTCCAAGAATGACATCGATAGCCCCTACGGTTTCCGAGTTATGGCCAGTAGTTCGGGAGCATGCGCCTCCATGTTATAAAGCCGGGCCAGGGGCAGACACAGAGTGAGGTGCTGCCAGGTGTCAAGTTACACTGACACTCTTTGCTGATTGGCTGATTCATTCCTCACTGTTCTATTTATAGCTCTGTGTATCTCCGACTGTATATGTCTGGATGTGATTCTGTCTTTCTTTCTGCCTCTCTGTGTCTCACACTCGGACACACACCCACACACACTCACATTCATGGATTACTATCTTTTTCAGGACTTTGCATTGACTTTCATGGATTTTCATTCATTTCTATGCCTTAAACCTGACCTGACTCCTAACCCTTTGACCATCTTCATAGGAGGCAACTACATGGCGTCCATTTTGTGTGGGGAACTTAAACAGCATGTACTGCTGTTCCAACACCCAGACAACAGTGATTAACCCTAAAGGTCAATTTCTTTTATCAACCTGGAATGGTTACTAATGATTTTGGAAAGCTGATAATAGCATACAGAATGGTTTCAGAAGAGCAAGCAGGTTCTATATAATTAATACAAATAACCCAGACATGAAAGGACAACCATGCTGGATTTTCAAAATAAGGCAAAACATGCTCTGCCAAATAAAAGGCTTTACATTTTAAACAATAGATGATTACAGGACTGGGCATTACACTACTGCTGGAGCTCACCCAGTGTTGGAAATGGGACTATGCTGGTCCTTTGAAATAAGGGTTACTGAAACTTTCAAAATAAAAGCCTCAACCCCCCATAGTTACTATGGATTTTGTGAGCTGACAAGAGCATAGAAAATGATTTTTAAACAGCAAGCGGGTTCTATTTAACTAATGGAACTAACCCAGACCTGAAAGTACAACCATGCTGGACTTTCAAAATAAGACAAAACATGCTCTACAAAATAAAAGCCTTTACATTTTAAATTATAAATAATTGCAGGATTACAGTAAAATTGGAGCTCATCCAGTGTTAAAAATAGGACCATGTTGGCCATTTAAAATAAAGCTTACTGAAAATTTCAAATTAAAAGCCTCAGTCTTCCAGAGTTGGTAGTAATATTTTAAGCTGATAATAGCATAGACAATGAATTTTAATAAAAATAGCAAGCTCCGGTCCGAGAAGCACGCACCAAGAGGCAGGCCCCGTCTAAATTTCTTCCGAAATTTTCTAGTGTTCTAACTGTTGTTTCCATTTGAAACAGATGACTATTTTGCATGAGGAGTTTACGCATACACAAGCAGAAAGAGACAGCCTGTTCTCTAAGATGGCCAACTCGCAGTCCTTCACAGAGGAGCTGGAGAAGCTGCAGAGCAGACTGACGGCTCTTAGTGAGGAGAGGGATCAGCTGCAGGAGATAGTGGAGGGGTTGAGAGAGGAGAAGAAGGAGCTCAGAGCACAGTTGGAGGAAAAGATTGAAATGGTAAAAACACAGTAAATTTGTGATCTCTTGCTATTTTCATGTGGAAAAAGTCAAACTCCCTAATATTTGAAGAGTAAAACACATCGTCTGCAGTGTGACCCTGTTTTCAATGCGCATGCAGCTGATATGGTGTTATTTTTGTTGATTAATGGCCACCATGGCTAAAGTTCTTTGGTCAGTATGTGATATTTAAATGTGTTAATATCAATGATTTAATAAGATGGTTAGGTTTCTTACTGACACTGCTCTATAAGGTGTTGCTTAGTTGGCTTTTTCCTCTAAATTAGTGGGAGCATCCAAATAAAATCCCATTTCGATAAATCTAGTGGCATGACCCAAAATTCTACCAATCTGAGAATGGTTCAGAGTATTTATGTAAAATATTGCATAAGCTAGCGCTCAACATGTGAATGCAAAAGCAGATCTATGGATGTTGATAGTCCCTGTAGCAAAATCATAATAAACATTATTTATGGTCAGATCAATCTGGAAAAAATATCAGAGGTCAAGAATTTTCATAAGCATGAGTGAAACTTGGTCCCCACTAGGGCCTATAGTAGTTTTTACAGCTCTTGTGTTGTCTTGTAGATGCAGTGTGAGTTCCAGCAGCAGCTCCTCTCTAACCCAAATCTACTGAAAGATGAGCAGGTTCAACTTAAATGTTCCATTTCATTTGGTCCAGTTTAGGTTTTTTTTGGTTTTTTTTCCCGTTCTTCTGACTCCTAACTAAAAGGTTACATATCTCTACTGTGTGACAGATTCAGCTGCAGGAGGAGGCTAGAAAGGAGGTGAACCAGATGAAAGCTGTACTTGAGGAAAATGAGAAACTGGTGAGCTTTTTTCTTATTCCTTCTTTTCAGACACATTGTGGTTGTTTTCAACCACTGAAAGCAGGCGATAAAAAATCTGTTTTTGTCTTTGTGGGAGACTGAATCTGGGACTGAATGCTTTTGTTGGTTTCATTCTCATTGTGACTTGATGTAAACATTTCCAGATCCTTGACAAACAGAAGGAGCTGGAGGTGTTAAAGGAGAGCAGAAAACTTCTCGAAGAGGAGATCGTGGAGCTGAGGAGTCAGATGTTGAAACTGCAGAGCAGCAGTGGCACAGAGAAGCAGGTAGAACAATGTCTTTCTGTAGAACAGACCTCTAAACAGTAGTGGTTGGCTGTGATGTTTGAACTCTTTTCTTTATATCTGCAAATGTAGTAGATGTGTTTCTTTATAAAATAAATAAATAAAGCAATAATCTCCCTTGCTTTGTTTAATTCACAAGTTGACTGAGGAACTCGAGTGTCTGAAGGCAGATAGAGAGTGTCTGTTGGCTGAGAGGACGGCCATCACCCGGCACTCTAAAGAGGAGCTGGAGAAGCTGCAGAGCAGACTGACGGTTCTTAGTGAGGAGAGGGATCAGCTGCAGGAGATGCTGAGAGAGAAACAGGAACTTGGAACACAGCTGTACAAAAAGACAGAAATGCTGGAAGCTGAGGTTTGATTATTAGTTCTTTCTATTCCAGTGATAAATGCATGTGCACCCCTCAATAAAATGTTTTTTATTTTAGTCTTGTGCACACATGTAGTTTAGATTAATCACACATCACTCTACCAAAAAACTATCAAGTACTGCATGTTTGTATTTCTTTGCTGCCTGTGTGCTGAAGGCCTTTTGCTTCAACATCCCTTCTCTACTAAAAACAGTCACGTGTAGAACTCTAAATGGGATGCTGCATACAATGGCAGCTGAACTTTGTGGATTGATATGATGCAGTTGTGGTTCTCACATTGTGCCTGTATTAACAGATCGGAGAGCTTAATACGTCTGTACATACTATCACTGAGCAGAAGAGGCAGTTGGAAGAGCACCTACAGCAGCTTTTAGAAAAGGTGAGCTTCATCACTTTCAAGGGGTTTTACCTTAATTTATAGTTTGTTTATATTAATGACCGTTTCTATTTCTGTACTTCAGTTACGGCTGAATGTTTGTGTCTGACTTAAGTTTTACGTTTTGTTTTAAGGCAACCTCAACAGAAGAACTTCTTAAGGCTGTCAAAGATGACCTACATAAACAAAGAAACTTAAACTCTGAGCTAGAGAAAATAAGTCTAGAGAAGATGTGTTCTTTGGACCAAAAGGTTAAAGTTGTGCTTTGTTTTGTTTCTTCTCCTGAGTTGTATATCTCTACTAAATTATTTTTGTTTCACTTTTGTGTTGCAGATAACAGATTTGGCTAATAATTTGGAAATTGTTGAAGCAGAGAGGAACTTTCTTCTGTCTGAGAAAGAGAATAACCTCCAAAACCACAAAGAAGAGATGGAGAAACTGCAATTTAGCCTGATGGCCCTCAGTCAGAAGAACGATCTGTTGCAGGAGGTGCTGGTGGGGCTGAGAGAAGAGAAAGAGCAGCTTGGAGCACAGCTGCAGGAAAAGATAAACATGGTACTTTCACTGCTTATCTAAAAAACCTAACCACTAATGGGCTTTTCAGCACACTTATCATAATTCCTTTGTGACATCTAATCCAGAGGCCTGCCTTCCAGGAAAAGTTCACCCAGCAGGAGCTGTTGAGTATGCAGACGCAAACTGAGAAAGAAGAGCAAGAAGCCAAATTTCAGCAAGAAGTATTTTTTTTTTTCCAGTTATTTACTACTACTGACGCAGCCAGATCTGTACAGAAGCAAACTCGCAAAACAGACAATGCTGCTTTTGCAAATTATTTTCTGGTCACGAGTTAAATGTTGAGGCTAAAAATAGTGTCTGTTTTTCTAGTTAACACACCTAGCTTACCCAAATCTAGAAATGACTAGCCTAAATTCTAAATGGCTTGAATAGTTATACAGTGTTTGTTTTCTAACATTTATTTAGTTTGAATATCCAGGTTTAATGAAGTAATTAAGTCCTAATACTTATGATGTCCTGCTTTGTAGTCTTGTAAGATCTGTTTCTGCTGTCACTTGCAGGACCTCCAGGAGGAGCTGCAGAAGCAAAAGGAAAGAAGAGCTCTTGCTGAAGTTGAATTAGATTCCTCCCAGCAGGTTTGTCTGCTGTCCAAATATTTGATCAACTTTTTGGATTTACCTTTTTGTTTGTATTTTTCAATCCTCATCCTTTACCACGAAGTTCAGTCCAAGCATGTATCATTTTCATAAACAAAAGTTTGGCACGCAACAAGAGTTTTTACCAGGTGCAAGGCCAGTTGCACAAGCACACCGGTCAGTTAGTGACGATGAATCGAACACACATTCTTAGACATCTAACATTTTATTTCTTGACTTTTTTCAGTTTGTCAGTGAAGCAAACGCATCTCTCTCAGCCCTGAGACAGCAGCTGAACAACTTGGAGCAGAGGCCCAGTACAGTCAGGGAGAAAATATCACGCCTGCAGGACTCTGCTAGCCACCTTGATGTAACGCACATTACTTATTATTCATATAGTGCCAATTCAAAAGGAGTCAGCCTCTGGGCCTGAAAGACAATATTTTATAAATGTTTTATGTTTCTAGAACCTTAAAAATGTCTGTCATTTCAGGAGGCCTTTGGAAAATTCCAACAGTTTACACAAACGTGTTTAACATATGACTCTGAAACCCCAGAGGAGGTTATGAGAGTGCAGTGTTCCTTGAAGCATACTTACCTGACCAGTCATCCAAAATCTGTCATGGTTGCCTATGGTAACATTTGTCAGCTGGGACTGCAAACATGGCAAAGTTTCATAAGAATTCTTGTAAATATTATTCGTATTCTTGTTTCTATTTTAAAAGCTATTTTAAAATGTTATAAATATGACTTAAATCTATTAGAAACTGATAATACCTGCTTTTTGGATCATTAGGCACAACTCCAAATGCATGCAAGTGGGTTTGTAAAAATATCTGAGGTGGTGTTAAATAAAGATTTGGCGGTCTTTGAGGAGAGTCGGCTGCAGGACCTGCTGCTGTCCAGAGTTGGTGCTCCCAAATACTCGGTCAACAATCAAGATTTCCACTCACTGTGGAATCAGAGACTCTCTGAGCTTCTGGTCAAACATCAGCTCTACCAGCAGGTAAGATCTGCTCCTCAGTGCTTTCAATAGTTGTCTAGAGTCATTAATTTGGGCCTATTTACAGAGTTAAAATTTAGCTGCAAATGAAACTGGAACTGCAAGTAGTTATGAAAGTGTTCCATTTCGAGCGTGTCCGCCCCCTGGCTACGCCACATTACGTGCCTCGCCAAAAGCGACGATTATTGCATCTTTCATAGGGTCAGATTCAGACTTGCTTACTAAAGCTCTTGGAACTGAAAATGTTTAACTATTAGAATGCAGTTTGGTTATTTACCAGACCTGGTTGAAATTGGGAAAAAGGAAAATCCACAGGTTGACCTAAAATTGTTAAAATATTCATTGAGGGAGTATTCCATGTCGGAACTCCTACACCCATAGACCAAAGACTTTTTGGAAAAAATATTTCTCATTTTGAGAGTAAAACACATCATTTGACCCAAATTTAATAAACTCACTAAAATAACTGCTGTCTAAAAATTGTCTAAATATTCTCAATATTACAAACTCCCCATCTAGTACCATGCCTGTTGACCAAAGATTTTCAAAAAGATAAAGTACTTCATCTATTGCATTTATCCTAAGGAAAGGACTTAGCCAAAATACACTAAACCCACCAGATTACCATACAATTATCCACATATCCTCAGGCCATGTCTGTAACCTGTACATGCTGTATTTGTTTGATGCTGCTTGATCAAAGAGTTTGTGATGAAAAGAAAAGTTAACCTTTTTATATGCACCCAGTCACAGTCGAAGTTAAATGGCCTGGCCGTGATAGAAAACAGTAGGAACCCTCTCTTTTAGCTTCTAGCTGGATGTGGATCATGATGTGAAAAATATCTGATCCTTTACCCTGGTCAAAATCAAAGCATTTAATCTTAAAGCTACTAAACACATTAAAAGGTCCTTCAGATCATCACATTGCATCTCATGGCTGCAGCCGGTCCTGTAGTCCAGTTCTACATGTAGACAGAAACAGGAGTTGTGCATTAAACCAGGAAAATATCTCCTGGTGCCAGAAAGACAAGGTAGAAAGATCCTAAACATACAGCTCTGGGTTGTTTTAAGGTGCAGAATTAATAAGAAATGAATCATAGTGGTGTGTAGATTTGAATGACGGCATGCAGTTCCTTGAAGAAAATTATCCTATTTTTTTGTTTTCTGTGCAGAAAATGGAGAGCATATTGGAGATGCTCTGGGCCAACCTGACATCATATCTGTCAGTGCGGAGAGCTGAAATCATCGAGAGGGTACATTTTAAGGAGGCTCTTCAGGCTGGAATCAACCAGACTGTTTTCAATGAATTGGAGTGCATTCTCAGCCAAGAAGCTGAACGTAGACGTTCAGTTATCCAAAATGTGAAGAGGCTTTTACAGGTGCGCTTTATCTTTGAATCTAAGCAAAATTAGTCACAGTCCATTACATTTAACTAAGCTTGAATGCTTTATAATGTAAACGTTTTGTTTGTAGTTTATTACATTTTTGGCTTCCGTCTTCTTCTTCTGGCTATGGTAGGTCATATATAATGAACACAATAACATTTTTGAAGAACTAAAGCAGCTGGATACCCAAAGAGATTCTCAGCTTGAAGATGAGAAAAGAAAAAATTTAACTTTGCTGCGGGAGCTGGAGGGAACTCCTCTAAAAACGGAGTCGTCCTTACTTATGGACTACAAGCAACTTGCTCTTCAGCTTCAACAAGCAGTAGGGAACCTTAAGGTAAGTCTGCCATCTCTTTCATATTTATGGACCATAATTGCTCTTGTGTCTGCTGCTGACTCATGATAATTTGGGAAGAATGAGTAAGTTTTTCAAAGAATGCAACATTGTCACATTAAGGCCATTATGCTACAACACTTCAGCTTGCACCATTGTGGCTTTATTGACCTCTCTACACATTATGGAATAAAAAAAAAAAAAAAAGATATTGGTCCAGGTAAAGATTTAATGATGTGACCCAGCTGATTCAATTTTGAACTGGAACTCATGAGACAAGGCAAATTTGGCATCCTGTGACTTTAGTGGGGTTAACCAACTCGAGATGACCTTTCATCTGTTTTAGATCAAAAACTAAATCCATCATTGGGGTCTGTCGAGGTAGGAAAACTTTACTTGCCGTCCGTTAACTCTTACATTACTCCTCACCTCTCATCGACTCTTTTTATTTGGCACCCCAAAAAACAATCTTCAGTCAGAGATCAGTTGTAGTTTCCACAAGTTTATTAAAACCAATCTGAATTCAGAGAGGTAGACATCACACTTACACTGCTACCTGGAAACGTCTGTGTGTTGTCTCACTGGGGGCTGCGTTACATTACATTTTATACCCCACGCTGCTATGCAGTACACATACACAATCAACAGTGTCAAAGAAACAGGGATACATTTCATCATTTAATTAAAGAAATGTTTCCCACACATCTTCAGGATGCTTCAGGGAGAGGAGTACCATGCCTCCCCAATACACTACTGGCTTCTCACGATACAGACAGAAAACACCTGCAAGCTTTAACCTTGAAGTACGAGTACGGGTGTAAAAACTGGACTCTATAATACTAGAGGCTACTGTTAAGGTTTTTTCTAAGTATCATATCTAAAACATCCTAATAAAAATCAATCTGTAAACAGCAAAGTCCCAAATTTATCTTAGTCTTAGCTACTAATAATAATGCATTTATATTTCCACACAACTAATAATAAGACATTTATATTTCCACAGGTCCTGCTTAGAAACATCACATACAGCTGAGACCTAGACAGAATATTCTACACTGACGGATTAGAAAAACATACTTTATTTGTAAAAGTTTTTTATAATTTGTGAAAACGCAAAAACTACTCAGATTAGTGACTGTAGCTTGAAAAACAATCATTTTAAAACCTTTGGACAAAATGTTTAATCTGATATGTTGCACGCAACCTACTGCGCATGGACGGGGTGTGGAGAGATGTGGGGATGTAGGCAGGAGAGGTGGGCCCTTCTTGTGAGACATGAGATTGAAATCTGGAGACTTGTTACTGATTTGGACAAAAAGAAGCAAGCTCTAGCGGTTACGTTGTTGATATCAGGAAGAGTGAGGGAAACCTCGCTGGACATCATCGTGGCAGACCTTAATGCTGATACTGCGATGGCCGTGCTTTTGACCAAACTGGACTTTGTGTGTTTAAAAGTAAATCACCAACAATACTGAGTTTGATCGTATCAGCAGACAGTGTGGAATGTCCATGATGGATTACATTATCGTATTTGAACGATGATATAAGTTCTGCAAATTCTAAATGAAACTACCAGATGCAGTGTTAGCATTTCAGCTGATATACACCGCAGGGCTAAATGTTAATGACAAACAGCTAACACTTGCTGTTAAACTGTCTATTGATGATATGAAATCAGCCTTGAAAATAATTTTTGGTGATAACGTTCGTCTACCACAAGAGGGTTACTCCACATTCACAAAGTACACAGGCAAGCATAAACACAGTTCAAACTCAGAGCAACCCCAGAGAACGGGTGCAGGGACTAATCCACTCAACACATACGACAGAAGAACTAAATGTGCTATATGCCAAAGTACTTATCACTGGGCAAAGGTCTGTCCTAAAAAAAAAAAAGAGAGAACATGTAAAGCTAACAAATGTGAAGGAATCAAAAGATAATGTTAATAACATTACTACTTGGCTTCAAGATAATGTAAGTTGACTAGCTCAAAGTGAGTTGATTAAAATAAGAGATGAAAAGAATGCAAAACCGTTCCGCTTTGGTGATGGAAAATGTTCAGTGCACAAGAAAAGTGATTTTGGCAAAAATAGCAGAAATAGGATGCAAAATAGAAACAGAAGTGGTTCCAGCAGATATACCAATGCTTTTAAGCAAAACGTCCTTAAAGAGAGCAACTGCAGTTTTGGACATTGCAAAAGACAACAATGTTTGACCCATTTGTAAAACCTGAATTGACATCTTCTGGACTTTACTGTGTAAACTTGAGAAATTACTTCTGTGAAAGCCAGCTAGAAGAAAGACACCAAATAATGAAGATGAAATACTTATTGTGACAGAAAACATCACAACAAATGGGAAAAAACCAGTCCTACTGAAGCTATATAAACAATTTGGGCATGCCACAGTTAAAGGATATTGTACAAAACTGTGAAACATACATTCGATACAGTAGACCAAAACACAAGCCTGCAGTGGGTTTACCTATGCCTTCAGCTTATAATGAAACTGTTGCTGTGGACCTGCATGAGCTTGAGCCAGGACTGTGGTACTTGGATGCCATCGACCATTTCATAAGGATCAGTGCATGGAGTATCGCCACAATAAGACCAAATGAGATAGTGAAGCACTTTATTCACTGCTGAAGTATTCATGGTCCACCACACAGATTATTCAGTGACAATGGAGGTGAATATAACAGTGAAGAAATGGCTGATTATTTTAACAATGAGGTTAAAACCACTGCCGGATACAGTTCTAAGGAGCAATGGCTGTCTGGAGAGACACAATCAAATTCTCACTCAAATGTTACCTGCTGTTAAGAAATACAACAAATGTGACTGGAAAATGGCTCTGGACTGGGCTCTTATGGCAAAGACCTGCATGCACAATGTACATGGCTTATAGCCCCTATCAATTTGTTTTTGGACTAAACCCAAATTTACCTTCAGTCCTCACTGACAGACCTCCAGTATTGAAAGCAAATGCCAGTACATGGATAACTCTGCACACTGCAACATTAAATGCCATGAGAGCTTTTACTGAGGCTTAATGCTCCTATAGGAGTCAAAGAGCCCTTCGTAAACAGCTGCGGCCCACTGATGACAAATGTGAAACAGGAGACACAGTCTATTATAAAACGACAGACCGTCATGAATGGAAAGTTCCAGGTGTGGTCATTGGCCAAGATGGTGTAGTAATATCAGTTAGGCATGGAGGAACCTACGTCAGAGTACATCAGTCTAGGCTAAGAAAAGTAAATGGAACCACAAGAGAGAGAGGAAAAAACTAAAAATGGAAATCCAATTAAAACAGATGAAGAACCTTTCAAGATTCCAGCAGTGACACTGGAAGAGGTAGATAATGATTTAGAAAATGAGGAAATGGTATTAACAAGCCAAAACAAATTCCTTGTATGTCCAAAAACGTACTTGGCAATAAAGCTTTTCTGATTCTGATTCTGATTCTGATGAACCACCTGGTGCTGCAGAAAACGGTGAGTCCTTGTGTAATTCAAGTCATCCTGGAGAGGGAGATCTCCCACTGCCACACTTAGCAGGAGGCAAAGGACTGATACTGACTAATGGACAAGCAGTTAAATGCAGATAGAAATGGGTCAGAAATTTACTGGAAAAATAACCAGCCGAACAGGAAAGGCCACTGGGAAGCACAGATACTGGTATAACTTAAAATACAGTGAGGCAGAGAAAATTGCTGGATCCACAGGATCAGTTGATATGGGACAAGTAAACAACCTTGAAGTGAGGACATCTGAAAAGGACAAGTCATACACTAACAACGAGATGAAATACTAGGATATTTTCTCACAAGCCAAACTTGACAACTGGAAAAGAAACAATGAATTTGAAGAGAAAGATGGTCAGGAATGCATATCAACAAGGTGGGTGTGTATTCGTAAGAAGACACAGACAGGCAGTGTACCCAAAGCTAGACTTTTTGCAAGAGGCGTTGAAGAAATGAACAATCATGAACTTCCTAAAGACTCACCCACATGCTCCTGCGAATCCCTAAAGATGGCTATTGCCGTTAAATGTCAAAATAAATGGGAAATTTACTATAAGGACATTTAAAGCAGCTGTTTTGCAGGGTAAAGACTTAAAGAGATGTATACATCCATCCACCTCAAGAGTTAGAGAAATGTATGGAAGTTAAAGAAATGTGTCTATGGCTTGGCAGATGCCTCATTGCTCTGGTACAACAAGGTGAAAGCAACTATGCAGAATCTGGGGGGCACTGTCAAAATTTGATCCAGCTGTCTTCTATTGGCTCAATGATTTCTGTAAGGTGACGGGTCCTTGCATGTCATGTAGATTGCATTGTATGGGGTGGTTCAGACCTCTTCTCTTCAGCTGTTATTCCCAAACTAAAAGTTGTTTTTCGAGTTGGAGAACAGCTTCAACAACATTGGAGTGGAGGCTCACTCTTTGCAGCATGAAATAAAAGTACATCGTACATACATTTAAAAAAAAAAAAAAATCCTACTGCCGATTTCTGCGAATCCTACCAGAGTACCACAACGGGAGGCTTCTTTTAACAAAGAGAGGGACATGTTAAAATTTTGAGATTTGTCTCATGCTGTGGGCAACAAGACAGAGCAGACCTGACATCATGTGACATATCCATCTTGGCATCTAACATAAAAAATGCCACAATTCAAACATCGCACAAACAAACAAACTGAACAGAAAACTTAAATCAGAGGAAGCTATCCTGAGTTTTCAACACTTGGGAGAAAAACAGCTTAAATTAGTGGTGTTCAGTGATTCCATAATGGGAAACCTCCAAGACAGAGGCACACAAGGTGGACATTTCATCATGCTAATGGGAGAAGATGGAAAATTTTTACCTGTTTGTTGGCAGTCAAAACAAACCTGGAGTGTAGTACAAAGTATGCTAGCCAGAGAGACTTTAGCACTTGCAGATGGAATTGATAGTGCCGTTTTTCTAGCTACGCTGTATTCAGAACTACCCGTTGGTGAAGGCACACACAAAATCCTGCCCATTACCTGTGTAATGAACAACCCTTTCCTTCTCGAGACCCTCAAGTCTACTAAATCTGATGATGCTGATCTTGAGACAAAGCCTCTTCTCGGTTACAAAGAACTTATTAACTAAGGGATAATTCCAGAAATAATATGGACATCTACTGAATGGCAATTGCTTAACAAAAGTGGGGACAATTGGATTGCTCAGAGCCCTCGATGAAGGTGGATGGTAGTTGAAAGACTAAAATCAAAAACAAACAATAGCATTAGTTTGGTGTTCCGTTATGATGATAAGTTAAAATGTTGTTACAGATTGGTGTTCTAGTCTATTCTTTAAAGAAAGAGGGGAGATTATGTTGCATGTAACCTACTGCGCATGGATGGGGTGTGGAGAGATCTGGAGGTGAGAAAGCAGGAGAGGTGGGACCTTTTTGTGCGATGTTTGTGGTCCAGTTCTTTTGTAATGGCAAGTGCAGATTTTATCATCACCTGTGTGATTTTATCATCACCTGTGTGATCATTGAGCTAACATAATCTCTGCTACTAATTGAGGATGTTTTATAAAAGGTATCAGAAAACTTGTAGAATCCTGTTCTTAACTTACCTTTGAAAGCATGTACATTATCCTGTCTGAAAGGACCATGCTGCAGACTTCAGCCAGATTTAGGCTTTCAGTGCTGTCCAGCAGGTCTAAAGTCTAGTTGCCGTCATCATAAAAGAGGATTGGGATCCACCTTTCTTCAATAGTGTAACATGGCTTCTCCTTACCGGCAAGATGTACCTGGAGGAAATAAATTTAAAAACATTAGAGTATATTATAGTTTGAATTTTTTCTTTTTTTTTTTTTAAATGTTTGTTATAAAAAAATAAAATAAAAATGTACTGCTGTTAATTGTTTGTTGTCACCAAGCAGATGGAAACCTAGGTGACAGGAATGTGTAGGAGCAGGAGATGAATAGAAAGATGGATAAAGAGGGAGATGAATATCGAACACCGAGGAAGGAGAAATGTTAATAAAGATGTTTCAAATGATTATTTAATCAAATCTAGATTAAGAAATGTAAACTTTACTAAACAAAGTTTTGTTTTCACAAATCTAACATGTTATAAAATCCCAGTTTTTGTAATCTGCCATCAGTGTACAATAATTCTGGTGTGACCTGTTTCAGCAGGACCACATGTAACAAGTGCTAATACTCAAATCGCTCTTTTTGTAGAATAAGGTTTTACAACCCAGTTCTAGGTTATGTAGGTTAGATTTTGAACTACAACACATCAAAGGTTGTTGAGTTGGTAAATTTTACAGAATAGCCCATTAGGTGCCAAATCAAAAGCTGCCAGCTTCAGCTTCTTACTTGCGGAAGAGGGCAAGTGCCACACCATATATTGCATCCTCAACTTTTTGCTTCTAAGTGGGGGAAAAACAAGCCACACCTTATTCACTTGGGGTTAAACTAAAAGAAAATATTTGATAATTGGTTTGGGTGAGTCACCATATTACGTGGTTCTGCCTGGAAGCATAAGTAAGGATAATTCTAGAATTGCACCGCTCAAGGTGGCAGCAGGTTGGAGTATCTCTGTTTTCATTCTGATATATTCTTTTTAAGAACTCAAATTTTTCTTGTGAATAAAATGCATTTTTATGGACTATTATACTCTCTGGTATTGGATGCTGTGCCACTAGAAGGTTTTTTACTGATACATTGTTGCTGTACACTTTGTTGCTATGGTTATGTATCATAACAAATGTAAAAAAAAAAAAAGTAAAGGAGACTTCTTCAGATCTGCTGGAGATCAAACATACCACTACAGGAGATCCTTTCTGCCCACAGCCATCAGCATCTACGGCAGCACTTCTAATGAAACCTGCATCATAGCTACAAGAACATTTGATTTCCCTTTTGGGATTAATAAAGTATTTTTGAATTGAAGTAAAAAAGCTGATCTTACCTGCCACTGTTAACTGGAAGAAGATTGAGCTAGCCGTGTCAAAGCTCCCTCTAACTCTGTTTTTTTTAACTTTGTGTTCTCAAAGTTCATTACAGTTGTTACTGTTGTTGGGGGTCAAACCTGCCATTTCAGGAAACAAACTTTTAGCCAGCATTCCAAGTCGTAGCTTACAACGTGAGGGGGCAATCTCTGAAGCATAGAATCTCGCGGGCGCGTTTAATTTTTCTTTCACATTGGCCATTCCCGGAAGAGCTTGAAAGCTGGAAATCTGTCTAATACAAGAAGATAAGAAGATTCCTATTCCGATCGAAGACTGTTAGACATAACCTAGGCGCAGGTGAAACCCACAGAGGTTTTTTTTTTTTTCAAAGGAGATGACTTTCCCCTGGTTTTTTTTGGGGGGGGGGGTTTTCAGTCCAATGCAACGGTTCCTCACATTTTCCATGTTTTGGACAAATGAGAAGTTTGCTCCTTGAACCGCCACCTTAACGTGGTGGAGGGGTTTGAGTACTCAAATGATCCTAGAGGCTATGTTGTCTGGGGCCTACATGCCCCTGGTAGGGTCTCCCATGGCAAACAGGCTCTATGTGACGGGTCAGACAAAGAGCGGTTCTAGAATCCCTCATGAGGACAAAAATATCGAGGCACGTGACGTCGCCCGGTACGGCTGAGCCGGGGTCCCACCCTGGAGCCAGGCCTGGGGTCGGGAC
Source organism: Girardinichthys multiradiatus (assembly GCF_021462225.1). Classification (NCBI taxonomy): domain Eukaryota; kingdom Metazoa; phylum Chordata; class Actinopteri; order Cyprinodontiformes; family Goodeidae; genus Girardinichthys; species Girardinichthys multiradiatus. Next base: position 39,946,102 of record NC_061808.1, read on the forward strand.
TCGCCGGAGAGCGCCTGGTGGCCGGGTTGCTCCTCGCAGGACCCGGCTGGGCCAAGCCCGAACGAGAGACGCGAGGCCATCCCCCAGTGGGCCCACCACCTGCAGGGGGAACCGTGAGGGATCGGTGCAAAGAGGATTGGGTGGCGGACGAAGGTGGAGAGCTCAGTGGCCCGATCCCCGGATGCTTAGGCTGGCTCTAGGGACGTGGAATGTCACCTCGCTGGGGGGGAAGGAGCCTGAGCTTGTGCGGGAGGTCGAGAGATATCGACTAGAAATAGTCGGGCTCGCCTCCACGCACAGCGTGGGCTCTGGAACCCATCTCCTTGAGAGGGGTTGGACTCTCTTCTACTCTGGAGTGGCCCACGGGGAGAGGCCGCGGGCTGGTGTGGGTTTGCTGGTTGCCCCCCAGCTCAGCCGTCTGGTGTTGGGGTTTACCCCAGTGGATGAGAGGGTCGTATCCCTGCGCCTTCGGGTTGGGGATAGGTCTCTGACTGTCGTCTCGGCCTATGGGCCGAGCGGTAGTGCGGTGTACCCAGCCTTCTTGGTGTCCCTGTCGGGGATGCTGGATAGTGCCCCTCCCGGGGACTCCATTATTCTGCTGGGGACTTCAACGCCCACGTGGGAAACGACAGTGACACCTGGAGAGGCGTGATCGGGAGGAATGGCCTCCTCGATCTGAATCCGAGCGGTGTTTTGTTATTGGACTTCTGTGCTAGTCACGGATTGTCCATAATGAACACCATGTTCAAACTTAAGGGTGTCCATCAGTGCACTTGGCACCAGGACAACCTAGGCAGGAGGACGATGATCGACTTTGTTGTTGTATCATCAGACCTTCGGCCGCATGTTATGGACACCCGGGTGAAGAGAGGGGCTAAGCTGTCCACTGATCACCACCTGGTGGTGAGTTGGATCCGCTGGAGGAGGAGAAAGCCGGACAGACTTGGCAGGCCCAAGCGCATAGTGAGAGTCTGCTGGGAACGCCAGGCGGAGCCCTCGGCCAGGGATGTATTCAAGCAGTAAGGGATGCTGTCAAGCTGAAGAAGGAGTCCTATCGGCTGTGGTTGGCTTGTGGGACTCCTGAGGCGGCTGACGGTACCGTGAGGCCAAGCGTGCTGTGGCAGAGGCAAAAACTTGGGCCTGGGAGGAGTTCGGTGAGGCCATGGAGAAGGACTACCGGTTGGCCTCAAAGCGATTCTGGCAAACCGTCCGGCGCCTCAGGAGGGGGAAGCAGTGCTTCGCCAACACTGTTTATAGTGGGGGTGGGAGGCTGCTGACCTCGACTGGGGACATTATCGGGCGGTGGAAGGAGGACTTCGAGGATCTCCTCAATCCTGCCATCACGCATTCCGTGGTGGAAACAGAGGCTGGGGACTCGGGGTTGGACTCTTTCATCACCCAGGCTGAAGTCACCGAGGTGGTTAAAAAGTTCCACGGTGGCAAGGCTTCAGGGGTGGATGAGATCCGCCCTGAGTACCTCAAATCTCTGGATGTTGTTGGGCTGTCATGGTTGACACGCCTCTTCAACATTGCGTGGCGGTCGGGGACAGTGCCTCTGGACTGGCAGACTGGGGAGGTGGTCCCCCTTCATACAACTACAGGGGGATCACACTTCTCAGCCTCCCTGGTAAGGCCTACGCCAGGGTATTGGAGAGGAGAGTCCGGCCAATAGTTGGTTTTTGTCCCGGCTGTGGAACACTGGACCAGCTCTATACCCTCTACAGGTTGCTCGAGGGTTCATGGGAGTTTGCCCAACCGGTTCACATGTGTTTTCTGGACCTGGGGAAAGCATTCGACTGTGTCCCTCGTGATGCCCTGTGGGGGTGCTCCAGGAGTATGGAATCGGTGGCCCTTTATTAGGGGCCATCCGGTCCCTGTATGAGCAGAGCAGGAGTTTGGTCCGCATTGCCGGCACTAAGTCGGACCTGTTCCCTGTTCCCGGTGCATGCTGGACTCCGGCAGGGCTGCCCTTTGTCACTGGTCCTGTTCATAACTTTTATGGACATGATTTCTAGACGCAGCCAAGGGCCGGAGGGGGTCTGGTTTGGGGACCAGTGGATTTTGTCTCTTCTTTTTGCAGATGATGTGGTCCTGCTGGCCCCCTCTAGCCAAGACCTGCAGCATGCGCCGTGGCGGTTCGCAGCCGAGTGTGAAGTGGCTGGGATGAAGATCAGCTCCTCCAAGTCCGAGGCCATGGTTCTCGACCGGAAAAGGGTGGCCTGTCCTCTTCAGGTTTGAGGGGAGTTCCTGCCTCAAGTGGAGGAGTTCAAGTATCTCGGGGGAAAAATGGAGCGGGAGATTGACGGACGGATAGGTGCGGCTGCCGCAGTAATGGGGGCACTGTGCCGGTCCGTTGTGGTGAAGAGAGAACTGAGCCGAAAAGCAAAGCTCTCAATTTACCGGTCGGTCTACGTTCCTACCCTCACCTATGGCCAAGAACTTTGGGTCATGACCGAAAGAACGAGATCCCGGATACAAGTGGCTGAAATGAGCTTCCTCCGTAGGGTGGCCGGGCACTCCCTTAGAGATAGGGTGAGGAGCTCGGCCATCCGGGAGGGGCATGGAGTAGAGCCGCTTCTCCTCCACATCGAGAGGAGCCAGTTGAGGTGGCTCGGGCATCTTTACCGGATGCCTCCTGGACGCCTTCCTCGGGAGGTGTTCCAGGCACGTCCCACCGGGAGGAGGCCCAGGGGACGGCCCAGGACACGCTGGAGGGACTATGTCTCTCAGCTGGCCTGGGAACGCCTTGGGCTCCCCCCGGAGGAGCTGGAGGAGGTGTCTGGGGAGAGGGATGTCTGGGCGTCTCTGCTGAGTCTGCTGCCCCCACGACCCGGTCCCGGATAAGCGAAAGACGACGAGTACGACGAGAAGTTTGCTGTTTTTGAGTTGATTACAGACTAGTTCAATTCAATTCAGTTTATTTATATACCGCCAATTCACAACACAACGTCTCAAGGCACTTCACAAAAGTCAGGTTCATACATTCCAATTAATCCTAATCATTGAACAGTGCAGTCAGATTCAGTTATTTATTCAAATTGGATAAAAAGTTTTTCTATCTAAGGAAACCCAGCAGATTGCATCCAGTCAGTGACTTGCAGCATTCACTCCTCCTGGATGAGCATGTAGAGACAGTGGACAGTCACTGGTGTTGACTTTGCTGCAATCCCTCATACTAAGCATGCATGTAGCGACAGTGGAGAGGAAAAACTCCCTTTTAACAGGAAGAAACCTCCAGCAGAACCAGGCTGTGTGAGCGGCCATCTGCCGCAACCGACTGGGGGTTTGAGAGAACAGAGCAGAGACACACAAAGAATACAGAAGCACTGATCCAGGAGTACTTTGTATGTGAAGGAAAAGTAAATGTTAATGGATGTAGCTCCGTTAGTCGTTTCACCTAAAAAGAAAGAACAGATAAACTCTGAGCCAGTTTTCAAGGTTTGAGTCTGAAAGAGAGCACATATAGTTAGTCACAGTAAAAGCTCAGTCAGTAGCCATGTCTAGGAGAGAGAAAGGATTCAACTCTGAAAGACAGGGCCATGTGGATCATCTGTAGAAGGTGAGCATTAAGTTGTTGCCAGCAGAAGCTTGGACGATGCCCCTCTCCAGAAAAGTGTCACAGGTAGACACAGAGTTAGGCCAGGTGTAGCTTCTAGGAAGACGAAAGAGAGAGAACATAAAGTTGAAAGCTGAAATAAAAGCAAATAATGTAAAATTGGAGAGTAGTGTGAGAATGTAGCGGATAGGGTGAAAGTGGTCATTATGTCCTCCAGCAGCCTAAGCCTATAGCAACATAACTACAGAGATAGCTCAGAATAACCTAAGCCACTCTAACTATAAGCTTTATCAAAAAGGAAAGTTTTAAGCCTAGCCTTAAAAGTACACAGTTTGTCCATCTGATGGCCATTGTTTATACTAAAAAATCACAGCGATTGGGATACCTCTCTGTAAGATTGACCATAACCATTGGAAAAGAGAGGGGGTCATACAGGTAGCAGAAATGGAGGGTGTGTTTGCACACACACTCTGGTCCCCCCCCCCCCCCTGTTTTTTTGCAGACTCATGACCCATCCTCAAGCCGGTGAAGAGAAGAAATCAACGTCAAATTATTTTTGTTCTTTTTATATTGACTTGGATAGGTGTACAGGTCCTTCTCAAATAATTAGCATATTGTGATAAAGTTCATTATTTTCCATAATGTCATGATGAAAATTTAACATTCATATATTAGATTCATTGCACACTAACTGAAATATTTCAGGTCTTTTATTGTCTTAATATGGATGATTTTGGCATACAGCTCATGAAAACCCAAAATTCCTATCTCACAAAATTAGCATATTTCATCCGACCAATAAAAGAAAAGTGTTTTTAATACAAAAAACGTCAACCTTCAAATAATCATGTACAGTTATGCACTCAATACTTGGTCGGGAATCCTTTTGCAGAAATGACAGCTTCAATGCGGCGTGGCATGGAGGCAATCAGCCTGTGGCACTGCTGAGGTCTTATGGAGGCCCAGGATGCTTCGATAGCGGCCTTTAGCTCATCCAGAGTGTTGGGTCTTGAGTCTCTCAACGTTCTCTTCACAATATCCCACAGATTCTCTATGGGGTTCAGGTCAGGAGAGTTGGCAGGCCAATTGAGCACAGTGATACCATGGTCAGTAAACCATTTACCAGTGGTTTTGGCACTGTGAGCAGGTGCCAGGTCGTGCTGAAAAATGAAATCTTCATCTCCATAAAGCTTTTCAGCAGATGGAAGCATGAAGTACTCCAAAATCTCCTGATAGCTATCTGCATTGACCCTGCCCTTGATAAAACACAGTGGACCAACACCAGCAGCTGACACGGCACCCCAGACCATCACTGACTGTGGGTACTTGACACTGGACTTCTGGCATTTTGGCATTTCCTTCTCCCCAGTCTTCCTCCAGACTCTGGCACCTTGATTTCCGAATGACATGCAGAATTTGCTTTCATCCGAAAAAAGTACTTTGGACCACTGAGCAACAGTCCAGTGCTGCTTCTCTGTAGCCCAGGTCTGGGGAATGCGGCACCTGTAGCCCATTTCCTGCACACGCCTGTGCACGGTGGCTCTGGATGCTTCCGCAGGTCCCCCAAGGTCTGGAATCAGCCCTTCTCCACAATCTTCCTCAGGGTCCGGTCACCTCTTCTCGTCGTGCAGCGTTTTCTGCCACACGTTTTCCTTCCCACAGACTTCCCACTGAGGTGCCTTGATACAGCACTCTGGGAACAGCCTATTCGTTCAGAAATTTCTTTCTGTGTCTTACCCTCTTGCTTGAGGGTGTCAATAGTGGCCTTCTGGACAGCAGTCAGGTCGGCAGTCTTACCTATGATTGGGGTTTTGAGTGATGAACCAGGCTGGGAGTTTTAAAGGCCTCAGGAATCTTTTGCAGGTGTTTAGAGTTAACTCGTTGATTCAGATGATTAGGTTCATAGCTCGTTTAGAGACCCTTTTAATGATATGCTAATTTTGTGAGATAGGAATTTTGGGTTTTCATGAGCTGTATGCCAAAATCATCCGTATTAAGACAATAAAAGACCTGAAATATTTCAGTTAGTGTGCAATGAATCTAAAATATATGAATGTTACATTTTCATCATGACATTATGGAAAATAATGAACTTTATCACATTATGCTAATTATTTGAGAAGGACCTGTATTTAGAGGTCTGTGCAGGGTGAGGCATAGTTAAGGTGAATTAGTTTTACCATTAATCCATTACTTGCTGCATGCAATATTGAAGTGTTTTATGCTGAAGTGTTTAGATTTACTGTTTGAATACTGTGGGAGCAAAATGAACGGTTGAGCTCAAGTTGGATACATTCGTCCCGCTGATTGCCAATCAGCCAGGAGTTAAAGCTGAACTTTGGAAGTTTTCCATTCAAAACAAACTGCAGCCTGGACCTCGTGGCCTGGCCACTCCATTGTCCATCCCATCCTTTTATTACCTCTGGGGTTTGTCCACCGCCTTTAAAGTTTTATGACCCTTTGTTCGCGGTTTGGGGCTATCAGCTGCTAGTGGCTAAGGGCGTGACCCTACCGTTCTACCATCTGATAGCCGGTGTATCTCTAATCATTATTCATAAGATATGATTTTTGCTTAGAATTTATTTCTTCTAAATTATGATTTTTTAATTATATTTTTTGATAAATAATCATAAACCCTTACACTATGAAGAATTTGCAGCCATCAAGTCGTTGGGAATTGGGTTTTCACATATTGAAAATATTTCACTAAAATGGAGATCCTCACACACAACACGCCAGAACAAAGTGATTGGATCATAAGCAGGTACTCATGGGGAACACCGTTCTATCTTAGCTGGATAGGTCACCAAACTGTAATTTCTGATGCATGACAGGTGCTGAGTTTGGTGCTCCAAATGAGAGCAAGAAAGTCACCAAGGTCTTGATATGACTAGGCTTTATATATCGCAGAAACAGCAGAATGCTCCAAAGGATTTTCTTTTTGCTACAAGTGAAGTGAGGTTTCAAACTCGTGTTCAGTAGAGACTGTGCAGAGGTCCAAAAAATAAATTGGGAATAGTGCAGCCTCTTCCCCACCTTCTGTTTTAATGTACAGGCCCAGGTAACGTACCTGTTGTGTTGCAAGATGATTACAGTGGTTCTGTGTTTTAGGCTCTGCGTGAACATATGGAACGGCTAGAGGAAGCAAGGGCCGAAGCCAAGAACACAGAGTCAAACCACAAACGGGCCATTCAGCTCCTACAGACTGAATTGCTGGATTCTCGTGTGCTGGTGAAGGAGAAGGAGAATGCAATCCTGACCTTAAGGGTCAAACTGGAAGAGTCTGAAGTATGTCTGATATTTACCTTTTAGAGCATTGTTAAAACTTTGTTTTTATTAGCATTTAGTTTCTCTTTGCTAAAGGTTTTTTTCTTCTCTTGTTTAGAAGAAGGCATCACCCAGTGCAGCTGAGCTGGAGAACCTTCGGAGCAATCTCTTTGAAATGGAGGTTAAGTTCGCCTCAGTGACTGATGAACATCATCAAGAGTAAGGGGCCGTGGATTATCCTTACTCTTTGACTCAGTTCTTTTCATCTGCTAGACCAGTTTTTACTCATAAGTTCTGTGAAATCAGTGTTTGTATGCCGTTGGGAGTTTGGTACCAATGGCAGTGAGAAGGGCTTCTAAAGTGGAAGGGTTTTTTGTCATGATAAATTAGTTGCCTTCCTGTGGAATTAAACTTGCATGAAGAGTCAGGAAAACTAGCAGTACATTCAAATTCAAATTGTATTTGAAAGAAATTACAAGAGTCTGAAAAAATTACTAAAAAGTACCCCTTAACCACAGCAATCCAAACCAGTTTCATGTATAAATTATGAACATGTGTAAACCTAAATAATTCACCTCTAGGAGCTGACACCTAAACCACAGCAATCCTGTGGCTCTGGAACCACAGGAGGCTCTCAAAGTAGTTCTTCATAACCTGGGACAATAACTAGGTAAAATGATCTGTTTGATTATAGGACTACACAAAAGCAAGGCTGCTTTGAGCAGTTGCAGTATTTTAATGCAACATTGATGTTTATGCTTTACATGTATAGGTAGGCAAAATATTTTTTCGAACTTTTTCATAAATGTGGTTTTCTTTTATGGCTTTAAACAAATTTTATTTTGTTAGAGCAAGGGCAAAAATGACTCTTTGGACTAAGAAGGATGCTGACCTCTGTCCCAAACCCAATAAAGTTAACCATTTTGCTACAAGGCACCTTTTATTATGTTTTACAGGTTTTGTTAAACATTTTCCTCTAGATGTTCATTTATAAAACTTGCCATGAATCCTTTGGAGAAACTTAAAGTATTAGGGGTGGCCTGACCTTAAACTCTTTATCAATGTAAGCATGGTCCCCTTAACCCTACAAGTAGGTGGCCATTTTGGAACAAAGGTGCTATGTCAACTTTGTGCAAATTTTAAATGAACTCTTTGAGAAATTTCTGTTTATCGGGTATGAAAATGAGTCTACATACTCTAAATGGATTGATGATTAAACTTTATATATGCTTCATCTCTCCCATACAAGAGCTAGGCCCAACCATAATCTCTTTACATCCTCACTCTACTGCTGAGAACTGTTTTTTTCTGAATCACATTAAAAACTGTGTGATAGATTATAGGTTCATGTTGCATAATCCAAATGTCACAGAAAGTCTGTTTTTGAGTATAGTCCTCAGCAATCCGTCATAACCAAACAGAAAATCGGTGCAAGGTCCCATTTCACCTAGCTTTTTGCTGTCTCATGATTCACTGTTATTGAATGCAGTTCTTAAGCTCATTAGCTGTGTTTCTGTTGACCATCAAATTGTAATTTCGAAAATAAATTCGCTTAATGGAAACCCAGCAATTTTGAAAAAAAAAAAAAAGTTTTTCAATAAAAGGTTTTTGCACCATGAGGTGATTTTACTTTTATTTTTTTTACGTTTTTGGCTCTATCAAAATTGGTTTATTTTACACAACTGCAATGAAAACACTTTTTTCACATAACACAAGTCAAGTGATAAACAACAGGTTGTTATTACAGCCAAAAAAGACAAAGAAGGAAGTAGTAGGAAGATTGCATGAGCAAGCTTATTTACATGTGGTTTTAATTGCAATTTCTTATTTAATGGAAACACAGCGATTGAGAAATTGTGTTTTTTCTACATTAGCAGAATATTAACAAAGTTTTGCACATATTTGTAATGGAATTGCAGCTATTTACACCACCACCTACTGGCTACACTGATCTATGAAACTGAGAGACACTGAAGAGAGGTGGTGGTGCTCAAGGCCCTCAGTTGGCTCAGCTGTATTTTTTTTATGTCTTGACTTAGTAGATCTCTGGATCTTTTAGGTTAGAAAAGATGAAGATGGTGCTAAGTGTAAAGGAGGAGTCACTAAGGAAGTTGAAGCAGGATCTGAGATCACAGCAGAAGAGCGAGGAGTCATGTAAGTCACCATTCCCTGATCTGTCTCCAGTGATGCATACTAATGGATGTTTTATACATTTTTGCAATATGTTACCTAATTCACTACATTCCCCTCACAATTTTTCCAGATTAAGTGGAGTAGAAATGGAGCGAAACATAAGTCATGTATATGATCGTTCTACTAAACTGCAGAGTGCAGATTATCCAGTAATCAATGTAAACATTCCTTTGCAAAGGTACATTTAAAAGTGATCTTTTTTCATGTAGCAGAAGCTATTAACCAGGTATAGCTATTCACTGATAGTTGTGGGTTTTACCTCCATCAATTCTTGGTAAATGTTTTTTTTATAAGCAGCCAATACTCTCTGAACCAATTGTAATTCTGCATTGTTTACTTAAGATCTTGCAGGTGACTCAGGTGCACTAATTTTTAAGCAATTGCCTCTTTTCCACAGGCTCTTTTTAGCCCAGATCCACTCCACTTGGCGCGCTTTGCGAGAGTTTCCATTACTGTTTTTTCAGTACCGGTACCTGGTCATACCAGCTCCTGAGCAGGTATGACCAGGGCTGAGTTGGGACTACATGTGACGGGGACACAAGTTACTATTTACAAATCATAAACTATGGCTGAAGGCTATAAGAAAAAGGACACATCAGCTTCCTGAATTACATGCAGGTAGGGAGCGGCGTATAAAACATCCAAAATCAGTTGATCAAACATAAAATCAGCTGTTCAGACGCACAAACATTTTCCCCAAAACACACAAAACAAAACCACCATGAAACAGCGTGTTTGGTTTTGAAATGTATTGACGGTCCTTAAGCGAACCAGCATCTGCAGGAGAAGTGAGGAGGCAGGGAGCAGCTGCCCATAATAAGACTGCATCGGGTCAAACGGGAGGAGGAGCCCACTGAATTCGCAGAGCATGAATATCCAATAATCAACCTAAAACTAACTTTAACGCGGTCAGAGGTTTGCAGTTTTGCGCTTTAAAGTCCGTCTCGTCATGCCATGGCTGAAACAAAAACCTATCTTATTATAGGAAAATATTTACTGGCCGCCTTTTTTTAATTATTTTTTAACCGTGTCCTGTCCGGCAGAGTAGCGCTCAGAATTGTTGTCTGAGTGCCAAGAAGAAGCTCAACAGATTTACTTTTACAAATGGAGCATTACAGCTAACGCTTTATAGCTCTGCTTGATATTCATAAAAAGTAACCTTATTAGAAACTGCTTAGGGATTATTTCAATTGTTACAGAGACTGAAATGAAAAGGGGAAAAAAAAGAAGCATGAAAGAGAGAAAGGGGGGCAAAAAGGAAAAAGGGAGACAAGGAGAATAGAATGGAGGAAAGAAAGAAGGATGAAGAGATTACAAGATAACACCCTACTTGCTTCTACACCTGCAGAAACGTTCATATTAACAGCTTTTTTACTGAAAAGTGCACGGTACTTATGAATGCAAGATGTATTTTAGTGGTAAATGCGGCTCAATATAGAACCTTTGTGTATCTGTTAACACCTGAATCTAAACACCTGTGGGTCTGAGTGTTAGCGCGCTTGTGTATACAAGGTTTCTCCATAAAAATATGCAATAGTAAGTATGAGGAGTCACAGACCTGCCCTCCAGAGCACAGGAACCGCAGAAGAACCACCGCCGGGACTCCAGTAACCCCCCCAGAGAGGAGCAAGGGAGAATCCCAGGGCAATCACCCAGCAGCCACAGTGCAGAAGCCCCAGGGAGCTGCAGCGATGAACAAACAGGCCCCAAGCAGATCCAGCCATTGACCCAGAGCCCGAGACCGCGGGACTTATCACTCCCCAAGCAGAGGCCCGACAGATCCCAGGGGTCCAGCAAGCAGCCACCGGGAATGAGCCAGCACACACCAAAGCACCCAGCCCTGGATATCAAGAACCACAAGTACACCGGAGGGCAGAGACACCAACCACCGGCAGGGGAGGGAATAGGCCCCCGCATTGATGGGGGGCCTAAACTGATCCAGGAGAGGGAGCAGCCCAAGACCCAACCAGACACAAAAAAACAGGCATACACAGTCACAATCACACATTCCCACCCTCATGCGTACACATAGGAACACTTACACCCACGCACCCAACGTAAAGACAAATAACAATGGACGTTGTACGCTCACTCACACTCCCCATACATACTCTATACTCCCAGTTCCAGGTGCCGATACCCCATAGGGACAACTAGCCCTCGGACCCAGGAGGTGGTCCCCTTCCCTCCGTTGGTGGGGACAGGCAGACTGCCCCAGCACCTGAACCTGGTCGGGGCTAGCCCGGCCTCAGGCCTCAACCTGAGTGACCCCAGCCCGGAACCCGAAGAGGGGTCTACATGGTCCAAACAAGCCCGTCAACCAGAGCCACCACAGAATAAAATAGTCCCAACCCCCAATGAATTCCGATCCCAACCCCATGAGCCCCCCACCCCCCAATGAACCCTGACATGAATCTCCCCACTGGGCCATCCCCAACCAGGACACAGATATCGAACACATGCCCCCTGATCCCAAATGGCCCCCCCACACACACACACACACACACACAGATCATTCCTCCCAGCAGCTGTTAAACTTTATAACCATCACTAATCCCAACAAACTCAATAAGGCTACGTTTCCACCCGATTTTCTTTCAGGAATCTTTTTTTTTTTTTTTTTTTTTTTTTTTTTTTTTTTTTTTTTTGTATGGTCGTTCCCATTACTAAAATGTTGCCTATATCTGACTTAAGTGTAAACTGTTGGTAGCTCCAAACTGACCCGCATGCACATGAGAACAATAAGTGCGTCCTAAACGCAGCACAACAGTAAACATGGAGAAATAGGTGTTATGGTATAAGTGCACAACAGCTGTGTGGGAAACACACGAAGAAAGGTAGAATGAAACTCTTTGTTGTGCTGAATTGACTGTCAAATCCCCCTAAAACGGAACAATAAACTGTTTGGATGTGGAGACACACCCAGCAATGGTGGGGCAGGGATGTTGGCTTTCCAGAGACCGAATTTATTCAGAACTTTATCATGTCGGAGGCAACTTTTAATCAAATATGTCCGCGCCTCTCCTCTCAAATCCACAGGCAGAAGACTTGATGCAATCCAGTGTATCAGACTGCAGCAGGGGCAGATCACCACCTGCTCGGTAACCTCAATAACATTCAAAGTCCTCCGAATGGCTGTACACGAATTTTACAATGAAAAATACGTCCAACATCCAGATGGTTCCAATGAGCCTTTCAATTAGGCTTGAATAAAGTTTTTCTCGGTTTATTAACGAGCTCTAATTTGCCTCTACTGTCCAGTATTATTCCAATGTGTTTGGCTAACTGCTACCGTTTCCTGCTGGGTGACGCAAAGTTGTGATGAATGCGATGGAAAGTGACATCAGAGTCGCATCTAATCCGCCTTGGTCGTTCCCACTGGAGTCACATTCCAAAAGATCAGATACAAGTTGAATTTAGGACCACATATGAATGTGGCTCAAATGTGAACTGAAAAAGTCAGATATGGGCCAGATTGGAGCATTCCCACTTGCTTTAAACAACCTGACCTGGGGCCTCAGGTATAAAGCGTACTTGCATTTAATGCCATTTTTAATAACTGTATACTATTGCTTCTTATGTTCTTTTATGTTCTCTTATGTTTTTTTTGTTTTTTTTTACTATACAGCCTACTCTTACTTTTTGATCTTTATAGTTTTTTGGGTTTTTTCTAGTACCTGCATGCCTTTTATTTGCCATTTACTTTGCTGCTGACACACCTGAATTTCCCCACTGTGGGACAGTAAAGGATAATTTTGTTCTAAAATAACAAACTGTTAAGGTCGATGTAATTTTGTTCTACGTTTAGTTCTCACAGGTAAGGAGCTTCATGCTCGACTAACAAACCCCAAAGGTCCGGTGATCCAGAGCAGCAGTCTGTTAGAGAAGACCAAGCTTGAAGAAAAAGTTAAACAGCTTCATCTGAGAATCACAGAGCTAGAAAGGTAATATGATCCAGTTTGAGATTCTGTACTTCCCTTTTAATTGTAAAAGCAAATGTATTGCGTTTAGTTTTTGTTGGGTACATGCATTGTGCATTAAGACAAACTTGCATGTACATGTAAAGTAATCTTACAAGAGCTGGAATTTATGCCTTGGCTTGAGATTTGTTTGGTGTTGAAGGATAACGTTGATATTTTGGGATTTTAAAAAACTCTTTGAAGCGAGCTGGTGGCTTTTGTCAATGAAACTGATTTTGCACAAACCCTTTTTGCATTTAGTTGTCACCATCTGAGCTTTGCTAGAATAAAGACTGCATAGACGCTATTAGAGTTATAGTGCTAGAAAAGTTTAGGCTTCTAATTTCTGACCTCTTGTGTCCTTTCTCTCATCAGCTTGGTTTCTAGCCAGCAGGCAGAGACTAATAAGTGGAAGAACAGAGCCATCAGTCTTAAAGGAAAGAGCAAAGTTGAGCTGGACAAGCAATCACCCCCCTGTACACCTAAAAAGAGGGGCCTTCCTTCAACTTCAGACTCTACCTTGTTCTTCAACTCACCTAAAAAGAATTGTCTCCCTGCCAAGAAATTCCTGGATTCCTCTCGAAAGTTTGTAGAGTCTCCTTGCAAACCTGTGGTTGCTGCAAACTTGCTGCTTGACTCGCCCAAAAGCAGATTTTTTGATGCCGGTGAATGCTCAGAGCTGCTGTCCAGAAGCTGTCCCAAACAGTTCTTTGATAACTCTGACCTTGGAATCAAACCAGGTAGGTCTGACCTGTGTGGTGCTGTACATTATTGAAGTGCTACTTCCCTTTACAAAGACTTGGGCTGTTTGTTTTGTCAGAAACTTCCCAAGTTCCTGCCCCGAGTGATGAAGGTAAAGCATATAGGAATGTTTGGTTGAGCAGTTACTGTTTTTCACCTTTAGCGTGAGGTGCTGGGACTCCATCGATTTTTCAAGTAACTTTTTTGTACTAAATATCTCAGAGTTGAATTTGGTTTAAGACACATCCATAGACAAAAGAAAATAACTGTTTTTGTCTGTCTTCTGTAATATTTGAAAGCTGGTTTGTGTCCTGTTCACTTTGAACTCTGGGTTGGTTTTCTGCTTTCTCTTAACCTGCACCTAGTTTTCTTTTTTTTTTTTTCACCTACATATGTTCATTCAACTTTAATTTGTTCAGAACACTTGAACACTCTTGATATATTTAAAATTCATTCAAAAGTCCATTTATTTCAGTGATTTAATTCATAAAAAGCCTTTGTTCATATCTTTATTAGATACAGTAATGTATTTATACTCTATTTCTATTAGTTTTGTGGATTATGGATTGGTGCCACTTAAAAATCATTGGTGGTCTCCTGTAAAAAATTCTATCAGAAGAAGAAAAACAAAGTCTGGCTTACATATATAAACATGTTGCACAGCAGTCCATAGTGTTCATTTCAGGAAAAAGTAAATTTGCTTTGGAAAACAAGGTCCCAGATTCTGGAGTAAAAGTGGAGAGATACAGAATCCACGCTGCTGGAGGTCCAGTGTGAACTTTTCAGTCTGTGATGATTTATGGAGGTCATCCATCTGCTGGTGTGGGTCGACTGTGTTTTATCAAGTCCAAAGTGTGACATACTTCAGTTGGCTCATATTTCTGTATTTAAAAAAAAAATGTTTTTGGTCATTTTCAGACAGAGTGAATTTGGGGTTTTCTTAACTTTAAGTTATAGCCATCCAAATAAAGCAACTTGAGCTCATGAGTTTCACTCTCAGTAGATTTACTGACATGTTTTTGATTATATTATAAAATATTGAAAAGCTTCTCTTCTAAAAATCAAGGAAATGTACGCTATGTAATTCATTATATTTGTATGAAATTATTCAGCACAGGCTTGAAAGTCAATTTTATTTAACTTTGTAAACCTTCAATGACACATGGTTCAGTCTGTGTAATGTACGTTTCTTTTTTTTGTTTCGATCTTTGCAGATGCAGCTGGATCTGACAAACTGGACTTTTGGCAAGTCTCTCCAAAAGAACAGGATTACTGCAAACCTCAGTAAACCTGTGATATGAACAATATTTGAAATGTCTGTAATGTCTCAACAAAATTTCACTAAATCGTTTTTTTTTTTTTCACATTCCAGTTTGTTAGATTGAGGTAATAAAAAGATGTGGTAAAAAGCAAAGGCCTTTAGTTTTACGTATGATGGGGCACAGAGTAATAAGTGGAGAACAGAGCCATCAGTCTTAAAGGAAAGAGCAAATGTGAGCTGGATAAGCAATCATCCCTCTGTACACCTAAAATGAGGAGCCTTCCTTCAACCTCAGGAAAACTCACACATTGTGAAGTGGACAGAGAGTCTCATGATCTCACTTCTCTCCTAGGAAACTCTTGAATCTGAGCTGAATTTTAATTTTGTTTTTGTATATAGCTTAAATTAACAAATGTCTTCTTAAATGACAAAAAACAACTTTAATTTATATGCAGAAATGTGACCGGTTAAATCTACTAACAGATTCAAAGTCAATTGCTTAAAATCTTACGATTCTAGTTACAAAACAAGTTGGTCAAGTTTAATATATTTTGCTAACTGATAAATGTTTTCAAGCTAAGGAAACTCATGTTACTGAATGAGCTTGTAGTGACAATGGACAGTTGTCTCAAGTTAACGTTTCACCAATCCCTCACACTGAGAATGCATGTGGCAACAACAGAAAGGAAAAGGGTTGAAACCTTCAGCAAAACCTGGATTTTATTACTGGCTTGTTTTCAGACAACTAAGAAATAAATGAGGTTTGAGCATTGTACACACAAACGCAACACAAATATACATAGTAGACACAACCACATCTGGACATAGTGATGACACAGAATAAATAAATATACAGGATCATCTGAAATGCTATCCGAGTACGCAGAGCACTTCCAGACTGATTTAAGAGGTGAAATTGACAGATATTGGCTTGTTTCCCAACTCCAAATGTCAGCTGTTATACAATTAAACAATGTTATAACATCTTTACATCTGAGAACTTTAAAATTAGACATTTTAAAATTAGCAGTATGCATAGCAACTTCAACAATCTTAAGAAATATTTACTGACATTCTCAAAACCACTAACATTACAGTATTTGAAAACTTAGAGTAAAGAAAAGGGAACAACTTTCAAACTCAGTGGTTCGAAATTGTGATTTATGAACAGAAATAAAGATGGAGGTGGAGTAGCAAGTTATATGGGCAAACCATTTGACTTAAGTACCAGATAATGTCAACTGTGGTTGAAAATATACTTGAATGCATCACAAAATAAATATGTACAAAATCAAGTAAAAATATAATAAGCAATATATACAGAACACCTGGGTCCATAATAGACTGCTATGACTGGCTGGAGAGTAAATTTATTGGAAGAACCAACATAGTGCCTCGTGTGTGGTTCCACTCTTTTCTTTTTTTTCAAAGATCACCTGACCCAGTAGAATCGTCCAAATCAACAATTTATAATTGACTACATCTTCACAAATGATATAAATAATTCAATCAGCAGAGAAGATAGGGTTAGGGTTAACCTAACCCTAACCCTATGGAAGACAAAATAAAAGGCTAACAGGAAGTAATAATTTCGAGTTTTTAAGTAATAATTATGAATTTTAAAGTCATAATTATGGGTTTCTTCCAAACACATTCATTTAATCATTTGGAGCAGTCTGCAAAGGATGGCGTCTAATTTGGTAGAAAAATACTTTAGAGATGGCTTTACAACAAATGAAATACTTGATTTGCTTGAGAATTCACATGGATTTAAATTGGATAAATGCACCATTGAACGAATTCTATGCAAAAAGTGTCTCTGGCGACGTAAGAACAAAACAGATGTGGTGGAAGTGGCAGCGTTTATTGAGCAACAACTGGGGATGTTGGGTAAGTACCATGGTTACAGATGGATACAAGCAGGCTACAGAGGCACGTAAATCACAG
This sequence comes from Girardinichthys multiradiatus, assembly GCF_021462225.1. Taxonomy (NCBI): domain Eukaryota; kingdom Metazoa; phylum Chordata; class Actinopteri; order Cyprinodontiformes; family Goodeidae; genus Girardinichthys; species Girardinichthys multiradiatus. Next base: position 39,963,026 of record NC_061808.1, read on the forward strand.
TCGTGGGCCAAACTATGTCTGACACAGTGACGGTTACAACAAGATTAAGCCTTTTGGAATTGGTGGTTTCTCGAGGAAGATGCAATGGAAAGAACTTCATAAAACAAACAATGACCCTAAGATAATCGGTAGCTATTTTATTGATGCTGTGATTGCTGTTAGGTGTTTCCCTGCCAGAGTCAGGCTTGATCTAGGAACAGAAAATGGACATTTTGCAGAACTTCAGTGATTTCTGCATTTTTCTGGGGACCAAGCTCAGAGGGGTAGTGTGTCATTTGGTCCAAGCACTGGAAACCAGCGCATTGAACGATGGTGGTTCTGAGAAATAAATGTGCTCAGTTTTTGATGGATTTATTTGACCAACTAAGAGAAGATGGACACTTTATAGACAACTCTTTGGATAAGTCCCTGATCCAATTCTGCTTTATGAAAATCATTCAGGTATGTAATATATACCAGTCAATGCTGTTATTAGTACAGGACAAAACCAAAAACGTTTTAAACATTAACCTTATTTATTATGCAATGCTGCCATCTACTAGTTACACCCTTAGGTGTTATTAATGTGCAAAATTGTATTATTTCTATAATTTGTGTTTGCATCTGTATCCTAGGAGGAACTTGATGAGATTTTACTGTCTTGGAACAACCACCAATTCCGTCAAGTTCACAATTCAAGATCACCTCATGGCAGCCCTCTATTATGTTTGCGGTTCCACACCTGTAAACAGTAGTCTGTTTACAGGTGTGGTGCCTCAGGCAGGTTTACAGCTGCCTGAGGCAGAGACTATTTGAACACTGCCTGTAGACAAAGTCTCACTCCCCATTGAGGAGTGTACATTCAAAGACTTCCCATGTGATGAAGACGTTTTGAATATCTTTGGACCTAATTCAATTCAAAAATACTTTATTAATCCCAAAGGGGAATTAAATGTTGTAGCTCATATTATGAAGGTTTCCTCAAAGAGCCGTTGTAGATGCTGATGGCTGTGAGCAGGATCTCCTGTAGAGCTCCGTCTTAAAGCAGATCTGAAGAAGCCTCTGATTGAAGACACTCTGTTGTAGGACAGTCTCATGAAGAGGATGCTCAGGGTTCTCCATAATGTTCTTCATTTTAGGAAGAATCCGTCTTTCCACAATGATCTCCAGAGGAGTCCCCAGAACAGAACCAGCCTTTTTTATCAGCTTGTTGAGCTTTTGTAGGTCCCTGGCTCTGATGCTGCTTCCCCAGCAGATGATGGTAGAAGAGATCACACTTTCCACAACAGACTTATAGAAGATATGCAGCATCTTGCTGCAAACACCAAAGGACCTAAGCTTCCTCAAGAAGTACAGGTCCTTCTCAAAATATTAGCATATTGTGATAAAGTTCATTATTTTCCATAATGTAATGATGAAAATTTTACATTCATATATTTTAGATTCATTGCACACTAACTGAAATATTTCAGGTCTTTTATTGTCTTAATACGGATGATTTTGGCATACAGCTAATGAAAACCCAAAATTCCTATCTCACAAAATTAGCATATCATTAAAAGGGTCTCTAAACGAGCTATGAACCTAATCATCTGAATCAACGAGTTAACTCTAAACACCTGCAAAAGATTCCTGAGGCCTTTAAAACTCCCAGCCTGGTTCATCACTCAAAACCCCAATCATGGGTAAGACTGCCGACCTGACTGCTGTCCAGAAGGCCACTATTGACACCCTCAAGCAAGAGGGTAAGACACAGAAAGACATTTCTGAACGAATAGGCTGTTCCCAGAGTGCTGTATCAAGGCACCTCAGTGGGAAGGAAAAAGTGTGGCAGAAAACGCTGCACAACGAGAAGAGGTGACCGGACCCTGAGGAAGATTGTGGAGAAGGGCTGATTCCAGACCTTGGGGGACCTGTGGAAGCAGTGGACTGAGTCTGGAGTAGAAACATCCGGAGCCACCGTGCACAGGCGTGTGCAGGAAATGGGCTACAGGTGCCGCATTCCCCAGGTCAAGCCACTTTTGAACCAGAAACGGCGGCAGAAGCGCCTGACCTGGGCTACAGAGAAGCAGCACTGGACTGTTGCTCAGTTGTCCAAAGTACTTTTTTCGGATGAAAGCAAATTCTGCATGTCATTCGGAAATCAAGGTGCCAGAGTCTGGAGGAAGACTGGGGAGAAGGAAATGCCAAAATGCCAGAAGTCCAGTGTCAAGTACCCACAGTCAGTGAACGTTGAGAGACTCAAGACCCAACACTCTGGATGAGCTAAAGGCCGCTATCGAAGCATCCTGGGCCTCCATAAGACCTCAGCAGTGCCACAGGCTGATTGCCTCCATGCCACGCCGCATTGAAGCAGTCATTTCTGCAAAAGGATTCCCGACCAAGTATTGAGTGCATAACTGTACATGATTATTTGAAGGTTGACGTTTTTTGTATTAAAAACACTTTTCTTTTATTGGTCAGATGAAATATGCTAATTTTGTGAGATAGGAATTTTGGGTTTTCATGAGCTGTATGCCAAAATCATCCGTATTAAGACAATAAAAGACCTGAAATATTTCAGTTAGTGTGCAATGAATCTAAAATATATGAATGTTAAATTTTCATCATAATATTATGGAAAATAATTAACTTTATCACAATATGCTAATATTTTGAGAAGGACCTGTACAGTCTGCTCTGTCCCTTGTAGATGGCTTCACGAGCTGAAATTGACTGCTGAAAATCTGCTAAAATTGAATGAATTAGAAGAAAACAGAAATGCTAAACTCATGTTTAAAGCTGGCAGAAAGTTGCTAAGGTTGAAACCAGAATGTCAGCTGAAATCTGATGAATTAGTACAAATAGCAAAGAAAAACTGTCATCTGTTTAATCAGAAAGACTATCAGGTATAAATCACCGTAACAAGTTGAAGTTACCTCAAAACTACTTGTTGAAAGAGTTGTTGAAATGCAAAAACTGACAAAAACTTTAAAAAAGCAGGAAAGAGCTACCATAGATGAGCTGAAAAAGCATAGACTGAAGCAAAAATATAGTCTAAGAAGTTGAAGTCAGTGCTAAAATATATAAAAAATGGCAGAAAATTCTGAAAAAGAATGAACTAACAACAAATAAGCTGAAGATACACAAAAACAAACAGGAAATTGCCTAAAAAGGCAAATGTGTTCTTCAGCTAAGAGAGAAGAGATGAGAAAGAGAAGCTAAATTGCTAACATTATCATATTGGCTATCACTAGCATGAAGGCTGATATTAATTTACCCCATCTACTATTCAAAAACAATGTATAAGCTGAAATGAGCTAAAATGGTAATGCTAACTACAGCCTATATTCAAAAGTCTATTAAATTGCCCTTTAAAATTATTCACTCTTGTTCAGGTGTTGGAACAGCAGTAGAACCTGTTTAAGTAGCTGACATCAAATGGTCGCTGTTTTGATGCTCCACTGGGACCTATGAAGATGCTCTTATCATCATAAGTCTAGTGTATATTTGTTCAAGGTTCTTATGGAGATTTTTGCCAAGTACTGGTGGAGTCTGGACCTGGTTCTGATACATGTTTGTACCTGGTTCTGATGGAGTTTTTTTCCTGGTACTGATGGAGCTTTTTGCCAGGTTCTGAAGGAGTTTGGACCTGGTTCTGATAGAAGGTTCCCCCCAGTTCTGAAGGTGATTTGGACCTGCTTCTGGTGGAGGGTCCCTAACTGATTCTGATGGAGTTTGGGTCCAGTTCCGGTGGAAATTTGTTCCAGGTTCTGATGCTTCTTGGAACTGGTTCTGATAGAGGTTTCTTTCGGGATCTGACTGAGTTTGGACCTGGTTCTAACAGTGGGTGACTAACTGATCCTGATGGAGAATTCCTCCTGGTTCTGATGGAGTTTGGGGCTGGTTCTGATGGAAATTTCCTCTTGGTCCTGATGGAATTTGGGTCCGGTTCTGATGGAGATTTTCTCCAGGTTATGATGGATTTTTGAACTGGTTCTGATAGAGGTTTCTTTCTGGTTCAGATTGAGTTTGGACCTGGTTCTAATAGTGGGTGACTAACTGATCCTGATGGAGAATTCCTCCTGGTTCTGATGGAGTTTGGGTCTGGTTCTGATGGAGTTAGGGTCCGGTTCTGATGGTGATTTTCTCTAGGTTCTGATGGATTTTTTTAACTGGTTCTGATAGAGGTTTCTTTCTGGTTCTGATTGAGTTTGGACCTGGTTTTTATAGTGGGTGACTAACTGGTCCTGATAGAGAATTCCTCCTGGTTCTGATGGAGTTTGGTTCTGGTTCTGATGGAGGGTTCATAACTGGTTCTGATGGAGTTTGGGTCCGGTTCTGATGGAGATTTGTTCCTGGTTCTGCTGGAATTTGGGTGTGGTTCTGATGAAGAATTCCTCCTGGTTCTGATTGAGTTTGGGTCTGGTTCTGATGAATGTTGGACCATGGTTCTGATAGAAGGGACCTCCTGATTCTGAAGGAGACTTGGACCTGGCTCTGGTGAAGTTTTCTTCCTGGTTCTGATAGGTTTGACCTGGTTCTGATGGAGTTTTGTACATGGTTCTGATGAAAATTTGTACCAGTTTCTTATGGAGTTTGGACCTCGTTCTGATGAATGTTTCTCCTTGGCTCTTATAGAATTTGGACCTATTTCAGGTGGAGGTTTGTACCTGGTTCTGATAGAGTTTCCATCTGATTCTGATGGATTTTGGACAAGGTTCTGATGGAGTTTCGGTATGGTTCTGATGAAGACTTGTTCCAAGTTGTGATGGATATTGGACAAGGTTCTGATAGAGGTTCTTCCTGGTTCTGACAGATTTTGGACCTGGTTCTGATGGAAGGTTCCTAACTGGTTCTGATAGAGACTTGTTCCAGGTTCTGATGCGCTAACAGCCTATCTGCAAAAAGTCTAAGAAATTGCCTTTTAAATTTAATCACTGTTATCTAGCTGTTAGAACAGCAGTACATGCTGTTTAAGTACTCAACACAAAATGGCCGCCAGTAGTTGCCTCCTATGAAGATGGTCAAAGGGTTACAGGGTCATTGTGTATGCTATTATCAGATTAAAAAATCATTAGTAACTATGGAAGGTTGAGGCTTTTATTTTGAAAATTTCAGTAAGCCTTATTTTAACGGGCTGACCTGGTCCTATTTGCTACACTGGATGAGCTCCAATATTATTGTGAAGCCCATTGCTGCAATTTTCTAGTTTAAAATGTAAAGGCTTTTATTTTGTAGAGCATGTTTTGTCTTATTTTGAAAATTTAGCAGTGTTGTCCTTTCAAGTCTGGGTTATTTCCATTAATCATATAGAACCTGCTTGCTCGGCTGAAATCATTGTTTATGCTATTAGCTTTTCATTTGTAAATATGGAAGGTTGATGTTCAGTGTAATAAAAGGCTTTTACATTGTAAACTATGTGTAGGTCTTATTTTGAAAATCTATTGTGGTTGTCAGCTATGACTGACTTATTGTGATCACTCATGGAAGCTTCTGGCCTGAGCTCAGCCTCAGAGCCACTCTCTGTCAGAGGTTACTGAAGTTCACTGGCAGCTGTGTTTTGTTGCTATGGTAATTAATGAGCGCCCAACAGCTGCTGTTTCTCACTCACGCAGCACCACACTTTGTGTCTCATCATGGCCTGGCTTTATAACATGGAGGCACATGCTCCCGAACTACCGCCCATAACTCGGAAACCGTAAGGGCTATCGACGTCATTCTTGGACTGTTTTTCTCAGAACGGACAGGGGAATGAGAATATTAAAACTTTTTTCTTGAAAATATTATATTAATGGCACAACACTAGGTGAAAATAAAGGGAAAAATTGAGAAAAACACTGAACACCTGAACATGCTATCGAACAACGTCTAATAACTCAGAAACTAGCCCCAGCAGGGATGGGTGAACAATCCTGGAGATTTTCGTGAGTCTACATAAATCCATGTAGGAGATATGACAGTGTAGAAAAGTGGATAATTTTTTAATTTTTTGCGATTTTGGGAAGGACAGATTTGGTATTCCTAAACAAACCTTTTTTATGACAAAACGATAAAAGGTATCAAAAAACGTATTTCACTGTGAGCGCCAGCAAGGTCTGAAGATAAATCTGCACAAGCCTCATGTCTCTACCTCGAAAGGTTTACGAGAGGCGGCGATTCGAAAACGTGTGAGTTTAATGATTTTTTGCTCAGATCTGTTCCGAAATTCCTATAGATTTTCTATACAGGGTGTGTTGACTTTGCGTTGCTTCGGGGCGTGTTGCCGGAAAACTATTTGTGCCACATCAATGAGGGTGACATTTACTTAATCGCGAAAGAGCATCCTACATTTTGATGTATAATTTGTATAGGTAGACTGAAAATTGAGCGAGTGAGGAGAGTTTGTTCGTTCTTTCTCAGGTTATTCAAAACCCCAGAGTGTACACTCTACCAACTGACGAATTCCTCCATTGGATTACATTATAAAACTGAAATTCTGAAAAAATGGTAATAAAGTTTGAATCAAAATTGTAGAAACACTGTAAAAGATATCAAAAAGTTGAATTAAACAGTGATAGCAGAAGGTTGTGAAAGCATTTTAAAAGTTGAATGGTGTTTCTAGCTGAAAGTATGCAGAAGTAGTTAAATGGCAAAAACAGTGAAGTTTTAGCGGAATTTTTGTCGTTTTCCATTCATTTCAATGGGGCCAAAATCGGCAGAAAAAGCGGAATATTTTAAAAAGTATAAAAGGTATAAATACCAAGAGACATAGCTGGAATGTCCTTAATGAGCAGAATATTTTAAAACTTGAATGGTAAAAATAGCACAAAGGATGCAGAAGAAGTAGCGAATCAAAAAAGCGGAGAGCAACTAGAAGAATAACTAGAAAAATTTGCATTTCCTGCGAAAATGCAGTGTGAATGCTGTAAGCTGAATTTTTTAGCTGAAAGCTGGCAGAAACAAGCTGAAATTGACTGCAGAAAATCTGCTGAAATCTGATAAATTAGTAGAAATAGAAACAGCAAAGAAAAACTTTCATCTGATCTGTTTAAGCAGGAAGACTATTAGCTATAAAACAGTTTAACAATTTAAAGTTACCTCAAAACTACTTGTTGAAAGAGTTGTTGAAATGCAAGAACTGACAAAAACTTTAAAAAAGCAGGAAAGAGCTGCCATAGATGAGCTGAAAAAGCATAGACTGAAGCAAAAATATAGCCTAAGAAGTTGAAGTCAGAGCTAAAATACATAACAAAATATAAGAAATTTAAAAACAAATTAACTAACAACAAATACGCTGAAGAAACACAAAAACAAACAGGAAATTGCCTAAAAAACGCAAAAGTGTTCTTTAGCTAAGAGAGGAGAACGAGACGCTACAATCCTAACGTTAGCATATTCCTTCTGGTTCTGATTGAGTTTGGACCTGGTTTTTATAGTGGGTGACTAACTGGTCCTGATAGAGAATTCCTCCTGGTTCTGATGGAGTTTGGTTCTGGTTCTGATGGAGGGTTCCTAACTGGTTCTGATGGAGTTTGGGTCCGGTTCTGATGGATGCTTGTACATTATTCAGGTATAGAATTGTTCAAGGTTCTTATGGAGTTTTTTGCCAGGTTCTGGTGGAATTGGGAGCTGGTTCTGACTGCTCTTTCTTCCTGGTTCTGATAGAGTATGGACCTGGATCTGATAGACGTTTGTACCTGGTTCTGATGGAGGTTTTTTCCTGATTCTGATGAAAATTTTTAGAAAGTTCTTAAACATTTTTTTTCTGGTTCTGATGGAGCTTTTTGCCAGGTTCTGATGGAGTTTTGACCTGGTTCTTATAGAGGTTTCTTCCTGGTTCTGATAGAGTTTGGATCTGGCTCTGATGGAGATCTGTATTTGGTTCTGGTGGAAGTCTGTACCTGGTTATAATGGATGCTTCTCCTTGGCTTTGATAGAGTCTGGACCTGGTTCTGATACAGGTTTGTACCTGGTTGTGATACATGTTTGTACCTGGTTCTGATGGAGTTTTTCTTTCCTTGTACTGATGGAGCTTTTTGCCAGGTTCTGAAGGAGTTTAGATCTGGTTCTGATAGAAGTTTCCTCCTGATTCTGATTGAGTTTAGACTTGGTTCTGGTGGAGGGTCCCTAACTGGTTCTGATGGAGTTTGGGTCCAGTTCTGGTGGAGATTTATTCCAGGTTCTGATGCTTCTTGGAACTGGTTCTGATAGAGGTTTCTTTCTGGGTCTGAATGAGTTTGGACCTGGTTCTGATAGTGGGTGACTAACTGGTCCTGATGGAGAATTGCTCCTGGTTTTGATGGAGTTTGGATCTGGTTCTGATGGAGTTTTTCTTTCCATGTACTGATGGAGCTTTTTGCCAGGTTCTGAAGGAGTTTGGATCTGGTTCTGATGGAGGGGTCCTAACTGGTTCTGATGGAGTTTGTGTCCGGCTCTGAAAGCGATCTGTTCCTGGTTCTGCTGGAGTTTGGGTCTGGTTCTGATGGAGCTTTTTGCCAGGTTCTGAAGGAGTTTGGACCTGGTTCTGATAGAAGGTTCCTCCTGGTTCTGATTGAGTTTGGACCTGGTTCTGATAGTGGGTGACTAACTGGTCCTGATACAGAATTCCTCCTGGTTCTGATGGAGGGGTCCTAACTGGTTCTGATGGAGTTTGTGTCCGGTTCTGATGGAGATTTGTTCCTGGTTCTGCTGGAGTTTGGATCTGGTTCTGATAGAAGTTTCCTCCTGGTTCTGATTTGAGTTTGGACTTGGTTCTGGTGGAGGGTCCCTAACTGGTTCTGATGGAGTTTGGGTCCAGTTCTTGTGGAGATTTATTCGAGGTTCTGATGCTTCTTGGAACTGGTTCTGATAGAGGTTTCTTTCTGGTTCTGAATGAGTTTGGACCTGGTTCTGATAGTGGGTGACTAACTGGTCCTGATGGAGATTTGCTCCTGGTTTTGATGGAGTTTGGATCTGGTTCTGATTGAGTTTTTCTTTCCTTGTACTGATGGAGCTTTTTGCCAGGTTCTGAAGGAGTTTGGACCTGGTTCTGATAGAAGGTTCCTCCTGGTTCAGATTGAGTTTGGACCTGGTTCTGATAGTGGATGACTAACTGGTCCTGATACAGAATTCCTCCTGGTTCTGATGGAGTTTGGGTCTGGTTCTGATGGAGGAGTCCTAACTGGTTCTGATGGAGTTTGTGTCCAGTTCTGATGGAGATTTGTTCCTGGTTCAGCTGGAGTTTGGGTCTGGTTCTGATGGAGGGTTCCTAACTGGTTCTGATGAAGAATTCCTCCTGGTTCTGATTGAGTTTGGGTCTGGTTCTGAGGAATGTTGGACCATGGTTCTGATAGAAGGGACCTCCTGATTCTGAAGGAGATTTGGACCTGGCTCTGGCAAAGTTTTCTTCCTGGTTCTGATAGACTTTGACCTGGTTCAGATGGAGTTTGGACCTGGTTGTGATGAATGTTTCTCCTTGGCTCTTATAGAATTTGGACTTATTTCAGATGGAGGTTTGTACATGGTTCTGTTGAAGATTTGTACCTGGTTCTGATAGAGTTTCCATCTGATTCTGACGGATTTTGGACAAGGTTCTGCTGGAGTTTGGGTCTGGTTCTGATGGAGGGTTCCTAACTGGTTCTGATGAAGAATTCCTCCTGGTTCTGATTGAGTTTGGGTCTGGTTCTGAGGAATGTTGGACCATGGTTCTGATAGAAGGGACCTCCGGATTCTGAAGGAGATTTGGACCTGGCTCTGGTGAAGTTTTCTTCCTGGTTCTGATAGGTTTGACCTGGTTCTAATAGACTTTGACCTGGTTCTGATAGAGTTTTGTACATGGTTCTGATGAAGATTTGTACCAGGTTCTGATAGAGCTTCCATCTGATTCTGATGGATTTTGGATAAGGTTCTGATGGAGTTTGGGTCTGGTTCTGATGGAGATTTGTTCCAGGTTCTGATGCGCTAACAGCCTATATACAAAAGTCTATGAAATTGCCTTTTAAATTTAATCACTGTTGTCCAGCTGTTAGAACAGCAGTACATGCTGTTTAAGTACTCAACACAAAATGGCCGCCAGTAGTTCCCTCCTATTAAGATGGTCAAAGGGTTAGGGGGTCGGGTCAGGTTTAGGCCATAGAAACGAATGAAAATGAATGGAAGTCAATGAAAAGTCCTCACAAAGATAGTAATCCATGAAAGTGTGTGTGGGTGTGTGTCCGAGTGTCAGACACGGAGAGAATGGAGGCAGAAACACAGACAGAATCATATACAGACATAGACAGTAGGAGATACACAGAGCTATAAATAGAACAGTGAGGAATGAATCAGCCAATCAGCAAAGAGTGTCAGTGTAACTTGACACCTGCAGCATTTCTAATGCAGCACCTCACTATTGTCTCCCCCTGGCCTGGGCTTTTAACATGGAGGCGCATGCTCCCGAACTACCGCCCATAACTCAGAAACCGTAAGGGCTATCGACGTCATTCTTGGACCGTTTTTCTCAGAACGGACAGGGGAACGGGAATATTAACATGTTTTTGCTGAAAATATAATATTAAAGGCAAAACACTAGGTGAAAGCAAAGGGAAAAATGGAGAAAAACAGAAAAATGCCTGAACATGATCTCAAACAACGTCTAATAACTCGGAAACTATAAGGCCTATCGATTTGATTCTTGCACCGTATAAATCAGCAGGCCTTGCTGAACAATCATGGAGCTTCTCAAGTTTCTATAAAAATCTGTCTGAGAGGTGTGACCATGTGAAAAAGTGGATCATTTTGACCATTTTTAACCCGGATGAAGGTGAATTTTTCATTCTCAAACAAACCTACTTCACGCGAAAACGATAAAAGGTATCCAAAAAATGTTTGGACCGTAGGTATCAGCAGGGATCGGTGAACCATCCTGGAGATGTTCGTGTGTCTACATGAATCCTTGTAGGAGATATGACAGTGTAGAAATATGAATAATTTTGAAATATTTCAATTTTAAGCGATTTTGGGAAGGACAGATTTGGTACTCCTAAACAAACCTTTTTTATGACAAAACGATAAAAGTTATCAAAACAATTCCTTCACTGTGAGTGCCAGCAAGGTCTGAAGATAAATCTCCACAAGGCTCATGTCTCTACCTTGAACGGTTTACGAGAGGCGGCGATTCGAAAACATGTGACTTTAAGGATTTTTTGCTCTGATTTTTTCTGAAATCCCTATAGATTTCCTATAGAGGGTGTGTTGACTTTGTGTTGCTTCGGGGCGTGTTGCCGGAAAACTCTTTGTCCCACATCAATGAGGGTGACATTTTCTTAATCGCGAAAGAGATTCCTACGTTTTGATGTATAATTTGTATAGGTAGATTGAAAATTGAGCGAGTGAAGAGAGTTTGTTCGTTCTTTTTCAGGTTATTCAAAAACCTAGAGAATACACTCTAGCGGCACGAATATTCCGTCATTAGAATCCATTATAAATCTGAAAATCTGAAAAAATTGCAATAAAGTTTGAATCAAAATTGTAGAAAAACTGTAAAAGATATCAAAAAGTTGAATTAAACAGTAATAGCAGAAGGCCGTGAAAGCATTTTAAAAGTTGAATGGTGTTTCTAGCTGAAAGTATGCAGAAGTAGTTAAATGGCAAAAACAGTGAAGTTTTAGCTGAATTTTTGTTGTTTTCTATTCATTCCAATGGGAGCAAAAATTCATAAAAAGCTGAATATTTTAAAAAGTATAAAAGGTATAAATACCAAAAGTCATAACCGGAATGTCTTGAAAGGGCTGAATATTATGAAATTTGAACGGTTAAAATAGCACAAAGTATGCAGAAGGAGAAGCGAATCAAAAAGTGTACGGAAGCAACCAGAATAAGAAGAAAAAGAAAAAGTCGGAATAATAAAGAATAAAGAGAAACAGGATCTCAATACTGTGAATGCCTTTAGCATTCATATAATAACTTAAAATTAAAATATAAATGAAAAAGTAATGGTAGTTTAACTCTGTGGAGATTCAGAAATGAGGAGTAAGATGAAATCCCTAGCCTTCAACTTTATATCAGCATTTAGCAGATTAAACCAGGTATAGATCTTGGTCAAAGATTTTCCTTTCTTCTTCAGTGACGAGGTCCTGGAGTCAGTTAAAGCAGAGGATATTCTGACAGATTCAGAAATTAAGGTAATAACATACATTGTTATTTCTCCTTAATGGCACTCACAATATTTTCAGGTCATTCAAGTCAAAGTACACAATTAATAACGTATGAAATATTACAGGACTTGGAAAGAAACCTGCAGTCAGGGAATGTTCTCTCCAACCGAATGTATCTGTGGAAACACAGAGGATTAGACCCAGTGCTTCGAAAATATTACAGTGAACATATCACCATATTGAATGACGATATGTTTTTTTTTCTGTTTTTTTTATGACAATATATGCTTTATTTCCTAATCCTAAAAAATGTTGGCTAAGTTTTTACGATTATTCAGAAAAAAAATGTTTTCTATCAAATTTGAAGGATGGCTTGTAAAGTGTTGCAGTTATTGGCACTGTGGTCTCAACATGAACGCTGCATGCAAACCTGCTGGTCAATTAATATCTTTCTCCTTTGACATTGTATAGCTTTCTTTTCTTACATTTTTTTTTTTTTGGGTTGGATAATTAGGTTAAATCCTGTCTGATTTTTCTGTATCCAATCTGTATCCAGCATCTTCATTAGGTGGTTACAGATACACACTAAGAAGCACTTCTGTAAATAGCTAAATTATTATTTAAGTAATTGCTGATGTTACAAAACAGTTACATGTTATATTTCTGCAAGTAAGTTGTTAAATATATAAGCTACCCTCAGCTAAAATAAAATATTTTGTCTGAAATGTGGATTTGTTACATAAATAATTTTAGTTTACTGTTAAATTTTATCATATCTGCATACCTTTTTATTCCAGACAGAAGCAATCATTCAACGACTTGAAAGTATTCTGTCAGTTCCTGGAAACGGAGATGAAAATCGACAGTTTATCCTCGAGGTTCTTCTGCCAGAGGCGAGCTGAATTATGTCCCAAAATTAACAATTAGACAGAAATGACTTATACCATAGGTTTCTAAGTGGCAATGTGTCTATTGACTTGAGCATAAAAGTACTTTCTAATTTGGTTAATCACTGTGTATTATACTTAGAATTAAAATAATTGAATATAAAAATGCTGTTGAACCTGTCATTTTAATATAACTGTTGTTAAAATGTGTTTTTGTAGGTTGTGATACAGTGGTTGCAAGGAAGCAACAACATGTGCCGATATCAAGCAGAAACTGTGCTTATGAAGACCAAGTCTGTAAAGGAAAATGACAGGTGACTAATATTTGAGGATGAGGACCTATGTATACACCAGTCAGGATAGAGTGCAATACTGGCTCATTTACTGATTATTATTTTGCTTTCAAAGATGAGAAAATGACAACTGAAACCAAAGTCACAGAAAAGGTTAAACATTTTTTCAACAGCAGCCACTTGATGGAACCACCTACTGTTTCTTTAGTAACTTATAGGCATTTGTGTGTACATAGTTTCACAAAAGTTTTGACAGTTATTAAATGGCACAGGTACCCAATAATATGGGATTGAGAGAGCTTTGATTATGTAAAGCAGATATGATAGTATAAACATATAGGCTAATTTGCAATACTGTAACAATATTAACAGGTAACAGCATCCACATACTCAAGACCCTCAACAAACTGTCTTTTTTCGCAGGGAAGCAACATGTTGACTGACAGCCAGACTGCAGCCGATTGGTGCCAAAAAAACAACATTTCAGGGTAGAGTCACACTTCCAAAAGTACTTGACATGGACAACACCGAACAAACTGAAACCCTCGAGGCCATAAAGAACTGGGAGGATGAATACGATGACAGCTCTCCAGCTGAACTTTTAACTTTTGTTTTTGAAAAAAAAGGACTACGAAAAATTCTGTTCAGAAATTATTGATGTCCAAAATCTAAACATTTTTGCTAGGTTTGAGGAAGACTAATTAGTCTTTGTGGACCCTAAAGAGTATAGCCATAGTAAATGCACAACAGTGACCCTCTGGCATCTCCTGGCACTTTCTGGCATCCTCTGGCACCTTCTGGCATCCTCTGGCACCCCCTGGCATCCTCTGGCACCTTCTGGCATCCTCTGGCACCCCGTGGCATCCTCTTGCACCCTCGTGGCAGCCTTATGGCCTGGGACTTCCAGCGTGTTTTTAAGCATTTATTTATAATTTTCTGTGAGTGACAATAAACCGGCTGTTTGCGCAATAAATCGTTGTCATCCTTTCAGCATGTCACACATAGACATAGTGCTATTTATTTTCCATCTCAAGTAAATACAATCACCTTATGTTATGGGTCTAAAGCTGTTTATTAAATAATAATCAATATTGACATAATTATTAACAGGCTATAACAACAATGACAACCAATTTGCCGATAATCAGCATTCACATAAACAGCGGGACCCCAAGGCATCCTCTGGCACTCCGTGGCAGCCTTATGGCCTGGGACGTCCGGCGTGTTTTTAAGGATTTACTTATAATTTTCTGTGAGTGACAATTCAGAATAGCCGCTCATGCTCTATAATAAACCGGCTGTTTGCGCAATAAATCGTTGTCATCCTTTCAGCACGTCACACATACACATAGTGCTATTTATTTTCCATCTCAAATAAATACAATCACCTTATGTTATGGGTCTAAAGCTGTTTAGTAAATAATAATAATCAATAATGGCATCATTATTTAAAAGTAACAGGCTATAACAATAATGACATCCCGTTTGCCGATAATCAGCATTAGCTTCCACAAAAACAGCGGCAACCGCCGTGGCAGGCTTTTACGGCCGGTCCGACACCTTCTGGCATCCTCGCAGAATCCCCTGGCTCCCTCTGGCAGACTGTGGCTGTTCCGGTGGAAGCTCCGGCAGGCTGTGCCAGTCGGAAATGCCAATTCTGCCTGCCACTGCCACAAATTGAGCGTGCTGTCTGTCCCCTGTCCTATACGTTAGCACTGGCTGCTTTTGATAGCTAGTTATCTGCTTAAAGCAAACTTACAAAATATCAATTGGCTTTACTTAAAGATTAAAACACAGAGTGCCTGAGAAGACATTAAATATATGGTCAATACTCCCCTCTGATCCTCTGTGCATGTAGAACGGTTGGAATCTCAGCGTAGTTGTCTACTAAAGAAAATAAAAACGCTCTGGTGGCCACGTACACTACGCAATTTCCAGGTCACTGATATGTCACTCAAGAAATCTCTGTCCAATGGCAAAAGACTTCTCAGAAGACCCTCCCCCCGAGAGGTTTGTGCCAGAAGTGCAAAGAAAAAGGGAGGGAGCGCAAAGTAGAGCGTGAGCAAAACTCTGGTCAGCGAGAATGAAACAGAGGAAAATGATAATTCAATTCAATTCATTTCAAAAATACTTTATTAATCCCAAAGGGAAATTAAATGTTGTTATAGCTCATATTATGAAGGTTTCCTCAAAGTGCCGTAGATGCTGATGGCTGTGGGCAGGAAGGATCCCCTGTAGCGCTCCGTCTTACAGCAGATCTGAAGAAGCCTCTGACTGAAGACACTCTGTTGTTGTAGGACAGTCTCATAAAGAGGATGCTCAGGGTTCTCCATAATGTTCTTCATTTTATGAAGAATCCTTCTTTCCACAATGATCTCCAGAGGTTCCAGAGGAGTCCCCAGAACAGAGCCAGCCTTTTTTATCAGCTTGTTGAGCTTTTTTAAGTCCCTGGCTCTGATGCTGCTTCCCCAGCAGATGATGGCAGAAGAGATCACACTTTCCACAACAGACTTATAGAAGATATGCAGCATCTTGCTGCAAACACCAAAGGACCTAAGCTTCCTCAAGAAGTACAGTCTGCTCTGTCCTTTTTATAGATGGCATCACAGTTGCATCTCCACTCTAGTCTGTTGTCCAGGTGAACACCGAGGTATTTATACTCCTCCACCACCTCCACTTCTTCTCCCGTGATATAAATAGTTTTTGACTTATTCCTGTTTCTCTTAAAATCTACAATCATCTCCTTTGTTTTAGTCACGTTCAAAATGAGATGATTGTTTCCACACCATGCCACAAAACGGTCCACCACCTTCCTATACTCAGCTTCTTGTCCATCTCTGATCCACCCCACGACTGCAAAATCATCCGAGTATTTCTGCAGATGACAGGAGTCTGTCTTGTACTGGAAGTCTGAGGTGTACAGAGTGAAAAGGAATGGTGAGAGTACAGTCCCCTGTGGTGCTCCAAAAATATAACAAAATATAACAAAAATATATTCAGTAAAAATATATTCTAACAAAAATATATTCAGTCTAACAAAGACAAGACAAAGACTTTACAGTATTGTTTTAAGAGATTGATCGCAGATAGCATGTTTTACTTTTGAAATGACTTTTGAAATATTTTTTCTCAAATCTTTATTTTTTGTTTGATCATCTAAGAGTTTTTCGCAGTCTTTTAGGCATAAAACTAATTTGATATGACAGGCAAACCTCACTCAGGATTACAGAAATGGTTTAACCCTGCTACACAGCAGCCAGTGGGAAAGTACAATCCTCACTCTTTCAAACTGGACAAGTGGCCAAATGGCTCAGCATTACATGAAATCAACATGTTGACAACATGTAATTAACGTGTAGTCAACTTGTTAACGCGCAAACTATTGTTTATGAGTGGTTGGCGAGTTCGTTTTTTTACACCTTGACAATACGAAGACATGTTATCACGTTGTCTATGTGTTGTCAAAGTATTGTCTTCGCGTCAGAAGTCACGTTTATAAACTAGTTGGCTTTCCATAGTGGGGAAACGCCGACGTAACAGCTGTGGAGCACCCAGATGTAGGACGTGTGACGTCATGTGGGAACTATCTACAAGCCACTCAATTAACCGTAAGCCTCTCGAAACCAGTTGCATTTGTGAAGTTTTTTATTTGTTTACATAATGTACAATTAATCTCATGGGAATTCGAATGTAGTTTGCTCCTCGTGCAGCATATTTATTATTGTTCAATTGAAAAATTATTGTAAAAAAATCCGAAGTACAAAACTGCCATTCATGATCCACACCCCTTACCAGATGGGGGCGGTAAAGCACCAAATAGCTGTTTGCCAACCACCGATAAACCGAAGAAGTCGCTTCAGATCGTCAGCCGGATGTGAGACTTCCTGGTTACACGGTATCTTTTTTAAATAAAAACAGTCTGTCAAGTTTCTTTTAAATATATAAATACGAGGTGTAGTCACGTCGTTTAAGGATTTTTAATCAGCTTTTCTTCTTCGTCTACAAGAGAAAGTGGTGATCAAAGTTAGCTTCTGGGCTAACTTCACTGACGGGCTCTGACCATGTCCGCCTCAGCTGGCTGCTCCCCGTCCGGCCACAGCTCAGGCCTTGGCCCTGGTATGTCCATGTTTCGGTGGCTGGAGGTGCTGGAGAAGGAGTTTGACAAGGCATTTGTGGACGTGGATCTTTTACTCGGAGAAATAGACCCTGATCAAGTGGATATAACCTACGAAGGAAGGCAGAAAATGACCAGTCTGAGCTCTTGTTTTGCCCAGCTCTGCCACAAAACCCAGACGGTGTTCCAGCTTAACCACAAACTAGAGGTTAGTTAGCATATTTTTAATCAGTGAATCCTTATTTAATTGTTTTTACAGTCGAGCGAGTGCAGTTCTCCCGGACTGAGCAGTCCCAGCTGACTTGTTCATGCTAATGTTCCTGATTTCTCTTTGGGGATAACGGTCGGATGGTTAACCAGGTGAACTCTGCCATAAACCCAACCCTGGTCAGCCTAAAGCATATGACAGCAGGCCTGTTCAGTGGACTCATGTCCCGAGCCGACATTTGGTCCTCAGGACTTAAAATATTTTCCGTGTCTGCAGGCAGCTTTCAGAGACAGTTGAACAGATGGTCTTGCACCAAGTTCCACCTCTTTACAGAGCCAGCAGCATATTAATTAAGTCCACTTTGAAATCTGGATTACTAAACAACCCTGTAACCACATGAGATAATATTCTGTGAATAAACTGAGATATACGAATTATTATTTTATTTTCCATGCAACAAGTCTTAGATCATCTTATCATAGTGGCTCAATTCCTCTTTGTTTTTTTAACCATTACTAATTAGGAGTAAGGTTTTATCACTGTTGCTTTTTCTTTAATTGTTAATATTTTTCTTGTGTGATGTTGAATTTGCTGATAGAACTCATTTCATATTTTAAATTCCAGCATTCTTTAAGTTGGGTTTGTTGCAGTAAAAGATGGGCAGATTAGTTATTTCTACTCTTGAGCACACATTAGGACATATTGTTGTGGCAAATCTGACCCACAGTTTACCAGAGTGGAATCTATTTGTGCATCAATCAGCATCTACCTCCTGGTATCCATCAGCATTACTTAATTTTCATAATATGATTCAATGCAAAGGATTCACTAAGGCTGTCATTGTTCCTCTATGATAGTGTGGTGAGGATTATTCCTGTTATTTTAAACTAAAGTTAATGCATAATGCATGTTGAAGTTTAATCATCACTGATCTAGCCCTAAATAGTTAATGCCAGTTAAATGTTCTTTCTGACTTGGCTAGACAGCCACAGGAGATTCTGAGGAACATGTAAATAATTTCTAATACTTAAGCTGCTAGGTTTATAAACCAGCTCACAGTTTATATTTTGACAGAAACGGAGAGTTTTTGTTGAATTGCACACTTTCTTATCTTGCTTGGTTTCTCTTTCAGAAGCATTCTGCTCAACCCAGAAAGATTTTTAAGAATCTGGCAAATTGCATTGATCTTACTGGTCATAATTTATTGCATACAAGACCTTTGCATGATATGCAGCATATTAGAATAATTATTTTACTGAGATATGTAACACAAAGCACATGTTCATTATCATATGAGGGATGAAGATTGCTGAAAATAAACAAATCAGACTTTACTAATGTGAAGAGAATTCCCTGTAGTCCCTCTAACATACATTTGTAAACATGCAGGTTTTACATTTAAATTGAATAATTTCTATAAAGAAAAAACATGCAACACATAAAAATCATTAGATGTTTACTCAGAGCTGCAAGCCGTTAGAAAGTTCATAATGCTCATCGGTCCTGCTAGGGTAACCTGTTTAGTGCTTATTAGCTTTTAGTAAACAGCCTAGGCTGTTATGGTGTAATCAGTGACACCAGTAATAAGATGACATCTTTTCCTGTTTTTTCTCAAGGTCAGCACAATTGTTTTGATCTGACACATCTTCACTTTCCACCCTTCTTCTCTTCCACATATCTACTCCTCCATTTATACTTTTGTCTGATCTAGGCCCAGCTAGTTGACCTGCGCTCTGAGTTGACTGAGGCTAAATCTGAGCGGACAGTGGTGGAAAAGGAGGTCCATGATCTGCTCCTGCAACTTCATGCTCTGCAGCTCCAACTTAGTGCTAAGCAGGGTAAAGCAGAGGATTCTGACACCATCAAAGACAGACTGGTATGTAGGAAAAGAGACTGTCCAGCATCAGTGCATTTTTCAGTGAACATTAAAAAAAACATTTTTGATGTTTTTAATGGTATAGGACTAATGGGGTTAACTGGTGCTTCACCTCAAACATTAGTTACTATAATTTATTGAATGATGATGTTACCTAAAGGGCTACCTGACTCACTACATGTGGCTACAAAATCTTCAATAAATCCAGGTATTGCTTCTGCTGGGAATAGCCCCTTTCAGATGGTCCTCTCATTCTGTGATCTAAATTTGTTTATTACACTTTGTAATCAACTAAAATGTCCTGACACAGAAAGGGGTTGATACTGACCTATTTTCGACCAATTTTACGCTTCTAAACCAACTTGGGAAGTAGTAATAAATCCGTAACCACTATGAACTGTAAGGGATTGCAGAGTAAGTGTTAGGTAGCATGAAGCAAAGACAGCAGCAGCTTTCCGGTCCATGCGTGCTCGGAGATTGGAAACATCGTATAGTCCTCCCGTGTCCATCTCATCTGAGAAATATGTTGATCTTCAGAATCTGACGTGGATAACGACATGCTAAGAATGGTGCGCGGCAACTTTGCTTGTGTTCAAAACACTGAATGTATTAAGACAGTATACATAAAGATCGTGACACACAGCTCAGTCCTGTGGAAATTCTCCACATTTGAAGGCTGCGACTTGTAAACTGCACCTGTTGATTTCATATTTTCTGCAATCTGTAGGCTGACATGGCCTGTGATTTCAGCTGATTGTCTTGTATTTTGTGAAAGGACAAAGTGATCTGTAGTGGGTGGGGTCTGGTTGCATGTTTACTGCAGAACTACAATCTGAAACAATCAGAATCTGCTTTATTGGTCAAGATTGTCTGCACAATCAAGGAGTGTGAAACAACCTCCGTTGGATATAAACTGTGAAGCTTTCTTTGTTTTAGTCACCTGCAGATGGAAATGTTCATCGGTCTGTGCGCTTAGGAGCATAAAATGCATGTGAATCATCTAAGGGGCACTTTCATTCTAACTGAAAAAGAGAACAGTGTACGATAAGCAGATTAATTCCAAAAAAGTCAGGTGTGATGTTTCCTAAGGTGGAAAGCTGGTCACACGTCCATAAATAGCTACATAAAGTTGCACGTAATTGTGGAAAGATGGCAGCTTTGGCACAGCTGGAGGACATAGCCAATGGAAGAAGTCAGGGAGCGGTTTTCAGAGATTGTACTGATCTGCTGGTACATGATGATGCATGACTTATCACTGGTTTAGATTGTCCAGGGCAATTATTTAGGAGCACTGCATGGGGCTGGCCTCAGTGTTACAGAGGGATTCCAGGAGGAACCGTGCATCACAGGTACTAGTTCTAGTTCTCACTATGCTGCGGTCCTTTCAATCGACGCTTTTCAGATGGAGCTGACTGACGGGTCAGGTATTTAGCAGTCATCCCTGAGCTGGGCCACGTCAGCCATATGGGACCGTCTCATCTGTATGTTGCTCAGATATCTAAAGTTCCACTAATTTATGGCTCTCATTTGTAGCGAGGAGCCAATTTCTGAATGTAATCAGACCTATGGACTGGACTCAAATTGCTATAAGGGCCCCATTTGTTCGTAAATATACTTTTGTGAATAAAAGGCATTTTCATTTAATATATGTGCAACCTATTTGTGATGTGCAAATGGTTTCCTAAACTCATGATTACTTTATACTATAAAAATAATTATAATTAATCTAATAATAGTTTTGTTGGGAACAAACCTACATAGTGTGTGTGGAGTCTTCCTAATAGAAATATGGGAGGCATATTCACATCACAATAATCAGCATTGAGCTGTGAATGAGCTCAATTCAGCAGCTAGACAGTGCCGTTTGGTTTGGATACACACATTGTAGAACTACAGGTTCAAGCCGACAAACATTTTATTTTCAGTCAGGTTTGAGTCACTGATGTCATTTAGGTTGTTGGTTTGCTGTAATTCACCACAAATAGCCCTCATAGTGTGCAGACACAGTCTCTCTTAGTGTTTTTCCGCCGAAAGGAACAAGTTCGGACTGTAACAGCACCGTTGCCATGGTTATTTGGACCCACGGTTGGTGACTTCTGGTTATTTATACTACTTTGGATATGTATTTAGGGGCAGGGACTGGGTGGTCCAAGCGCCGCGTGCAGCTGCACGGAATTCACCGCAAATTAGGATGTACGAAGGCTACGTGTGCTGTGACATGTCTGTACACGGTTTCGTACATCTGAATTTATTTTGTCCAGTGCAAGTTACAGAATTTCTCCCTACCGCCAACTTTTAGTATGAAAGCTGTGCAATCTTTAATACAGGCCCCTGGTCTGAGACTCCAGTCTTGTTTACATGTATGAAAAGTGAGACGAAGCTGGAATGTGAGCTACAGACTGCAGCATCTGCTCATGTTTTGCTGTGAAAGGATCCACTTGATTATTAGTCAGTGCGGTTGGTCAGTTATTATAGGATCTTAATGGCTCATAACAATCGGTTGATATTAGCTGTAGCTTCCTAATAATGACCATATCTGTGTGCTATTGAATGCTGTATTAAATCATTTTGGATCATTTCAGAACAAAATAAACATAACTTACCTCCGACATTCTCTTAATGCAACCTTACAAGGACAATTCCCCGCTGGAAATATCAAAATAATACACCGGTTTCTTTCATTCACTCGTTTGTTTACGTATTGTACATTGTCTCATTTATTATATTCTAATTTATCCCTTAAACATTTTTACTATAAAAATTGTTTCCCAATATTATTAAAAATCTCCGGATCAGAGGGAGAAAACAACGCTCCGAACCATATTTAATCAAATATTAATGAAGGAGTGGACAAAATGAAGACAGGGATAAACAGCTGTTAACTTAGTCAATACAAATACAAAAAATACTTGGATTTATTCAGAAATTCAACATTTAGACATTTTAATTTCTTTTTAGCATTTTCTTAGAACAGAAATGATTATATTATTTCAAAAGGGGTAAATATAACATTTGAGCAATTTTCAAAATATTATTAATCAGCTGTAGCAGATTATGGGATGATAAATTAGGTGTTAAATGATAGAAAGATAACTGGTAATACAAATTAAAAGATTAATAGATAATGTTCATATAATAATTTAAGTACATAAATTATTGCATAAAATAATTAAAGGACAAACAGTATAGGTTTTTAGTCTACAGCAATACAGAGTTAGAGCTGACCTAGATGTCATGGATGTGATGAGAAAATGTTTATTTCTGTCATTAGAGACTTAAGGCTTGATTCTGAATTGAGGTGAAACAATCAAGACTTGTTTTGGACTTGCAAAATATTACTTATGAACATCTCTGCTGGTGTCCTGCGACCTTTAGACGCGTCACAGGTCCAACACACCTGAATCAAATGGCTGAACTACCTCCTTAGCGTGCAGTAAAGTTCAACAGAGTCTGCTAAAACTAAAACTAAATAAAATGTCCATAGCACATTGTAATTATTAAAGACTGGTGATTTGCCTGCAGTGTTTTTCTGTGCTCAGGTCTCCACCACACAGCTGATGGTGTTAGGGAGACCCAAGCCCTGCTGAGCAGACAGACAGGGAGCTGCAGGAGTAAGTGGGGTTTATAGGGTGAAACCCCTAATCACCTCCAAGTATTGTCAATGATATTCCATAATTTTACAGTCTAGTCCATTTTATTTATTACATTTTTCTTTAATTAAAGTTTTGTATATACAGTGCCTTGCGAAAGTATTCGGCCCCCTTGAAATTTTAATCTATTTAATAATCTAAATGCTGATAAATGTTCCAATATTTTATTTCTTAGTAATCTGAAATTACCTTGTGTACCTTTGTACTCCTAGGTATTCTTTTAATCTTTAAACCCTAAGAAATCAAACAAGGAGACTGTAGTTTGAGCTGACCATCCTCTTTAGTGTTGAGAGGACCTTTTATTCCTTTTCTTTCCCTAAAATGAAGGATTTTACTTGTCTTTATTCCGTCATAATAATCCTAACCTTGGCTCCAAACAAAACTCTTCAGCCCCAATCTGTGTTCCCCAGAGTAGAAATTTTGAGTATTATTGCATTTCAAAGCCACCAAAATGACTGGAACTCATCATTGGCTTAGATCTGTTTTTAATAGGTAATCGGTCTACCTTTAATTAAGTATAATAATTTTATGGACCCAAAATCTATGGCTCATGGGCTTCAGGAGTCCAGGAACCACATGTTGAGTATTACTGCATTGAACAATGATGTTAGCTTTCTGCAGAAATTGAAGGATTGGCTAAATATCTCCAAATCTAAGAGCGTATTATTTCTGGTTTGGACAATAATCAGATTTAAAAATCACTAGTTCACAGCTCCTAGTTTACCTCAGATCATATTTGCTCCTAACCCATTTCATAAGAAGCTTCAGACAAACATTATGCTAAAAAAAAAAAACAAGAACAAAACAAAAACACAGATCTGTTTTAAAATAAAGGAAAAGCATGCTTAAAAAATTTGGTACTGTGGTGGAAAATAATTCCACAGTTCTGAAGGCCTTTTCATGCAGAGTCTTTTAGGGAACATGAGATTAGTTTATTTTTGTGTGGTACCACTGTCCAATCAGAATCTTTCTTACCTTCAAAAATAACCCAATTTTTCCCGTTCTCGTTTTAAAGGTTTGTTTTACCAAGGAAAATGTGTTTAACAAACCAATTACCGTATTTTCCGCACTATAAGGCGCACTTAAAAACCATTAATTTTCTCAAAAAATGACAGTGCGCCTTGTAATCCGGAGCGCCTTATATATGGATCAATTGGTTAATTGGTTGATCCATACTGGTTGTACACGGCGCTCTGTCAAAATGTTTCAGTACAACTGGTAAACTACAAAGCCGCACCGCTTGCAGCATTACGGCTACCGTAGTCAGGGGTGTCGCCGAAGTAATAGCGGTAAACACCTGTACTGTGCTTACTCCTAGTCCAACACCACTTGTGTGTGTATAACGACCCCAAAATTGCACCTTTCAAGAGACACGCTTACGATGCTGAGTTCAAACTCAAGGCTGTCAGCTACGCAGTCGAACATGGGAATAGAGCAGCAGCGAGAGAATTCAACAGTTAACGCTACTATATTGTGAATGTACTAACGTTTGATTTAGTGCATCAAACTGTTTCTTTTACGTGTTTACTGAATCAGGGAAAAGTTCCTTTTCACGTTTTAACTAACGTTTGATTTTAACTTCAACTTCATAGACTCCAATGCATTCCTAACGTGCGGTTGGCTCTATTCAATAGAATTCTATGTAGAGGAGATCTTACCATGAGAGTGAATGGAGTTATCAGAATGCTGGTTTGTAGTGTATTAATAAAGTTTGACTGACTGACTTATCTGACTGTTTTGTTGACATTCTCTTTAGCACAGCTCCATCTAGTGGGTGCATAACGCAACCCCAGTCAAACGTTTGACTGCAGTAGCTTCTATTCTATGCGCCTTATAATCCGGTGCGCCCTATATATGAAAAAAGTTCTAAAATAGGCCATTCATTGAAGGTGCGCCTTATAATCCGGTGCGCCTTATAGTGCGGAAAATACGGTACTCTCAAAAGTTTTAGCCAGTGATATCTTAGAAAATAACAAGTGTTTTAATATTTCTATGCAACACAGAACTGATTAGGTTTCCTTTCCTTCCCCAAAGGAAGAAAAAAGAACCTGCAGAACCAAACCTTTCATAGTTTTGTCAGGACCAGATATAAGGTACAGTGTAAATGAACATGCTGCATGAATCAGAAAAGGGAAGAAAAAACTAATATAACCTCTTCCCAGCAGCTGTTGTGAAAAACAATGAATTTGTACTTTCCATAAGCGTCAATTAGCCCTTGCGGACAAAAACTGCACCTCACTGTAAGTACTGTGTCAGAAACTGTATGAAGACCATCTGCAGTAGAACTAAGCCTGTTTTCATGAGGTCTCTACCCATTAGATTTATGGGATCCAAACTCTGACAACAGAAAATAATACCTGAAGGAGAAACCCATCAGGTGTTACACATGCAGTGGGTTTTGAAAATGCTCCTTCATGAGATCTGTAATGAGAATGACATAGAAACACATGGTTACTGCTGAGTTTTGGAAATGCAACTTTCTCTGTATTTTAATAACTTTTAATAACTAGAATAATTGACCCTGAATGTTTCACAACGAAAAATAACTTGTTTCTCTAAAAGAATTAACTGGAAAGTATTAAATTAGCTAAGTTATCACCCTTTTGAAGATACTTTACTAACCCTAAAATAATATTTTAACCCGCTAGATCTGTCAACGTCAAGCAAGCGTGTCACATGAACTTAACTTCTCTTCAAACCTATCTACCCAAATTAAAGCACATTTAACACAATTATCCCCACCTTTTCCTTTCATTATTTTATAAATCGCAGAATCTGGAGAAGGACCCACCCCTGATGCCTTTGAGGTTCCGAAACCATTTTTTTACCCATTCAGCGACACGTCTGCCGTCTGGCTTCTCTCCTTTATAAGGTGTAGAAAATTGCAAAAAACTACCCGCAAAACCCTTTGTTTTGCTTTATCTTATTGTTACCAATAAGAACCTCCCTGTATTCCTTACAGGGTAACCTGGCCCTCAGCCGATATCCTCCCTCTCCCAACTCCGGAACCTAATTAATTAGTTAGGAGATGATGGTTAATGTGTAATAAAAAAATAATATATATTATATAATTCAGAGCAACTTCTCAGCCAGATATATTTGCAGATCAATAGTTCAGATCCGATCAGCCAGAAGCCGCAGGCAGGCACCAGGACTCCCCTCTGTTAAATAGAGGTGGACTGAGGACAACTTAATCTCCAGGCTGGCCAGGCGTCCTTATTCCTTCCTGCGGATTCCTCTGGCCCGTCGGATCCTGTTTGTGACACCAAATTATTATGGATTTTCTTATCAAAGTTGGAGAGAAATCAACTCATTAACAACAGAAAGACCTGACTTTGTCTTTATAAGTTTATTCAAAGGCATTTCGCCGTTTGAAGACTCTGTCACTTAGTTTAGTCAGTGAAGCAGTGCCCAGAACAAGAGTTTACAGACAGTATTTAAACAGTATGTGGGTGTTATCTCAACTTAAGAGTTTTGGAAATATGGTCCCCTAAACCCCACCTCGGGTAACAAAGTTATTTATGAGGGCACCCATCTACCATCCCTTTAGACACCCACTTCAAAACCCCTGGTAATGAATTTACAGACCACCTCCTCTAGGGTAACAAAACACAGAGGTCAGAGGGGAGAGAGGTAAGGGAAGTTCAGAGCATTAAAAAGAATTTTCCCATAGCACAGGTGAATGTTTTTTGTGCACTAGTGGGTTTTATTTGACTGTTCAGCAGACAAGCAGGGGGTTATGGAGAGAAGGACAAGACATTAAGTAAATGATTTGGGCTGGGAGTTGAACCCTGGATTGTTAGCCTCATTAAATGGTGCGCTTGTACTTCCCTTTTTTCCAAACAGCCCCTAGGACAGCCCTTTTTTAAATACCTGGAAAAATAAGATTAAAGCTTTTTTTTTTTCTGACAAACAAAATAGCTGAACTAAATAAAATGCAGTTACTTTAAGTTCCGCTTTTACAATAAATACTTGGATTTCTTTTCCGGGGAAATTTAAAGTAAGTACATTGTGTTTGATTTTTTTTTTTGCTGCAGTTATTGCAGTTTCTGGTTGTGTTGACAGCTATTGATGATACTAAAGCCAAAGGTCATGAAGAAGTTAAAAAAAATACAGGCCGATGTGCAGAAAATGAAGGTAATCCACTACAACTCAGCCAGAAATTTGGATCCCACTGAGCCAGAGGCTATGTGCCCATGTGACACACAGGTCAATCAGGGAACTGGTTATAGTTACTCCTGATTTCAGCTTGTTCTGTGTATAAAGAAAACCTGTCCACAGAATAAGTCTCTTCCGTCCCAACCTCCACACCCCATGTGTAAGACAAAGTAGCTGTCAAAGGCTAAAATGGGCTACTGGTCCATCAGCAAGTTGCTTGGTGAGAGGAAGGCAGCTATTGATGAGATTACTTAGAAAGGGGAGAAAAAGAAATTGACCATTAGCTATTCGCGGTCTGAAGTTCCATACAAGATCTCACTTGCAGTGACGATTGATGTGAGAAAGATGAAAGATCAGTGTACAACTGCCCAGGAATAGCCTTTTAGTGATCCGAAGGTCATTGGAACCACAGTCTCCAGAAACACCAGAAGGACCAGCTGGAGTTTCCTGATAAGGGTACAGGACAGTTTTACTCTTCTTAGGGACCAGTAAACCAGGCTATGTAACGTGAAATCTTGGAGTACCTTCTCTCTGTCAGAGCACTGAAGAGGCGTTATGGATAGTTCATCCAGAATGACAGGGTCCACTTGATGTAATAATTTTTTTTCTGGATTCTTGGTTAATATTCTGTTTTTCTACATTAAACAAAAAGTACTATAAAAACTAGAAACTGTTTTACTGTCCCTGTTGCATCTTACATGGGTTGTATTTGTTCTAGGAACAGGAGTTCGAGGCTAGTAGGATTGAGAAATTAACTGAGGTGAGACTGGAAGCAGAAGTCCGTCTTTTTAAGAAAGAAAATGAGGCCCTTCGCAGACACATTGCAGTTCTGCAGGCTGAGGTGTACGGAGCAAGACTAGCTGCTAAATACCTGGACAAGGAACTGGCTGGCAGGTAAGACGATTGTGTTCACATTCTTAAACTAAGTTAGGGTCGATGGTAATAACATGTTTTCAGGGAAGTGCGGTTGATTGGACAGATGCAGTTCATCTTTCTTTTGTGGCCACTCTGCTCTCCAACACTCTTTATAGTGACAGCCATCACCACACACATTTTCCTTATTTAAATAGGCTGGTCTGCACCTCCTTTGTACCTGTTATCCATTGTGCACGCAATCGTTGTAGATCACACGCAACACGACCACTCATTACTCGTACAATTTTTATTTTATTTTGCACCAGCAATTTAGTGCTCTTTATTTGGAAATTTTGAAGATCAGGCCCATAGTTTCCTGATTAAAAATGGGATTTGACATCTACGCTTGTTGCTGCTCTCCTAAACAAAGTTCCTGCCTTGTGGTTTTTTCTTTAATGTTTTTGTGGCGAAACATGATGTACACACGCGAATACATGTAAAAAAGCGGTCCTTTGTAGTGGAATTTGTGGTAAATGTTAGGTGGATTAGACTTCCATTGGTCTTGCGCATATTGTTTCTGAAGCCCTTTGACTTAAATGTCGACATGGTCAAATCCATTGTGTTAGAAGGTTTGGAGTCTCAGCACTATGTATTGTAGTATTATGGCTGATGAGGTTTGTTGATTAATACATTTCCTCACAACCAGCGCTCCAGCTTTTTTTTTATAAGGTACCCTGTTTGTGTGGTCAACCTTCAGCAGGGTTCATTAAAAGGCTCTGAAGGAGATCAGAGTTTGTGGTGATTGTGGGGAAAAACTCTTCAGTTTTTACAACTGCCGCCTCTGGCTGTGAGTTTATGTTTTGGGTTCTGATAGTTACATAATTTTACTGGTCAGAATATAATACCATCACGGCCTAATATAAGTCTACAAACAACAAAATATCTAGGGTTTTTGTTATTACTAATAGTCGATAATAATATTTAAGGCATCACAGGGAGGTCAGTGACACTTGTATCTCCATTTGTACGGCAGTGTGAATACAGTTCACCCTGTAACACAGGTGGACCGCCCACTAATCTAACTTGGCTCCCATCATGTTATTCCTTTTATTTCTTTAGTTGCTTCTAGTATGGCCAGTGCTGTTGACAGTTTTGATCTAAAATCATATTAACTTTCGCTGTTTAAAATTATGTTTTTTAAAATATATTCTAACCCATCGATGAGCTTTTCTAGTATTTTTGAAAATTGTGGCAGCAGAGAAACAGATCTGTAGTTGTTAAACTGGTGTTAATCTCCATTTTTGTACATTTTTGTATCTTACCAATTATCATTTTATTGGGAAATAAACCAGTTTGAAATGAGAAACTACAGATAGATGTGAGAGATGTGTTAGGGGTTTGGAAATTTCCACAATTACATGTTTAATCAAACATATCAGTACCATGTAATATATAATACATAGCCTTTGGTCATGACATTTACCCTCTATATCATCAAAATATACAATTGTGCACAGCATAAAATTAATATAATGAAAAAAATGGAACTAAATTGTATCATTTTATCTCCAACTGGAGGAATTTTATAGAAAACAAGAATTTGCACAATGTAAACAAATGTGCAAAAACAATTATCAATAAAAACTATTTAAAAAAATGTGCAATAATTAGCGATAAAAACTAAATAAACAAACTTTGTGACCACAGGAATTTCCTTTGCGCGTTGGAATTGGTATCATTGATTAAGTTCCGGATGGGGCTTGCACTAAAAAGCAGCTTCAACAGGGTCAGCAGTGACTATGAATTTGTGCTGTCAAGTCTAGGTCCTGGAGGATGGCTTAAGGTAAATGTAGGAGCTTGTGCCTCAATGTCAGGCTCACCTGGAGAGTGCCACTTGTCCTTGTTGTCATCACTAGGTCTAGAGGTAGCCTGACTCGCCCGCCTCGAGAGTCATTTACCTCTCTTTGTTGGCTTGGATGAGCTGCTCCGTTTTCTTGGGACAGAAGCTACTCTGTGTTTCATGGGCCTTGAAGCAATACATAGCTGACGGGCACGTGGCTCAAACACGTCATCTTCGTTTTCTGCACAATCGTCTGCAGAAACAGAAAGATATACAGTACTGTGCAAAAGTTTTGGGCAGGTGTGAAAAAATTCTGTAAACAAAAAATGCTTTCAAAACTGGAAGTGTTAATCATTTATTTTCATCAGTCAACAAAATGCAGTGAATGAAAAAAAGAGAAATCTAAATCAAGTCAATATTTGGTGTGACCACCGTTTGCCTTCCAAACAGCATCAGTTCTTCTAGGTACACTTCCACGCAGTTTTTGAAGTAGCTCGGCCGGTAGGTTGTTCCAAACATCTTGGAGAACTAACCACAGATCTTCTGTGGATGGAGGCTTCCTCACATCCTTCTGTCTCTTCATGTAATCTAAGTAATCCCACACACACTCCATGATGTTGAGATCAGGACTCTGTGGGGCCAGATCATCACCTCCAGTTTGTCTTGTTCTACTTTACGCTGAAGATAGTTCTTATTGATTTTGGCTGTATGTTTGGGTTCGCTCACTTACCATTTTGTAAATTGATAATAATAAACAACCATCATTTATATTTCTGAAATCATTCTTTGTTTACAGGATTTTTTTACACATGCTTAAAACCTTTGCACAGAACTGTATGCTGAAAACTAAATTTATCTAAATGGCATGCTAAAAATGAAGTTGGATCTGACATTGACTTATAATAAGCTTAGGAACACAATGGTAACAATCTGACACATCATGTTTATTTTGTAACTATAATGGTTTGCAGAATAGACTTCTCATCTTGAAGAAGAAGGTATAGCAATATAACTGGTTCAATCAATCACAAATAAAAATACAGACGCTCGACACTACAGTAATTACAAACGTAAGAAACGGTAAAGCATGTTGAAATAGCTAACATGTAATTAAAGTTGCTGGAAATAAAAAGTAACACTATAACTTACTAGTGAACCCGGTCCCAAGAAGAAGTTTCTCGTCTTCATCCACTTAAAAATCCAAACTGCAGCCCGAAGAATCTTTTACTTCAAGCTCAATAATAGATTCCAAGGCTTCCAAATTGTTCATTTTACACTTCTGGGACATTATAAGTTCAAAATGTACAGACCAAACACGAAACAGAAGCAAGCTATGTGCGTAGCAGTGCTTAAAATATGCTGTGGCGAAAGTTACTGCCAGATTTATAACCTTGGCCACACACTGGAATTACGTGATCGCAAAACGTCATATGAAGACATGCAATACGTCCCCGCAAAGGTGGGACTCCCTGCTTTTCATTGGTGCCAAAATAGATGGGGTGCGGAAAAAGCAAATGTGTTTCCTGCAGGATCTCGAGAAGGACCTGGCAGCTGCAAACAGAAAGGGGCGGGGATGGACCACATGACAGACCCATACCATATTTGGAAATGGTACCATTGCATTTCGGAAATGAAGGGTCGCTATTTCCTATACCAGCTGTGGTATGTCTTTGTTCTTTCTTTATTGATTCTCAGTGCTGTCAGGGCAGTGTCCAGGTAGACCTTCACTTTGGTAACTAGGATACCCTCCCTCCTCGTCTTCTATTCTCTTTGAAGCCCAGACAGTCTTTGTATCGTCGGTTGCAGGAGGAACATCTTAACACTGCGAAGGTAATCCGGTTTTCTGACTTGAATGATGCAAAACATTTACTCCAGTTGATCTCACCTGTTAATTATCTATTTTATGTAGGTGAAATCTAATTTCAAATGTTTTAAGTGAAAACAATAGTCAAAGGTCATTACTGTTTTGCCAAGCACTGAGAATAGTCATAGCTTTTCTATATACACTTCGTTTCACATTTAGTTGTCACACATTCTTGGTAATTTTTTTATTTTTATTTTATTTTCAATAGTTTTTTTGTGAAATACATGAGCCTTTGGAATTATGCATTTATCTTTTTGTTTGTTTACAAAATGTGTTCTTTAAATATTATGTACATTTACAAATTTTCCCTTTGCTTTGGCTCAGTTGACCTACTCTTGTGCAGCACAGTGTTATTTAATTTTCATATGAATACCTTCCTTTCCACACTTCTCCACGACTAAGAAAATGGTGACGTTAAGTTGTCTATGGCTGTAATAAACAAAGAGTAAAACCAACAAACTACAACAGTTGTAAATATATCATTTTTTAACTGTTCTGTTTGTGGTTTGGATAATATTCTTATTTTAAAAAAATGAGGAATACAAGCAAAGTAAATTACCTACAATAGTTTAGGTGTAAATGTATTTTATTGTTATATGTATAGTTGTATAGTTCTATTTTAACTATGACCGGAATTAATGAACATTTTCTTTAAAAATTTGAGATATTGCGGCTATGTTGTTTATTATTATGTTTTAACAGCCGGAATCAATAAAGATTTCAAAAGAAAAAAAAAAGAAGTGACATACCGCTGCTGGTATAGGAAATAGCGGCCCCTTCATTTCTAGGAGTGCAATTGTACCATTTCCAAATATGGTATGGATCTGTTATGTGGTCCGTCCCCACCCATTTCTGTTTGC
Source organism: Girardinichthys multiradiatus (assembly GCF_021462225.1). Taxonomy (NCBI): domain Eukaryota; kingdom Metazoa; phylum Chordata; class Actinopteri; order Cyprinodontiformes; family Goodeidae; genus Girardinichthys; species Girardinichthys multiradiatus. The sequence continues at coordinate 39,995,684 of NC_061808.1, forward strand.
CGCAGCGAGGTGTACTTGCCAAACTCTAAACCAGCTGGTGGCGGTAATGTACCACTTTGTTGTATGCCAACCAGTGTAGGCTAGGTCCGCTTGTTATGAGTGATTTTGGACTTTTTTTTTTCCCTAAAGTCGCTTGCAAATTTTGTGAGTCACGGGTTGTGCTTTTTTGGGGTTTTTGAACATGCAGTTGCTTATTTGGCCGTGGCTTTCTTTCTGAGTGAAACTCTTTGATTATCTCCCAGCTCCCCACAAGAAGCAAGACACGAGTGGTAGGTAGTTTGTCCTTTCCATGATCCCACTGCCTGGTTATCAAGGCCACCTGAGTTGACTCTGCAGACCCCAAACACACTTACACCAGAGCTCAGATGACAACGGGAGAATGAGTTGTAGCAAGTGGGGAAAATAGCAATGGTGTATTGTTGTCCAGGTAAATGCTGCTTTTACACATTTTTCATCTGTGCCAGGCTTTATGCTAATTTTACATATTTGATTTCTGACCAAGAAAGATAATCATTTTACAATAAGCCTGTTGGCTTTTCTTTTAAACAGAGTTTAAATAAGTTTTTTTATTGACTGTCTTTACTGTCATTTTACATTTACGTGTATAAAATGCACCTTTCTTTTGATCAGTGTTTAAAAGTACAAGTTATTCAAAGTATTTAAGTTACTCAAGATTTTGATGGTTAAAGTGTTTAGCATAATTTTGCTGTTGCTTATTAATACAGCCATCAGTGTAGTGTGCTGTACTGCTATTAACGTTATTGTTAATAGCGGTTACTATCTTGGGAGCTCCCGCTTGCTCACAGTACAATGACTTGGTAAGTAAAAGAAGAAGGCTTTGTCAAAATATGTAAATTGGACTGAAAATTGCCAATTTAAATATGAATGCTGAGAAGCATATGCTTTCCTTTTAACTTCCATCAGGTGTAAGGCCAGTCTGCCTTATATGTTCGTAATCAGTTGGACCTATAAAGAGTGAAATCTAAAGAGACATTATGAAACCAAACATAAGAACCTCAACCAAAGCTACCCGCCTGGGTCTGATGGTAGGACAAGGAGAATAAATGAGCTGAGGGGACATGATCGAGCTACATGGCTGATAACAGTCTCTTACAGCACAACAGCAAGCATAAGAGTGTTCACTGTGAGTACATTGGATTTTAGGGAAACACACAAAGCCTTTCACTGGCTGGGAAATGATCAAAGGTAAAGGTTAAGCAAATTGCCATGCCTGCCACAAGCACAACAATGACAGCAGAACTGTTATACCACAATGTACAGACCCAGCTTGACTAAGCCATTCAAAGTGCGTTTAATATTGGTACTTAAATTGGATTGCACTTTTCTGTTTAGCAGATGATTTCATGGGCGTATGAATAATTGACCAGTAGTTAAAAAACAAAAACTCGTGTTTTTAAAAGTTACATAAAAATGAAGGAAAAAATAATAAGGTTTTTTGATTTAAAATGTTCGGACCCCGTTTGGATGATGGAGGTAGTGGACCTCCTGCTATTTTAGTTGGGGACCCCTTCCTTAGATGGTTAAAATTGGAATATTAAAGTGTACGATTGATAGGTTGTCATCTCTTTTGAAGTGAATCAACTTATTGGAACTTGATTCATTGATCAATGTTGGGTTTTAACAAAGAGTCACAGAATAGAACTAGCATGTAAAGCAATCATCAAAGTGTTGTCACTCAGCTGGTTCTGTGTAGGCAGCTGTTTTACCAAAGCACACATGGATGCTGCCCCCCTGTGTTTGGTCTAATTAGCAAATTACCAAAGGATTGATCTTTTGCTGTTGAGCTGCTTTGCTTTCTGAAAGTAGCTGGCTGCTGCTACACGTCTTTAAATCAGGGTACATAAAACAACAGTAAATCAGTTACAGGAAAATATCCAAGCCTACCAAATATTGCATCCTGGCAGTCCATTTGAAACATTGTGCGCACAGACATTTGTAAGATGGGTTGTGCAGCTGTTCTCGTCTCTTTATTAGGACCTCAACTTAACCTGAAGGATTGGGTGTCCCCAATTCAGAATTACAGCTGTGAGAAGCACATTTTATTAGAATTTAGTAGATAATCACATGATCTCCCTTTTAGGGTGCAACAGATCCAGTTACTTGGTCGTGACATGAAAGGACCAGCCCACGACAAACTGTGGAATCAGCTGGAGGCAGAGATTCACCTCCACCGCCATAAAACAGTCATCCGTGCATGTCGAGGTCGCAGTGACCCAAAAAAGCCTCTTCCCTCTCCTGTGGGACATGTAAGATTAAAAATGCACTAAACTAAAAGCTCTTACTTCTGTCTTTTTTCACAAAGTTCATTCATTTTTAATCATTTTTTAAATCACAGGACCCTGACACTATGAAGAAAACCCAAGGGGTGGGGCCCATCAGAAAGGTGGTTCTCCTGAAAGAGGATCATGAAGGCCTGGGAATCTCTATCACAGTAAATAGTACTTTTTCTTCCTAAATGAGGAACACGGGGAAGGGGGGGGTTGACCTCGACTCGGGACGTTGTGAGTCGGTGGGTGGAGTACTTCGAAGACCTCCTCAATATTCCACTGAGGAAGCTGAGCCTGGGGACCTTGGGGCAGGCTCTCTAATCTCTGGTGCTGAGGTCACCAAGGTGATTAAAAATCTCCTCGGTGGTAAGGCCCCGGGGGTGGATGAAATTCGCCTGGAGTAACTTAAGGCTCTGGATGTTGTATGGTTGTGTTGGTTAATGGGACTCTGCAGCATCGTGTACACATCGGGGGCAGTTCCACTGGATTGGCAGGCTGGGGTGGTGGTCCCCCTATTCAAAAAGATGTACTGTAGAGTGTGTTCCAACTATAGGGGAGTCACACTTTTAAGCCTCCCTGGTAAGGTATTTTCGGGGGTTCTGGAGAGTAGGGTCCGTCGGATAGTCAAACCCCGGATTCAAGAAGAGCAGTGTGGTTATTGTCCTGGCCATGGAACACTACACCCCCAGCAGGGTCCTGGAGGGTGCATTGGAGTTCACCCAACCGGTCTACATGTGCTTTGTGGACTTGAAGAAGGCGTTCGACTGTGTCCATCGGGGGATCTTGTGGGGGGTAGTCCGGGAGTATGGGGTACCAGGCCCTTTGATACGGGCTGTTAAGTCCCTGTACAACCGGTGTCAGGGTTTGGTCCACATTGCCAGCAGTAAGTCGGACTCGTTTCCGGTGAGGGTTGGACTCCACCAAGGTTGCCTTTTGTCACCGATTCTGTTCATAACTTTTATGGACAGAATTTCTAGGTGCAGCCAAGGTGTTGAGGGGATCCGTTTTGGTGGCCCTAGGGTTGCCTCTCTGCTCTTTGCGGAGGATGTGGTCCTATTGGCTTCATCAGCTCGTGATCTACAGCTCTCACTGGAGCAGTTTGCAGCTGAGTGTGAAGCAGCCGGGATAAGAATCAGTGCCTCCAAGTCCGAGGCCATGGTCTTGATCCCAAAAAGGGTAGAGTGCCTTCTCCACTTCGAGAGGAGCCAGTTGAGGTGGCTCGGGCATCTGGTTAGGATGCCTCCTGGACGCCTCCCTGGTGAGGTGTTCCAGGCACGTCTCACCGGGAGAAGGCTCAGAGGAAGACCCAGGACACGCTGGAGGGACTATGTTTCTCGGCTGGCCTGGGAATTCAGGGGATTCCCCCTGACGGGCTGGCCAAAGTGGCTGGGGAGAAGGACGTCTGGGTCTCTCTGCTTAGGCTGCTGTCCCCGCAACCCGACCCCGGATAAGCGGAAGACAATGGATGGCTGGATGGATGATTAACACCTAAACAACTACAGACAAACACCATACATAAAAAATTTGAAACAAAATATTTTTTAGGAAAAAGGAAAGGAAAAATTAAGTGTGATGGCAAATAATGAAAATTTGTATTTGGGGCATAATAGAACACCTGGCCAAAAATAACTGAATAGTAGAACTAATAGAAGGAATATATGGGGTGTTTTTCCTGAAACTGCTCCCTACCCCACACAGACAACATCGGGTAGGTACCAGGTGAAATAATTTGAAGTGCATGCAATGGAATCTGAATCTGACCCTAAAAATAATGATTGGATTGATAACAAAATTTGAACCAAGGTGGCTTCTGTATAGTTGCGTATGAAGCTCACTGGCTTCTCTTTAAAAGTACCCACAGTCAGTGATGGTCTGGGGTGCCGTGTCAGCTGCTGGTGTTGGTCCACTGTGTTTTATCAAGGGCAGGGTCAATGCAGCTAGCTATCAGGAGATTTTGGAGCACTTCATGCTTCCATCTGCTGAAAAGCTTTATGGAGATGAAGATTTCATTTTTCAGCACGACCTGGCACCTGCTCACAGTGCCAAAACCACTGGTAAATGGTTTACTGACCATGGTATCACTGTGCTCAATTGGCCTGCCAACTCTCCTGACCTGAACCCCATAGAGAATCTGTGGGATATTGTGAAGAGAACGTTGAGAGACTCAAGACCCAACACTCTGGATGAGCTAAAGGCCGCTTTCGAAGCATCCTGGGCCTCCATAAGACCTCAGCAGTGCCACAGGCTGATTGCCTCCATGCCACGCCACATTGAAGCAGTCATTTCTGCAAAAGGATTCCTGACCAAGTATTGAGTGCATAACTGTACATGATTATTTGAAGGTTGATGTTTTTTGTATTAAAAACACTTTTCTTTTATTGGTCGGATGAAATATGCTAATTTTGTGAGATAGGAATTTTGGGTTTTCATGAGCTGTATGCCAAAATCATCCGTATTAAGACAATAAAAGACCTGAAATATTTCAGTTAGTGAGCAATGAATCTAAAATATATGAATGTTAAATTTTCATCATGACATTATGGAAAGTAATGAACTTTATCACAATATGCTAATATTTTGAGAAGGACTTGTACAGGCAGAAGAAGCCTTTGTATTTTGAGTATACACTTGCTAATAGTACTATAAGTACTATAGTACTACAATAGAAATTTCAACTTTTTGTTTCTTCTATGTATTGTGTGTGTAATAGTTTATCTTCTCTTCCTCTTCTCTCCATATTTAGGCATTGTGTTAAAACCTTTAGATTTGAACTGTAATATTACAGGTTTTATACATTTTTGCTAACTGGTTTTTAAACCTTGCGTGTAAATAAAGAGGAAACTGAAGTGACTGAATTTGTATAAAATAAATTCCATGTATTTTTCGGTGAAGACATAATGTTACGTGTCTGTGGTCTTCAGGGTGGGAAGGAACACGGTGTTCCTATTCTGATTTCAGAAATCCATCCCAACCAGCCTGCAGACAGATGTGGAGGTCTGCATGTTGGAGATGCCATCCTTGCTGTAAACAGCATCAATCTGCGAGACGCAAAGCACAAGGAGGCTGTCACCATTCTGTCTCAGCAGGTAATACCTTCTTGTAGGTTAGTCAGAATTATTTTGTAACTGTAGAGATTCTTCTTTAGAAAAGACCAGGAGGCACAATGGCTTAAATAATCATTTCTTCTTAAGCATCTGAACATGTTCACTGTGGGTGTTTGTGACAGCGAGGACAAATTGAGTTCGAGGTGGTATACGTGGCCCCAGAAGTGGACAGTGATGATGAGAATGTGGAGTATGAAGATGACAGTGGCCACCGGTACCGACTCTACCTAGATGAACTGGAGGACAGCAGCACAACAACACCACCGAGCAATAGCTCAGCTTCACTTCCGGGTAAGAGGAAAGATTCTAGTCAAGTACATTCTAAAGGAAAAGTGCTTGGGACAACATATTTAAAAGTGAGAAGGTGCTCAATACTTTAGAATAATGATTTAAAAACCTCCCTGCTTGGAGAAAGGTATCAGAATAACAAACATTAAGACAAGGAAAGATAAAAGAAATAAATAATATTAAGACTAGACTAAATTGAAATTTGGAGACTGATGGCTACAGGAACTGTGTATCGGTGTATGAATGTGTGAGCGTTAGTGTGTGCGATTGGGTGAATGTGGCTCTAGTGTAATGTGGCTCTTGAGTGTGTATGACTGGAAAAGTACTATATAAGTTCAGTCCATTTACCATAAAGTCTTTATGGTAAATGGACCATAAAGACTTTATCTCCGCCTCTGCTCCGCCTCTGCTTTAGCTCCGCCTCTGCTCCCCCTCCCCTCCGAAAGGAGCTGAAAGACTCCCCTACACACGTGCATGCACAGGGCAAGCAGTGTGAATAGAGAGCATAATTCAGCAGATTTTGTACCCGATCTTCATACCACGATTATTGTGATGGCTCTTAAGATATTCTGCTGTGTGTGGTGTGTAAGTGTGCTCGGAAGGACGCCATGACCGCTCCGACCTCAAATTGGGGATCTTACAGGACTTTGTTTATAATCCAGAACATTTACAAAGGCAAAAAAACTGCAAACCAGCTCTGAATAAATAATTCATTTAGGTTGTAATATTGGTTATTCTCATTTTCTGACAAATTTAATGGACTGAAATGTGTCTGTTCGATTTTGGTGTTGAGTTGTTTTTAAATAGGTCCTCTGACTCACAGACATTTTAAACTGTTTTTTAAAGTTTAAATGTTTTGGAACCACATTTAAGTCGTTGTTACTTGAAGTTGACTTGTTTATGTTAAAAGCAGTTGTTTGCACTTTTGAGAGATCGTTTTTAATTAACATTGGCAAGAGCAACAATATGTTATGATTTCTTCCCTATAACCACCACAAAAAACGTTTCAGGCTCACGATTTGTTCTTTTACTTTAAGCCCTGGAACCAGGCATTAGCCTACATTACTGACAATTCAAGATGAATCCCCTTTCGTTCCTGTCCCTCCTCTTCCACGGTTAGATTGATGTTCAAACTAAGTCAATGCTGCAAATTCAATGCAAGTGACTGTCCACTGTCACATCCAGGAGGAGGGAATGCTGCAATTCCCTGACTCGATGCAATCTGCTTGGCTTCCTTAGAAAAACGTTTTGCCCAATTTCAATAATAAACTGAATCTGACTGAACTGTTTGATAGTTAGGATTAATTGGAATGTATGTACCCGACTTGAAATCTATATGATTCGATTGAATAGAAAGTGCCTTGAGACGACATGTGTTCTGAATTGGCGCTATATGAAAACAAAACTGAATTGAATTGAATTGAACTAAAGACTGACATCACATGTCATGTAGGTCAGGTTAGAATTCAAGCTAGAGCAAAAAACGCATCATATTACAATTATCTACAGCATTATTTTGTGTTATTTATAAGAAACTTCATCATAACTTGCTAAAATGTAATAAATTATTTAGTTTTTACCTGTTCAAAAGATACTTTGCCAACTGTCCATCAGTTTTGAGCCCTTGTAGATCTCGAAGGTCCCTCCATGCTTTTTAAACATCTCCAATCTAAATTCTACTAGAATGTCGTAAACGTCTCATGACGTTTTGTGAAAGCACTTTTTCTTTGTTTAAATTTTCTTTGAGAAGTAGAAAGTAGTCAAGGAATTGGTAACTTTGGTCCTTGTTTCCTCCTTTTAGATGAATACGCAAGTCTATTGGTCAAAGTTGTAGGTGTGTGTCTTTTTTGTTTAGCTGTAGAGGCCAGAAGAGGGGATACAGTAAAATGATAATGATCACAGATTACCTGCTTTACATCATAGAACACAGATAGTCAAATTTAAGCATTTCTTAAATTAATTTAACAATAAAAATTCATGGATTACAGCTTTAAGTGTCATTCTTCACCTGCTCTCTGTAATAATGAACTAATAACTACTTAGTGGCAGTATTGTAACAGCAACTTGTTTGCTTTTAAAAGCAGTGGAACAAAACGTCTGTTTTGGCCATTACGGTTAATTTTAATAGGAGCAATGAAGTAGAAACTATGAACAGAACTCTTGGCCCTCCACTAGATAGATAAAAATGAAGACATGTATCCCCTAACAGCAGAATTAACACAGTGCATACATTCAACATTTGTTTGATCAGACAAAAGAGCCCGAGGTCAACAGATTATATGAATAACATAGATCTGTCTTTCCTTTAATTATTTATTTTTTTTTTTACAAAAAATAAGATTTTGACAGAATCCTTAATCATAAAGCAACATTGTAACAGTTGCTCTCATTACAATGGGGATATGTTTACCACTTAAGCATTGTGTGACCACATAGAAGGCTAAACAAAAATGACCTCAGACCTCTATCTAATCTAGCTAAATTAGGCGTAAAAGGAATAAACCACCAGATGAAGCAAAGCGGAGCTCATCTAACTCAGCTCACCAGCTACTCACATATTGAGTTTTCACAATATAAACCTATTTGTGAAAGACTGTTAGATTCAGAGAGCTCACCTCCACCGTGCATGTGTTGTCTGGGTATGAAGAATTTCAGTTTGGAGTTTGTAAGTTCAACTTTCATTTCTCTTTTGCTGATATTTCAGCTCAGTGTTTCAGTCTGTCAAGCTGGTTTAAGGAAACCAACGAGCTTTAACTGATAGTATCTCTGCAAACATGCCAATACAGAGATTTCCACATGCATCAGGTTTTTTGTGACATAGATGTACTTTAAAAAGTTTTGTATTTTTAATGGCTCTTTTTTCTTCATATTTTAGCTCTGGAGAAGATGTCACTGAGCAATGGATCAGAGAATGGAAATCGTGGGATTCCTTCTCAGACAAATCCACAGGAAACTCCCTCAAAGCCTCCAGAAACAGGCTACTCTTCATAAATTGCCAAACTGGCCACTAGAGATTTTGGACAAGAACTGAAACAATTCAGTGACAATCTGAGGAACAGGGAGAAACTGACTTTTAGTGTCCATTTTCCCATTTTTGTCTTTTGACCTACATAAAGTGATGTTTGTGGGTTGTGGCTTCTAATATCACTGGGAATTTTATGTGAATGTCAGTGTTTGATGCTGTGTTAATGGGAGTGGGATATTTGAGAATAGGTTTTAAGCCATGGGAGAAGACAGGATAATACTTCAGGATTTACATGAAGGTTAATCTCTTTATTAATAATATCTTTCAGGAGATATAGTGTTTTGCTTCATTATTAGGTATTGGAAATACTGGTATGGGGAATTTTATTAAGAAAAGATGTGGACAGAAAATAATGAAAAAAAAGTTAGAAAAGTAGAAAGGGTTTCATAATAAACTCATTTAAGTTTCCTATATTTTCAGACATCCTCCAGGGTGTGTTTGTTAATTTTTTCTTTTAAAACGGTGACTTTAGCTCTGATGTTTTGGTGTGTGAACTCTGTGTAATCAGGTGATAGAACGTCCCCTTTGATGACCCTTTTGTCCTTTTGTAGCTCTTAGGCTAACAACACTCCACAGGTTTCTTTGATTCATTTGTTGTGTTGTCAAATTCTTGACTTTTCTTGAGGTATTTTAAATCAAATAATTTCAGACAGCATGATGCGTATTTTAATCTCTAAGGAAATTTGTCAAAGTCCATAAAAATCTATCCTGTCATGAATATTTGTCCTGTCATATATTTAGTTGGTAGTTCAAAGCGTGGTAGGTCAGTGTTGTAATCACCAACTAAATCACATCATAAATATGTTTAGAAGAGGCCATTGTAATCATCCCCATTATTAATAGAGATATAATCCTGTTCATTTTCTTAGTTTGGTATTTGTCCATCTTTAAAGTTACTGTGTTTGCTTATTAATGCTGTTGGTTCTGTGGGAACACCTCCTAATTTAAGTGGTCAAATCCACCAAAACATAGTCTACTCCAAACTAAGAGGAGATTTGAATGCACCTCGGAACTCTGCATTCTATTTATATTCGGCAGAATCATTCTTTATCCACCTGCTTGTGTTCTGACTTAAATAAACTATTTGTCATAACTCTTACCTAAACTTTAAAGAATTTTATGTCAGCTTTGTTTTTTGTTTTTTACTTAAGTAAAGCATTAAAGTGTCTCTCTCTCACTGTTTAATAGATATGAATGAACTTGTCATAGAGTTCCACTCAAACACCGGTAAGAGGGGAACATCATATAAATGCAAAGGCTAATGAGCTAACAGATGTAACAACAGCATACGTGCTTTTGGCATTTAAACACAGTTTTTATAGACTGTATTTATGGGTGGAACCAGAGGCTTCACTGCACAAAATAGAATTCATTAAAAAATATATAATTGTTAATGTAAGTTAAAATGATAAGAAATGTAACAACACACCTGCAGGCTGAGCCATCAGAATTAGCTGTATTCACCAAGTTTGTGATACAAACAAAGAATTTGACTCTCAATGAAGACATTTTAAATATCTCCCTTTTTATATATTTATAAAGTCACCGTCATCTTCCGCTTTATCCGGGACCGGGTTGCGGTGGCAGCAGACTCAGCAGAGACGCCCAGACGTCCCTCTCTCCAGACACCTCCTCCAGTTCCTCCAGGGGGAGCCCAAGGCGTTCCCAGGCCAGCCGAGAGACATAGTCCCTCCAGCGTGTCCTGGGCCGTCCCCTGGGCCTCCTACCGGTGGGATGTGCCTGGAACACCTCCCGAGGAAGGCGTCCAGGAGGCATCCGGTATAGATGCCCGAGCAACCTCAACTGGCTCCTCTCGATGTGGAGGAGCAGCGGCTCTACTCCGAGCCCCTCCCCAATGGTCGATCTCCCTCTCCATTCTCCCGTAACTCATGAACAAGACCCCAAGATACTTGAACTCCTCCACTTGAGGTAGAAACTCCCCTCCAACCTGAAGAGGGCAAGCCACCCTTTTCCGGTAGAGAACTATGGCCTCAGTCTTGAAGGAGCTGATCTTCATCCCAGTCGCTTCAAACTCGGCTGCGAACCGCTCCAGACCCCCTCCGGCCCTTGGCTGCACCTAGAAATCCTGTCCATAAAAGTTATGAACAGGACTGGTGACAAAGGGCAGCCGTGCCGGAGAGAATGCGTGATGGCAGGATTGAGGAGATCTTCAAAGTACTCCTTCCACCGCCCGATAATGTCCCCTGTTGAGGTCAACAGGCACCGCAGACCTTACGGCCGCAGCTACGGGCAGCAGCATCAACAATAGTTGCGGAGAGCATGTTCCACTCGGACTCTATGTCTCCAACATCCCCCGGAATCTGGTCAAAGCTCTCCCGGAGGTGGGATTTTAATACATCCCTGGCCGAGGGCTCTGCCAGATGTTCCCAGCAGACCCTCACTGTGCTTGGGCCTGCCAAGTCTGTCCGGCTTTCTCCTCTTCAAGTGGATCCAACTCACCACCAGGTGGTGATCAGTGGACAGCTCAGCCCCTCTCTTCACCCGAATGTCCAAAACATGGACTATACGACAACAAAGCCGATCATCGACCTCCTGCCTAGGGTGTCCTGGTGCCAAGTGGACTGATGGACACCCTTATGTTTGAACATGGTGTTCACTATGGACAATCCGTGACTAGCACAGAAGTCCAATAATGAAACACGACTCAGATTCAGATTGCAGAGCCATTCCTCCCGATCACGCCTCTCCAGGTGTCAGTCTTTTCCCACATAGGCGTTGAAGTCCCCCAGCAGAATAATAGAGTCCCCAGGAGGTACGCTATCCTGTACCCCTGACAGGGACGCCAAGAAGGCCGGGTACTGTGCACTACCGCCCGGCCCGTCGGAGACCGCTCCCCAACCCGAAGGCTCAGGAATGTGACCCTCTCATCCACTGGGGTAAACCCCAACACGAGACGGCTGAGCTGGGGGGCAACAAGCAAACCCACCCCAGCCTGCCGCCTCTCCCCGTGGGCCACTCCAGAGTAGAAGAGAGTCCAGCCCCTCTCGAGGAGATGGGTTCCAGAGCCCACGCTGTGCGTGGAGGCGAGCCCGACTATTTCCAGTCGATATCTCTCGACCTCCCGCACAAGCTCAGGCTCCTTTCCCCCCATCGAGGTGACATTCCACGTCCCTAGAGCACCGGTCCCTCACGGTTCCCCCTGCAGGTGGTGGGCCCACTGGGGGATGGCCTCGTGTCTCTCCTTCGGGCTCGGCCCAGCCGGGTCCTGCAAGGAGCAACCCAGCCACCAGGCGCTCTGACGGGTCCAGATCCCAGGCCTGGCTCCAGGGTGGGACCCCGGCTCCGCCATACCGGGCGACATCACGTGCCTTAATCGTATAGTCCTCATGAGGGTGTCTGACCCGTCACCTAGAGCCTGTTTGCCATGTGAGACCCTACCAGGGGCATTTAAGCCCTAGATAACATAGCTTCTAGGATGATTCGGGCACTCAAACCCCTCCACCACGTTAAAGTGCCGGTTCAAGGAGGGGTATTTTTTGTAAATATGTATATATACTGTGTTTAAACAAAAGAGCAAGACAAGGTTAAATTAATGCAAATATGCATGTTATGGATCTGGGCACTGTTCATCAGATGGACAGCCTAGGGGAAGAAACCATCTATGTGGTGGCTGGTCTTTGCAGATGGTGTTCTGTAGTGCCACCTGAAGGTAAAAGTCTAAACTGTTTTTGTGCAGGATGTGTGGGGTCTGCAGAGCCCTTTTCCTCACACTAGATTGGTACAAGTCCTGGATGGAAGCTAAGTTCAGTCCTTGCAGTCTGGATCAGTCCTATTTTATAGATGAGCCAAACCGCATAAGACAGATTGAATAATGGCTGCGTAGAAGATGACCAGCATCTCCTGTGGAAGGTTGAACCTGAGACACTGTTTGGAAGAAGGCCCAGCAGAGACTCCACTTTCTTTGGGAACTCGAGAAGTTTAGAGTAAGGGAGGCTCCACGGAACTGGTAGTGATCCACAATAGACATAGGGCCTGATCTATTATAATTCCAAAAGCCAAGTGCTAAATTGCGTGTGCAAACAAAGAAATTGCACATGCCATTAGTGGGCGTGTTGCAGGTGATCTAAGATTGCATGGAGAGTTTGGACATATTTATTTAATTCAGGTGAATGTCCTTTGTATGTGTGGTTGAATATAAAATGAAAAAAACTGATTTAATTCCCTGGCAAGTCTGGAAATCATTCAGTGGCAGCAGGAGGGGGAGGACGGGATGGAAACCAAAACAACCTTTTGAAAATGCAAAGCTTTAATTTAAGAAACTGTTTTGAGGGAAAAAAGAAAATGGAGAAAGTTAATGCCACGATTACAATTATGTTTTTAGAATTCCTTACTATGGTTTCCTATTCTCTACTGACTTAAAGTTCAGTTTTGTTTGTTTCAACGCATGCCATAATATTAAGTTCAGTCAAGATGTTTTTGTATTGGTTTAATTGAATTAAAAATGCATATCTCGAAAGGCTCATGAGAAATGACTTTAAATCAGGTTTTTCCTGTGTCTGCAGTTTGTATTGTTCTGTCCCACATGTGGCCAGATGTCATTTTTATCCACATTCAAGGCCTCATACCTGTGGCATTTTGCCATGCAGGAAACATGCAGCAGACAACAATAATCTGCATAATCTTTTCTGGGCTATATAAAAGCGCTCCATTGTGATCTAGACAAAATGTGTTGTTGTCAAGTGATGTTTGCTGGAATGATCCAGACACAAGAACATGCAGTATTCAAAGTTTTTCCACAAGAGACATGGTATGGCTTCTATTTGTGACTGGTTCCAAATGCTCAAAAATGGCATTGCTGGTTAGACAATATGTGTCTACTATTTTTCCAAATATGACATGTGAACCAGAGATTCTTTTTTCTGTTTTTCGGAGCAAATTACCATACTCGGTTGCACATTCCATTTAATCTCAGTATGTCATTTTTTATTACTGTACAGTATTTTTTTTCTAGTAATTTTGTAATTTTCCATTTACTGTCCAGTTTGCTCTTTAATGAGTTTTATAGTTTTCTTATGTTTGTGAGTACCTGTATGCTTCCACACTTGTCTTCTATACTACTGCTGCACACCAGAATTTCCCCAGTGTGGGACAATAAAGGATATTTCTATTCTATTTGATTAAATTCTGTTATCTGCTGGTGCTGGTTCACTGTTTTCTGTAATCTACAGTCAACACACCCATCTACCAGAATATTTAAAGCACTTCTTGCTTCCATCTGCTGACTAGCTTCATGGAAAAGCTGAATACATTTTCCAGCAGGACGTGGTACCGGCCCACACTGCCAAAGGTACAAAAGCTGGTGCAATGACCATGGTGTTACTGTGCTTGACTGACCAGCAAACTGTCCTGACCTGAAGCCCACAGAGGATCTATGGAGTATTGTCAGGAGGAAGATGGGAGACATCAGGCCCAACAATGCAGATAACCCGAAGGCTGCTATCAAAGAAACCTGGGCTTCTATTACACCTCAGCAGAACCACAGGCTGATCACCTCCATGCCATGCTGCATTGATGCAGCAATTCATCTAAAAGGAGCCCGAACCAAGTATTGAATGCATAGAATTGATCATACACTTCAGAAGCCTGACATTTCTGTTTAAAATGCATTTTTATTGATCTGATGTTGAATGAAATTTTCACTGAGTCTTGGGTTTTCATTATCTGAAAGCCATAATCATGAAATTTACAACAAATAAAGGCTTAAAATATGTCACGTTATGCGTAAAGAATCTATATATGGGTTTTACTTTCTAAAAAAAAGTGACAAATTTACTTTTTTTCAATATAAAAAGAAAATCAGTCATTTCTAACATGTAGGAACAAGTCAGGCTGTTGCATCCTCCAACATAAACGAGCAGATTCAGTCTGTTTCTTATCTCTCTGGTTGCATAAATGGCACATTCTAGAAAATTTGTGTCAGTGAACTATGTCAAGGTTGTCACTAGAAGTGATGAGCATTTCAACAGAACCTGAGATCAAAACAATGGTTAATAAGGATAGGGTGTTCATATTACTCTGTCATTCTGACCATGTAGAGCTGCTTGAGATCATTCTTCTGTGAGCTATGGTTACTTCCCAAAAGGTACAACAAAAGGATACTACAATGAGTTCATAGTCATGCTAAAATTGTCCTGACACCATTGGGTTGTGGGCTTCAGATTTCACTAAAAACTGACATCCTCCAAGAACAACTTTTCCAAATGATCCAGCAGCAATTTGGTGATGACCTATGCTTTTCTGAGCACAATGGAAGTAAGTTAATCTAAGCATCCTAATCTTGGGTTAATGCCCAGGAAAATGCACAAATCCTAATCCCAGGACAAATCTTTGGATAATCCTCAAAAAGGGAATGGACAACGCCACCAAAATTGTGATCTCAAGCCCTGATAAACCAAGAATGGGTCAACATCAACTAGAGTTTGGCCCAGAAGCAGATATTTAGTATGACAAGTAGAATTTAAAAAATCTTGCAAACGACTGTTAACACTGTAAATACTGATGCTTTGCACAAACTTTATGTATTGCCATTTAAAACGCTTAAATATTTAATCCTGAACTTCAGTATACCACCATAACATCTGACATAAAGATGTTGGTTCACCTTCAGTATATCATACTGATCACAGGCAAACAAGGCAACTATTAAACCACAGGAGTTACTTAACATACACTCAAGAATATACATCATTGTCAATTTTTACCAAATACAAGGTTAAACTCTGAAAATAACATTAAATATGCAAATTTCAAAATAATCAATTTAGGACGTTTATTATTAGAACATTCAGTCTTCTTTAAAACAATAAAAGAATGGGACAATGTTCCAACAGAATTAAAAATAATCTGTATTTGAAAAAAAAAATAGCATAGAAGCAAACATTACTTAAAAAAAGATATGGCAGCATTAATTGGATCATTTGTCATTATTATCAGGGCAAAAAGTGAGTTAACAATAGCAGCTTGTGGCAATGCATTTATTGTGTTGATGTTTTCTTTTTCTTCTGTTTTCTGTGGCTACTGTGGCACAGAGGGTGGATGTCTTGCAATCTGAAAGTTGTGGTTTAGATTTCAGCTTCCTCCTATTATATATCAATGTGCCCCTGGGCAAGGCACTTTAACCCAAGTTACTACTGATGGATATGGGCACATTTTTGAGTGTGATTGGTTGAATGTGGCTCTAGTGTAAAGCACTTTGAATGGTCGATATGACTAAAAATTGGCCATATAAGTTCAATTTAATTACCATTTTTTCATTTTGAACTTTTATTAGGTAATGTTAATTTTTTTTAAACTTGTAAATATGCTCTGTATTTGTTTTCACATTGTTCTTTTTGTGCTATCGTTTGTCAGGGCAGATGAAAATTAGCCTTGAGAGTTAAAACCTGGTATAAAGCATAAATTCCTTTGAGTTTAATGCTCCTTTGCATGGTCTATACTGGCTTACATTTGCATTTTGTCCTCCTTACTTTGATATCCCTCACTAAAATCGGGGGCACCCACATGCCTTTAGAAGTTAAAAGCAATTGTTTAAAGAAAGCCTTAAGTAACGACACTGCAAGTTTGCTACAGGCATGTAGGGAACACAGCCAGCACACTGTAGGCCAAAAATAAGCTTTTTGGCCTACGTGCACATCACCTTGAATATACAACCCCTACAGTGAGTGTTGGAAAAATGTGATTGTTATGAAGTAAATATTTTGTTCTTTTCACTTTGTAAATTATACAACATTAAAGTTGCATTACTTTGTATCCTAGCTGAACCTAGTATAACCTTATATGCAGGAGTTTGCTTGCAGAAGCATGTGGCTTTCAAAAGACTATCTAAAGGAGCTGATGCTCTGCAAAGTTTTATCTACTTTATGTTATCTCACCCAGGCTCTGACAAATAGCTATTTGACTATAGACTCTAGGAAGATGAATATTGTAAGTAAACTTTATTTCTACAGTGCTTTTCACAGACAGAGTCACAAACATACAATATAAAACATTAAAATAGAACAATTACAAAAGTGACAACATTGGGTCAGCTAGGACTAGAATGCTAGTCTAACCAAATAGGTTTTAAGTATTTTTTTAACACATCAACTGACTTCAGAGAGCTCAGCTCAAGAGAAATGTCATTCCAAAATCGAGAAGCAGTAGCTTTAAAAGAATGGTCATCCCTAGTCTTAAAGCAGGTTCGTGGAACCATTAACAGGTTCAGTCCAGACGACCTCAGACTTCGAATCAAGCTGTAGGGCTAAATGAGGTAGGATATGCAGGTAGGAGCCTGACCATGCAGGACTCGAAAAGTTAACACTAAAATTTAAAACTGAACGGAGAGATTTGAACACAGGTGTGATGTGTGATGTGAGGTTTACTTTCCTTTCATCTTTTTTTCATAACACAGTACCATATATTAAAAATTTTCAGAGCACCTTCATATTCATGAGGTCTGCATTGTGGTGCTTTGAGGGGCCTTGAATGGATTAACTGTATTTCAGTTCATTTCAATGAGGAAAATAGATTCCACATATGAATAATTTCAGCTCCATCATGGAACTAAGCAGGGGCATTGTTAGGGTCTTGAAACATTGGGGACTTTACCTCAGGCCCTTAATAGTTTAATTTTTATAAGACAGCTGTACTGTTTATAAGTAATTTAGAATTAAACTAATACAGAACATGTTCTAGTTCTATGCCTTGGCTGGATATTCGTTGAAAGCAAATTATTATAAATCAAACAAAAAAGGTTTACAATAATTTCACTTACGTTAATATTTTTTGGAGGATGAATAGAAATGGGGTTCTGGATTGATAAAAAAACATTTCATTTAAGCAAAAATAAGACATTTTTTGATACTCAGAAAAAAAAATGAATTTCTGCTCATTCGACAAAAGTTCTTGAACTCAGCAAAACTATTTTTACTGTGCCTCAAATAAATGTGCTTCTTTTCTTATCTACCTAAATAACCTTTTTAATTGTACACTCGCATCAAAGTGTTCCTCTCCTGAGGCTCCAGGGTGTTTAATTTCTTAAATTTCCAAAAAGAAAACTGGTATAAAAGTTGATTTTCTTAAATTTTTGTCAAATGGTAAGATCCTAAAAACACATTTTTTTCCATTCTCAGGACTTTCCAAACATCTGATTAACATTCATTTCAGTCCTGTAAGACTCACAATGAAAAGACACATAGGTGGCGATTAGAGAAGTTTATTTACAAATATTTCTTTGGCGCTCGGACCCTGGAGGAAGACACGAACGCTGACAATGACGTGAGCTTGAATGAACAACATATGAATAGAATTAGAGATGTCTTTCCTCCAAGGGCGGAGGCTGAAATAAATGAACTGTTAAACGTAAATAATATCAGGTGGGATAATTAATGAATTGAGACTAATAGGGAGAAGGACAGGCTTATGAGAAGAAAGGTAGAGAGAGCTGGACAGGCTTGATGAAGGGATGAGTTAGACAAAAAGAGGGAAGGAGCGTAACGCTCGAGCCCATGGGGTGGAAACAGTCAGCTGAGAAATAAAATGAAATAGGGAGCCTGCCTAGGTGCTAGGGAGTGAAAATGATCAATGAGCTTGAAAAAGCCAAGAGAATGATGACTTGAGCCGCAGAGGCATCGAGATGACGAATGTGTTATGCCGCGAAGGCATGGGAGTGATAGATAAGATTGCAGAAGCATGAGAATGATAAAGAGAGAGAGAATGATGACATGACTGTACATGCTGAGGGGAAGAATGAAGTGATGATGTGGGAAAGAGAAATGATTGATTGCGGCTGACAAATGCTGGAGGTAGCAGACCTTAGAGAAATGGGGATAAGAGAGATTAAGTTAGATAGGTTGCTCTTTATCTGTGAAGATAAATATAATTTAATTATAGGCCATCCGCCACCAGATAATGCAAGAAGTTTTTACCTAAGAACTGAGAGATCGTTGAGCAGTTAACACAGAGTGGAAGTCTGGATTGCAGGACTAGAGTTTGTCTGAAATGTTTGAGGAACCAGGAGGCGGTCATGAGGGCCCTTTTGAAGTGAGAAAGAGGGGCATGTTAGGCGGACTAAATTTGTGACGTTCGAATGCGAATTTGAACATGGATTGGAAAGGGCAGAATGGGCCATCAAGGCGAGTGATGGAAATAAAACAGCGGCCTTTCCCTTTGGTATGTTTAAAGAAAAGTTTGATGTGGTCAGGATAAAACGTGAGGTCTGAGAAAGCTAAGTATCTTGATGGATCGAATTAATTATTAGGGGAGGTAGATTCGCTTAACCTAAGAAAGTTGTAGAAGGCTAGAAAAAAGGCACTGGAAAGACGTGATGTTAGATCAGGGGAAAGAGGGCCAGAAAGAAGAGCTGTAGTGAGATTTTTCAGGATAGGCAGCGTAACAGGTCTTCAGGAATTGGGCTGAGGGATAGAATGATTAGCGATACCTTTGAGGAGGAGTTTAATAGCGTGATTTAAATAAAGGCCCGGAGCAGGTTCAGATGGGTGTTATTTTGCGAAGAAATTGATGCCTGCTAGTAAGCTCCACATATAGTTGAGCTTAAAACAGCGGTGTTCAAAAACAAAAGGTTATGAAGGCCAGGACTGTTTGAATGAGGACTGGTTACAGAGAGGTATGATTGGCGAGGCAGAATTTAGAAAATGTTTGCCAGGCGAAAGAATATGATCTGGATGGAAGGAACTAGACATGAATTACAGTAGATTTTGCTAATTGGAGCAGAGAATGGAGAGAAGGGATTAATCCAGTTTCAGGTCTTCGCGGGTTGGAATAGGAGTGGGTTGTACATTGGCAGTTAGACAGAGACTGTGAAAGATTTGAAATTTGGAGTGAGAGAAAGCATCTGCGATTGAGTTAGAATAACTTGGAATGTGATGAGCGGAAATGAAGTTATGAGATTGCTTGCTAGGCTATGCATATCATGCGGTAGGGCATGAGAGACTTCGAGGAGGAACAGCCTTTATTTAAAGCTTCCACATGCTGCATTGACACAAAGCAACGATATGTTTTCTTTTCCAATAGTGGCCCCAGACGCAACAGGCCAAGGCGATGGGAATGATATCATAGAATGCTGAAGATTCTGACTGAGAAAAGGGGGTGGGGCCACATGTTGGCGAACCATTTGTCCTAAAAAAACCTCCCAAAACCCACGGACGTAGCTACCTTACTGATATTGTCTGTTCATAAATTGTTTGTAAGAGTTTGTTATTCTGCTGCTCCAGTAATGCAGTTAATGTTTATATTTTGAAACCACTTAGAACGAGAAGGTGCTGTAAATCCATTGTCGCAAGATGAACAGAGCAGCGTTGACCCAGTGTGCAGAAAGAAAGTGTGCTTCATGATTATTACGGAAAAAGATATAGTTAAGAAGTATATTGAAACAGTAAATGGTTCCTTAGTGCCTGGTTGATAAGAGAACAAATAGTCAAACTGTTTGATGTAGATTTTTTTTTCTCTTCTCCTCTTCTTGTTCACCGATGCCTGCTGATACCTAGAGTCCAAAATTTTCTAGATACTTTTTACCGTTTCCTCGTAAAGTAGGTTTGTTTCAGAGTAAGGAATCTGCCTTCGCACTCAGGTTAAAAATTGTCAAAATTATCCACTTTCTTTTTTTTTTTAACACAGGGTCACACCACCTAGCCAGATTGTAGGAACTTGAAAAGCTCCATGATTGTTCAGCAAGGCCTGCTGATTTATATGGTGCATGAATCAAATCGATAGCCCTTAATGTTTCCAAGATAGATGAAGATGTTCGAGATCAAGTTTAGGCAGTTTTGACTCCATTTTTCCCTCTCACTTTACCTAGTGTTTTGCCTTAATATGTGACGCGCCACAGGAAAACCAGGAACAAGTCGGCAGAGCACAAACGGAGAAAATGAGGAAAAACCATCAATTTCTGAGAAAATAGTGATCTTTGTTTTATTGCAAAATGTGTAAGTTGAAATTATGAAGTATCCACTCAGTTCTTTAAATGACAGTTTCGGAGGTTTTAAAATGGTAAATTTTATGTTTAAACTCGGCTTGTTTTCAGCCTAAAACCCAGCCAGCTCGTATTTACATTTTGGGGAGGAGAAAAGCCTTAGCTCATTTCTGTAGCAGCTTTGTTTGGCTCCGTGCTGGCTTTTGTTATACTTGTCGACCAATAACCAGCGTGCTTCAAGAAACCTCGTGGCTACTTAACAGCTCCTATGAAAAATAATGTGTTTCTTCACAATGGACCAAGCTCAACGTGTTGCAAACAAACTGAATCGCAGCTATTACAGTGCTTCGCTGTGGGAGTACATGTTCAGCAGTACCGCCGCTGCCGGACTCTCTTCAGATTCTGAATCAGAAGGAGATGAATTGGAAGATGATAGCAACTGCATTATTTTGGAGAACATTTCTAGTTTGCAGCTGTCTTCAACCCAAGAAGAGGATGACGAAAAAAGATTTGGACTGGTGGCTGAAGAGCTAGAATGTAAGATATCAGAAGCTAATGCTGTCACAACATTTGAGGAAAACAAGACAGTGAAATGGAGAAGATGCGTAACTTTGACTGTAAATACTAGTAGAAAGGAGAACTCTTCACTTGGGACAGTCCTGTAGCCGCAAACGTTCTCCAGAGCTCATGTACAACATACGGATGGATTCTTTAGCAGCAGAAAGGGAGTGGCAGGACATGAGAATAATGGGACATCTTGAAGCAAACCGGCGTACGCTAGAAACTTCAGCAATGACCACATCCACCAAGAAGACACCAAGGAAAAGAAAACACGCCAGGACAACTTATTCCATCGGAGGCATCGAAGTCTGCCGGAATACCTTTCAGTTTCTCATGGGGTGAGTTTGATAACTTTAAAAAAAAATCTTATGATGCATCATACTGTAAATAAATCATGTACTGAAGCAGACAAATCACATAAACCTGACTAGTCAAATATTAAAATCGAGATGAGATGAGTTTTTTTTCTTCCCCCTGGGGTGATCGGTGGTCACAACAACAGTTTTTAGGCTAGCATAACTACACGAGGTTAGCATCTACTGTATCCCATTCACAATGTGAAAATTGACTTGAGTGGGGGGAAGGGTGGTTGTATGTTTAATCAAAGTTTGAGGTTGAAAAAAACCAACCAAAAAAAAACCAACCTGTTTTTATGTTTTGTTAGATGTTTATTTCTATAAACACACCTATATGCAGAAAAAATGTGGTGTGTTGTCATACCAATTTTGTCAGCACTCGTCAATGTAAACCATAAGCTGAATATTTCCTTTGTTTCCCTGCTCAGAATCTGTAAAGCCACGTTGACTGACATCATCACACACTTTGATGAGAACGATGCAAGACCCCGCTTGAGGAAAAAGAGCCAATGGCCACAGGATCTCCATTTTAAGAAGTGCAAACCTTCCAGAGAAGAGGAAGATTGCAGCAATCAAGAAGCAACAGGATCATCTTCAGCTTGTTCAAAAAGAGAGGGCCGTCTACAACAAGACATGGATGAAGAAGATCACAGGCTTCAAGCAGAAGGATGATCAGACCGATGGAGGTCTGGACAGAGCCAATGAACTGAACACATTCTTCAATAAGTTCAGTTCAGAAACAAGTTTCGCATCCTTCTCTCCTGCTCACAGCCAAACAGACATTCCACCTTCCTTTGACCCACAGAACCCACAGCTGTCCAGCAACACCTCACATTTTTTATCTTCCACCTCAGCCCTAGACCCTTCTGCTCCTACATGTTTGCCTTCAACCATATCAGAAGATGCTGATGCTTCCCCCTTCCACCTGTGTGTCTCAAGAAGTCAAGTGAAGATGCAACTGGAGAGACTGAATCGGAACAAGGCTGCAGGTCCAGATCATGTCAGCCCTAGAGTCCTGAAGGCCTGTGCAGAGCAGCTCTCTGGGATTCTGCAGCACCTCTTCAACCTTAGCCTGGCCCAGAAGAAGGTTCCGGTGTTGTGGAAGACCTCCTGTCTTGTTCCGGTACCAAAGAAAACTCACCCATCAGTCCTCAATGACTATAGACCTGTTGCCCTGACATCTCACATCATGAAGGTCCTAGAGAGACTCCTGTTGGCCCACCTGAGTAAGCAAACAGTAAACCATCAGGACCCCCTTCAGTTTGCTTATCGCTGTGGAGTTGGAGCTGAAGATGCCATCATACACCTGCTTCAACAAACCCACTGTCATCTGGACAAAGCCAGCAGCACTGTGAGGATCATGTTCTTTGATTTCTCCAGTGCATTTAATACAATCCAACCTGATTTGCTTTGTCAGAAACTCCAGAAGACTCAGGTGGAGGCCTCAACAATCTCCTGGATCAAAGACTACCTGACAAACAGACCACAGTTTGTGAGACTGAAGGGTTGTGAGTCTAACCAGGTAGTCAGCAGCACAGGAGCAGCACAGGGGACGGTACTCTCACCATTCCTTTTCACTCTGTACACCTCAGACCTCCAGTACAAGACAGACTCCTGTCATCTGCAGAAATACTCGGATGATTCTGCAGTCGTGGGGTGGATCAGAGATGGACAAGAAGCTGAGTACAGGAAGATGGTGGACAGCTTTGTGGCATGGTGTGGAAACAATCATCTCATTTTGAACGTGACTAAAACAAAGGAGATGATTGTAGATTTTAAGAGAAACAGGAATAAGTCAAAAACTATTTCTATCATGGGAGAAGAAGTGGAGGTGGTGGAGGAGTATAAATACCTCGGTGTTCACCTGGACAACAGACTAGAGTGGAGATGCAACTGTGAAGCCATCTACAAGAAGGGACAGAGCAGACTGTACTTCTTGAGGAAGCTTAGGTCCTTTGGTGTTTGCAGCAAGATGCTGCATATCTTCTATAAGTCTGTTGTGGAAAGAGTGATCTCTTCTGCCATCATCTGCTGGGGAAGCAGCATCAGAGCCAGGGACTTAAAAAACTCAACAAGCTGATAAAGAAGGCTGGCTCTGTTCTGGGGACTCCTCTGGAACCTCTGGAGATCATTGTGGAAAGACGGATTCTTCATAAAATGAAGAACATTATGGAGAACCCTGAGCATCCTCTTCGTGAGACTGTCCTACAACAACAGAGTGTCTTCAGTCAGAGGCTTCTTCAGATCTGCTGTAAGACGGAGCGCTACAGGAGATCCTTCCTGTCCACAGCCATCAGCATCTACAACGGCTCTTTGAAGAAACCTACATAATGAGCTCCAACAACATTTAATTTCCCTTTGGGATTAATAAAGTATTTTTGAATTGAATTGAACAAGATGACTGCTGCCTGCAAAAAGACCTGCGACGACTATCAGTTGTCCATCGGCCCCTCCCCACCTTCAAGTAAGAAGATCGGGGTGCACTACAGCTTTGACTTTCCACAGCAGGTATTTGTTCCACATTGCACTTTTTTTTTCTTATAAAGTATAAACATAAGAGTGCTTTAACAATACACAGCTTTTGTTTAATCTAATCAGTCAGTCATTTTCTACCGCTTATTCCATAGTGGGTCATGGGGGAGCTGGTGCCTATCTCCAGCAGTCTATGGGCGAGAGGCGGGGTACACCCTGGACAAGTCGCCAGTCCATCGCAGGGCAACACACAAACAACCATGCACACACTCATACACCTAAGGGCAATTAAGAGAGACCAATTAACCTAACAGGCATGTCTTTGGACTGTGGGAGGAAGCCAGAGTACCTGGTGAGAACCCACGCATGCACAGGGAGAACATGCAAACTCCATGCAGAAAGAGCCCCAGCCAGGAATTGAACTTAGGACCTTCTTGTTGCAAGGCAACAGTGCTACCAACTGCACCACCGTGCAGCCCTTGTTTAATCTAATCCCTGTTTTTAATTGTCTTTTGTGTGCTTTTATTAACAGCTTTGATGCCAAAAGACCTGGTGTGGTCCTAGCTAGGACTCACAGCGACGCAGAGCCTGTTAGCTTTCAGCTGCTGTGTGACCCGGACGTTCTACCCCCTGTCGTCTGTGTTCCTGCCCTGCCTGCACCTGGACTGGCAGACTTATCTTTATTCAAAGATCAGGTCTTTCTGTTCCGATGAAGCAAAGGACATTACATGCCCAGCACCACAAAGCACAACACAGAATGGCACACAGAAGAGGATGATGGTGTGACGTTGGCGTTTTGGCAATTTGTAATGTGTATAAAGTTGTAAATAAAAATCACATTTGTGACATGATCAAAGTCAAGTTATTGCCCATTTCTCTTCCTGGGTCCATTAAAGTCTAGAAGTCTGCAGACATAAAATTTGATGGGTACAGATTAAATAGCTGTAGCAACAGCCTCTTCTAGATTAACACGTATTCAAAAGGTGTAAACTATTAGCCCATAGCTCTATTCATACCTGCACACATAAAATGAAGACTGATAAACAATATTTCTGCAGGCTACACTAATCTTTGGACATTTCATATTACATATTAAGAAGAACACATCCATATTACCCTGATATTTTGCTAATTGCTGTGAGATAGGATTTCAAACTTGGCCTGAGGCAGAACATTTAATAGACTGGAACTTTAAGTGAGACTTATCTAAAAACAAGAGGAAAGCAAACCAATCACCAGGATGCAGACATTAGGTTGCAGTTATGATGCAATTTGCAGACATAAATAATTTAATAATAAATTGTAATGCAGTGTTGTAAATTATCTTTACATAGAAAAATACTATGAGTTAAGTGACAGACGTCTGTTGCAGTCAGTTGGAGCTTCTGTTGACAAACAGTTGGGGAGGTGGGCTATTCAAAGTTATTCAAATTAGCAGCTTTTGTCACCGCCCTGCTTTCAGGCAGAGAAAACAAGGAATCTTTCAGTGGTGATTTCTCAGAAAAGTAGTCTGGCAAGTGCAGACATTCAGATGGTCGTATCTTCTTCAATTCTTTTTTGATTTCCACAAGTTTGACATAATTGGAAAGCTTAGACTCCACTCTTTCAGGATGTGTAAATAACTCAAAACAACCCCAGGTAGACTTGCTCCTGGTTTTGCCACGGCCAGTCACATATATTTACAAAAAAAAAAAAAAGATTGTTCCCCTGTTCATTCTGTTAAAACGCTATAAGAATAGTTTTCAAGTTTATGAGCAGTAGTTCGGGAGCATGCACCACCATGTTAAAACAGCAGGCTAGGATGGGACCAAAGTGAAGTGATGCATTGGTGAAAAACTGCAGGTACCAAGTTACACTGACAGTTGTTGCCTATTGGCTGATTCATTCCTCGCTGCTCCTTTTATATCTCTGTGCATCTTCCACTCTATAGGTCCGGCTGTAATTCTCTATTTCTTTTTGCCTCTCCTCTCCCTGTCTATCCCTTGGACGCACACGTCCATGTTCTACTATCTTTTTGAGGACTTTGCATCGCCTTCCATTCATTTTCACTCATTTCAAATGATCTAAATCTGACCCTACCCCTAACCCTATGACCGTCTTCATAAAAGACAACTACATGGTGGCCATTTCGTGTTGGGTACTTAAACAGCATGTACTGCTGTTCCAATACCTAGACAACAGTGATTAATCTTAAAGGGCAATTTCATAGACTATTGCATATAAGGCTGTTGTAAGCATTATAGATGGACTAAATTAGTGTTAGGCCATGTGCTAATGTTAGCATTAAAGCTAACATTAGCATTTAGGCTAATCTTCGCTTAGAGGGCTAAAGCAACAGATTCAAGTTAATTACAGCCAACATGTTAATGATTTAGCATAACGTTTCAGCTAAAATTCACATATAATCCTAAATTAACATATTGAATAGGGTGAGATAATGTTAGCGAACATTCTAGTTTTAGCAAAACTGCTAATGTTAGCATTTAAGCTAACACTAGCATTTATATATGCTGTTAAAATACTGTTTCAACAACACATAGTTTTGAGATAACTTCAGCTTGTTAAGCTGTTCTTTTGCTGAAAGTCTTCTTATTTAAAGAGAGCAGATGACTGTTTTCTTTGCTAATGTCTCTGCTATCAACTTAAGCTTCTTTCTGCTAGCCCACAGTAGAGGAATTGAGCGTTTCTGTTATCTGCTAATTCATTGAATTTCAGTCAATATTCTGTTGTCAAACTTTGCCTCTTTCTACCAGCTTTCAGCAGAGGAGCTTAGCATTTCTGTTTTCTGCTAATTCATTACATTTCAGGAGATTTTCTGCAGTCAACTTCAGCTTGTTTTTGCTAGCTTTCAGCTCAAGAATTCAGCTTACAGCATTCACACAGCATTTTTGCAGGAAATGCAGATTTTTCTAGTTTGGTTTGGTTTATTTAATGTTACATATTACATAAAATATACTTTATTGATCCCCAAGGGAAATTACATGTATTATTCAGAAAAATAAAACAGTTAACTAGTTAATGGTACACGTGATAAATTGCTGTGAGTCATTTCTTCTTAATACTGAACCCCTAAACTACCCAGCACGGTACATTGAAAATCATCACAGAAGACAGTCCCCTGCTAATTTTGCGCTTGGCAGCATCATGCAATGGAGATTATTTTTTTGGATAAATTACAGGAAAGTAAGATCAAATTTACACAAAAAGATAATAGGAAGGAGGAGTCACAACTGGAATTCCCATGATGTCATAGGTATCCATGAACAAAAGACTACTACCAGCCACACCTCTTTCTCTATCCTGCTGCCTAGCAGTATAAGGAGAGGCAATGCACAAGAGGGTCTGAAACTTGGTGGCAGGTAAGTCTACTTCTTTGAAGAATCCTTGGATCCAACAGAAAACATGGTAAGCTGTCTGCGTATAACTGCCGAAAATAAGAAACTGACTGAAATTGTTTTGTCTGAGCTTGTGCAGGAAAGAATCTGCAGACATTCCCCAGAAACTAAAGATCTGCAAACCTGTTGTGAGGACGACAAGGAAGTGGAGCAGTGAGGCTGTGGAGAATCTCCAGGCGTGTTTAGGCTGTACAGACTGGGATGTGTTCAGGACTACTACCAACAGTCTGGACGAGTACACAGAGGCTGTGACTTCCTACATCAGCTTCTGTGAGGACAGCTGTGTACCATCATGCACCAGGGTGAGTTACAACAATGACAAACCCTGGTTCACAGCTACCCTCAGAAGGTTAAGACTGGATAAGGAAGAGGCCTTCAGGAGTGGGGACAAAGACATATACAGAGAGGCTAAGTACAAGTTTGGCAAGGCAGTGAAAGAGGCCAAACGACTGTACTCTGAGAAGCTCCAAAACCAGTTCTCAGCCAACGACTCTGCGTCTGTCTGGAAAGGGCTCAAGCAAATCACCAACTACTAGCCGAAAGCCCCCCACTCCATCAACGACCGACGCCTCGCCAACGACCTGAACGAGTTCTACTGCCGCTTTGAAAGACAAAGGGACAGTCCTGCAACCATCCCCCACGACGCCCCCCAACAGCTGCAGCCACAATCCACCACCCCCACCTCCCCAACCTCAAGAGGGGCCTTGGCACCTCCAACCCCCACCCTGAAGTTCCCCCCCACCAACCCCCTACACACGCCGAGGACGGCTCTTTCCATCCAGGAGAGGGACGTCAACAAACTCTTCAGGAGACAGAACCCCTGGCAAGCTGCTGGTCCGGATTCTGTCTCACCAGCCAGCCTGAAGCACTGCGCTGATCAGCTGTCTCCAGTCTTCACAGACATTTTTAACACCTCACTGGAGACATGTCATGTGCCAGCCTGCTTCAAGTCCTCCACCATCGTCCCTGTTCCCAAGAAGCCAAGGACCACAGGGCTTAATGACTTCAGACCCGTCGCCCTGACCTCTGTGGTGATGGAGTCCTTTGAGCGCCTTGTGCTCTCACACCTAAAAGACATCACCGACCCCCTCCTGGACCCCCTGCAGTTTGCCTACAGAGCCAACAGGTCTGTAGATGATGCAGTCAACCTAGCCCTTCACTTCATCTTCCGGCACCTGGACTCCACAGGAACCTACGCCAGGATCCTGTTTGTGGATTTCAGCTCTGCCTTCAACACCATCGTCCCAGTTCTGCTACAGGAGAAGCTCTCCCAGCTGAGTGTGCCCGACTCCACCTGCAGGTGGATCACTGACTTCCTGTCTGACAGGAAGCAGCGCGTGAGGCTGGGGAAGCCCGTCTCTGACTCCCTGACATCAGCACCGGTTCCCCCCAAGGCTGTGTTCTCTCTCCTCTGCTCTTCTCCCTGTACACCAACAGCTGCACCTCCAGTCACCAGTCTGTCAAGCTTCTGAAGTTTGCGGACGACACCACCCTGATTGGACTCATCTCTGATGGTGACGAGTCTGCGTACAGATGGGAGGTGGACCATCTGTTGGACTGGTGCAGCCAGAACAACCTTGAGCTCAACGCTCTAAAGACAGTGGAGATGGTTGTGGACTTCAGGCAGAACCCAGCCCCACCTGCCCCCATCACCCTCTGTGACTCCACAATTGACACTGTGGAATCTTTCCGCTTCCTGGGAACCATCATCTCCCAGGATCTCAAGTGGGAGCCAAACATCAGCTCCCTCATCAAGAAAGCCCAGCAGAGGATGTTCTTCCTGCGGCAGCTGAAGAAATTCAACCTGCCAAAGACTATGATGGTGCACTTCTACACAGCCATCATTGAGTCCATCCTCACCTCCTCCATCACCATCTGGTACGCCGCTGCTACAGCCAAGGATAAGGGCAGGCTGCAGCGTGTCATTCGGTCTGCTGAGAAGGTGATTGGCTGCAGTCTACTGTCGCTCCAGGAACTGTACACCTCCAGGACCCTGAAGCGGGCAAGGAAGATTCTGGCTGATCCCTCCCACCCCGGTCACAGACTCTTTGAGACTCTCCCCTCTGGCAGGAGGCTGCGGTCCATCCGGACCAAAACCTCACGCCACAAGAACAGTTTTTTCCCATCTGCCACCAGCCTGGTTAACAAAGCCCGGAAACCACCCTGACACTCTTCCTTTCCCCCACACCCCCCCTTTTCTGCTGACAGGACACCTGTAACCTGTAACTCTATGAGTTACATTAACGCTCAACTTGGACTCCTGCTTTACTTGCACAATGATCACCTGCACTGTTGTATTGCTCTTGCATCTTATACTGCTCTATATTTACTCTCACTCACTTAAAACTGTGCACATATATTTATATTATATTGTAGATATGTTTATACTGTTTAATTTGTATTGTATTGCATCGACTACGCCAAAACAAATTCCTTGTATGTCCAAAAACGTACTTGGCAATAAAGCTTTTCTGATTCTGAAAAGGAGTTAATAAGTAAGCTTTCCTTTTTCAGCTATAACCGCTAACTGCTAATGCTAGTGCCAAGAATGTCCAATATTTATTTCCAGTTTGTCATCATCTTGTGAGAGGTTAGACATTCCTCTTCGCCATTTTAGTGGTCCATTACTCCATGTGATGGCTAGTTAACAATGTGATGGTTAGTAGGACAATACCTGACAGGCCGAAATTTGTTTGCCCAATGATTCCTAATCAGGTGGTGCCCTGAATTGTTAGTCTGACTAAAATGCTACATTTTAACTTTACCTATTGGTAATTTTGTTAATAATCACTAATTATTAATTAAAATAATTAATAGTTGCTAGTTGCTTATAGCTAAACAATCACAATTACACAACAAAGTCTTGGCAATATTCTCAAATCTAAGCCTAAGCCACTCTTTTCTTTCTTTTGTTTTATTTATAGCTAACGTTGTTTTATTGGTTGTGTTTTAAGCTTTTTATTTTTACTCACTGTAAATCACTTTGGTTAACCTATTGGTTATTGTAAAGGGTTATACAAATTAATTTTTTTAATTTGGTAACACTTTTCAAGCAATGGTCTGGTTATGTATACTTTATATAACATCAAAGTATACATAAAAACTATATTGCATATTAATAAAAGCAAGAAAAAACTCTATTCTAAGTACTCTGTCCCTGAGAGGTAATTTGACTATAGCAGATCCTTATCAGACACTAAAAACCTTTAAAGAATCTGTTCCATTTTTTATTTCCTCATTATCACAGAAAGACAGTCTTGAAAAAGCAACTGCTTAGTCAGTCGCTTAATCTGGATGGCATTAAATTGATCTCCTGAAATTAAGTAAAGAACTTTGGTGTTATTTTTGACCAGGACATGTCATTGAAATCCTTCTTTCATCTCCAGAACATTGCCAAAATTAGAAACATCCTGTCCAGGAGTGACGCTGAAAAACCAGTCCATGCATTGGTTACTTCAAAGCTTAAAACTTTCCTTTTTAAAAACGCTTGTAGTTAGAGTGGCTTAGGTTTTCCTGAGCTATCTTTGTAGTTATGCTGTTATGGGTTTAGAATACTGGAGGACATAATACCTACTTTCCCTCACTGCTACATTCCCCTACTACTCTCTAATTTTGCGTTATTTGCTGTTGTTTCAACTTTAAACTTGATGTTTTCTCTGTTTTTTCTCTTCATAGGAGCTCCTCCTGGCCCGGCTCTGTGTTTAGCCGCAACATCGTCTTTTTTCTTTAACACAGAAAGTAATCCTGGATCATTGCTTCTGTGTTCTTTCTGCTTCTGCAATCTGTTGGTTTTTTCATTTGATAGAAAACTATTTAACCATTTTGAATAGTGAACTGAATTTGTCTGCATTGTTTGATAACTAGGGCCAATTGGAATGGTTGCACTTGACTTGGAATCTTTCTGTATAATTGGATGGAATTTACTTTTTTTGTTAAATTGCCTTAAGACGACATGTGTTATGAATTGGCGCTATATAAATAAAGTGAATTGAAGAAACGCACAATGAACATAAGCTCTAAGTTGCTGCCAAACCTTTGGCCTGTGCTGTAAATCGTACATGGACTGAATGTATGTAGAGCTTTTCTTATCATTCTGACCACTCAAAGCTCTTTACACTAGAGCCACATTTATCCTGTAGCAGTTAAAAACACACACATGCCAATACACAGATCAATAGGTTCTAGTAACCCAGGGACACGCACCAGACCGCTGCATAGTTTCTGTTTTATACACGCACGCACGCACGCACACATATATATATATACACTACCTGTTAAAGGTTTTGGACACACTTTCTCATTTAATGGTTTTCCTTATGTTTAACACTATTTGCATTGTACATAGATTCTTACTGAATGCATCAAAACTGTGAATAAACATATGGAATCATGCAGCAAAAGAAACATGTCCATCTGAGAACATCCTGTGTAAAGACTTGCAATCGCGAGGTACTATTGATCAACTGTGTCTTCAGCATAATGATGAGGATTGTTTAAATGCCAATTTGGGCAAATTGTTCTGAAACATTGAGCGGTCTCTCTCTCTCTCGAACAATAACAGTTCCCCAATTCATTCTGACTTGGCAGCTCGAGAGTATTAAACTCTGCTCCAGAGCAGCATCTACGCTGAAATCAACCCACTGCTGTTAAAGCCCTGAGGCAGATCTGCCACAATGCAGTTGAAAAAGCCACAGTGCAGTGGGCTGCACAGTGTAAATCAAATTTTGCCACGTTTCAAAAATCACTTTACACAGTATTAATAGCATTAACTATGGCTTGTACTGCAATAATTACTAGCTTATTTGTTAATTTACATGCACTCAAGATGCTCTACACCAGTATTACATATAATCATATTTCTTATTTAAAGCAGCAGAAAAATGTTTACATACAATATCATAGTCATTTAGAAACCAAGAGAAAAT
The DNA here is from genome assembly GCF_021462225.1 of Girardinichthys multiradiatus. NCBI lineage: Eukaryota > Metazoa > Chordata > Actinopteri > Cyprinodontiformes > Goodeidae > Girardinichthys > Girardinichthys multiradiatus. The sequence continues at coordinate 40,028,027 of NC_061808.1, forward strand.
ATTGCTGTTTTCCCTGCAGCTTGTGCACATTTTTCTACCATTTTTCCTACCTTTGCATATATACGCTTGTATACACCGTAGAATAGGCAGCTTCTTTAACAGCTGTTGCCGACGCTGCTAATAGAGGGCTTCAGTGACCGTCTCTAGGACAACAGTAAAGTCTGACCCATGATTGTGTTGTCCATAACATGGCCATTTATATAATTTCTGTATTGAAATCCTTTTTATGTGGTCTTATATAATATTGACATTTTCATCCAAAGCTGGTGTCACCATCCTCAACATGTTATCTGCATCAGATCTGCTGATCAAAAATATATGTCAGAGCAGGTGGAGGATCATAACCTGGTGCTGCTCTTTTTGCGACCAGGTCTGCTGCCTTTTTTTTTTCCATCTCATGGCCGTTGTGGATCTGCGACTACCTCCTGAAGTGGATCAGGAACAACAGTAGTGGCTAAACTCCAACCCCCATTCCATGTCCATACCTTTCAGATGATCCCATAGGTGTGCAGAACATGTGTGACTAAAAGTAGGATTTCTTTTCCAAGCATATTCTTTATATAGTGAAAAGTGAAAAGTCTGAGAGTTCACTGTGTAGCTCGGCTTTCACCCACATAGTGAGCACAGTATTCCGTCATGGTTCCCCTCAGCTCATCAATTTCTCTTCTCACCAGGCCAACTTCAAGCAGCTTGGAGCTCAGTTCCTCTTGTTCTTCACCAACCTGGCAGTCCTGCTCTTCTGCTGAGACACCAAGTGCTGGATAGACACAACACAGGTGTACATGTTATCAGAGCAGGAGACATTTGGTAAACCCAGCAGTCACCATCTCAATTACATACTGTAACCACTCACAGAGAAAAACAGCCAAGTGTAGAATATTTAATTTTACATGAATGCAACATGAGTGAAACATGTAAAGAGTGTACTTCATTTTCCAACATTTGTCTTCATTTCTATATAGACTGTTAGAGCTCTGCTCATCGCTGTTCCTGCTCTACCACTGTATTTCCCTGACATGTGCAAACATTTAAGCTGTGACACTGTTCAAATATATGAAAAACAAATGCAATGTCTAACTAATTGTGTTTTGGACTTTACATTTCATTCCCAGAAGCAGAGAGAGGTTGGGTTCTTCCCCCTGAGCTCTTTGAACCAGGATGCTACAGAAACCTTGCAGGTCAAGTAGACACAAAGACATCTCTTTCAACAGCTCATCCACTTCTGAAATCCTTCCTTGAGATGAGAGACACACCAACTTGCCTTTTTCCTGTTAACAGAGTGAATAAAAAGTTCACATCTAAATTCAAGCATAACCTGGTCATTAACAACAGAAAACATGCCAAACTGCACTCATTTTCTTCTAGTTGGTGTACAGAAGCAGGTAGTCAGCATCAACAAAATGCCTCTTTAATAGTTCTGTATGATCAAGGGCTAATAGGTTGCAAGGGTTTCTTGCTATGACAAGTCAGGCAAAAAATAATAAAATAAACGTTTTATTTTACATATGTTTTTTACATTTTTGTGATTCTTTTAGTTGAGCAGTTGGTAAAAAAATCTGCCTTATAGAGGTAGTTGAAGCTTGTAATTTAAAAGATAAGATCTATCAGAGGATCACTGTTTTTAGAAGCTGAGAAAGGAAGACAAGATAACTGTACAAAAAGCATAAAATACATTTTCATACAGAAGGGCATTCCCAGAGAATAGACAATAAAAAATATAATTCAAAACATTCACAAAATAGTGGTTTGACTTACAAAAAAAATGACGCATTCCATATCACCTTTAAAGACACATGACTTACAGAAACTCAACAAGACCTTCACAAATAAACAGTCTACTTCCTTACAAACACATAATATACAAATTGCATACCTCATTGGCCCCATTAACTTGAAGGGGTTAACAAAGCAGCTCTCAGAGTAGGTTTTCTTTACAACTTCACTGCACAAAAACCTCCCTGCATGCTTCTCCAAATCTCTCTTTTATACTGAGAAAAAAGCAGGTGCTGTCCTCTACAGAGTGTGGTGTGTAACTGAAAATATCAATCTAAGCCAAACAACAAATTCAAACATTTGTTCCACCCTGGAAACCTTAGCAAAACCTTTATGGATGCAAAAGAAAATAGTGTCTTCGGCCTAATATAAGACTTTAGAAAGCCACAAGTTATGTTTCTAAGCTACTCAGCTTCGAGTAGAGTTACTGTTTTGTGGATAGGCCTCTCAAGATGTACTGGCTTGTTTATATACTCTTTTCCCTTGGTCATCTCCATCTTCACTAGGGTACACTTTAGTGACTTTGGCCAGCTTCCACTCATTTCTGAGTAGACTATTGTCCATCAGAATCACAATATCATTGCTCCTGGCATTTCTATGTATCTTGTGTCATTTGTCTCTCTGCTGAAGATTCAGCAAATATTCCCTTTTCCATCTGGTCCAAAATTCATTGGCCAGGTATTGCACCTTGCGCAATCTTTTGCGAAGATAAAGGTCTGTTTTCACAAACTCACCAGGTGGCGGTAAAACAACTGAAGACTTCATGTTCAGAATGTGATTCGGCATAAGGGGCTGTGGAGCAGTGGGATCACTGAGCTGGTGAGATGTTAAGGGCCTACTATTTAGGACGCCATAACTTAATAAAAGGTATGTGCGTAAAGATAAGATGTCAAGTCTTTTGGATGAATGATTCAGAATGCACACCAACACACTTCTTATCGTCCTGACCTGCCGTTCCCATGGCTAGCAGATGCTGGGAGTTCTGACAAATTCACAACCTAGTTGTTTTAGGTCTTCTTGATCCATTTTTTTATAGATTCCAAGAAGTCTCATCTTGCTCCAACAAAGTTGGTTCCCTGGTCTGACCGAAGCTGGCAAACATTTCCACGTATGGCAATCAATGTTCGAAGAGCATTAATAAAAGCATCAGAGGTCATGTCGTCAAGTAGCTCTATATGAACAGCACAAGAGCACAGGCATGTGAATTGCAGACTGTTGCGTTTAACTTCCTTTCTTCCCTTCTTAATGTAAAATGGGCCAAAGCAGTCCATTCAACAATAGGCAAAGGGAGGTGATAATTTAACTCTTTCATGTGGTAAATCTGCCATTATTTGAACTTCAGCATTTCTTCTGAACTTTCTACATTTGACACACTTGTAAATGTAAAACACTGTGTGACTGCATCCTTATATCCAGATGCCGTTTGATCTCAGCTCATTCATGGTAATTCCATATCCCTGGTAATGAACCTTTGATGAAAGTGTTCAATCAGCAACTGTGATGTGGGTTTTGCTTGGCAAGATTGCTGGATGTTTAATGTGCGCATGTAAATCAGCACGCTCTAGCCGACCCCCTGCTCTGACCACACCTCTTTCGTCCAAGAAAGGATTAAGTTTGTGCAGCCCATTTGTGCAGTCCCTTGTTATCACCTTGGATTTTAGCTCTTGATTTCTTCAGAACACTTCCCTTTGGACAGTAGATATGATGAAAAGCTCTGCCTCTTTTCTCTCCTCAAGACTGGTGGTTTTGTTGGTTTTGAACAGCAAACCCTAGACCTCTTTTACACAACAAATGAGTTGTGCAATGGCTTTAACTAGTCTCGTCCAGTTTGAGAACCTCGAGAAATGATGAAGCAGTGAATCTTCTGTCGTAAGTGTCTCGTGGACAAAGGTTTTGCATGGTTCTGGATCTTCAGCTTCCAACTCTCCCACCTTAATGTCATTAGCAGGAAGTTTGTCATGCTAAAGAAAATCTGGACCAGTGAACCAGTTGGAAGTAATTAGTCCCTTTGCTGTCAGATCCCAAGATGCATGATCAGAGGGTTGTTCTCAGAGGTTACATATCTCTATTGATTTGGATCGGAACTTTCTTGCATTTGCTAAATGCGATCTGCCACAAATATGTGAAACTTTCTAGCGTCACTGTTAATATATCCAAGAACGACCTTCGAATCCATCCAGGAGAATTCTTGAGCTTGAACCTCCAGCTCCTTTTTAAGTAAGTCACTTGTTCGGACAGCAATAACAGCTGCTGACAGCTAAAGCCTGGGTACTGTAGTGACCTTTGTAGGAGACACCCTGGCCTCACCTAAAACTAGAAAACAGTAAACTGGGTTTGATACATTGATTGCTCTCATGTAAGAACATTTGCCATACCCTTTACTGCTTTCATCTGAGAAATGATACAACTCATATCATTTGACTTTTTCAAAACCTTTTGAATTTTGATGTCAGCCAGGTTCGTTAAATCAAACAGCCAAGACTCCCATTATAGTTTGAGATTTTCTGACAATGTCTCATCCCATCCAATCTTGTCTTGACACATCTCTTGGAGTATTTGCTTCCTGACCAGAATAAATGGTACCACAAACCCAAGAGGGCCATAGATAGATACCACTGTTGATAAAACTCCTCTTCTAGAAAGTAGGCGTTCATCCACAATCACTCTGAAATGGAACTGGTCTAAACGAACACACCATTTGATTCCCAAAGCTCTCTCAATTTGTGACAATCTGAGAGCCAAGTCACAGAGTTGTCTTGCTTCCTTCACCAGCTTTATAGCTTCATCTTTGGTTGCGGCACTTGTCAGTCCTTCATCCACGTATTAGAGTTTGAAATTATATCTTCCAGTCCTAGCATCTTAGCGGGTCTCCAGTAAAAACAGAAGGTTCAGGTACTGGGAGACTTACAATACTCGTACTTGTCGTCTTCCGCTTATCCGGGACCGGGTTGCGGGGACAGCAGACTCAGCAGAGACACCCAGACGTCCCTCTCCCCAGACACCTCCTCCAACTCCATCCGGGGGGAGCCCAAGGTGTTGCCAGGCCAGCTGAGAAACATAGTCCCTCCAGCGTGTCCTGGGCCGTCCCCTGGGCCTCCTCTCGGTGAGACATGCCTGGAACACCTCCCGAGGAAGGCGTCCAGGAGGCATCCGGTATAGATGCCCAAGCCACCTCAACTGGCTCCTCTCGATGTGGAGGAGCAGTGGCTCTACTCCGAGCTCCTCCCCGATGGTTGAGCTCCTCACCCTATCCCTAAGGGAGAGCCCGTCCATCCTACGGAGGAAGCTCATTTCAGCCGCTTGTATCCGGGATCTCGTTCTTTCGGTCATGACCCAAAGTTCATGGCCATAGGTGAGGGTAGGAACGTAGACCGACCGGTAAATCGAGAGCTTCGCTTTTCGGCTCAGCTCTCTCTTAACAACAACGGACCGGCACAGCGCCCCCATTACTGCGGCCGCCGCACTGATCCGTCTGTCGATCTCCCGCTTAATTTTTCCCTCATTCGCGAACAAGAACCCGAGATACTTGAACTCCTCTACTTGAGGCAGGAACTCCCCTCCAACCTGAAGAGGACAAGCCACCCTTTTCCGGTCGAGAACCATGGTCTCTGACTTGGAGGAGCTGATCTTCATCCCAGGCGCTTCACACTCAAATTCGAACCGCCCCAGCGCATGCTGTAGGTCTTGGCTAGAGGGGGCCAGCAGGACCACGTCATCTGCAAAAAGAAGAGACGAAATCCTCTGGTCCCCAAACCAGACCCCCTCCGGCCCTTGGCTGCACCTAGAAATCCTGTCCATAAAAGTTATGAACAGGACCGGAGACAAAGGGCAGCCCTGCCGGAGTCCAACATGCACCGGGAGCAGGTCCGACTTAGTGCCGGCAATGCGGACCAAACTCCTGCTCCGCTTGTACAGGGACCGGATGGCCCCTAATAAAGGGCCCCCGATTCCATATTCCCGGAGCACCCCCCACACGGCATCACGAGGGACACATTTGAATGCTTTCTCCAGGTCCACAAAACACATGTGGACCAGTTGGGCAAACTCCCATTAACCCTCAAGTACCCTGTAGAGGGTATAGAGCTGGTCCAGTGTTCCACGGCTGGGACGAAAACCAAACTGCTCCTCCTGAAGCCAAGGTTCGACTATCGGCCGGACTCTCCTCTCCCAATACCTTGGCGTAGGTCTTACCAGGGAGGCTGAGGAGTGTGATCCCCCTGTTGTTGGAACACACCCTCCGGTCACCCTTCTTAGGAAGGGGGACCACCACCACAGTCTGCCAGTCCAGAGGCACTGTCCCCGACCGCCACGCAATGTTGAAGAGGCGTGTCAACCATGACAGCGCCACAACATCCAGAGATCTGAGGTACTCAGGGCGTATCTCATCCAATCCCGAAGCCTTGCCACCGCGGAGCTTTTTAACCACCTCGGTGACTTCAGCCTGGGTGATGAAAGAGTCCAACCCCGAGTCCCCAGCCTCTGTTTCCACCAGGGAATGCGTGATGGCAGGATTGAGGAGATCCTCAAAGTACTTCTTCCACCGCCCAATAATGTCCCCAGTCGAGGTCAGTGGCTCTCCACCCCCACAGTAAAGAGTGTTGGCGAAGCACTGCCAACCGGTAGTCCTTCTCCATGGCCTCACCGGACTCCTCCCAGGCCCAGGTTTTTGCCTCTGCCACGGCATGCTTGGCCTCACAGTACCCATCAGCCGCCTCAGGAGTTCCACAAGCCAACCACAGCCGATAGGACTCCTTCTTCAGCTTGACAGCGTCCCTTACTGCCGGTGTCCACCACCGGGTTCTGGGATCGCCGCCGTGATAGGCACCACAGACCTTACGGCCGCAGCTACGGGCAGCAGCATCGACAATAGATGCGGAGAAAATGGTCCACTCGGACTCTATGTCTCCAACATCCCGCAGGATCTGGTCAAAGCTCTCCCGGAGGTGGGAGTTGAATACATCCCCGGCCGAGGGCTCCGCCAGACGTTCCCAGCAGACCCTCACTATGCATTTGGGCATTGTCCGGCTTCCTCCTCCTCCAGCGGATCCAACTCACCACCAGGTGATGATCAGTGGACAGCTCAGCCCCTCTCTTCACCCGAGTGTCCAAAACATGGGCCGAAGATCTGATGATACGACAACAAAGTCGATCATTGACCTCCTGCCTAGGGTATCCTGGTGCCAAGTGCACTGATGGACACCCTTATGTTTGAACATGGTGTTCATTATGGACAACCCTTGACTAGCACAGAAGTCCAATAACAAAGCACCACTCGGATTCAGATCGGGGAGGCCATTCCTCCCGATCACGCCTCTCCAGGTGTCACTGTCGTTCCCCACGTGGGCGTTGAAGTCCCCCAGCAGAATAATGGAGTCCCCGGGAGGGGCACTATCCAGCACCCCCGACAGGGACGCCAAGAAGGCCTGGTACTCTGCACTACCACTCGGCCCGTAGGCCAAAACTACAGTCAGAGACCTGTCCCCAACCCGAAGACGCAGGGATGAGACCCTCTCATCCACTGGGGTAAACCCCAACACGAGACGGCTGAGCTGGGGGGCAACAAGCAAAGGGCAACAAGCAAACCCACCCCAGCCCACCGCCTCTCTCCGTGGGCCACTCCAGAGTAGAAGATAGTCCAGCCCCTCTTGAGGAGATGTGTTCCAGAGCCCACGCTGTGCGTGGAGGCGAGCCCGACTATTTCTAGTCGATATCTCTCGACCTCCCGCACAAGCTCAGGCTCCTTTCCCCCCAGCGAGGTGACATTCCACGTCCCTAGAGCCAGCCTAAGCATCCGGGGATCAGGCCGCTGAGGTCTCCACCTTCGTCTGCCGCCCAACCCTCTTTGCACCGGTCCCTCACGGTTCCCCCTGCAGGTGGTGTGCCCACTGGGGGATGGCCTCGTGTCTCTCGTTCGGGCTTGGCCCGGCCGGGTCCCGCGAAGAGCAATCCGGCCACCAGGCGCTCTCCAGCGAGTCCCGACCCCAGGCTTCCCTCCAGGGTGGGACCCCGGCTCCGCCGTACCGGGCAACATCACGTGATCACGTGATTCTTGAACCGCTCTTTGTCTGACCCATCACCTAGAGCCTGTTTGCCATGGGAGACCCTACCAGGGGCATTTAAGCCCCAGATAACATAGCCTCTAGGATCATTCGAGCACTCAAACCCCTCCACCACGTTAAGGTGGCGGCTCAAGGAGACTTACAATAATGACTCTGCTTTTGCCTTAGCAAGGATTGTGGCACTCTGCTTGGTGTGTCACAGGATGCTCATAGGGACTTCCTTTAGCTCCTGAAGATCGATGTTGCTCAGCTTCATGGTTATGAAGCAACTCTGCTATTTCTTCATCTGAGCTCACTTCTTGTTCATAAACTTGCAGCCATGCCTTTGCCGCACTTAACTTCTTAACAGTCTGATGGCACTCTATATGTCTGCGTTTGTCTTCCAGTGCTTTCTTTCTTGCTACATCTTCTTCAAGAGTTTCAAGTTCTTGTTAACTTTCTATCTTTTGCAGAACCTTTAGAGCAACCTGCATGGCAGCTAGTTCTGATGCAGCCCCGTCTTGGCTGACGTGACTTATTGCTTGAACTACTTGCAGAGCTTAAACTTCTTTGAGAACCTTTACTTGCACTTTTAGAAGCTGAAGATGAAAACTAAACCAGACTCAGGCCACACAAAATCCTCTGTCTGATTATCTTTGCCATCCTTGTTGTGAAGAAAAGTGGATGCATTTTCCAAGATTATTTTTGATACAGCATCACAGGTGTCAGCTCTGAGACAGATATCACTACCTGTGAGACCACATTTGCGCGGTTCTTCATTACTGTACTTCACATCTGCGGATGCACAACTTGTCTTACTCATCAACTCCTGCACAACCTCAATAGCGGGACCTCCCCTTATCACTTTTTTAGCTTGCTTTGCAGTCACTTTCCATTTATCGTAAGTAATGGTAAAACGATCCTGCAGTTTTTTTGATTTATTATCATGCAGTTCTTGAGCCTTTTCAGTAAACCTTTGAGTTCTTTGGCTTCTTCTAGGCTCCTCTTCTGTTTCAGGTGATTGCTGTAAGTCTGCACCATTACTATTATTAAGTAAGTTGCCCCTTCTTAGTTTCATTGTCAGTCATTTGCTCCATTCTGCAATGTTTACTTACTTGGCCTAAGAACTTGTAGCTATATCTTTGACTGACTTGTGGCTTATTAACCTGCTGAACTTGCTGAAATGGTAATAGCTACAAACTTAGATTAAGACTATTAGAAAAAGATTTACATAATTACATAAACATGATGAACTGTGTTTCTAGATCCAACAGTATACGAGACAGCACCTAATTATTTTGCAGAGTGGTCCTTAGCCCCGCCCCCTTTGTGCCCCACATCCGCCCTTCAGCAAAGCCTGCATCGAAGCGGATTTCTGCGAAGTATATTACCCACAATTCACTGCTGCAGATGACGTTCTGAGCAAAAACCAATCACAACCGTCAACGTAACCAGCCATCAAATCAGAATAATAAGAACTGCGTAAACTTCAGACAGCAAGCCGACAAATATATATTTTTTACTGGTTTTCCACGCTCAACATTGTAAGAAACCACTGGGTTCAGAGTGAGTCTGGGCAGTCAGTAGGCCATAACACTGAAGTTACCTTTCAAACAAACACTGGCGCGGCGAGTCTGGTATATAAGTCTCCTTCGCTTCCTGCACTTTCTTCTTCTCAAAACAATTGCTTGTTGCGGTTTTAAATAGTTTTTTTAGCAGCAAGACTGTGAAAACAGTGCTGGTTCCCGCCCTTTTTGATGTTGCAGTTATGGTGCAGAAGTGCAAGTCAATGACGTAATCCCTACTGTCCCAATTCTCCAATTTTGCACGCATGTAACCTGCGCACTTCAACCCTTACATGCACTTGTACAAAGTAAACACTTCATAGAGGGGCGTAGGGTGTAGTGTGGGTATTGGGACAGGGCCTTATACTGAGAAAAAAGCAGGTGCTGCCCTCTGCCAAGTGTGGTGTGTAACTGAAAATGTCGATCTAAGCCAAACATCTAATTAAAACATTGGTTCCACCCTGGAAACCTTTGCACAACCTTTAGATGTGCATTTTAAAAACAGCAATATATATTACAATCAGATTTTAATAAACATAAACATTTTTACCTTACTTTAACTTATTTATTTTAATTTAAAACTATGAAATTAGCTAAAAATGCCCCTGATGGTTTTAGGCAGGTGTAAAAAATGGTGTAAACAAAGAATGCTGTCAAAAATGGAAATGTTAATCAATCAACAAAATGCAGTGAATGAACAAAAGAGAAATCTAAATCAAGTCAATACCACCGTTTGCCTTCCAAACAGCATCAGTTCTTCTAGCTACACTTGCACACAGTTTTTGAAGTAGCTCGGCTGGTAGGTTGTTCCAAACATCTTTGAGAACTAACCACAGATCTTCTGTGGATGGAGGCTTCCTCACATCCTTCTGTCTCTTCATGTAATCCCACACACACTCCATGATGTTGAGTTCAGGGCTCGGTGGGGCCAGATCATTACCTCCAGTTAGTCTTGTTCATCTTTACGCTGAAGATAGTTCTTAATGACGTTGGCTGTATGTTTGGGATCGCTCACTTACCATTTTGTAAATTGATAAAAATAAACAATCTTTCTTACAATTTCTTAAAGCATTCTTTGTTTACAGCGATTATTCACACCTCCCAAAAACGTTTGTACTGTATATATGACCTCTAGAGACAGAATTAATGATGCACAAAAGTTGTGTCCATTGTTATATTATTGAATCAGTGTAAAAAGCAAACAGGCTATTTTGTTATTTTATATTTAGAAATTCTAATATTTTATTTCCTAGAAATTTGCTCAGGGAATACAGTCTGAAAATACCCATTTTTTCTTTTTCAGATCTGGAGAGACTTCATTCGAATTCCATCCTGTTGTTTTATCCTTATGTTTTAGTTTGTTTGTTTATGCTTATTGTTAGAAAATGTTAGAAAAAGCGCATGGCTTCCCCATCTCAAGTTACAACAAATCTGTTATAGGATTCTGGTTCCATTTATGAAAATTTCAGTCAAGCAGGTCAGATGACAGTTCGATAGTTTTGATTCCTGATATGTTAGTATAAATGGAATTGAACTAAATGTGTGATAAAACAACTATCTTATGCCATACTCATATTTCCTGCTTCGTTGCATTAAACTTATCTAACTAGATTTATGGTAAATTAACGAATCTGCCTTTGCTGATCAGGTGTTTGAAATATATATTAGTGCTACTATAATAAATAAATCAGTTCTTCAACATTAACAATCATTCTAATTATAAATCTGGCATGAATTCTGTTACTTTCCTATTAAACCATCAATTATAATACCTTCAAAAACCCTAGGAGTTTAATTTATTTCTTAGCACTAGAACTGGTTTTTATCAGAGATAGGAACACATCATCCAAATCCAAGGAGAAAAATCCCCAAATCAAAGTTTAACTAAATTAACAATCAAACTTTTCTATTTTTTAAAGGTATTTTCATATCAGAAATGTAGGTAACAAATTGGACTAAAGACAACAAAAAAGAAGCACAAAAAGATGGCATTCCATTCAATACCAGCAGAAATAAAAAAATTATTCCACCTTTTAAATTTGTCAGTTAGGAAGAATGACAACTCTGTCTCTTACATAAACAACTGAAGCAAGCTTCCCACTTCTGGGTCTTGGTTCTGAGTCCGTAGTGAAAACAAAACTATTTTGTCGCAAAAGCCCAGAATGCTGGAGATGCCCCCGTGCAGTGTGAATGAATATTTTGGGAATCCCTTATGCTACAGTTTTAACAAAGATTGAACAGAGTAGACTAAACTAAGTCAGTTCTGGAATTAATTTGTACATGAAATAAGCCTACAGGGTATTTGTATGATTTCAAACCAAAATAAGCTGAAGGTCCTCACGCTGACCAATATCCAACAGAGAGGTCTGAGCAATGAGTTTGGTACTTCAGAGGCTGATACCTGAGAGAAGAATCCAAGCATGCTGGCCAAGTTCTCCTCCTTTTGCAGAGAATAAGCCATCTGTGGGTGAGCAGGACCTCTTTTCTTTTGAAGTCTTGCACTGGTGGCCTAGCAAAAAGGAAAATACAAACAAAAATATTCAAATGAGCAATTTTGATTGATGATATAGTCTTTGTCCAGTATGTACCAATAAGCTTAATATGTTTTGTTACGCAGTTTGTGTTTCACATAGGAAGGTCACTGTTGGGGAACAGCACTGTGCTCATTGTAAATAGCTAAATAATACTTAGGTGATGGTAGTTTAAAGGTTTATAAAATAACATTCACATAAACCCTTTAAAAAAATTTGATTGGTTTTAGTGTAGAATGTAGAAATCCACTAATTCTGAATTTAGCTTACAGGACAGGTATAAAAAGTGACAAGCCATAGCCTCTCTGCATCACCTCACTTCAAAATATTCAAACCAAGATCCTGCTGGCTTGGCACCAGATACCACACTAGAATTTCTGTGGTGGAGAGAAGTCCGGGATTAGTTTTGGGTTAAAAAGGGGGACCTATGGTATATCAGACAGTCATAATGTTACAAGTAATAATAATAAATAAATAGAGTGTGTATATTTTTAATGACCCTACCATTAGTTGTGAAGTTAGTCTCTCCATTTCGTCTTTCTGTATCCTTAATACCTGGAGGGGTTTGGACTTTATTATATTATTGACTTGATTTGCATAAGTATTTGTGTTTAGTTGCACATGATGATGGTGATGCTACCCTGCTGCTGTAATCTTGCTGTTTTAGGAGCTGGAAATTTTCCCCCTCAAGGTTTTTTAAATCTTGCACCGGCAGCCTAACCCCATCATCCAGACACTGCTGCACTTTCTTCCGCAGGCTGTACAAAAAAAACGACAAACAAAAACAAAACACAGTGAGACAGTAGGATACGATACTGAAACAAAATAGGAAATATGAATGTGTAAAAACTACATAAAGGTTTTGTATGAAAGTAAAGACATAGATCCAGTGATCTCACACTGTACCTTTGTACAGATGCAATCAGCTCATTCTCTGTCTTGGCTTGCATCTCAATCATGATGTCTTTCTTCTTAATCAGAGCACATCCTTTCTCTATGCTCTTCTGTAACTGGAACACTGTATTTTCAAGATGCCTACTTTTTTCCTCTAACTTTTCCTGCTGAGCATACAAACAGGGACTGGTTACCTAAGGATTACCCATTGGTAAATTTGTTCCGCAGCAAGGCAACATACAAGTTTCCATAACAGGGCACATAAAAAGGTTTCGACTGGTCCTCAGATTAGTGTAGATTCTAGAAAACGTTCACTTATAAAACTGTTGCACTTCTATATTTATAAATTTGTAATAAAGAAGAATAGACTAAAAACTCAAAGTATAGACTGCATGATGGGATGGTATGCAATTTCATACATGGCAGCTCTTGTCACCATTTTGATCACAATAGAGAAAGAAAATATAGACATGGCAGTGAACTCAAAACGTTCTGCAGCTGGTCATGATGGCATAAATTCCTTTTTAAGTTTTTGGAGCTTAACGATCAAACCTTTTATTTATATTGTTGGGACCCCATCCATGGATGAACAACCTCTGAACTCTACATAAACAAAGTCCATTATTAATCTCTGCACCTTTCAATATCCTACTAACATGTTCCTAAATACAGCCCAGGAAGAGGAGGAGTCAGAGTTTGAATCTCTGACCCAAGAGCACGTTTCCCCCTCTGCTCAGTCTCATTCTGGCTGCGGACAGTGGCTAATGGAGGGACCAAACTACGCGTCAGCTGAAACTCGCGGGCGAGTTAGGCTCCTCCTTCAAAGAATCCTTTATTCCAAACGTGATTACGATCATGATGATCGCATGCAACAAAGTTAAGTAATGATTTTGCTGTTCATGTATCCAAGCATATTTTGACTTTTCTTCTGAGGCCTCCAGAAGCAGCCCTAATTGAAGCGGGTTTCCCCCTACGGCCTGGAAAAGTACAGGGGTTGGACAATGAAACTGAAACACCTGTCATTTTAGTATGGGTGGTTTCATGGCTAAATTGGACCAGCCTGGTAGCCAGTCTTCATTGATTGCACATTGCACCAGTAAGAGCAGAGTTTGAAGGTTCAATTAGCAGGGTAAGAGCACAGTTTTGCTCAAAATATTGAAACGCACACAACATTATGGGTGACATACCAGAGTTCAAAAGAGGACAAATTGTTGGTGCAAGTCTTGCTGGCGCATCTGTGACCAAGACAGCAAGTCTTTGTGATGTATCAAGAGCCACGGTATCCAGGGTAATGTCAGCATACCACCAAGAAGGACGAACCACATCCAACAGGATTAACTGTGGACGCAAGAGGAAGCTGTCTGAAAGGGATGTTCTGGTGCTAACCCGGATTGTATCCAAAAAACATAAAACCATGGCTGCCTAAATCAGGGCAGAATTAAATGTGCACCTCAACTCTCCTGTTTCCACCAGAACTGTCCGTCGGGAGCTCCACAGGGTCAATATACATGGCCGGGCTGCTATAGCCAAACCTTTGGTCACTCATGCCAATGCCAAACGTCGGTTTCAATGGTGCAAGGAGCGCAAATCTTGGGCTGTGGACAATGTGAAACATGTATTGTTCTCTGATGAGTCCACCTTTACTGTTTTCCCCACATCCGAGAGAGTTACGGTGTGGAGAGGCCCCAAAGAAGCGTACCACCCAGACTGTTGCATGCCCAGAGTGAAGCATGGGGATGGATCAGTGATGGTTTGGGCTGCCATATCATGGCATTCCCTTGGCCCAATACTTGTGCTAGATGGGTGCGTCACTGCCAAGGACTACCGAACCATTCTTGAGGACCATGTGCATCCAATGGTTCAAACATTGTATCCTGAAGGCGGTGCCGTGTATCAGGATGACAATGCACCAATACACACAGCAAGACTGGTGAAAGATTGGTTTGATGAACATGAAAGTGAAGTTGAACATCTCCCATGGCCTGCACAGTCACCAGATCTAAATATTATTGAGCCACTTTGGGGTGTTTTGGAGGAGCGATTCAGGAAACGTTTTCCTCCACCAGTATCACGTAGTGACCTGGCCACTATCCTGCAAGAAGAATGGCTTAAAATTCCTCTGACCACTGTGCAGGACTTGAAAATGTCATTCCCAAGACGAATTGACGCTGTATTGGCCGCAAAAGGAGGCCCTACACCATACTAATAAATTATTGTGGTCTAAAACCAGGTGTTTCAGTTTCATTGTCCAACCCCTGTATATGTATATGTCTTCATATATGTATATGTAATATATTTGTTAGGAAGCACTACGTTCTTTCCTAACTACTTTCTATTGGATCTTGAGTGTTGTGAAAGGAGTGGTGCACATTCCATTTCGCGCCAATGTACTGGTAAAATGTTTGGTTTTTGTATTTAAGTCATTTAAGTTTGTGTCTACCTGTGACACCTTTCTGGAGAGGGGAATCGTCCGAGCTTCTGCTGGCAACAACTTAATGCTCACCCTCTACCAATGATCCACATGGCCCTGTCTTTTAGTGTTTAACCCTTTCTCTCTCCTAGACATGGCGATTGACTGAGCTTAACTGTAACAAACTCTATGTGCTCTCTTTCAGACTCTAACCTTGAAAACTGGCTCAGAGTTTATCTGTTCTTTCTTTCTAGGTGAAACGACTAAAGGTGCTACATCCACTAACATTTACATTTCTTTCCCATAGAAAGTACTCTTGGATCAGTGCTTCTGTGTTCTTTTTGTGTCTCTGCTCTGTTCTCTCTAACCCCCAGTCGGTTGTGGCAGATGGCCGATCACACTGAGCCTGGTTCTGGTTCTGCTGGAGGTTTCTTCCTGTTAAAAGGGAGTTTTTCCTCTCCACTGTTGCTACATGCATGCTCAGTATGAGGGATTGCTGCAAAGTCAACGCCAGTGACTGTCCACTGTCTCTACATGCTCATCCAGGAGGAGTGAATGCTGCAAGTCACTGACTGGATGCAATCTGCTGGGTTTCCTTAGATAGAAAAACGTTTTATCCAATTTGAATAAAAAGCTAACTCCGACTGCACTGTTCAGTTGTTAGGATTAATTGCAATGTATGAACCTGACTGTTGTGAAGTGCCTTGAGACAACATGTGTTGTGAATTGGCGCTATATAAATAAAACTGAATTGAATTGAATTTAGGCCAAACATTACTATGTGCGTATGTCCTGTGTGGCAGCCATCTTACAGTGCAGGTAAAGAGGAAGCCCACCTCAAATGCAGCTCTTGTATAGGATGTGAGGTGGGAAGAGCAATAGTTTGATTGGTTGACCATGGGTATGGCATGGGGGCGCAGAAATTCATAGTAATTAAGAGAAGTATGAAATGACTTATACATTGTCTATTTACACACTACATGTTTACTTTTTATTTTATCATTGATAAATCAAGTCACTGACTGGATGCAATCTGCTGGGTTTCCTTAGATAGAAAAACGTTTTATCCATTTTGAATAAAAAGCTAACTCCGACTGCACTGTTCAATTGTTAGGATTAATTGCAATGTATGTACCTGACTTGAAATCTATATGATTCGATTGAATTGACTTAGCCCATTTTAAAGTTACCCTCCTTTCACACAATGCAACAGAGAACAACACTCTCCAATTATTTTTACCTCTGCCTTCCTCCCTCCCTGTTGGATGGAGTAAGGGGGAGTCAGGTTTAGCCTAAATCAGCTCAGTTATGGTTGAGGTGCAAAAACACCCTCCATTTCTGCTACCTGTGTGACCCCTTCCTGTTTCCAATGGTTAAAATCAGTCTGACAGAGAGAGGTATCCCAATCATTGTGGTTTTTAGTATAATAATGGCCACCAGTGGGTTCTAGATGGACAAACTTTATCAGTGTATTATTTTACTTTGTACCCCTACACATAGCCCGTTCTAAAATGGCCAAACACTAACACTCAGTAGTTTAATCTAACCTCCCCAACAACCCTATACCATTCCAAACCCTTTGTGAAGTGCCTTGAGACGACATGTGTTGTGAATTGGTGCTATATAAGTAAAACTGAATTGAATTGATTGTTAATGTTGACAATATTTATCTATAATGTAATATTTGTTTTATTTTTCCACCCTGGAAGGACAATGTGATGGGCTAATTTGAATTGAGAAGGTGGGGTTTAAAGGTATGTTTAGGTGGAATGCTCAGTGTGGCAGAGATAAATCACTTTTGCTCAAAATAAACACAAACGCTTCCTCTTTATCTATGTGAACATTTATCAACAGCCCTGATACATTTTGCTATTCTGATTCAGTAATCTTCACCTAATCAAGCATGCAAAATTCTACACAAAAAGGGGTAAAATAACTAACTAAACAAAGATAAAACAATATTCAGAGTCTATGAAAGTCAAACCAGCAGTTTATGGGCAAAAATGATATGGAGCAAAGCTTTGGGTTTACTGGGAATATGGGACATGTAATCAGTAGACAGCAATACGTTCACATGGGCAGCCCCTTTTGGAGCAGCCTCTACCAGCCTGCAGTCATAAAACCCTCAAAGTTGGAGCTCAGTGAAACACAAAGGGTCGTAAAAAGTTTAGATTGCAACCTGTGGAAAAACACTAAGAGTGAAGACAATGGAACAATGAGTGTTCCACCATGAGGTTCTAGCTGGATCTTCAAGGCTTCTGAAAACCTCTAACAGTCTAACTTTTAAGTTCACCTGAGTCTATGCTCAGGTGTTCAAAACACAGTGAGACACACACAGCTTCAAAGCACGGTGGCTTTGAGAGTCCAACAGCAGTCAAAGTTTCAATAAGACATTTCATGCACATATAACTTATAACACATTGGACTACAATAAGTGGCGATTCTAAATCGCCCTAAAATCCTACTCTATCCTGCCCAAGGTATTTCTAACAAAAATAAAACAAGTATGGAATTACTTGGTGCCGTCTTCTCTGGAGCAGAGGAGAGAGGGGGAGATTTGTTACGCGTCTGTAACAAACTCAAGGACGGTCGGCTTCTCCTCCTTTGGCAAAAGGGTAAACATATGACGACCGTCAGCAGTTGACTGGAGCAAAAACAAAGCGGAAACTTTCGTCTCCTTGGAAAACCTTCGTGGGTTTTTCTTGGGTTGCGTGTTAAATCCACTCCTTCGATTGGTAAAGTAAACCTTGCTGGGTCTTCTTATTCCGACAAGCCTTTAGCTTGTTGAGCTTCTCATGAGTTTGGCCAGTGAGGAGAATGAATGAAACCCACATGTGAGTTTCTTCGCCAGAATGATGCGTGCCTCTTTGCGTGGTAACCGCATCTCGGTTTCCAGCGGGAGAAAAAGCAATGGTGGAGCGTCTTCCATGTTCTTATATAGCCCACTGTGACATCAAAGCTGCGACACTTAGTGACAATTTTAGTGAGTTTCCTTTATGCAACATTTGGCTGGAGAATGTTTTAATTCAGGGAGATATTAATCTCCACACTGACGATGTTTTGTGTAATGCAACAGCAGATCTTATCTCTATAACAGACTCATAATTTTACGCACCATGTGCGCATAAAAACAGAAAAAAAGGCTATGTATCAGACCTTGTCTTTTCCTTAGGCCTTAATGTGAATGATGATCACAGTTGTATATATTTTATTGTGTCTTTTAATCCCGATCCAGCTCCCTGATCCAAAAGCGGAAAATAAAGAAACCATACTCCTGAAGCTGGTTCTTCTCTTTGTGATTCTGCCTCTTTAGATTTCAGCATCATGAATATAGGCAAGTTTCAAATACACTCTACAACAACACGCATCCAAACCACATTTAAGGTGAGTGGAGGTAGGAAGGGGTCTTTCCACATCCCCGTTCTCTGTTTGCCATCTGCGGTTGGAGGCCGGAAGGAGGAGTGGGCTGTCTGGTTGGTGTCTGGGCTGGGGTTGGGCGATACATGGCATTTGTGTTTGGGGGCATGTGTTTGATATCTGTGTCCTGGTTGAGTGTGGCCTTGTGGCAAATTTGTGTTGGGGTTCATGGGGGGTAGGAGGTTCATGAGTTTGAGATTGGAGTTCATTGATGGCTTGGGAAACGTTTTTGGCCCTGAATCTGGATGGGGTCAGGGGTTGTTGGAGCCGTGTTTGGAGTGGGTGGTTGAGGTTTGGGTTGGGGTCGTTCAGGTTTGGGCGGTGTCCGGCCCCAGTCTGGTGGGTCGGGTGGTCTGCCTGTCTCCTTGGTATAAAAGTATATATATGAGTATAAAAGACAGCAATTCTGAGTGCTACTCTGCCATACAGGACCCATAAAAAAATGCCAGAACCAATTATTTTGCAAACCTCATCAAATTAAAAGGAAACAAATTCTACAACCTTGTTCGAAACAATCAAGAACAGTGTTTCGCCATCTCTTCCTTTTGCAAGTGCTTTATCAAATGCAGATTAAATCTGTGAATCTGTTAACACCCAAATCTAAACACCTGTGGGTTTAAGTGTGAGCGAGCTTGTATAAACAAGGTTTCACCGTAAAAAATGCACTAGGGAATGTGAGGAGCCACAGACCTGCCCCCCTGGACCTGAGACAGACATGGAGGAGATCTGAACTACAGGTATTCAAAGGTTCCTCAGAGCATGGGAACCCCAGGAGAACCACAGCCGGGACTACCGCAAACCCCCATAGAAGAGCAGGGGAGAGTCCCAGGGGAACCAACCAGCAGCCACAGTGCAGAAGCCACAGGGCGCTGCAGCGACAACCCCACAGGCCCTGCCTGCAGCCGTCTACGCCAGAGCAGATCCGGCCATGGACCCAGACACCCGAGGCCTGACAGAGCCTAGGGGTCCAGGCAGCCACCGGGAGTGAGCCAGCCCACACCAAAACACCCAGCCCTGGACAGCGAGAACAACAAGTACACCAATGGGCAGAGACACCAGCCACCGACAGGTAGTGTGCCGGGGAGGAAATAGGCCCCCCATCAAACTGATCTGAACTGGTCCAAGACCCAACCTGACACAAAAACAGACACACAGTCACAATCACACTTTCCCACCCTCATGCGTACACATAAAAACACTCACACCCACACACCCAATGTAAGGACGCACAACAATGGACGTCATACACTCACTCACACTCCCCATACATACTCTATACTCTCAGGTCCAGGTGCCGATACTCCAGAGGGGCAAGTAACCCGTGGACCCAGGAGGTGGTCCCCTTTCTCTCCATAAAGACCTCTCTCTCCAAAGACCGGGCACCCCGCCAACCCCACACCTAAACCCCAGAGGTGCCCCTGCATTCTGACCATGCACAATCCTGCACGGCATACCCCGTTGCACCAAGCAGGCACCAAGCAGGCCGGCCGACCAGCCCTTCACCAAAGCAAAGCCACAAATCAATCAACGCCGCAGAGTGCTTGGCCAAGGCCCCCCCTGCCGGAGCCCAGAGCCCCACCCAGCCAACGGACCGGGCACTGAAACCAGGGACTGAAATCCAAAAAAATGTAAGCAATCCGGAGAGAGCCGAAACGTCAGTCTCGGCACCAATCGATGCCCAAGACCTCGACCGGAAGGCCTGCTCCTTCTCCCAGCCTCCAACTCCAGACTGCAAATAGCCAACAGGGGTGTGGATAGGGCGTGTGCCTGTTTTAAATGAATGGAAAGGATAAGACAATCAGACTAAAGCTTTTCATCTTATCGCTTATCTGTTTTAATCTTAAATATTTCTCACATTTTTAAGTTAACAGAGCTTTTAATTAAAAAGTAAAGAGTATTATTTTTTGCCCCCATGTAAATATTTTTAGAAAATTGTTGTCCTATTAAATTTCTGGACCATGACTTTATTGCTGGTGAACAACACAGCTGCTCTGTTTGGTAGCAACATCTCCCTCTTTCTCAGGTTATTTTTGTTTACCGGATGTAGAACATGTTGCAGCTCTACTCTTGTTTTATGCTGGGGGTCTGATTTTCTTTGGCTAGTTTCATTAAAATAAAGCAAAGTTGCCTAATAATGCTACTGTCTATATAGTAGCTGCTGTGTAACTACGTGTGGTGAAATCTCCTTTTTTAATAAATCCATGATCTCATCTAAATAATTTAAGTTTTACACATTCAGTATTTTGTCTGCTGAGGCTGTATGTTTTCCTTGCTCTGTGCAGCAACAGGTAAATCTCAACTAAATCCGTCCTGGACAGACTTATTGAGGAAAAATTAAACACACATGTACACACATGGAGGTTCTGACAGACTAGAATCACAAAAGCTTTCTATACATCCACAGAGAAACAATGTAGAATGTAACCAGCTGGATTCTAATTATCTTGTAATAAAGTTTTACAGCATATTGGATATTCTCAAAAGGAGCAGATAATAACTGTAGGTATCTGTCAAGTAGTGGAATGTGTCTTGGGGTAGGAGATTTATCCTGATGTCCCCTCAAGGGGAAAATCACGCAGATCGCCCTGCTGATGAGGCAATATATTTCCTGCTTTTTGTGGTCTGGAGTTTGATGCAGAGGGTCAAGGACAACTCATGTTATTTCAGAGCTAATCTTACATTTTGCTTAGAAATCATCTCTAAAAATCCTGTTTCTGGTCTGGGTGAACTGACACAGATGCAGGTTTCTTTCTGCCTGGGTTGTCACCTTTGTGACAAATACGAGGACATAAAGATGTAAAGCAGTTGATCTTACTGGTGGCAGTAAGCTGGAAGTTTCAGGGGTTATTCAGGGGTTTTGCGCTATGGGGCAGTATTTGATTTAATATCCCAGCTAAAATATTTTTCACTGAAATGGTGATCCCTTCAGACTACAACATGATGTTACAAGCAGGTAAGATAAAACTAACATTTGATGCATGGACAGCTATTGCCATGGAATTTTACTTCTCTGTAACTATTTATTTTCTTAAGCGTGTTGGCTATTGTGTTCTTCAAATAAGACCAGTAAATTAGAGTCACAGGGCTCTAAATATAAATGAGCTGTACAAAACTGTAGCAGAGAAACGGCAGATTGTTACGAAGGATTAAGTTTTTATTACAGATGACATGAGAAATTTATGACTTAATGTGAATAAGGTCAGCTGTTGTTTAGTTCAGAATGTTCAGATTTCCACAACCTTTCAGAGCTAGTGGTACGTGGTGTTTGCTAGAGATATTTAGACAGAGTATGGCTGTTTGTGTACAGGTGGATGGGGTAGGGGTATCATGTGACCTCAACAATCGATTTAGAATTGCATTGTACCCTTCAATGCAATTAAGTTTATTAATACGGTGAAAATTCACAACAAATGTTGTCTCAAGGAACTTTACAAAGAACTTTTAACTGAATCTCAGCCGTAATGTGTGTGTGTGTTTATACCTGCTTGGACTGGTCATGAACTTGGTTTAATGTTGGCAGATCAGAGAGGTATTTTTCTAGTGTCTCTATACGTTGTTGTTTTTCTTGGTTCTTCTCACTCTCTCTTTGGCTCTTCTTTTTCAGACTAGTGATGTAACGATCCCTTGTCTTTATCTGTGCACAAATTAAGCTGATAGTTCAGACAGGTTACACAGACAACTACTCATGTAAGATTTAAAGTAAAAACAATGTACTATTTCTATAATAAATAGTGAATTCTTCCATGACAATAAACCATACCTTTTCTTCCAGTTTTCTGATCTCCTCTGTATATTTTAGGGTGACTTGCTTAAAAAACAGGTTTAAATGGAGCATCTCAAGCTCAGCCATTGCTAATTTCTTACTAAGCTCTTTATCACAACATGGCCTATCAGATGGTGGCTTGCAGGATGTTCTCAATGCTGACTCCTAAATGACAAACATTACTTTCTTTGTGAGTTTTGTAACAATTGTGAATTTGAATTTTTGAATATATGTTACCTCAGTATTTGGGTTGAGGGCATCAAATTGTCCCCTCTGGATGTGCAGGACCTGCTGTGCTCTATGCTCATTCTCTCTGATCCAGACATGTAGCTGCAGGATTTGCTTCTTTTGACTGAAACACATAATCACTTTGTTTCAATCACAGGGTTCATAAAGATTGTCATCTTTGGTTCCATTTTAAATGTAAAGTGTTAAATGTCTTACTGAGCTGGAGGGACAAACATTAAGGTCTATTATAGACAACACTGCAAGTGAAACATTGAGTACAGAAAGAACTAAAAAATCATATACCAAGTCAGTATTTTTATAATAACATAAAATTATTACAAAATAGGAAAAAACATTACTCCTGAGGAGGAGAAAACCAGGCAGGAATTCAGTAGCAAGAAAAAAAAAACCTAAAAGGAAATCACAGTAAACTCAGCTAATTATCTTCAATAAACCTCTAACTGATAAGAATTGTAGCAGTTGTAGCTGCATGATAGCTGCAGTACCTTTGTATCTCCAATTCTCTCTCCCTCAGCAGCTTCTCCTTAACCTTCAGCAGAGTGTTAACAGGAATGAAAGTTCCCATGAGCATCTGGTTGCACACAAACACATTAAACATATTAGTAGAGTCCCCAACTACACGATATCATGCTGGGTGTGGTGTGTGTGCACATCTGTGTGTGTGGGTATGTATATATATATATATATATATATATATATATGTATATATATATATATACACATATATATATATACACACATATATATATATTTATATATATATATATACATACATATATATGTATACACACATATATATATATATATACATATACATACATACATATATATATATACATATATATATACATATACATACAAGATTCATGATAAGAAGACATGTTGGTTTCATCATTGTCATATTCTTACCAAGTATAATATACTCCGTTTTGAGAATTTTCTTTTTTTTTTTATTAAATTTTTTTTGCAGCACTAGAGGCCTTTATTTTTCATTTATCGATAGTAAGTAGACAGGAGAGAGGGGCAAGGAGAGGGAGAGACATTTGGCAAAGGTCGCCGGGTCTGGGACTCCAACCTGGGACAGCCGCACTGAGGACTATAGTCTCTGCACATGGTTGAGCGCTTATCCCCTACACCACCGGCGCCATGCCCCAGTTTCGAAAATTTAATCTGGTACACAACTCATCTCTGCTTTTCGAGATTACTCATGGTTTTGCTGCCCCTCTTTTAAAAAAAATCCTATCCCTCAGCTCTGGGAAAACATCTCGATTTACTTGTTTAACTATTCGCAGTGAGTGTAGGGTTCCCAAATGTAGAACCACTTTTGGTAAAACAGCGTTCTTAAGTGTGGCCACACAGCAGTGGACTGCTTTGCCAATAGACTTATTGCAATGTACAGACTTTCATAAGTTCTCACACATGACAAACAAATGTCTTCTTTTAAATCAAACCTGTTCACACAATGTAAACTGATGTGTGTGGAGCCGCCTGCTTAGAGGTTTTGAGAGTATGGATGTGATGACTTGTTGTATAGACATTGTGTTTATCTGCCTGATAGTGTACAGGTCCTTCTCAAAATATTAGCATATTTTGATAAAGCTCATTATTTTCCATAATGTAATGATGAAAATTTAACATTCATATATTTTAGATTCATTGCACACTAACTGAAATATTTCAGGTCTTTTATTGTCTTAATACGAATGATTTTGGCATACAGCTCATGAAAACCCAAAATTCCTATCTCACAAAATTAGCATATTTCATCCGACCAATAAAAGAAAAGTGTTTTTAATACAAAAAACGTCAACCTTCAAATAATCATGTACAGTTATGCACTCAATACTTGGTCGGGAATCCTTTTGCAGAAATGACTGCTTCAATGCGGCGTGGCATGGAGGCAATCAGCCTGTGGCACTGCTGAGGTCTTATGGAGGCCCAGGATGCTTCGATAGCGGCCTTTAGCTCATCCAGAGTGTTGGGTCTTGAGTCTCTCAACGTTCTCTTCACAATATCCCACAGATTCTCTATGGGGTTCAGGTCAGGAGAGTTGGCAGGCCAATTGAGCACAGTGATACCATGGTCAGTAAACCATTTACCAGTGGTTTTGGCACTGTGAGCAGGTGCCAGGTCGTGCTGAAAAATGAAATCTTCATCTCCATAAAGCTTTTCAGCAGATGGAAGCATGAAGTGCTCCAAAATCTCCTGATAGCTAGCTGCATTGACCCTGCCCTTGATAAAACACAGTGGACCAACACCAGCAGCTGACACGGCACCCCAGACCATCACTGACTGTGGGTACTTGACACTGGACTTCTGGCATTTTGGCATTTCCTTCTCCCCAGTCTTCCTCCAGACTCTGGCACCTTGATTTCTGAATGACATGCAGAATTTGCTTTCATCCGAAAAAAGTACTTTGGACCACTGAGCAACAGTCCAGTGCTGCTTCTCTGTAGCCCAGGTCAGGCGCTTCTGCCGCTGTTTCTGGTTCAAAAGTGGCTTGACCTAGGGAATGCGGCACCTGTAGCCCATTTTCTGCACACGCCTGTGCACGGTGGCTCTGGATATTTCTACTCCAGACTCAGTCCACTGCTTCCGCAGGTCCCCCAAGGTCTGGAATCGGCCCTTCTCCACAATCTTCCTCAGGGTCCGGTCACCTCTTCTCGTTGTGCAGCGTTTTCTGCCACACTTTTTCCTTTCCACAGACTTCCCACTGAGGTGCCTTGATTCAGCACTCTGGGAACAGCCTATTCGTTCAGAAATTTCTTTCTGTGTCTTACCCTCTTGCTTGAGCGTGTCAGTAGTGGCCTTCTGGACAGCAGTCAGGTCGGCAGTCTTACCCATGATTGGGGTTTTGAGTGATGAACCAGGCTGGGAGTTTTAAAGGCCTCAGGAATCTTTTGCAGGTGTTTAGAGTTAACTCGTTGATTCAGATGATTAGGTTCATAGCTCGTTTAGAGACCCTTTTAATGATATGCTAATTTTGTGAGATAGGAATTTTGGGTTTTCATGAGCTGTATGCCAAAATCATCCGTATTAAGACAATAAAAGACCTGAAATATTTCAGTTAGTGTGCCATGAATCTAAAATATATGAATGTTAAATTTTCATCATTACGTTATGGAAAATAATGAACTTTATCACAATATGCTAATATTTTGAGAAGGACCTGTATTATATTTAGTAAAATGGTGTCAGTGTGTTTTAAAGTGTTTTTTTTGTTTTGTTTTTAGTTGCATTTTATATTTATTGAATAGCATCCGGCTGTTTTTTTGTATTTATTTATATTTTGTTTTGTTTGTATGTACTAGATGGGGCAGGGACTACAGGTGGAAATTAGCACTTACAGCTTTAACCTAATACAGTGCATCTCTCCTCTAATGGTTAATGTATACTGTATATTGTCCCTGTTTTAAATAAATAAATAATAATTATTATTATTATTATTGCCATACTGATAATGTTAACTTCACCAGGTTCTTCTCTCTGTCTTTCCTATTGTTCACTATAGTGCCCTGAAGATAAAAGTTTGTGGAGAGTCTAAATTCCAGTTATTTCCATCTAGCTTAATAACTTACATTACAACAATTTAACATTGGTACTAAACAAAGAGGCAGTAAAATACTGTTAAGTATTTAAGATTACGGATTGTAAACATTTATCAAACATTATAATTAAAAAAATAATCAGCAGTAATACATTCTAACCAAAAATTATTTATTACAAATAGAGATCAGAGATACACTCTGGTGTTATTAATCGTTTCACCAACTGGTGTGGAACACTGAACTTATTTTGACAGATAATAACTCTTACCCAAAATAAACACAAATAAACACAAATTTCTCATCATTAATAGAAGAGAATAATGATGCGTTCAGACCAAACGCAATTTCAGCGTCAAAAGGCGTCCAACGCCTCAAGTTGGACGCTTGTGCACTTTGAAGTCAGACGCTCTAGATGCGTGTCAAAAATGCTCTAGACGCCTCTGAGCAAAGTGTGGACAGACGCGCTTTGGGACCCAGCGGGCATTCAACTGATATTAGTGTTGTTAACTCACCCGAGAATCAGCATTGAAATATCAACCATTTTTGAGTTGTATGTCTTATCAACATTATTTTTACAAACATGACTTTTGTAAATTTTGCTGAAATATGTCAGTTGAACATCGTTCCAACATCCAAACAATGTTGATTAATTAACCGTTGAAAAAGTGTTCATACATGAATGATGATGCAATTTTAAAAGCTCAACTCTGAATCTGATGTTTGAATCGAGTCATGATAAAGCCCTTTCTTCATCTAGCGGCGTAGTTTTTTTTCTTTCTCCCGGTGTACTTTGGCAACAGTGGCAGTGGGAACAGTCCGTTTGCACATATGTCAATGGGAGCAACGTCTGATTGGCCATATTTGAACATCGTTCAAACGCAATTGGTGAACGGTGTGTCTGTCAACAGTGTGGAGGCAACAACCGCTTGCGCATTGGTGAAGTAGATGCGTCCTCTTTGTCAGAGATTTGGGCGGCTTGACCGGTTTGGACCGTCTGTATTGGCGGTAGCTACAACAGCAGTAAGTAATGTTTTGTAAATCACATTTCATAATAACCCCATGACATTATGTAAACTTTGAACGGTTAATTTTGGGCATACAGTCAACAGCAGCATTTACCAACGACCTACTAGCACTGTTGCAGGTAAGTCAGGTGGTATTGGGGTCAAATTTGACTCCAAAACAGTCTAACTAGATTTTGGAGGGCGTTGATGCTGCAGATCTGGTCAAAATGACAACGGCTGCATAAGTATCTTTATTCATTTTTTTGCTTTAGAGTATTGTGGTCCAGGTAATATGAACAACACAAACTACGTGATCCAGTAGTTTTGATAAGTTGAAGAACATTTATGGAAATGGAGTAAACTTGACAAAATGGTCCCTCACACACCCCCTTGCTCACTCTTTGCCATATTTTCATAATGAACTAGATTGCACTATAACATTTTAAGATAAATCTGCTTTATGATGGCCAAAATGAGCCTCAGAGGAAGTGGGAAGATTGCCTTCATGACGACTCAATTGTACAAGATAATACACGGTGAGTTTTCTTTAACTTAGTAGCTTAGAGGGTAAATTGTATGACGTATATTTGTTTTCTATCTTGTGAAGAATTCTGAGTCTTCTCTGTGAGAGCTGCTATATAAATACGTAGAATTTACTTACAATAATTGAATATGGTAAGCAGAATAATTCATAAGCAAATCATTTTTATTTGGACTCTACAGAGCATGCTCTAAATTTTATATATTAGCCCTGTCTCATCATCCTATGTTCAATGTGCTTTGATAGATAATGCAGTAACATAAGGCAATTTGGTGTGTGTTGGTATTTTGTTGCTATTGAGAGGCTAGTGTTTGCTAATATTGATCTGATGTTTTTCTTCCCCTCTTCAGACACCGTCTTCCTCTCATTCAACACAATGACAACCAGACTGGATAAGTATATTTCAAAATCCTCGAAGTATGCACGAGAGAGGATGGGAGGCGAAGGCCAAAAGAAGTAGGGAAGATTCCCTGCCCCTGTTCAGTGTTGCCCATTTTGCCATTTTCATCATAAAACAGTTTGAAAGTTGCAGAACAGTTTTCCCCAGAACATACTACATTTTGGTTTTTCACTACATACTGTGTTTTGTTAACTGCTTAAATCTAATATGTTGCACCAAATAACATTTATTGTGTTTATTAGTGTTTCAAAAGATATGGACTTGAAAGCATAGATTTCTTCAGTTGCTAAAAGCCGAAGCAGAAATGGGTAAGATTTCCCTCCAAGCTTCAATGTTGGGCTATTTTTTTATTATATTCTAAAATAATAAAGTAGTTTCTAATATTATGAAAAGTATTTTTTGTTTTTTTAATCTCCCTGGTTTCGGATTGGATTCTTCCTATCTGACTGTGTATTGTGAACATGTAAAGTAGATTAAATTATTTTCCAGACAAAACATTTTTATGATTGCTATGTCTTGGGTAGTAAAGATAGAATTGTGTCCAATTAGGAAGGCATGCTTTTTTATATGGTGAGATTAAATACATCACTTGGAAAAATTTAAACTTGGTTCCAATACAAAACAAAGACTGTACAAATAATTATTTTGTTTCAGGTCAGTGTTCTGCAAATATTAATGTATCAATTTCAAGGTGTTTGCTGTGGAGCTATATGGTTCAGCACATCAATACTTAGGTTAAAACGGTGGATAAAAATATTTTCTGTGTCAAACTATGTTAAAAGGCAGGACTTAATAGTAATTATGAAATTTCCACAATGATTAGTATTCCAAAATCTAAACTAGAATCAGTATTGATTTAATATTGGCAACATGTCATGTTGCTTCGACGCTAATTAGATTTACAAAATCTAAATAAAGATTGACATTGACTCAATGTTGGCAAATTAACCAATGTTGAGAAACGTGTCGTAGAAATGACGTTGCTATTTCAACGTTGATTAGATTTGCAAAAGCAAAAACAAAATTCAACGGTTATCCAACACAAGTAGCTGATGTTGATTCAACAGTGATTCGACGTTAACAAGCCAGCTGGGGAGGAGCTACCCTTGGTTGTACCTGTCTCTTGTGTACAATGGCAGATGCAACTGAGTGTGGCTCGGCTTTATTTGCTGAATAATCACAGGACGGGCACAAACCGCGACAATAATGACCGCGGTGAAGTTAGTTTGAAGTTGGATATTGGATATTCAAGCTCCTCGGAGTTAGCGACATCTAGCTCACGGTTGATCCGATTCAGGAACTCAGATTTCGGCTAGCTGCTCTCTGTTGCTCCCTCTTCTGACGCGCGATGGTTCACTTAGGGACTGTCAATAAGTTTCCGAACCAAACACTCTTGGGAAATAAAAATAAATAAATTCCTTGTCTTGTGACCAACTGAAACAAAAACAATGGTAAATCATGCTGTTAGATTACATAGATGAGGCACACACATCTTTATTCTATTTTAAGCCTTTTTACATTTTTAAGTAATTTTGTGGGTCAAAAATTAGCATTTTTCTTTAATAGCTTACAGGTCATGTGACCCACTGACACAAAATCTGTCTGAAATTGTCCTACAGTGGATAGATGAGGCACATGCATTTTTATTCCATTTTAAGTCTTTTTACATTTTTTTGGAATTTATTTGGTCAGAAATTGTGATTTTTCTTCAATAGCTTCCAAGTCATGTGACCCACGAACACAAAATCTGTCTGAAATTGTTCCACTACAATGGATACATGAGGCAAACTCTCTTTTTTATCTGATTTTAATGCATTTTCTATTTTTTATCAATTTCTTTAATCACAAATCATGATTTCTTCAATAGCTTTTAGGTCATATGACCCAATGATACAAAACTAATGTGAAATCATTCTATTACAGGGAATAGATGAGACACTTCTTTTTAAAGAATTTTTGTAATCACAATTGATCATTTTGATAAACATAGGATTACAATACATACTGTGATCAGTTGCAAGAGTCAAAGCTTACAAGCAAATGTAAAACATTTATTTTAGCAGATCACACCTGCCTTTTTGAAACTGTCCAGCTTTACTGTATAAGTCTTCAATGCATGAAGCAGTTTCTTGGTATATCTGATTGTGAGTTAATCTTACTTTGGAAAAAGAGGGGCACAGTGTTCGTCCATCATTCAGAGCTATGCTCCTTTCGTCCACATCAACAGTTGACAGGAGAGGTATGTGTGTGATTGTATTTTTTAAGTTAATGTTTCACTTATTTGTCAACATGTACTTCATCATTTTAAAACTGATATCAACAAATGTTCTGATTTGCTGGCAAAGACAGTTTTAGCCACTTTAAATATTTATAAATTATTATGTTGCTTATGCAGAATATTGCAAGCCTGTTTAATGTGGCTGCCCATGCATCGGGAGAGGTGGACGCCAGTTACCACCTTAATCACTCCACAGCTGGTGGGATTCTGTTTGGTGACAGAACAGAGCTTCCTCCTCACATTTAACCAAAGAAAATATATATGTTTGTTCATTGTGATATTGTACCAATGTAAGAAGCAGAACTCTCACACATCAGCTGCTGAGTCAAACATGACTGGAAATCAACAAATCTGCTATACAAAAACAGTAATCCATTAGTGAAGAGTTTTAATAATACCTCTCTTTTAGAAGGTGTACTTGTCACTAAGGGTGTATTCACACCAGGAAAGTCCTTTGGTCCGCTTGTTTGGTCCGGACCAAAAGCAAACTTTATTTTTTTCATTTGGTGTGGTTTGTTTTCACATTGTACTTTTTGAAAGTGAACTATTACTTGTAAACGAAGCCACGCGGGTGACAATCATTGTTCCCATTGGACAGAAATGACAGAGGCGGGACAGAGCACAGACCCGGAAATTTAGGAAAACAGCTGTAGACGTGCTGCGTGCAGCTCCTCTGTTCTGCATATTTATGCCGTTATTACAGCTGCAATGTTATTGTGAGAGTAAAGAGCAGCTCATTCAACACAGACTTTGAGACGTTCCATTTATAATGTTGGAACCCCGTTGGAGAATGTGTGCTGAACGCCGACGTTCTCTACGTGCCTTGTCCCACAACAAACCGGTAGCGTTGCTAAGCAACACACAGTTTATCAGGTAGGATTACCTTACAACACACACCTTTGCTACCGGCTACGGTGGCTTTTTATGTCCAAAGAGACGTACGCTTTTTGTAGTTGGTTCGGATCGGGGCCGGTTTGTATTCAGACCATAAGCGAACCGCACCAGAGTCCGTTTGGAAGCGGACCGAGACCACCTCAAAAAGTGGGTCTCGGTCCGGTTGTGTGGTCCGGATCAGGGTTCGCTTGAGTGTATTCACACCTGTGCAAAAGGTCCGGACCAAGGAGGGAAACAAACTCTGGTCCGTTTAAAGCGGACCAAAAGTGGCAAGTGTGAATACACCCTAAAATAATGATCCGCAAAGTATTCACAGCACTGCACTTTTTCCACATTTAGTTATGTTACAGCCTTATTCTAAATATTGTCAATTTAATCTCTTTCATTGAAATTCTACACACAACACCTTATTATGACAATCTGAAAGAAGTTTGTTTGAGATTGTTGCAAATTTATTAAAAATAGAAAAGAAATCATATTTCCGTAAGTATTCAAGGCCTTTGCTTAACACTTTGTTGATCCATCTTTGGCCGCAGTTACAGCCTCAAGCCTTTTGAATATGACGCCAAAAGTTTAGCACACCAGTTTGGCCCATTCTTCTTTGCAGAACATCTCAAGCTCCATCAGGTTGGATGAGAGAGGTCTGTGCAAAGCGATTTTCAGATCTCTCCGGATGTTCCATCAGATACAAGTCTGGACTCTGGCTGGGCCACTCCAGGACATTCACAGGGTGGTTCTGAAGCCACTCCTTTGAGATCTTGGCTGTGGGCTTCGGGTCGTTGTCCTGCTGAAAAATGAACCGTCGCTCCAGTCTAAGGTCAAAAACACTCTGGAGCAGGTTTTCATCCAGGATGTCTCTGTACTTTGCTGCATTCATCTTTCCCTCTATTCTGACTATTCATCAGAACCAAGTACAAACCTCCGCTCGAACCAGGTCCAAAGTCTATCAGAACTATGTGAAAACTATCAGAACCAGGAAGAAAACTCTACCAGAACCAGGTCCAAATCTCCTTCAGAACCACGAGGAACCTTCTATCAGGACCAAGTCCAAACTGCATCAGTACCAAGAGGAATTCCCCATCAGAACCTGGTAGAAATATCCATCAGAACCAGTTAGGAACACTCCATCAGAACCAGGTCCAAATTTATCAAAACCTCACCAGTAAGAAAGCACCACTCTGTGACTTACGATGGTAAGACCATCTTCATAGGTCCCAGGGGAGCAACAAAACAGCAGCCACTTGATGTCAGATGCTTAAACAGCTTCTACTGCTGTACTAATCATTTAAAGGGCAATTTCATAGATTTTTGCATATGGGCTGTACGAAGCATTATAAATGGACTGAGTTAATTTTAGCCAACATGCTATTCTTACTACATTGACATTTAGGTAGCCTTAGCATTTTAGCTAATTTCAGCTTTTACACCGCTTTTTGCATACTAGTAGGGGTAAATGAATGTCAGCCTTCAATGAAGTAATAGCCGATGTAAAAGTAATGTTAGTATTTTAGCTTCTCTCTTTCTATCCCTCTGCTTCTGTCCCTCCCTTTTCTTGTCTCTTTTTCTCCTTTCTGCCTCTTTCTACTCTTTCTATTCTTTTTGCTTCTTTCCCCCCTTTTTCCTTTTTCTCTTTCTATCCTTTGTGTTACTTTCTCTTTTCTGCTTTTCTCTTTCTTGTGTTCTTTGATCATTTTTACTTTTTCAAATTTCTTTAGCATGTTCTGCTCCCTTCATTCAGCATTCACATTTTCTGCTTCTTTTTAATCCTCTTTCTCTTCTTTCTGCCTCCTTCTATTTCATATGTTCTTCAGCTAATTATCGCTTATTACTTTTTGACATTTTTTTTAGCATCTTCTGCTTCTGCCATTTTTCTAGTTCTGGTTGCTTCTGTACACTTTTTGATTCGCTTCTCCTTCTGCATACTCTGTGCTATTTTAACCGTTTAAATTTCACAATATTCAGCCCTTACAGATCATTCCGGCTATGACTTTTGGTATTTATACCTTTTGTACTTTTTAAAATATTCAGCTTTTTATGAATTTTTTGCTCCCATTGGAATGAATGGAAAACAGCAAAAATTCTGCTAAAACTTTACTGTATTTGCCATTTAACTACTTCTGCATACTTTCAGCTAGAAACCCCATTCAACTTTTAAAATGCTTTCACAACCCCCTGCTATTATTGTTTCATTCAACTTTTTGATAATTTTTATAGTTTTTCAACCAGAATAAGAAGACGGAATAATAAAGAATAAAGAAAAACAGGATCTCAATAGTGTGAATGCCTACAGCATTCACACAATAATAAACTGAATCTGACTGCACTGTTTGATAGTTAGAATTAATTGGAATGTATGTACCCGACTTGAAGTCTGTATGATTTGATTGAATTAACTTTGTAAAGTGCCTTGAGACAACGTATTGTGAATTGTACTCGTACTTGTCTTCTACCGCTTCATCCAGGACCGGGTCGCGATGGCAGCAGACTCAATAGAGACACCCAGATGTCCCTCTACCCAGACACTTCCTCCAGCTCCTCGAGGGGAGCCCAAGGTGTTCCCAGGCCAGCCGAGAAACATAGTCCCTCCAGCGTTTCCTGGGCCGTCCCCAGGGCCTCCTCCTGGTGGGACGTCCCGTGGTGGGACACCTCCCGTGTTCTGAATTGGCGCTATATAAATAAAACTGCTCTATTTCTCCTTATTTTAATTACTTTTATAACAGTATTATTATTACCTGGTTAGGTCCGGATTCCTGATGCAACGGTGAGAGACCATCAACACCATAGTCTTCTGTCCATGGAGCAATGTTCTGACCAGGTTCACTTCTATTTTCCAGTTTGGGCTGGTACCCCAACTGCCTAGTCAGCCACATCTGTGTTCGAACAGCTGGCTGAACGGGCGTACCTCTATCAGAACTCTGAGGCACAGGCCAGTCAGCCCAGTGGGATGAATGGAGGCCATATACTTGTTGACCTTCCCCAGAAGATTCGGCCTCATGTGGACTATAGCAGTTTAAATTGTATTTACCTGGAGAAGAATGAGATGAGGAGGGTGACAGGTCTGTTTTCAAACCAGTAGATCTACTGTTATGCTTGTACCCATAGCAGGGGTTGGCATCAGTAGATCTCTGCAGCAAGCTATTGCAGATCAGGGTAGAAGATAAAGGTAAGTAAAGGTTGATATTTGAATCCCTACTTTTTTTTCTATAACCATGAAGTACACCTCTATCCAGTGAGCCCTCACTACCTGGGCTGTAACAATAGTTGGATGTCTTCATGGAGTTCTTTTCAGCCCCTGACGACAGCTTAGTAAAAGAGGAAGACCTTCTGATGGGTTGATGCCCGTTCATGTCCATACTGCTTAGTGCTTCTACAGGAGATGTGGCTGGCTTATTAATGTGCAAAGACCTGTTCCAGTGGTCCGGGCTATGTAGAAAAGAGGGCGTTTTTAGTATTCTTGGTGAGGACGAAGGAGATGACATGGCAGGAGCAGAAGGGACGCCATCTTCTTCCTTGTTTAAGTTATGTTGTGACAGAGGAAGGAAAAACAATGGAGTTGTATTGGAACTGGAGTCATCTGTTGACACAAAAGCACATTATATTACAGAGTGTTTTTGATTTGAGCATATGAATAGATAACAAGTTAAACAGCATTATTATAAATATATAGTAAGCATGACAACATAAAAAGCTTAGGGGTGTAGACACTGTGTTCACTGTGAGCCCTGATCAGGTGTTTTGATATTAAGTTATGTCTAAGACAAGAATTCCCTCTGAAAGGTTAGGTATGTAAAACTGCATACAATTATAACAGTGCATTTGTGATCCTCCTATTACAAACATGAAGCAGAATTTGCATGAAAAAGCCCATAAGGTTTGCTCCCCTATGTGTGACTTCTAAGGTATAGGTTTAAATTCTATCACTGCCTTTTATACAAATGTCCGAGGAAATTCCGTGGAAAGACTATGCTGAAAACTTTCCTTTTTATTAAAGCTTATAGTTAGAATAGGTTTGGTTATCCGAAGTTTCTGTATCTCTGTAGTTATGGTTCTGTGTTTAGGTGTTACACTTTCCTCGAAGGGGGCATCTGCTGAGCTACAGCTGCCAACAATTTTATGTTCTCCTTCTACAGATGATAAACATGGCCCTGTCTTTAACATCATGAGATGTGTTTGAATTCATGCGCAGGTACACTTTCATACATCTGAATTTTTTTGTGCATACGCATTTTTGTTGATTTTAGTGTACGTCAGGTTGTAGTAAGAATTCCATTGCTGGTCCATTAGGTTCTAAACCTAAATAAATTTAACTATACAAATTAACACACCACAGATTCCATAATGAAAATAAAACAGAAAAACAGTTTGTGAAAATATAAGCATGCTCCATGATTCCTGTAGAAGCACATTTGGTAAGGATAGCAGGGCATAGTCTTGAGTTGTGGTTTAAAAACAATGCACCATTTCCTGTTTTCATTCTGGGAGACTGATTTTCATTTACTCACTGATCATAATCCAAACTGTTCTGCTGGCACAGCTGCACCAGGCTCTGTACTACTTTAACTAAACTATAGACAGATTTAACAAAACCTTTGAAACCACTGCCTTTCTCAGTGACCATTTTGTTGTTCAAAATCCATTCAATGAAAAATACAATTCATGCTGAGCAACTGAAATTGTTCTGTTATTGAAAGAAACTGAACCTCATTTATGTTGATTTATACCCTTTTTTTAGTATCTACTCTACTCGGGTCTGGTCGGCATTTTGGTTTGTTTTCCATTACAATGGAGTACCATCTTAATGTGGGCGGAGTTGTCAATAGCAAGGCTGTCAAAAGCCTTGACTGCTGCTCAGTCTATGGCTGTTTTCAGACTCAGAGTGAAAGAAGAAAACCAGAGAAGACTGTGGGCAGCAAGAGAAAGCACTCTAGATAAGTACAAAAAAGGGGAAAACTGGGTTTCCATTACAAATATGCGGCAAACTTTGTCGATATTCTGCTAATGTCGAAAAAACACAATTTCGCAATGGTGGTGTTTCCATTAAAGAAGAAATGCAATTAAAATCATTCGTAAAAAAGCTTGCAAATACAATAACATCATCCTACAACTTCCTGACGATTTCTTCATCTTTTTTGTTAGTAGTAACATCCAGTTGTTGATCACGTAACTTGTGTTATGTGAAAATGTGTTTCAATTGTAATTTTGCGAAATACACCAATTTCAATATGGCCAAAAAACCACCTCATCATGGCGCAAAAAACTTTTTATTGAAAAACGGGAGTTTTTTGAAATTGTCGTGTTTCCATTAAAAAAATGTATGTTTGTATTTACAATTTGTGCAATTTTTTGGTCAATGGAAATGCAGCTATGGAACGCTATCAAACTGAAGGGTACATGCTAAAGGACATGTGAGGTTAAGCTAACTCTACCTAATGCTAACTTGCTATAGTGGTCATATACACAATTAGCCGACGGTACAACAATTTAACGGTTGAAGATATTAGTTATTATAATATGTTTGCTGTGACTAGCGACGCCGCCCCCAACCCAATCAGTGACCGAAAGTCTTTGGACGTTGTGCTCTCAGCACAACTAAAATGCGAGTAGGGCTGTAACCCAAACCAAACTGAGTAGGGACTAGTGGAAAGGGGGCAATAGAAAGGGTGTTATTTGTCAGTGCACAACATGAATGTTTGACAACAAGTTTATACAAAAATGTGTGTTGTTTCTGTCCACCAGTGCTGTACAAATTAGTTCAAATTTCCTTCCTCATTTATTGGACGTTTTAACTCTCAAACAAAAATACCAGCTTTTCTGCACACTGATATTATTACCACACTGTTGCAACTGTAAAATTATTAAATCATTTCATTAAACTGAATCAAATTGAAATAAAGTTTACTTTTATGCCAGCCAGTCTTTCTTGATGTACACCTAATATTCAGGTCCAAATCAGGTCTAAATGTAATCCTAACATTGACTAGTGCATGCTAAAATCCAATCTCAGCTCTGTGGGTTGTTAAAGAAACATTTATAGAACTGAAGTTTTTCTTCAAGCTGATGTGGTCCTGGGTCAAATAGAAATTTTGTTTGGTCTGTTTCAGATAGCAGCAAGGATGCTGTCATGCCTGAGTATGGTGGGACGATTCCCTAAAATGTGGCAGAATGTCTTGTTTCATGCAATCTGAAAAGTAGAAGATATGA
The DNA here is from genome assembly GCF_021462225.1 of Girardinichthys multiradiatus. NCBI lineage: Eukaryota > Metazoa > Chordata > Actinopteri > Cyprinodontiformes > Goodeidae > Girardinichthys > Girardinichthys multiradiatus. The sequence goes on from NC_061808.1 coordinate 40,065,533, forward strand.
AAAGTAGAAGATATGCACAATGTTTTAATGAGAACACAGCATCCCTGTTAAGTTACAGTAACTATAACACTATTTTGTGGTTGACTGAGTTTCTACAACACTTTTACTTAGACTTGAAATACAGTAAGGCATGAAAACCCACCTTCCAAACTCTCGGAGCAGTAAGTACCAATTCCTGTATCACTGCTGTCAGACACAGTGCTTTGTCTTCGTCCATCAGAAATCCTGCTTCCAGACCAAGGGAGGCTACTGAACCAGGTTGATTTGTGTCCCGGAACCCATCCAACAGAGTCACAACTGGGCCCTGAAATAACAACCCAAAATCTTAAATGTTTGAAACAAACTGGGGTTTCCCAGTGGGCCAACTGACTAGTATGTTATATGGTTGTTGATACCCAGACAAGAGAAATACTCATAGGATAATTTGTTAATATAACTTTTTCTGCTGTCACAAATAAGATGTTGACAATGATTTGAATATTTTTCTTGTCACAATAATGCAGGGACTCCCTGTATTGCAAAGGGTTTTTTAGTAAATGGCATACAGTAGGTGGTCGCAGACAATTCTACCACAAATAAATTATTAGAGTAGTAGCTTTATTCAAGGGGGTGGTTTTTCATTACAGGATATTAGAAGATATGTGGGAAAGATTGTAGATTTCAAAAGCTTATCTTAAGGATGATAAATCCATCCCTGTTGTGTGTTGAGTTGCCATATTTTTTGTTTAAATAAAAATAGGATTTTAGTAGAGTTGCATGGTGGAATTGTTGTTGCTGGTGACACCTCACAGCTGGCATTTGGAGTTTGCATGTTGGTCAGGTGCATTTATGGTTTCATCCCAGTGTTCAAAAACCATGTTAACAGGTTAAAAAAAATATAATATATATATGTATATATATATAGTAGCATTTTTAGACTAAAACCAGTATGGAGCTAAATTGGGGCCATAAAGTTTGTCCGAAAACATTTTTTTGGAAACTGAAAAAAAAGGATTTGAAACTGAAAAGTAATTTTGCAACTGAAAAAAAAGATTTGACACTGAAAAATATTTTTGAAACTCAACAATATTTTTGAAACTAAAAAAAAAAGGATTTGAAACTGAAAAACAAAAGATTTAAAACTGAAAAGAAATGTTTAAAACAACTTTTCAGATTCAGATTTATTTTTCAGTTTCAAACTGCTGCTCCCTCAGTGTGGGGGTGGGACATAGATGGCATGGGGTGTGGAATGACTGACAGCTTAGGCGACTAAAGGAAATATTCCCAGGTGTTGCATTTAGGAACTGTGGGAACTAGAAATGTTTTTAAAACATCATCGATATTCTGTTTATGTGATTGGTTTTGAAAAATAACATGCTTCACTGATCCCACAAATATCATTTGAGAAATCATGATCTTGACAAATTTGCGCAGCATTTTCAGTCCGCGTTGGATATTCCAATGCTCTCAAAGTAAAGCGGAAGATCCACCAGACTGCAGCAGCGGCAGCCGGCTGGAGTAGGACCGTATGGCTTCCTCGTCGTCAGCGGACATAATAACAATTGCAAATACAACAAATAAAGATGGGGGCATCTTGTGGACACATTAAAAACACTAAAAAAAAGGGCATTACAGCAGGCAAAGAAAGTACCAAAGAAAACTCACCCAACAGTTTGCTTATAGCTTTGGAGTTGGAGTTGAAGGTGCCATTATACATCTACTTCAACAAACCCACTGTCATCTGGACAAAGCCAGCAGCACTGTGAGGATCATGTTCTTTGATTTCTCCAGAACATTTAACTCAATCCAACCTGATTTGCTTTGTCAGGAACTCCAGAAGACTCAGGTGGAGGCCTGAACAATCTCCCGTTTGTTCCATTGGCATAACTTTAAATTTTTTTTTAAAGAAACTGTAAATGTTGGTGGTTTGCCTCTGATCCATGTATTCAATATACATTTTCTAACTAAGAAAAATTTTTTAGCCCAGCTGCTCCCCCAAAACCTGAAGGATTTGGAGAAGATCTGTATGGAGGAGTGGTCTAAAATCCCTGCTGCACTGCATGCAAACCTCGTGAAGAGCTACAGGAAACATCTTATATCTGTAATTGTAAACAAAGGTTTCTGTGCCAAATATTAAGTTTTGTTTTTCTGATGCATCAAATACTTATGTCATGCAAGCTAATTACTTAAAAATCGTTTTCTGGATTTTTGTTTTAGATTTTGTCACTCATAATTAAAGAGTACCTATGATAAAAAATTAAAGACTTCTACATGGTTTGCAAGAGGGAAAACCTGCAAAATCGGCAGCGTATCAAATACTTGTTCTCCCCACTGTATGTGGTTTCTAGCTGTAGTAAGTGAGGCTGTGTGCTGACTCTTGATCCTTCCTCTTTTGGTCCAAAAATAATTATTATTACTTCAGTTGTGTTTTTATTCAACTGAAGAAAATTATATCACATCCCCACATTCATTTGTTCTATGCATCCAGTCAAAGCTGGTGACATGTAATGTAAAGCTGTGTATCTTTTGCATAGTTATGGTAATTAGGCCCAAGCAAGAGCTACTTAGGCCTGCTGTAATTGCTTCGTTTTTTATTCATCCATCAAATGAATTGAGTTTTTGGAGTCCTAAACATATACAAAAACTCACTGTATTTTGCACGGTTGTCAGTCCTGGTTTAAAATTACCTACTTGAAGGGTTTAGAAAAGGTCGCAATAAAAATAGGTCAATAGTGCCCCCCTAAACTGAACTTTGGTCTACTGGTACAGATTTGAAATTTGATACACACGTAGAACCTTCCAAAACAAGCAAAAAAGTCAATGGGAGGTATGTCCCAAAACAAATAGGAAGTCGGCCGTTTTAGGTCAAAAGGTCATTTTGACATTTAATTCATGGAGAACCTTGACGAACTCCTAGGGATCTTGAGCTATCAGCTTCAAATTTGGTCAGTATGCCCTTAAAGGCATGGTGGATCAAAGGTTGTACAATTCAAGAGTTTTTGAGAATGTTGAAGGGGCAGGGCCAGGCTTCAAAGTTTGCCTTCTTGCCAAAAAATTCAAACAGCTATAACTTTCATATAGAAAGGCTGAATTAGACCAAACTGGATATGATTTATCCCTTTCAGGTAACCAACAGTCCTATTTGTTTAAATTATGACATCATCAAAGCTAGGCACCCTGAGAACAGGAAGTCACTTATTTTGCTTTGAAAGTTTCCTCTCTGACCCTCTTGACCCAATCAACTTGAAAGTGTGTCAGAAGACAGGAAAGAAGTTGGCCTAACTTGGTTTGGAACACAGCGACTGTATGCTGGAAGGTGTGGCCGCAGTGGTGCGGTGAAGTGCGACATCACACCGTGGCCATACGTTTGGCTCTAATTTCGACATATATCATTTAATCCGGACAAAATTCGAGTTGATCAATTTTAGTCCAGCCCCCAACAGATATCGGGTGAAATAATTGGTGGCCGTAGCCTAATTCCTACACAGCATCCCCTAGAAGATATAAAAAAGTCAGCCCCAAGCCATGCTTTGACTGAGGATTATGAAATTTGAAACACATATGTAACTTCTCAGGACCTACAAAAAAGTCTCTTGGACCCATTGCCTAAACCCCACAGGAAGTCGGCCATTTTGAATCAAAGCTGCCGTTTTTCTATTATTTACACACATCGAATCTGAGAAAACTTCTCTACAGCTTTTGACTTATACTCTTCAAAGTCACAAAATATACTCTCAAGGCATTGGTGATCAAAAGTTATCAAAAGATTTTTGCTGCATGAAGGCATATGGGCGTAGCCAAGGCTCAAACTTTGAGTTCTTGCCATAAAAAACGAAACTGTCATAGCTCCCTCAAGGTACGTCGCAGAGACTCGAAAACTTCTAAGATGGATCTGCATACAACAGGAACTGTCATGTTTTACTATGGAAGGTCCACATTTTATCTCCCTTTCACCTAATCAACATGAAACACTCCCCCATGACAGTTAACATGATGGTCTAAGTTGGTCTCCAGTACAGAGAGGTTGGCTGGGTGTGGCCATGGCAGCGTGGCGGAATCTGACATCACGCCATGGCTTTACGTTTGGCTGTAGTTTACACATGCATGGTGTGATTTTTTCCAAACTGAGTATGATTCATCTTTATCATCCCCCAAACAGCTCTATTGGTTTACATTGGAATTTATATCAACAGCAACCCCAAGGAAACTTAAAACTATCTCCCTCATACATCACTGGATCCACCTCAAATTTGGACACATCGTCATGGACAAATGCTGAACACATTGGCACAGGCAATTGATGACATCACTTTAGCCCTGCCCACTTAGAACAGGAAGTCATGTTTCACTGTTGGATATCCTCTTTTTAAACTCTCACTCATTCAAGCTTCAAGCTGTTTTTCTTTGTCCTCCCCCAAGCAGCTCTGATGAATTACGTTGAAATTTGGGTCAACGGCACCCCCTTGGAAACCTTAACTGCAATATCTCCCTCAGACATCATCGGATCCACTTCAAATTTGGAACGCATCATCATGGACAAATGCTGAACATGTTTGTACAGTCAACTGATGACATCACTCTAGCACCGCCCACTAACAACCAAGTGATTCCAGCTTCTATCGGGAAGATCAGAATTTGCCCAAATTTTGAATGCTTCTCGCCAGAGCAGAACTTGGTATGACCAAAGATCAACCTAGTTGTGATGTGTGGATCCGAGCGGTGGCCTCATCGGTGGTGTGGAGGCGGCGATGCCAGGCTCCCGCGGTCGCTACACAGGCCACGCGGCACTGAGCTACTAGGGTTGCCCAATGCTGCTTGCAGCTTTAATTTATCTTGTTGTTTGTTATGATGTGAGTTGGGGGAACATGTAGATATTTATAATATGAGGGGTCCCCGGGTCCCTAGAACCTTGGGGAACCCTGCAAATGATTTTTGTCAACTCTGATGTAAAGTTACCTATTGACAAATATCAAGTTCCTATCCTTCAAGTAAGACTCAAACCAGCCAAGTGCTGTACCAGAAAGCCACTTCTCCAGTCGCTCTGGTAATATAACCTGATCAACAGTGTTGAATACTGCTCTAGGGTCCAATAATACTGTGGTTCTTCCACAGTCTGCATTTATGCAGATGTCATCAAACACCCTGACAAGGGCAGTCTCGGCACTGTGGTGACCACGGAAACCTGACTGAAAGGCGTCAAAGCGGCCAGTCATTGTTAAAAAGATTCTGCTCTCTTGGGGCTCCCTCATGGTATGCTTCAGGATCTCTGGGGTGTCCCTAATCTTGGTCAGTGCTGGGCAGGTGTGAACAATGGCAGAACAAGAGGGGACCAGTTGGGGACCTGGCTCCCAAGGGGGGATCGATGCTGGTGCCTTGGCACCCACACTCTTACCTTACCATACATATGCAACACCACACAGCAGTAATGTCATGGGGTGTTGAACTGTGGGACTTGTGGGTATGGGGGGAGCACCATGCAGTGCTCTGCCATATTTGGCCCATCCTGCACCTTAGGTTTAATGCACTAGAGATACTTTGGGCTTTGGGCTTGGGTAAAATCTGTTGTGAAAAAGCAGTGGGGTCTCCTTCACCTCAGCCACAACCCACTAACCAACACATCATTACTTAAAATGGTTTTAGGTCAAGCAAACACAGGTTATAATTACATCAATGTGACCTGCCTACTTTGATGTTGGATTGAATCTGGAATTAATAAAGTTAATCACACAATTCAGATGTTGTTTTGAGATAACCTTTTTCTAGAGCAAACCTGCCCTGGCACATGTAGGCAACAATCTGCTCCATATGTTATGCCTGATAGGACATATTAAAAAAAAACTTTTATCTTACTTGACATTTTGGCAGTCAGATTACTTTGTACAAACAAATGTATTCTGATGCCACTGTCTCCTGCATGAAGACGGCTAACTGGTACCAATGCTAACTACAAGCTCCGTTGGCAATTTTTTACTTGCCATATCTTAAGAATGTTGCAATTACTTATTTAAGAATTCAATCACAATTTCACCTTAAGTGATATTATCAGAATCAGAATCAGAATCACCTTTATTGCCAAGTTTGTACATACAAACAAGGACGTTGACTCCGGTACACTTTGCTCTTTTGTTCTGTTTTTGCATTACAGAATATACAAATTTACTATTTACAATGTACAATATACACATATCTAATAGAAAAGGTGCATTTGCAACATCTGTATGCTGTTGTTCTGTACTCTATTGAATTATTGTAAATATGAATCTGAGATTATTATTTAATATTTAATATTAATATTTTAATATTAATATTTTAATATTTTACCAAATAATATTCCGGTCTGTTAAGGATTGTCCTGTGAATACCAGCCCCATTAAGGCGATGGTATTAGGACAGAATAGAAAGGTGTGAGACGAGCTCTGGCATTATTGAACAGCATAAACTCTGCACACATATGGAATGAATTCACGCAATTTCTTAAAATACAAGAATTTATTAACAAAAATAAGTCAACTCAAAGTCAAACATATTTCAATCAACAAACTCTTTACTTTGCTAAAACAATCCAACTAAACTACCAAGCAGAATTAAAGAATAATTAAGACTAATGGGCTATGTACAATATAAACAAGTTGATTAAAGATGATTAGAAATCATGACCAAAAAGAGTGATGCAACATTATCATGCAATGTTTATGTTTGAGAACCAAGGATTATCTTGAAGAATCTGGAAGTGAAGTTAAGTTAGTTTTGGAACTAACTTAGAAAATAATCAGCAACATTTAGACAACCCTTCACAATGCAAGATCAGATTAAAGATTATTTTAATAAAATAATGTTTCAAATAATGATCTGCTGAATAAAACCAACCTCCTGGATGACTAATTCTCAACGGTGTCTAATTAACTGCCTTTATTTATTAAAATAATATTTGAAGAAATATTATTGAGTATTTTGGAAAAGAGCCAAATCTTTCTGGAGAAATGGGGCTTAATGGTGTTTACTTAGTTATCAACTCTAGCAAATGATGTTCAGGGACTATTATTCACTAGCTTGAAAACTAACAACCTTTCTGTTGACTAGCCTTAATGCTAGCACACGTGTTCTTACCGACTGGCCATTGGGCTAATAAAGAAGCTAGCTAAAGTGCTAAGCTAGAAGATAGCGTAGCACCAGAATCAACACATACCTTTAAAATACCAGGTTTACAATGCATAAGCGTGGACGTCGCGTTATGAGCAATGTTCCGGTTGAAACCACCCTTTAAATAAAGTTTATCTTAGCTTTAAAACATACAAAGAACCTAGAACCGGCGCGTGCCGTAGCTAACCTACTAGCGCTAAAGATAGCCAGGTTCCACAAAACAAACTTCATAACATGAAAACGTTTAGATCATTTCATGTTAAACCTATCTGTTAATCTGCCCAAACCCAACCTCTGACCATGGTGAGTAAACGTTGTCCAAGGGCGATGAAGTTCGAATAAACGTCCACAGTCAACAAGCGGTTGGTTTTCAGCTAACCTCTGCGTTCGCTCTGCAATAGCGTTAGCTCCGGAGGGCTGGGCGGCTGTTCAGTACCGTAACACGGTGGTGCAAGCCGTAGTCCGTCCTTGCGGCTCGGCTTGTAGAAACAGCTTCTCCACCGGGATCTCTCCTCGATACAGTTTTGCTTCTGTGGGGCCTCGAAGAGAAAATCTAAGCAACTCTTACACCTTAATTTCCCCGTTCATGAATGAAAATACCAGATACACATATGATCGATGATCGTATGGCTTTGGATCCAGTTGAATTTATGTATTTTTGCCAGCAAAAGACATCAGCGCGCTTTCCTCTCCTATCCGGTACCTCTGGAAGGCCGCGTGGAAGAGAAAGACTTGTGGAAAGGTGGGGGCTTTTATTTGGGTAATGGCGCCACAGGAAGTCCGCAGTTACCCTCTTTCCTGGCTGTGCTGGAAGATGGTTAATGGACTTTATTTTGAAAAGTTCCAGGAAAGTATGTACAGGAGTTTTAGTGTTGAAACCCATGGCTATGGTCCCAACATCCCCCCTTTTTAGTTCCGAAGAATGGGATGAAATCCAGTCTTTGAGGCTAACAATCCGTCCTCAGCCATGTGAAAAGAGTCACTGGGTTCCTGTAGCAAGGCAGAGTTCAACAGTTCATTTTGGTTCAGAGGTTAGTGTTTGGACAGGAGTGAGGCAGGCTTGGGCAGAGACTAATACTAATAAAATGTTTTAAAGAAAAACAAAAAGCAAAAATAAAAGTCATGTAATAATTTTCACACCATAATAATACTGCTTTTAACCCTTACTTTCTGAAGTTCAAACCATAAGAAAGAAAAAGATTAAAACAGAGTATAGGGTGTTGGAAATTATTTACCATCTTCATACCTTGTTTGATAGATTTTAAAGGCTTGCCATGTCTTTTAGGAACGCCGTTACCTTAGTTATAACACGCCTGCAGATAATCTCAAACTCCTCCTCTGTGATGACATCTTTGGAGTGGCTCCACTCTTTACCACCAACCTTACAGTTCGATGTTGCACTGCAATGACTGTGGTCCCAACAGAATGTTCATCAGAGAAACAGCCTGGGGGAAGAAACTGTCTTTGTGGCGGCTGGTTTTAGTAAACAGTGCTCTGCACATAAACTAAACAGTTTATGTGCAGGGTATGTGGGGTCTGCAGAGATTTTGGCAGCTCTTTTCTTGACCCTAGACCTGTATAAGTCCTGGATGGAGGGAAGGTCAGCTCTGATTATTCTCTCTGCAGTCCTGATTATTTGTTGCAGTCTGGACCTGTCCTGTTTTGTGGATGAGCCAAACCACACTGAGATGGATGAAGACAGGACAGACTGAATGATGGCAGTGTAGAAGATGACCAACAGCTCCTGTGGAAGGTTGAACTTCTTGAGTTGCCTCAGGAAGTACAGTCTCTGCTGGGCCTTCTTTCGAACAGTGTCTATGTGCGAAGACCATCTCAGGTCCTCAGAGATGGTGGTTCCTAAGAACCTCAAGTCGTCCACGGCCGATACAGTGTTGTTGAGGATGGTGAGAGCGGTGTATGGGGGTAGTGTTCTCTGAAAGTCCACCACCATTTCCACAGTCTTGAGTGGGTTCAGTTCAAGGTAGTTCTGACAACACCAGTGTACCAGCCAATCCACCTGCTGTCTGTATGCAGACTCATCACCGTCCTGGATCAGTCCAATGACAGTGGTGTCATCTGCAAACTTAAGGAGTTTCACGGACGTGTCCGATGAGGTGCAGTCATTTGTGTACAGAGAGAAGAGGAGTGGGGATAGAACACACCCCTGGGGGGCACCAGTACTTATTGATCTGGATCGGGAGAAGATGCTCCCCAGTCTCACCTGCTGCTGTCGGTCTGTCAGGAAGCTGTTGATCCACTGACAGGTGGAGGCTGGGACGTTGAGCTGTGTGAGCTTCTGGTGGAGGATGTCTGGTATGATAGTGTTGAAGGCCAAGCTGAAGTCTACAAACAGGATCCTGGCACAGAAACTGATGTATGATGTCACCACATCAGTTAGTTGGTTTAAGTCAGTGGCTGAGGTTTCAAAAACAGTCCAGTCTGTGCATTCAAAGCAGGCCTGTAGCATCTGCTTTGATTCCTCAGTCCACTTCTTAACTGTGAACCTTGGGTTTGGAAGCTCTTAGTCTCTGTCTGTAGGTTGGGATGAGGTGGATTAGATAATGATCCGAAAAACCCAGAGCAGCCCTGGTAACAGCATGATATGAGTCCTTTAAAGCTGTGTAACAATGGTCCAGTGTGTTTTTATCTCTGGTGGGACACTTAATATGCTGTCTGTATTTGGGGAGTTCATTTGAGAGGTTTGCTCTGTTAAAATCTCCCAGTATTATGATGAAAGAGTCCGTGTATTTTTTCTCCAGGTCTGTAATCAGCTCAGCAAAATGTTTTTCCGCGGCAGAAGTGCAGCCATGCGGTGGAAAATATGAGCCGATTATTATAAACGAGGAAAGAACTCAGGTTTAAATTAATTGACGCCATAATGCTAAAAGTACTTCTAAGCAAACTCAAACCCGTATTCACTCATTCTGACTTAAGGCCACAGCAAAACCAAATTATTTAAAACCTAAAGCAGCCTTTGCACATCCCCAATTCCAATAAAGCTGGGACTGTCGAAAAGGGATTTTGGGTCAGACCAAAGTGCAGACAACAGCTTGGCAGCCGCATCTTAGTTTATTTCTCAAAGGGTCAAAAACGTAACAAAACACTGCCGGTATGAATCAGAGTCAAAATCCAAAACTTACAAAACACTGCAGGTACTATGGCAAAACGTAGCATAAGTCTCCAAGCGAAGCATAAACAAAGCATAGTCATGGTAGGGAAAGGGGTAGTAACAAACACAAGGAACCAGCCCCGAACAGAGACATCAAACCAACTAATATACTGGGGAAAGACAAAGGCAGGGAATCAAGGGAACTGAGAACAGGTGAGACAAGGAGGAAGGGAAGCAGCAGGAACAGGTGAAACAAATACCAATCCATAACTAAACACAGAGATACTAAATAAGAATCCATGGGTGAAATAATTATAATAATAATAAGAATAATAATACTATAAAAAATAATAAGAAAGCAACAACAAAAGGAACTAAGAGTTAGAGGAATACAATACATACTAGGAAATGATAGAGAGAGGAAAAGGAACTAATAAACATGAAGCCCAATTCAAAATGGAAACAACTAAACAAAAGTTAACACAAAGCCACAAGCAAAGTCCAAAAATGTCATATCCTGACAGGGACATTGTGTAACATAAATAAAATTGATTTGCAAATCCTATTCAACCTATATGCAATTGAATATAATACAAAGAAAAGTTATTTGATGTTCAAATTGATAAACGTTATTGTTTTTTTGCAAATATTCACTCACTTTGAATTTGATGCTCGCTACACATTCCAAAAAAGCTGGGACAGGGGGATTTTTACAACTGTGTTACATCACCTTTCCTTCTAAAAACACTCAATAAGTGTCTGGAAAATGAGAACACTAATTGTTGAAACTTTGTAGGTGGAATTCTTTCCTATTCTTGCTTGATGTATGGCTTCTAGTATGCACACTCTATTTACTACAAAGTCAGACTGTGGTAACACGTGCAGAATGTGGCTTGGCAATATTTTGCTGAAATAAGCAGGAACATCCCTAATAAGACGTTGCTTGTATTGTAGCACACGTTGCTCTAAAATTTGTATGTAATTTTCAGCATTACTGGTGCCTCCACAGATGTGCAGGTCACCCATGCCATGGGCACTAATCCACCCCATACCGTCACAGATGCTGGCTTTTAAACTTTGCGCTGATAACAATCTGGATGGTCCTTTTCCTCTTTGACCTAAAGGACACGACATTGATGATTTCCAAAAACAATTTGAAATGTGGACTCGTCAGACCACAGCACACTTTTCACTCTGCATCCGTCCATCTAAGATGAGCTCAGGCCCAGAGAAGCTGGCAGCATTTCTTGGTGGTGTTACTTTGGATGGTAGAGTTTTACTTGCACTTGTAGATGAACTGTGTTAACTGACAATGGTTTTCTAAAGGGTTTCTCAATCCACATAGTAATATCCATGTGGCCTCAGAATTATGTCAGTTTTTAATGCTGTGCCTCCTGAGGGATCGAAGGTCACAGGAATATAAAGTTGGTTTTCGGCCTTGCCACTTACATGCAGAGATTTCTCCAGATTCTCTGAATATTTGATGATAATATGGACTGCAGATGATTAAATCTCTAAATGCCTTGTATTTGTATGTTGAGAAACATTGTTCTTAATTTATTAGACAATTTGCTCTTGCAGTTGTTCACAGTGACAGTGGTGAACCTCGCCCTATCCTTGCTTGTGAACGACAGCCTTTCAAGGATGCTCCTTATACAGGGATGGACTGGCCTTTGGGTGTAGCGGGCAATGCCCGGTAGGCTGGGGCATATTGTGGGCCAGGCGGCCCTGGTTTTTGAAAAAATAAATACATTTATATTATTACTTAAATAATAAATACATTTAATCCTCAATGTGTCTGCAGCGGTATATAAAACGCAGCCCATTTGTATATTTTCTTGAATGCTCTACTCGACCCGCCCAGCTCGTCCCCTTGTCGAACTGATCAAATTTAGCCAACCTGACCCCAGTTGTTGAAGAAGTCACTTTGTGTGAAAATGGACAAATCAAAGAAACGCAAGGGGGGCGCAGAGAAGGCAAGAGAAAAAAAGGCACAAAAGCCTAGAAGTGGAGGAGAGGGGAGACTTGACACAGAAGGGCCAGATTGAGGAGGTAATGTTAGCCACTAAGACAGATGTTTCATGCAGGTGGAGGACTGTTGTATGTGTGTCGGGAGGGAAGTGAAAGAGAAATTTGCCCATATTTGCCGTGGTTTTCGAAGAATGCTGAGTAGTCCAACTTACAATGCTATTTTAGCTTGCCCTAAAGTTATGTTTTCTATCATTATGATGCAGAGGTGGGTAGAATACCCAAAATTTGTACTCATGAAAGAGTTGCACTACTTCAACATAAAAAGTATTTGATAAAAATGCTACTCAAGTACTAAGTAACTGTTTGATCATAAAATCTGGTTTAATTTTTATAATTATGTAATCAGACAAACAAAAATATAAAGTTATTTGCAAGAAATGCAGAAACAAAACTATTTTAGCAGGCAATTTCCTGAAAACAATTTAACTGAAATAGGCAAATTTTTTTCCAAGTTAATGTAACTGAGTAAATATAACTAGTTACTAGCTACATCTACTGACCTCTGTTTGGATGTAATAGTAGTGAAACATTGCTTTAGCGAAATGGATGATTAATCATTGCTAGGTAAGATGAAAAATGACAGTCTTACCTCTCTCTTTTTCTTTAGTTGAGCAACACTATTAAAACAGTCACAGGTTGATTGGGCAGATGTACTATAGATGGACTATCTTAGCTGCCCTCATTACACAAAGATGCAGGAATTGATTAGGTTTCACACACAACAGGATGCCACAAGCCCTGTCGTCCAAAAGCTCTTCAATAGATCAGACAATATGGCATGGAAATGGTTATCTTATTGTGATCAACGTCATGCTTCATTTAGTTTTGTTTGTCTTGCTTTCAGCAAACCCAATGATCCAAGTGCTTTCATTAGAAGCATGACAGACTGGAGACGTGCACCAAAGAGGAGCATGAGAGAGGCATGGCACAAAGACAGTGTGCTGAGGCACATTTTTTAAACTGCTCCGGAGCAAGCAATGATCACCTATTTTTGGGAAGACAGCTGACAGGACACCGTGAGCAGGTTAAGAAGAGACATTGGGTGTTGGAACATGTAGTGGAGGTTGTGAAGATCTTAGGAAAGAGAGGCTTAAGCTACAGGCATGAGCACAGTAAAGCTGCATTCACCTTGGCTGTCTTGACCATGGAATTTTTAAAAAAGCAATTATATTGTTGGGAAAGTATAATGTGTGCTTAAAAGAGCACCGCAGCAGTGTAATTAAAAAAGCAAGATGATCGACGCTTCGGGCACCCAAGGTAAAGGCTCTCTCATCACCTACCTTTACAAAACAACCGTGAATGCAGTAATTGATGCTATCAAGCAATTAATTGAAGAGTGCATATCTGCAGATATCAAGAAAGCAGGGGTGTTTTCTGTGCAGCTTGACACAACTCAAGATATAACAGGGAGAGATCAGTGTTCTGTGATTTTGAGGTGTCACAGATGTAGTCCATGAAAGGCTGGCTGCAGTCGTACAGTGCAGCAAAACTACAGAACAGTCATTTGTTACTCTGTTACCTGAAGTCCTTGACCTTCTAAAACTGGACATAGGCCTGTGGATCAGAAACTCCAGTGATGGAGCATATGTCCTAAATCTTGAGTTTTCTGATACTACCCAGAATGTCATTGAAAAAGGAGCACTATTTGACCTGCTTAATGACATTGCTGTATTCATCAGGGAATCATACATAAGAATGAGTGTGTGGGAGACTAAAAGCCAGGTCAAGAGGCACAAACACGTTTCACCTATTGTAGAGACGAGATGGTGGGCCAAACATGTTGCCCTGAGGAAAGTTTTCGAAAACTATGGCAGACCTCATGGCAGCATTTTTGTGAAGTGGTGTCCACACTCCTTACTAATGCAGCTGAAGACACTTGCATCAATGCACGAACCAAAGTCAGAGGATACCAAGATGGCTAACTCCAATACTGTTAGGGCTTGCGAGATATAGGACCCCAGAATGCAGACCAGAAGGCAGCATGACGGTAAGCGCAAAAGATTTAATAACAAAAAAACTCACTCACTACAGGAGGCAGGAACAAAAAAAAAATGGCAGGCAAGACAGGCATGGCATGATCAAAAGGACAAGACTTGGTTAGACAAGAAGACATGAGCATGAGAATGAGAAATGTTTCCGCAACGACTAACTGAACAGGTGTGTAAATATGGAGTGAAAACCAGGTGGAGCAAGGAGACAGATTAACTTGGACAGGTGAACCGAATAAACTTAATTGACAGACCGAACAAAACGTGACTGCGGCAAAAACAGAGACTCTAATATACAAACAAAACCAAACTTGACAAAACATGAACAAGACGACAAAACTAAAGCATGACCAGGAAAATAACAGAAGCATGACTCAAAATCTAAGAAGAATAATAACAAAAGAATGAGTCAAAACCCTAACTGTGAAAAACATAAGAAAAAACCAGAAATCAAACAACCCCAAATCATAACAAATACGAGATGGTGCTAACACCTCACCACTATCAAGTTACCTACAGACCGAAGGAATGGACCTCCTCTCCGCACATAGAATGGTCACCACAACAGAAGATTTACTGAAAAAGATGGCAAGAGATTTCCCTGCTGTCAAAGATGCAGCTAACTGTTTTATTTATTTGGCAAATGAAAAGCTGGGAAAGCTGGATTTAGATGTGGAGGCTGCATTGCCTTACAAAAGCATGAAAAGGTAGAAAGTCTTGCCAGGAGAGATGGCCCAGGATGAAACCCTGAGCGATTCAGAAAAAAAGCCCATGTTCACCACCAGATTCTTGACACAGCTGCTGAGGCCATGCACAAAAGACCATACCCTTGGTACCCCTTATGCAGATTTATCCCTGCTACATCCCAGAAACTTCCCTCTTATCCAGACCAGTGCTCTCCCTTAATCTTCACTTGAAGGACTCAGCAAGTGCCTAGTGGTGTATGACAGCAAGGTAACTGTTACCAATCTACAAACAGAACTTAGAAAATTGGCACAGCAATGGGACAGACTGACACAGTTGCCCTTGGATGACTATACCACTACAACAGTTGAAGAGATGGATATAATAAGCAAAAGGTTGCAGAGAGTGTCCCCTGTGCTGCTACAAAATCCTTCTCAGATTGAACATGGTGACTCGTGCTTACTCACTACTGGAGTTGGCACACAAGTTTTTGCTGACCCTGTCTATAACCCAGGTGGCCTGTAAGCGGTCAATTTTCAACCCTCCGGTACACCAAAAACCGACTAGGGAGTTCCAAGTTTGATCCGAGGCATCAAACTTGCATCAATAGCTTATAAAGAAATGAGTAAAAACTTTGTGGGACAGCGGAGCGGCACGTCAAAGTGAGTCGCTTGGCAGAGCCATTTGGGAGTTGATGGATGGACCGATAGCCAAGCTAGCGCTATGGATTAGTGGAATCAATGGCTGTGGGCTGCTGCGGCTGAGGAGCCATTAGGAGTTGATGGATAGATGGCTAGCCGAGCACTAAGGATCAGTGTGATCGGGAGCTGTGGACTACAGCAGTCGAGGAGTCAAGGAGGAGCACCACGGGTCTTCTTAATTACAAGGTGTACGAGGTATGTGTAGCCAAACCTTCTGATGGCCGATTAGTACGTACACATTAAAATACAATGCATTGGTCACTGGGGCGTGTAATATGACACTGTATTGCATTGCGCTGACCTGAAGTGAACTCTTGTTGGCGGCCTATTACATTGATGGACTAGTAACATTGAATACTATGGAGATGGACAAAAATACTGAGACTGTACAACTGGATATTGGTGGGGAAATTCATAAACATACTTTTAAATCAACAGAAAAGGTCTTCGGTGAAAAACTTGATAAACTACAGAATGACAGAAAGTTTAAATTAAATCTAGCTCCATCATACATCAGAGATCTGATTGGTCCATATGTTCCTAACAGAGCACTTTGTTCTCAGACTGCAGGTTTACTGATGGTTCCTAGAGTCTCTAGAAGTAGAACGGGAGGCAGATCCTATAGTTATCAGGCTCCTCTCCTGTGGAACCAGCTCCCAGTTTTAGTCTGTGAGGCAGACACCCTGTCTACTTTTAAGGCTAGGCTTAAAACTTTCCTTTTTGATAAAGCTTATAGTTAGAGTGGCTTCGTTTATCAGGGATGGCGAACTTCCTCCCTCCCTGTTGGATGGAGTAAGGGGGAGTCAGGTTTTTATAATCAGTCTGACAGAGGGAGGTATCCCAATCCTTGTGGTTTTTAGTATAACAATGACCATCAGTGGGACCCTTTGTGGGGTGCCTTGAGAGGACATTGTTGTAAATAACTAAATTTAACTAAATAATCTGAACTGAAACTATCTGTGTAGTTATGCTGCTATAGGCTTAGGCTGCTGGAGGACATAATGACCACTTTCACCCTCTTCGCTACATTCTCACACTACTCTCCAATTTTGCATTATTTGCTGTTATTTCAGCTTTTAACTTTGTTCTCTCTCTTTTCTCTACCTAAAAGCTACACCTGGCCTGACTCTGTGTCTACCTGTGACACCTTTCTGGAGAGGGGAATCGTCCGAGCTTCTGCTGGCAACAACTTAATGCTCACCCTCTACCAATGATCCACATGGCCCTGTCTTTCAGTGTTTAACCCTTTCTCTCTCCTAGACATGGCTACTGACTGAGCTTCTACTGTGACTAACTCTATATGCTCTCTTTCAGACTAACCTTGAAAACTGGCTCAGAGTTTATCTGTTCTTTCTTTCTAGGTGAAATGACTAAAGGAGCTACATCCATTTACTTTTCCTTCCCATAGAAAGGACTCCTGAATCAGTGCTTCTGTGTTCTTTTTGTGTCTCTGCTCTGTTCTCGCAAACCCCCAGTCGGTCGTGGCAGATGGTGCTCACACTGAGCCTGGTTCTGCTGGAGGTTTCTTCCTGTTAAAAGGGAGTTTTTCCTCTCCACTGTCACTACATGCATGCTCAGTATGAGGGATTGCTGCAAAGTCAACACCAGTGACTGTCCACTGTCTCTACATGCTCATCCAGGAGGAGTGAATGCTGCAAGTCACTGACTCGATGCAATCTGCTGGGTTTCCTTAGACAGAAAAACTTTTTATCCAATTTGAATAAATAACTGAATCTGACTGCACTGTTCAATGGTTAGGATTAATTTGAATGTATGAACCTGACTGTTGTGAAGAGCCTTGAGACAACATGTGTTGTGAATTGGCGCTATATAAATAAAACTGAATTGAACTGAATTAAATTAAACAAAACAGGTAACATAAGAAATGAGATTCATGATATAATGTCTAAAGGTGATACAACAAATGTATTAAATGCTCTTGTATGTGATGAAGCCAAATGTTTGCATGTGTCCTTGTTGGGGTTACTGCCATGTGAGGATAAAGAAAATCAGGACACATAGTTTAAAGCCAAAATAATCCCCAATAATGAATGTGTTCTTAGTGTGAATAAGTGGCTCTCTCAAATTGAAATAAAAGCAGCAGTTAATATGTCTTCAGTTTTGGCTTGTGTGAAAGCCATGAAAGAGAGACATGCTATCGAAGAAGAGGAAGAGAAGCTGAGGAAAAGAAAGGAGATGCTTGCTCTGGAGACTGAGTTGGTGTCATTTGATTTGCAGATGGAAATGTATAATGCTAAGCTGAAGTCTTCTTTACAAATAGAACCCAATGGACATGGACAGCTGAACATGAAATTAAAATTCAAGCTCAACTAAGAGATAAATTAAAGGTGTCATTAATTGAAAATAAACCCGTGGATGTCAGGCCAAAGGAAATTGCACCAACATGCCAACGCCACCTTGTGGGTGTTCATAATGAAAACAGTAGAACTGAAGTACAAGCAAAGGACTCTTATACAAACAATATTAATATAACCCAATCATCAAACAGTACACAGTTACCCAGGGATCTTCTCAGTATCACGAGCAGACAAACTGAAATTACAGCTGCCTTGATAAATCAACAGCACTCTATGACTCTACTGCCACGACACATTCTGGTGTTTGATGGTGATCCTTTACAGTAAAGAGCCTTCATTTAGGCCTTTAAACAAGGACTAGAAATCAAAACAACTAAAACTGACAGTATGTACTATCTGGAACAATATACCACAGGCCAACCTCATGAGTTGGTGCACATATGCCAACATATGGATCATATACAGGGGTTGGACAATGAAACTGAAACACCTGTCATTTTAGTGTGGGAGGGTTCATGGCTAAATTGGACCAGCCTGGTAGCCAGTCTTCATTGATTGCACATTGCACCAGTAAGAGCAGAGTTTGAAGGTTCAATTAGCAGGGTAAGAGCACAGTTTTGCTCAAAATATTGAAATGCACACAACATTATGGGTGACATGCCAGAGTTCAAAAGAGGACAAATTGTTGGTGCACGTCTTGCTGGTGCATCTGTGACCAAGACAGCAAGTCTTTGTGATGTATCAAGAGCCACGGTATCCAGGGTAATGTCAGCATACCACCAAGAAGGACGAACCACATCCAACAGGATTAACTGTGGACGCAAGAGGAAGCTGTCTGAAAGGGATGTTCTGGTGCTAACCCGGATTGTATCCAAAAAACATAAAACCACGGCTGCCCAAATCACGGCAGAAATAAATGTGCACCTCAACTCTCCTGTTTCCACCAGAACTGTCGGGAGCTCCACAGGGTCAATATACACGGCCGGGCTGCTATAGCCAAACCTTTGGTCACTCATGCCAATGCCAAACGTCGGTTTCAATGGTGCAAAGAGCGCAAATCTTGGGCTGTGGACAATGTGAAACATGTATTGTTCTCTGATGAGTCCACCTTTACTGTTTTCCCCACATCCGGGAGAGTTACGGTGTGGCGAAGCCCCAAAGAAGCGTACCACCCAGACTGTTGCATGCCCAGAGTGAAGCATGGGGGTGTATCAGTGATGGTTTGGGCTGCCATATCATAGCATTCCCATGGCCCAATACTTGTGCTAGATGGGCGCGTCACTGCCAAGGACTACCGAACCATTCTTGAGGACCTTGTGCATCCAATGGTTCAAACATTGTATCCTGAAGGCGGTGCCGTGTATCAGGATGACAATGCACCAATACACACAGCAAGACTGGTGAAAGATTGGTTTGATGAACATGAAAGTGAAGTTGAACATCTCCCATGGCCTGCACAGTCACCAGATCTAAATATTATTGAGCCACTTTGGGGTGTTTTGGAGGAGCGAGTCAGGAAACGTTTTCCTCCACCAGTATCACGTAGTGACCTGGCCACTATCCTGCAAGAAGAATAGCTTAAAATCCCTCTGACCACTGTGCAGGACTTGTATATGTCATTCCCAAGACGAATTGACACTGTATTGGCCGTAAAAGGAGGCCAATACTAATAAATTATTGTGGTCTAAAACCAGGTGGTCTAAAACCAGGTGTTTCAGTTTCATTGTCCAACCCCTGTACAGCATGGCTGCAGTAGAAACGACTTACAGGAACATTTTGGAAATCCTTACAAGGCTGCAACTGCTATATTAATAATACACTTGCTTGGCCAGCAATAAGAACGGAGGATATGAGTTCACTACAGTTACTCCTCGTTTGTGCATGGCTGTTGCAATGTTATGCAGGAGCTGGATATGCCTGTGAATATGAGCAATCCTTGCAAAGTTGCCATATAAAGTACGAGAGCGCTGGAGAAGTAAAGCCCATGATATTTTGGAGACAACTGGATACAGGGCTGGATTCAGTGATATGGCATCACGTCAAGGTTTTATCAGACTCCTTCTTCGGAGACCTACAAGATTACAGCTCAAGTGCAACATCTCTCAATCATCAAAGGCCACAACCCAGGAACAAGTTTAAGGGAAATGTAGTGCCCAGTACTGTAACATCTCTATAAAGATTCCTGGAGAGCTCAAACAGCTATATTCTGCTACAGGAGGAAATCAACATGATTGCTGTATTTTTTGTTTACAAGCTCACTCACTAGAGGAATGTTAACAATTCAAAAGATAAGAGTCTTTATAACATGACTCTAGCTTTTATTCTAATATGCAGTCCCTTTAGAAAGCGTCTTGAATTGAAGTCTGACTGCTACTTGCAGATTTAGCTGTGGATGTGGAGGGTGTGAATCTTAGCTTAAGACATTCACTGTACTTTAAAACGTGTTTTCAGCAAAGGTGGTGAAGCCACTTTCGTACGACAGCATTGCAAAAAATAGTTGTTTGGTCCACATCTGACTTTTTAAAGCCGAAGAACTTACAAACCACAAACGTGGCTCCTCTTTTTGGAATTGGTTCCTCTGGTTCAACAACATGTGTGGGCGCGGCGCTGGTGATGTAGGGGTTAAGCATGCGACTATGTGCAGAGGCTATAGTTCTCGATGCGGATGTCCCGGGTTTGAGTCCCGGACCCGGCGACCTTTGCTGAATGTCTCCCCCTCTCTTTGTTCTCTTTCCTATCTATGTACTGTTAAAAAATAAAGGCCTCTAGTGCCACAAAAAAACAAATTGTGCTTTACTATGATAACTTCTGTCTGCCGCAATTGTCCTTCAATACTTTCCTTAGCATGCACTGTGATGTTTGTGTGCAGTAGTGATATCTATCCCCGGTGGACAATTTCCCACTGTGCACGTCCCAGGCATTGTTTAGGCTGTATAGCGGTATATGAAAAATGTATATCATGAACAAAATAAAAACCAGTTGTCGGTACGAACCGGTATACCGCACAGGCCTAAAGGAAAGTATTGTTTGAAGCTGCCTTTTAAAAACATGGATGTCTGTTACCAAACAATGTGGCTATGCCAAGCAGAGGACACAAGGTCATAAGAAGAGATTTAAAATTAACCACCATTTTCACCAGGAGTATGTGGAGTACATACATTCATGTAATTATGTACAGTGTGTGCCTGAACATTTGTTATAGTGTGACAACCTAAGAATCTGGTATATTCCCCACCATGGGATTAATTATCCTAGAAAGGGAGCATTGTGCGTGGTGTTTGACTGCGCTGCAACATTCAAAGGAGTGTCCCTGAATAGTGAGCTGCTGCCAGGTCCCAATCTCACTAGCAATCTGTTGGGCGTCCTCATGAGGTTTAGGCAGGAGCCAATAGCTGTCGTGGGAGACATTATATTCATTTTTCATCAGGTTATTGTTTCAGAAGAGGACCGGTATTTTCTTCGCTTTATGCAAAAAAGATTATTGAAGGGTGTAGCATCTGCCGGCGGTACATTGGATGGCCCTTAAAGCAATGCTGCTAATCCTGTTACGAGGATTCTGCCAGAATTAAAAATAAAAACGAGACTTCGCAAAAAAACGAAAACTAACTGAAACTGTAATGAGTGTTCACTAAAGTAACTAAAATCAACTTAATTTCTAGAGATAATGTGCTTAGATTTCGTTTGTGTGTCTCATGTATAAGTATGAAGTCTAGTCACGGCTTGTTGGTTGTTTTTTTTTTCTTGCTGTGCCGCATTACGTCAGCAGATGGTGGGTATGGGAAGAAACTTGTGCCATCAGAAACTGAATTTGAATTGCTCAGACTGAATCTGTATTTGTTTACTTTGAAAATAAACGCATTGGTGTGAAAATGAATTTCACTAAACTGAAACTGAATATAATGGTTTAAAACTGAAATTGTTTGCTTTAAAAATTGCTTTGCTTTGTATTGAAAATTCAGTAGGATTACTTTCACTTTCTGGTCTGAAATAATTCAGTTTTTTGGGTCACACGTCCGGGTCCTTGAAGCCAGAGATGAATCAAACACAGATTTACTGATTCATGGATGTCATTCACTATTGCTGTGTCCAGATGCAGGACTGCATCCTTTGAAGGACGCATTTGTAGGTCGATAACGTCCTGCATGAGGCGACAAATGCTGTCCAATCTCCAATTTTCTCATGTCACTGTTTATTGAATTAAGGCGTCTGCGCTGTTGCTGAGGTGTCTCGGGAGCTGTGTGTATATTCTTTAATGCGAAAAAACTGCCTTTGTCTGAGCATCTTTCCGACAGTCATTCACCGTTGATTTCATTTAATAACCCCAGTTCTTTAGTCATTACATTGGCTCCCCATATCTCAAAGAATAGACTTTAAAATACCTGTTATTCAGTAAATAAATAAATAAATTTCAGTCCATTCATTTTTTTATCAATCATATTATCAGTCAGTCTGACTGATAATATGATTGATAAAAAAATGAATGGACTGAAGTTGGTGTTTTATTACCCCATCATGCATTCACTAGTCATGTCATATTGACTGTGCTAAAATGTGGCTTAATCCTGTGTTTACTTTGAATTTAATTGGATTGAAAGGAATTTCGCAGGTGTCTCTAAAGTGATCAGTGAGGAACCAAACCCATCCCCAATTCACGGCAAAGATATTTAAAAGTTATGTTAATGAAACCCCGGCTCCCTATTACAACAAGTACAAAAGACTTGCTCAGGTGCCTTGAGGAAAGGAAATGACAGCAATTTTTAAATGTCCTTTTTTTTTTTCCTGGGAGGTTTAGAGAGAAGCGCTTATCTGTAAGCAAGACATATTTTAGATAGTCTGCCAGCATTACAGAGAATGACGACTGTTAGCACTAATGGGCAAAAAATATGAAATGAAATCAACGGTGAATGACTGACGGAAAGATGCTCAGACAAAGGCAGGAAAAAATGCATTTATTTCAAATATTTGTTATTTGACAGTTAAGCTGACAAATCCTCTCTCCTATTCCCTTAATCAGAATCAGAATCAGCTTTATTGCCAAGTTCGTTTGTACAAACAAGGAATTTGACTCCGGTACACTTTGCTCTCTGGTCTTTTTTTCTTTTCTTTCTCGCATTAAAGAATATACACACAGCTCTCGAGACACCTCAGCAACAACGCAGACGCCTTAATTCAATAAACAGTGACATGTCTGAGGTCTGATCACCTGTTCAATAAACAGTGGATGTGGATTGTCTGAGACAATGGTCGACACTTTGGGCAGGGAAGGAGCACCGTCGCTTTAATTACTTTGACTACAGTTGGTGTGAAGACTGTCTGAGACAATACGCAAGAAACAGCTGTGGATGTCTGGCTTAATTCAATAAACAGTGACATGTCTGAGTACTTTTTAACTTTTTTTTTTTTTTTCAGTTTCTTGTGACGTTTAACATAGACCACACCTACAGGATACAACCTCCGCCTCGTACGTGATATGAGAAGAAGACTTTGAATCGGAATGACGAGGCAGCAGTTACAGGATGACTGTTTTCTCTAAATATTCAATAACTATTGCTCTAAAATGAAAAAAGAAAAGCTTAAGGTAACTAAAATTATCATCCATTTTACCAAATGGAGTCTCTCATGATTCCACACAAGGTCTTTTAGCTGTAGAATAAATTTCTAATTTGGAAACATTATACTGAGCACTCATAAATAGATAATTCCATGTTTGGCTTACTTTTTAACAATTTTTTTCTTCTCAGTTCATTTATTTCTCTGTTTTTAGATCATCTCTATAAGTTACTGGTGCAGATTAGATTACTCAAACATTTGAGCAGAGGAAGAAAGGTTCTGTATCTACTTTTTGTCTCCTTGTTTTTTAGATGTAAAAACATCCATCTAAATAACCCCTGCGTTAAAACAAAATGAATTTACAATTCTGTCAGGTTCTCTTTTTATCAGAATTTTGTGTGACGTGCTTGCATTAACTTGAGTGACCTTTTAAAGTGGATAAACTACATGTTTTGTTTTTAGATGTAAAAAAACATCTAAAAACATACAATTAGAAAGATTCGCTTCCTTGTAATGTCAACATCCGGCTAATGACAACATCCGGTTAATGACGACATCCGGCTAATGACGACATCCGATTAATGATGATATCTGGTTACGTCACCGGAAGTCCCGCCCTAGGATGTCCCAGCCACCGGAAGTCCCGCTCACCTGTCATAATTTTCACACCTCGTTTGATTGAAGGATGTACATTTAGTCTCTGAGGTGGGTACAAGAATATTTCTGAAAAATCATGCTGTTGGGAGACGTGGCCATTATGGACTCATCTGTCCCTTGGGAATCCTGGCCTCTTGGAAAGGTTCTGGGAGTTTTTACAGATAGTCACACCTTGTGAGATCTGTCAAGTTGAAAACTGAGTCCAGTATTATTATGAGACCAATCTGTAAACTTTGTTAGGTGTATGGGGTATAATTAACGCTAGAGGCCATATGTGAATCACATATTTTGTCTTCTTTATGGTAATTTTTTGAATTGTCATATTTGTATAACATGTCAATTAGGGGCCGGTGTGTAGGAGCCAAATATGTGTGGAACGACTTGTTTGTACACTAGATGGTGCTGCCCGCTCAGGTATATGGGTGAGGGAGCAACAGGTAGTTGACAGGTGTTGACCCGAAAGGGGCATACGGGTTTGACCGAGGTGGCAGAGTTTTGTGTGAAGACTGCTGTCAGGTTGTTTTTTTTGTGAACATGTTTGTTTTCGGGCTATTGGACTATGTGCACCATTTGTCTTGCTGGAACAACAATAAATTGGAAAAAATGCATCTAGGACGAGCTTTTAGGATTACGCAGAGAACGTCACAGCAGGTACAATATTAGCCGTCTAGCTCGTCATGTCAAGCATGTTCGGATCAAGGCTTCACTAGCACAGTATTAGGCTGGCTAGTATATATATATGCTTGCATAATGATTTTGTATTTTATCTGAGCATACATTGCTGAGGAGTAATAAGGACAACCAAAGAATTTGTCATTGACATTTGTTTATTTGAAAGAAACGGTTACATAAATAAG
This sequence comes from Girardinichthys multiradiatus, assembly GCF_021462225.1. Taxonomy (NCBI): domain Eukaryota; kingdom Metazoa; phylum Chordata; class Actinopteri; order Cyprinodontiformes; family Goodeidae; genus Girardinichthys; species Girardinichthys multiradiatus. Next base: position 40,090,547 of record NC_061808.1, read on the forward strand.
AAAAATTTTTTTACTGGGTGAAGTCATCACAGAAATGCCTCTATTCTAGGATGTGCCAGTTCAGAAGAAAGTATACTCTTTAGTGATAGCACTTTTATATTAAGGAATTTTGTGCCATCCTGGCAACTGTATTTCCTGATGCTAGCCTGGTGTTTAATGGAATTTTATTTCTTTTAACAGATAACTTAATGGTTCACAATTCTGTTGACCAAATCATACCAAAAGTGATTTATACAACTGTTGGATTATTCTTAGCTTTTTTCTTCTATCATTCCATTTGTCATAAAGTTTTTGTAATATGTACAAAACAAAAGTAGAAGTTTTTTTTTTTTTAAAAGACAAGTTTACTGTCAAGATTTATAGTGAGATAAAAAATATGTTTGGGCTAAGGGCTTGGAAGGCAACAAGAATATTTTTATATCTGCAATGGCAAAAAAACTCCTGTACACACCTGTACACAGTGGTGATGCCGACTTAAAAAAGATGCCCAACTACTCCTGTACTCTCAGCTGGTAGCTTGCTTCCACAGTTCAATGACCCCTTTCTTGCTTAAAGTGGAACTAAACCCGATATAAAAGCATAACCCCACACCCAGACAAATATTTTTAAAAATGCTACCAAAGTAGGCAATGCTGAGAGACAGAGGGGCACGGCCAAGTGTGGGGATGAGCGAAGAGGGTTAAAGGTGAGTGTGGTCAGGAGGACCAGGGAAAGTGGCAGCTAGATAATAAGACATATTGAAACTTGGAGAGTAAGCAGAGCGACGCAGGTAGTTCCACCACCTGCCACGCCATGCTGAGGACTCAAACCAGGAAAAGGTTCTTTCAATTAAACAGGTATATTGTTAAACTAATAAGTTAAACCAACAGAAATCTAAGGAAACACAGATTGACATTTATATGTACACTCTCTCTATACAGAAAGGATGGCCAGTCTGCCTGCTTCTCCAAAATGTGTCTAAAAATGTCTGAACTGAACAACAATAAAGAACTTAAACAACTCCAATGTTTGGTCTGTAACTTAATCATAAATAACTCAACATTAATAATCACATTTTATGAAGTAATCTAATTCCTATTCTCCATCATCAATCAGCAAAATGCAGTGAATAAACAAAAGAGAAATGTAAATCAAATCAATATTTGGTGTGACCACCCTTTGCCTTCAAAATAGCATCAATTCTTCTAGGTACACTTGCACAGTTTTTGAAGGAACTCGGCTGGGAGGTTGTTCCAAACATATTGGAGAACTAACTACAGATCTGTGGATGTAGGCTTTCTCACATCCTTCTTTCTCTTCAAGTAATCCCAGACTCTCAATGATGTTGAGATCAGGGCTCTGTGGGGCCAGACCATCACTTCCAGTAATTATTATTGTTTACACTGAAGATGATTCTTAATGACTTTGGCTTTGGCTTCGCTCACTTAGCATTTTGTAAATTGATAAAAAATAAACAATAGTCATTTATATTTCGGAAAGCATTCTTTGTTTACAGCATTTTTTCACACCTGCCTAAAACGTTTGCACAGTACTGTAGATTTATATTATCTCAGACAAAGCATTTGATTGAAGGTATAAAGCATGAAACATTATGATTATTGCTTGCAATTCCAACTCCTGACTCGCTACAGGGGCGTGTGTCTGAGTGAGATGGTTCCATACCCAACCCGGAGCTGTGATGTAGACATGTAATCTGTACCATTGGTATCAAAAAGAAAACTCAACCACAGTAGCCATTGTTCAAGCCAAAGAGGGCAGTAATAAGATGGTTTTAGGTCAAATATTGCAGAATTAAAAATGTTTACAGTCAGTCATTTTCTACCACTTATTCCATAGTGGGTCACAGGGTAGCTGGTGCCTATCTCCAGCAGTCTATGGGCAAGAGGCAGGGTACACCCTGGACAGGTCGCCAGTCCATCACAGGGCAACACACAAACAACCATGCACACACCATACACCTAAGGTCAATTTAGAGTTACCAATTAACCTAACAGGTATGTCTTTGGACTGTGGGAGGAAGCTGGAGTACCCGGTGAGAACCCACGCATGCACGGGGAGAACATGCAAACTCCATGCAGAAAGACCCCCGACCGGGAATTGAACCCAGTACCTTGTTGCTGCAAGGCAACAGTGCTACCAACTGTGCCACTGTGCAGCCCAAAATGTTTACATTAAAATGTAAAAAATGCACATAACATTAAATGTGCCCGATTTATAAAGTTTATCTGCAAAAAATGTATTTGGGGTTTAATTCCACTTTAAGGGCACACATTCATTGAAAGTCATATCTTGTCACTTCAGGGGCCTCATGAATGAGCATGCATATGTACAAAAACCTTGCAGCCCAATGTTTTACGCACAACTTGGGATGTAGAGAAATGAACTCTGCATGAAAGTGAGCAGACATCCACGCAAACCTTTTCAAAACTCACCTAAATACACTGAAATATGACTTCATTCCATTTTATTTATTTAATAGAGCATTTTCATGAGTTGGTTTAAACTCGAGTGCATTGGCAGGCTTCTAGGTAATGCTTTTTATGTGACATCCTAAATAATTTTAATGATTTAAAGTAATTACACATAGTGGGTGTGGTGACAATCTCCCTGATAGAAATATGGGAGGCATATTTACATCATTATAATGATGTGGTATACATTATAATGATCAGTATTAAGTTATAATTAAGCTTAGTGCAACAGCCAGATCAACGCCGTTTGAATTTGATACACACATTGTAGAACTGGTACGAGCTCACAAACGTTTTATTGTGAGTCAGGTTTGAGTCACTGGAAAGGCAAGGCAAGTTTATTTATATAGTACATTTCAGCAGCAACACAATTCAATTGCTGTACATGCAAAAAAAGAGAAGGAGACACAATAGGAAAAGTACATTACAGGGGCATAAAGGTAATTAAATAATTAATGAACACAAATAAAGAGAATAGCAATGAATGATTAAAATGATAAGATAATATAAAAGATAAAAAATGAATGATAAAATTATTAAGAAAATGAAAGGAAAGTTGTACTGATTACTTATGTTTAGATACCACAGTCAAAGGCGACTTTAAACAAATACGTTTTTAATCTTGATTTAAAGCAACTTAGGGTTTCAACGCTTTTCCAGTTTTCTGGGAGTTTATTCCAGATTAGTGGAGCATAAGAACTAAAAGCTGCTTCTCCATGTTTGGTTCTGGTTCTGGGTATGCAGAGTAGATTTGAGCCAGAAGACCTGAGAGGTCTGGCTGGTTGATCCACTGACAACAAGTCTGTAATGTATTTTGGTGCTAAGCCATTGAGTGATTTATAGACTAACAGTAGTATTGTAAAGTCTGTTCTTTGAGATAGGGGGAGCCAACGTAAGGACATTAGAGCTGGGGTGCAATGCTCCGCTTTCTTAGTTCTAGTGAGGACGCAGGCAGCAGCGTTCTGGATCAACTGCAGCTGTCTGATCCACTTTTTAGGCAGACCTGTGAAGACACTGTTGCAGTAATCAGTTCTACTAAAGATGAACGCATGAATTAGTTTTTCAAGGTCCTGCTGAGACATTAGTCCTTTAATCCTGGAGATGTTCTTTAGGTGATAGTTGTTACTGTCTATATGTGCCTCTGAAGGTTCAGGTCTGAGTCCATCACTGCACCCAGGTTTCCAGCCTGATTGGTGGTTTCTAGCTGTATTAACAGAAGCTGTGTGCTAACTTTAAAACGCTCTTCCTTTGGTCCAAAAAATATTACTTCAGTTTTGATTCAGCTGAAGAAATGTTAGACACATCCATGCATTGATTTCTTCTAAGCATTTACCAAGCGCTTGAAGGGGTTACATCGTAATGTATAGCTGTGTGTCATCTGCATAGTTATGATAGCTTATGTTGTTTATTATAATTTGAGTTAGGGGGACCATGTATATATTGAATAGGAGGGGCCCTAAGATGGACCCTCGGGGAACGCCACATGTGACTTTTGTGTTCTGTGATGTAAAGTTTCCTACTTTAGGCAACTGTGGCTCAGTGAGAAGAGCAGTTGTCTTCAATCAGAAAGTTGTGGGTTCAATTCCAGCTTCCTCCTGCCACATGTCAATGTGCCCCTGGGCTAGGGACTTAACCTCAAATTGCCTACCTATCTGCGTATCGGTGTATGAATGTGTGTGCGTTAGTGAGTGTGATTGGGTTAATGTGGCTCTAGTGTAAAGTGCTTTGAGTGGTCAGAATGAGTGGAAAGGCGCTATACAAGTTCAGTCCATTTACCATTTATTGACACAAAAAGGTACTTGTCCTTCAAGTAGGATTTAAACCAACAAAGTGCTTTTTACACTTTAGTGAATCTTTAAACAAAGTGGCCACCCCTCCACCCTTTCTTTACTGTATGAGTTTACAAAGAAAATTGTAGTTCGGAGGGGTCAACTGTATCAGAGTGGGTGCTTCATTAAATTTATGTTATGTTTTTAACAGAAAAGTGGTTACGTTTGTGTTAAAAACATAACATCAAAATTATGGTCAATAATGAAGTCCTATGGTGGCATACCTCATTTTCATTTTAGACATAAAAAATGAATGAGACATTCTTGCAGATACATTAATACAAACATTATTAGTATTTAGTTTATTTATGTTTTTGTTTTTTTATAATTTTTTTTATCATTTCACGCAGATTACCTTAATGTGACAATGTAACAGTAACATTAATAGCAGCACAGCGCTGTACACTCATGGCTGGAGGCGGGGCTTCAGCCGTCGGCGGGTCAGTGGAAACACAACAGTTACCGTACCGAGTGGTGCAGAGCCGTGCTGGCTAAAACGAGCCAGTGGAAAAGGGTCATAAGTAAATGCATTGCAGGTTAGGTTGGGGTAATTTATCATAAAATTGTGAATGAGCTAGAAGAGTAGTTTTGTTGGCTTGTGCAGAGACTGAACCCAGAGAGGCCTGTGGTGAGTCTTGTAATAGATTTTGGACAATGGAACAGGTTGTCATGAAATCAGGTGTTTAGGCACAAGGAGAAAGTTAGCTCTATACTTAAAATGGGACTACATCGAAGAATGTACTAGTCATAATTAACACATCAAATTAAAATGTTACAAATAACTGGGTGATTACATGGTAAGTAGAAGAGAAAAGTGTGTTAGAAAATGGTGCACAGGGATATACAGGGATAACTATCTTGAGAGGACTGTCAAGAAAAATTCATTGAAGAACTGAGGCTAAAGTCAGCGCATCAAGCGCCACAATGCACAGACGAATTCAACACGTTGGCTACAAATGTTGCATTCCTTGTGTCAAATTACTTAAGAACCGGAGAGAACATCAGAAGCACCTGAGCTAAGGACGCAACAAAAGGTGATAAAAAGACTTCAGTGGTTCAAATTCCGTTTTTCAAATTAATGTAAAGTTTGCATTTATTTGGAAATCAATGTCACAATTTCACAAATCATATACAATTTATTTATATATTCTACCAATGGTGTAGAATAAGATCATTGATGTTGTTTTGAAGCCGGGCCCCATTTACCAAAAAAAGGGTTTTAAAATCACAAACTGTGTTTTCTGTGGATTCTTTTATTAGTATAAAACAAACCATTTCAGATTTGATCATCTTAAGAGTTTTAGATTTAGATAAACTATTGCGGATTAAAGGTAGTCAGAGTTATTAAATGCAGCAGAATTGCCCTTTAGCCAAGGGCCGAATCAGAAGCTTTGAATCCGATGTTAACTTCATTGTCTTCCTAAAATTCAACCATCCGGCTTGGTCACATGCATTCATGCAACAAAGACTTCCACCCCTCTTACCTGCTTTTTTAGCTTCACATCCGGCTTTAAAGTGACTTCTGTACCACATTGTGTTTGATTTCAGGGTGCAGGAAAACAGGAATCCGATCAGAAGACAAAAGAGGAAAAAAACCTCTCGAGATAAAACATGGATACTGGCTCAGACATGACTTCATCTGAAACAACTGAACCAACCGTCTGGGTTGCCTTTTAAAACGAACTCTACCATAAATGATCGCCCGTGTTTAGGTGAGCCAGCAGCTTTTTGTGCTGAACGTCCTCTACAAAACGCAGGGATGAATCTCCTCCTCCTCCTCTGCAGCAGCAGCAGCGAGTAGCATGTGTCTGCCAGACGGCACTGTCGCAAAAACAGAAAGGCTCAGAATCTGCGTTCTCCGGGTCTGCAGAGAGGAGCACCGGAAAATCCCTTTTTTTCTCCAAAATCTTTATTCAACAACTGAACGTGATACACTACTGACGTAGGTAGTGGATATTTCTTCTTTTTGGGATTATTGGCGGGTGGCATCAAATGTTAAAGTACATTATCCAGAGTATCTTGACCTAATTTATATTCTTACAAATAACCCTGTTTCCCTTAAAAATCCTATAAATACTCTATCATTTAATGTTTAACTAATATTATGTTCTAATACTAATACTATGTTCACTTTTAATGTTTCCACACCATAATTCTTGCTTTAATTTTTCTCTATTCATCCTATACTTTTCACAATGGATTACAATATGCTCTGCAGTTTCCAAATCCATTCCACAATCACATCTGCCTATGGGATGTGTACCCAATATATGTATAGTTTTATATAACCAAGTATGTCCTAATCATAATCTTGTTATGACTGCTTGTTCTTCTCGATTTTCTCCAGTTACGTCCATTTTTTTCATTACCTTCAATCTCTTTATGAGCAAGAACCCACATGAACTTAACTGTGTAAGTCTAAATAAAGTTTAATAAATTTCATATACTAAATCTATGCAGCTTTTGGATGAGAAACCCATAATCGACATCAAGGATGACAGTGAATCTGAGCAGATAAGAACTCTTTCTATTCTCTTTTGTTCTACCCACTGTAACATTGTCAGAATTGCAATCATTTCAACTGTAAAGACAGCTGAATGATCTGATGTTTTTTGTTTCAACGATACGTTTAGTTCAGAAATAAAATATGCAAATCTTGTTTTACCTGACTGTGAATCCTTAGACACAGCTGTATAAATCACAAGAAATTATCTGTATGTGTTCTCAATTCTGTGATTTAGTGCATCTATCCAATTCCTATTACCTTTAGACATCTGCATTTCTTTATGGATATCAAGATCAACATTAATATTAGGAAACAACCAATAAGGTATAACTGAATAGGACACCGCAGTGCTATATCTCTTACCTTGTAAACTCAATTCCCTACCACATTTGTTTGCTGCCCAAGCAAAACAGTCTACTTTTGCCTTTCCACTTTCCCATCACGGCTGTAAAGTTTGAACTGCTGGATGTCTTTCTGCTTATGTCCTTGCAGACTTACCCAATAATTCATCATAACTTGTTTATATCTTAAGTGCAAGGCGAACTCTCCCATTTCCACCTGTACAGCCAAATTTGGAGAAGTTTTCAAGGCCTCATAGCATAATCTCAGAGCTTGATTCTGAATTACCTCAAATTTATGAATAATTGTTTTTGCAGCTTGTTTATATACTATAGATCCATAATCCAATATTGAACATATCACAGCAATATATACCTTTTTTAGAACAGTTTTATCTGCCCCTCAATCTGATCCTGTTAAACACCTCATTATATTCACAATTTTCTTACATTTTTCCTCAATATATCTTATGTGGTCACCCCATAGAGGTTTTGAGTCAAATATAATTCCAAGAAATCTAAAGTTACTTACTTTTTCTATTTTTTCTTCATTTAAGAAAAAATAGTTTGTAGACTTCAGCTCAGCATTCAACACCATCATACCAGACATCCTCCACCAGAAGCTCACCCAGCTCAACGTCCCAGCCTCCACCTGTCAGTGGATCAACAGCTTCCTGACAGACCGACAGCAGCAGGTGAGACTGGGGAGCATCTTCTCCTGATCCAGATCAATAAGTACTGGTGTCCCCCAGGGGTGTGTTCTACCCCCACTCCTCTTCTCTCTGTACACAAATGACTGCACCTCATCGGACCCGTCCGTGAAACTCCTTAAGTTTGCAGATGACACCACTGTCATTGGACTGATCCAGGACGGTGATGAGTCTGCATACAGACAGCAGGTGGATCGGCTGGTACACTGATGTTGTCAGAAATACCTTGAACTCAACCCACTCAAGTCTGTGGAAATGGTGGTGGACCTTCGGAGAACACCACCCCCATACACCCCCTCACCATCCTCAACAACACTGTATTGGCCGTGGACCACTTCAGGTTCTTAGGAACCACCATCTCTGAGGACCTGAGATGGTCTTCACACATAGACACTGTTCGAAAGAAGGCCCAGCAGAGACTGGACTTCCTGAGGCAATTCAAGAAGTCCAACCTTCCACAGGAGCTGCTGGTCATCTTCTACACTGCCATCATTCAGTCTGTAATGTCTTCATCCATTCAGTGTGGTTTGGCTCATCCACAAAACAGGACAGGTCCAGACTGCAACAAATAATCAGGACTGCAGAGAGAATAATCCTTCCATCCAGCACTTATACAGGTCTAAGGTCAGGAAAAGAGCTGCTAAAATCTCTGCAGACCCCACACACCCTGCACATAAACTGTTCAGAGCTTTACCTTCAGGTGGCGCTACAGAGCACTGTTTGCTAAAACCAGCAGAGACAGTTTCTTCCCCCAGACTGTTTCTCTGATGAACACTTAATAGAGTACAAAACAACAGCATACAGATGTTGCAAATGCATTTTGTATTTTATCATACACTAATGTTACATTTTTTCCCCTTCTCCATAAAGCCCCATCATCAGTGAATAATAATTTTATAATATCTTGATCTACTCCAGAAAACTTTTCATTAACTTTAATCAAAAATAATAAAGGAGTTATTATACTGTTCATTTTCTACTCTATATTTATCTGATCTTGCTACTCCCATCTGTACTTGAAGAACTCTATCAAATAAAAAATGTTTAATCCAATTATATGCTCTTCCAGTTATTCCCATTTTATGTAGTTTATAAGTAATCCATCTTTCCATACCATATCATATGCTTTTTCAATATCAAAACACTACCGCTACCACCACTTCCCTATTAACTTGGGCTTTTCTAATATCTGCTTCCAAACACACAATAGGGTCTATTGTACCTCCTCCTTTTCTAAAGCCACTTTGATAAGATGACAATAATCCTCTACTTTCTACATAATATGTAGTTATCATTCTCTCCAATATCTTACCTATACATGATGTGAGTGCAATTCTTTATTCTAGAATTGCGCCGCTCAAGGTGGCAGCAGGTTGGAGTAGCTCTGTTACTTTTGATTCTGATTTATTCTTTTTTGGGAACTATTCCTCTTGTGGTGGATACAGTTGATTTTTTTTGGATGACTGTCCACTCCAGTGTCGGATGCTGTGCAGCTTGGAGGATTTTTTATGATGCATTGCCATGGCAACGGGGTTGTTTCTTACAACCGGGAGCAGCTGATTAATATCTCAAAAGCTCAAATAATACTTCAGCTACAACCCCAAATCCCTGATGAGTTGAAAAGGAGACACTGTGGATGCAGAGCAGGAGCTAGGAGAAGAGAGAGAAGGAGGAAGTTCAAACCATCTCTTCCGTCGATTTTGATGGGCAATGTGAGATCGTTGGGAAACAAGTTGGATGAACTCCGAGCCCTACAAAGGACCCAGCCAGAATACCGGGCATGCAGTATTATGTGTTTTACTGAGACGTGGCTGCAGGATCATATTCCCGACTCCAGCGTCTCTCTGCCGGGCTTTTTAACCATACGAGCAGACAGAGATTTAAAGAGGAGTGGCAAAAGTAAAGGAGGTGGACTGGCAGTACTTGTGAACAACAGATGGTGTAATCCAGGATATGTTACTGTGAAGTGTCATCTCTGCAGCCCAGATATTGAACTGTTGGCAGTACGTTTTCGTCCATATTATTTACCCAGAGAGTTCACCAGTGTTATTTTGGCAACAGTTTACGTTCCACCTTCTGCTGTTGCTGACACTGCATGTGATGCCATCAGCTCAGTTGTTGCTAAGCTACAGACACAAAACCCCAATTTCTGGTGATTTTAACCACGCTTCACTCTCTGCTACACTTCCAACGTTTCAACAGTTTGTCACCTGCTCTACCAGAGAAAACAAAACATTGGATTTGTTTTATGCAAATGTCAATGACTCATACATCTCTACAGCAAGACCTCCTCTAGGCAAATTAGATCACAATCTTGTTTTTCTCTGCTCGAGATATAAGACCCTTGTTCAGAGGCAACCTGTAATAAAGAGGACTGTGAGAAAATGGTTACAGGAAGCTGAAGTTGCTCTGCAAGGTTGCTTTGAGGCTACATACTGGGACGCACTGTGCCAGCCACATGGAGAGGACATCAATGCCATGACTGAGTGTGTAACCGACTATATAAACTTCTGTGTGGATAACATCATCCCCACCAGAACCGTGAGAGAAGAAGATCACAAGCTTCAATTAGAAGGATGATCAGACCGATGGAGGTCTGGACAGAGCCAATGAACTGAACACATTCTTCAATAGGTTCAGTTCAGAAACAAGCTCATCATCCTCCTCTCCTGCTCACAGCCAAACAGACATTCCACCTTCCTTTGACCCACAGGACCCACAGCTGTCCAGTAACACCTCAAATCTTTTATCTTCCACCTCAGCCCTAGACCCTTCTGCTTCTACATGTTTGCTTTCAACCATATCAGAAGATGTTGATGCTTCCTTTGCTTCCCCCTTCCACTTGTGTGTCTCAAGAAGTCAAGTGAAGATGCAACTGGAGAGACTGAATCGGAACAAGGCTGCAGGTCCAGATCATGTCAGCCCTAGAGTCCTGAAGGTCTGTGCAGAGCAGCTCTGTGGGATTCTGCAGCACCTCTTCTACCTCAGCCTGGCCCAGAAGAAGGTTCCGGTGTTGTGGAAGACCTCCTGTCTTGTTCCGGTACCAAAGAAAACTCACCCATCAGTCCTCAATGACTATAGACCTGTTGCCCTGACATCCCACATCATGAAGGTCCTAGAGAGACTCCTGTTGGCCCACCTGAGTAAGCAAACAATAAACCATCAGGACCCCCTTCAGTTTGCTTATCGCTGTGGAGTTGGAGCTGAAGATGCCATCATACACCTGCTTCAACAAACCCACTGTCATCTGGACAAAGCCAGCAGCACTGTGAGGATCATGTTCTTTGATTTCTCCAGTGCATTTAATACAATCCAACCTGATTTTCTTTGTCAGAAACTCCAGAAGACTCAGGTGGAGGCCTCAACAATCTCCTGGATCAAAGACTACCTGACAAACAGACCACAGTTTGTGAGACTGAAGGGTTGTGAGTCTAACCAGGTAGTCAGCAGCACAGGAGCACCACAGGGGACTGTACTCTCACCATTACTTTTCACTCTGTACACCTGACCTCCAGGACCAGACAGACTCCTGTTATCTGCAGAAATACTCGGATGATTCTGCAGTCGTGGGGTGGATCAGAGATTGACAAGAAGCTGAGTACAGGAAGGTGGTGGACCGCTTTGTGGCATGGTGTGGAAACAATCATCTCATTTTGAACGTGACTAAAACAAAGGAGATGATTGTAGATTTTAAGAGAAACAGGAATAAGTCAAAAACTATTTCTAACTTGGGAGAAGAAGTGGAGGTGGTGGAGGAGTATAAATACCTCGGTGTTCACCTGGACAACAGACTAGAATGGAGATGCAACTGTGAAGCCATCTATAAGAAGGGACAGAGCAGACTGTACTTCTTGAGGAAGCTTAGGTCCTTTGGTGTTTGCAGCAAGATGCTGCATATCTTCTATAAGTCTGTTGTGGAGAGTGTGATCTCTTCTGCCATCATCTGCTGGGGAAGCAGCATCAGAGCCAGGGACTTACAAAATCTCAACAAGCTGATAAAGAAGGCTGGCTCTGTTCTGAGGACTCCTCTGGAACCTCTGGAGATCATTGTGGAAAGACAGATTCTTCATAAAATGAAGAACATTATGGAGAACCCTGAGCATCCTCTTCATGAGACTGTCCTACAACAACAGAGTGTCTTCAGTCAGAGGCTTCTTCAGATCTGCTGTAAGACGGAGCGCTACAGGAGATCCTTCCTGTCCACAGCCATCAGCATCTACAACGGCTCTTTGAAGAAACCTTCATAATGAGCTCCAACAACATTTAATTTCCCTTTGGGATTAATAAAGTATTTTTGAATTGAATTGAATGAGCCTACTGTATAACTTGAAGGATTTGTTGGATCCTTTCCTGGTTTGATAATGGAATAATAATTGCTTCCATCCAATTACTAGGTATCCTTCCTTCTTCCAAAATTTTATTAAACAAGCCTAAAAGTTTATCTTCTATATGGTTTCCCAAATGCTTTAACATAATATAGCATATTTGATCTTTTCCTGGTGCTGTTAATCCTGATTTAAAAATTGCTCTCTTCATTTCTTGCATAGTAAATAGAACATCCATAATGTTACCTATGGTTGTTTGATTATCTAAGATTATAACGTTCGCTTGCTTTGTCTGTTCCCTCCTTTTTTTCCCTTGTTCTGTTAATTTATCCGAACTATGAATCTTTGAAAATGTGTTTGCCATTATCTCTACCTTCTTTTCAGTTGTTACAGCCACCTCTTGCTCATATTTTAAAATTGGAAATGGTTTCTCCAGCCTATTACCGCTCATTTTCTTAGTCATTCTTCATACATTATTTATAGGTATTGTTCTTCCTATTGTTTCACAAAACTCCCTCCATTTACATGCTTCTCTGCTTTTTTAATAACTTCCCTGACTTGAGCCTGAGCTCTTTTATAGTTAATTAAATTTTCAAAATGATGTGTTTTGTTTAATATTCTAAGAGCTCGATTCCTTTCTTTTACAGCTTGACCATTCTTGTGTCCACCATGGTACCGCTCTCTTTTTTTTATCTTACCCTTACTCATAGGGATTGTCATTTTTGCTGCCTTTAGTATAATTTCCCTAATTTTTCTATCAACATACTCTATATCTAAATTTATATTTACTTCCTCACTATGTCTTTCACATAAATATTTAAAATCATCCCACTTAGCTTTATCAAATACCCAACCTTCCTGCCTTTCCTCCACTTCTATCTCTCTACCAATTGTAGTTTCCTGCTTTACCTCCCACCCACTCATTCCAGCTAAATCTCTTGATACCAGAGTTAAATCTATGTTCACACAGTTTCCTGTGTGAACATCTATTCTTGTCCCTCTCCCATCATTCATACACCAAGTGATTGTCCTCCAAAAGTTGTTCTTTTATATCTCCATTTAAATGTTCTTTCTCCATTCCATAAATTGCTATGAGCATTAAAGTCCCCACACCAAATAATTTTATTTATTTTCTTTGCCTGTATTCCCTTCAGTTTGTCTAGGTCTAATCTTTCACATGGATTATAGTAATTTATTATTATAGTGGTTCTGCATTAATCCAAATCTCCACTGCAATAAACTCATCCTCCTTCCCTCTCTTAATCACTCTATAAGACAAGTCCTCCTTAATAAAAGTGGCACAGCCACCTCCATTACCATTCTCTCAACCACATCTTATAGTAATATAATTCACAATTCTAAAATCTAATTGATTTTTTTAACCAAGACTCTTGTATACATATACATATATATTTGCCTGGTGTCGTCACCAATCAACCCTTAGTCCAAGCCTCAGGTAGTGGTCCTCCACCAACTTAAACCATGACAAATAGGAACACAGGTCCCATATATATCAGTAATATTTTTTTAAATAACTCCTTAAATACTATTAATAATGAAACGTTTTATATTTTTGGGGAAACAGACCACTTGACAAATTTAGAAAAAGCTTTCCATAATCGACTGATCCCCATTAAAAGCTTGCGAATGTTTTCCTCAGTCAAAATCATTGAAAAGAATTAAATTGAATTTAGCCTAAATAATATTATAAATAAATTCACTATCATTTAAATTACAATTGCCAATTTTTAGGTTTGGTAACATTGGTTTGACATCAGAATATAACATAATGTCATAGATTAGCTATTAGCTTATGATTAGCTATCAATAAATCAGTTGCAAACCATACATCATCTCAAACCAGATTATTTCAAATAATGACTTTCTGTTCACTGTTATAGTCATATTGAAACAAGCGTTGTGCCAGTTAGGTCCCACCATTGATTCAATGTCTAAGGCTTCAGAACCACTTTTATCGGTCTTTTACTGATTGTGATATTCTAGTATAGCGTTTTTCCATAGGAATTGAAAAATGACAGAGTTGTTTTTTTTCCTATTTTGTGGGGTTGTCAGGATGTGAGATTTTGGACTTTGCTTGTGGTTTGGTGTTTTTGTTTTACTAGATGCTCTTGTTTTAAGTTTTGTATTCTTGTTCATCACTTTGTGTTCTGACAATTCTGGTTTCCTTTTGCCTCCCTGTCTGTTCTCCTCTCATCATTAGTTTTCCTCTTTTAGTTGTTAATTACTCAGTTTCTGTTCCCTTTACATTCATTGTCCCTCTTAGCTCTGTTTCTTCTGTTTATCTTTATTCTCCAATTCCTCCTTTAACAGGTTAGCTTTAGTTACTGTTTACTTTTATTCTAGTCATCCTCTGATTACCTGTCCTATTGTTTCTTGTCCACCTTTGTCTGTATTTAAGTTTGCCTTCGTCCTTTGTTCCACGTGGTGTCGTTATGTCTCTTTGGTTTTTCTTTGGGGGGTGCTTTCTGTCATAATTCTATTTTTGGGGTGGACCAAAAGGCAGACAAGCACGGAGAAAAGCAGAGAGGTGGTCGAAAACTCCTTTAATTTAAAGCGAGTCAACTTACATGCAAGCAAGGTTCTGGATGACAGGATAATCCTGATTACAAGGCATCTTCAAAACAGAACTTAACAGGATCCGCAGCAAGAACAAAATCCAAAGAGACATAACGACACCGCGTGGAACAAAGGACGAATGCAAACTTAAATACAGACAAAGGTGGACAAGAAACAATAGGACAGGTAATCAGAGAAACAGGGATCAGGTGACACGAGGAGGCTGGGAGGCAGAGGGAGCAGGTGAAACAGATTAACCAATAAGGAGAAACACAGACCTAAGCAGAACAGGAGAAAAGATGACTAGAATAAAAGTAAACAGTAACTAAAGCTAACCTGTTAATGGAGGAATTGGAGAATAAAGATAAACAGAAGAAACAGAGCTAAGAGGGACAATGAATGTAAAGGGAACAGAAACTGAGTAATTAACAACTAAAAGAGGAAAACTAATGATGAGAGGAGAACAGACAGGGAGGCAAAAGGAAACCAGAATTGTCAGAACACAAAGTGATGAACAAGAATACAAAAACTTAAAACAAGAGCATCTAGTAAAACTTAAACACCAAACCACAAGCAAAGTCCAAAATCTCACATCCTGACAGGGGAGAGAAAAAAAAGAGATTGATATAGGTAAATTAGCTTAAATACACCTTCAGCTTTAGAAAAGACACCTCTACCAAAAAATGTAATGTCTCTGGTTAGATTTCACACTTTGAAATAACATTTATTAGATTGTTTGAAATTAACCAGTAATCTATCATAGAGCACTGGCCATTGTTTGAAGCTACAGTTGAATTTTTCATTCTCCAGGAATTAGTCAGGCTGCTTTCTTTGATCAAAATGAGAATATTATCAACCAGATTGTGACATATTACCACAAATGAATGAAATGACCAAATTGAAATCTCCCAAGCACAACTTCCATTGTTTTAGTTTCTCACATAAAAAGTAAGTTGTAAGTAAGAAGCTTTTTTTCTGAGTTCTGTTATTGTAGCCATATATGCATTGATAGATCAAATTTAAACCATGAATTTGCGAAACCAACATTAGTCAGTGACCATCCAAGTCAGTTTACAGTCAATAACATTACCCAGAAACCATTTGAACAAAATCATCACACCAGCTAAATCATATATTCAATGACTAAAGAAAACTGAATTTCCCCAAAATGTTTTCCAGAACATTGTGCCCTCCTAGTGTTCTAAGAAATAAAAACTAGTATAAATAAATAAAACACGTCTATAGACTTTTGACCAAAGAAAAATTTGAGGACATGCAGAAACAAGCAGATGTGTTCCTTGTATGAAAAAAATCAAGTAGTGCATTAGCCTTTAATAATCAGGGATCATATGATGCTTATGTTGAATTAACATCAACATACCTGATTGATGGAGCAATTAAACATAACGTTCTCATACTGCTTCTCCATCCAACAGCCACCACACGATAGATGAATGACCAGAAGAAAGCAAAAAAATGTGATATGTGTCAAATAGAGTCGAATAAAAGCAACCTGATTCCCAAATCATCCGTGTCTGTGTGTGCATTTTACCCTTTCATAGAGACATCAATACAAGAAATATACATAAAAATGCTAAACAAACAAACACATTGTTATTATAATACTGAATTAATATAAAATAAAAACATAATTAACTGGTGATTACACAGTGGTCAAGTCATCATCCTCATCAGACTCATTAGTGTTAAAGTCATCAGTGTCATCTAAGCCTTCTGAAAGGCATTATTCCTCAGCCAGGAAGGGCATCTGATAAGGCTTGGGAGAATTTTATTTAAACAAGAGTGTGGTAATCAATGTATTGATCAGGTTATGCAGAGTGGCCAGCATAATCCAGCAGTTTGTTGTTTGAATGGATTTGTGTGATCAGTTCTGGCAAACCGTGAAAACATTCTGGAAGCAGTGCCTTGTAAATTCTGTCCATCATTAGTAAAGACACTATTGCCTGGTTTCCTGCAGGGAGGAACCGGCTGGAGGAAGAAGAAAGTCACAATTTTTCAGGGGAAATGGTAGCTTATGGCCAATGAAGGTCTGTGTGTGTCCTGAGATCTACACTTTAGTTACATAATGTTAAGGATGTTTTAAATGACAAGAGCAAATCTCACGAAAAGTTATTAAAATGCCAAAGACTAGAGATCGCATCGAGAAATAAATGTGTTTCCAAAGCACAATAAAATGAAAGAAACGATTTATAACAAATATTGTTCATATCTAAAACATATGAATGGAACTTCTGTGGGCATGATTTACTGCTGTCAACTATTTGAGTCTGAATCAGCTCTTATCTATTCATTTATTGTAATTGACTATAAACTACATTTTTTAGAGTAGATTTTGTAAAAAACTGGAAGTAGTGTTGTTGATAAGCATAGCAACTCAAAAAGAAAATTGATAAGATTCCCATCATAAGGCTGATCTCCTAATTCAGCTCAATTCAGTTCATTTATATAGTGCCAAATTCAACACATGTTGTCTCAATGCACTTTACAAAGTCATTTCAAAGGAATCATACAGATTCCAAGTCATGTACACAATTTATAACAAAGCTGTTGTTCATTTAACGTGTTGTTTCTCATTCCAATAATTGAAAACAATTATTTCCATAAGTAAACTAAGTTATGTTTATGGTTAAATTGATTTTTGTACTTTACTATAATGTAAACTTACAGCAGGTTGTCAAACTGACATTTTTCATTTTGATCTATAAATGTTTTTTTTATCTAGCCTAGTGTTAGTGATATACTCCTGGTTTTTTTGCTTCAACCGCTGCATGATATCTGAAAAAATGCATGCAGAAGGCCCTCAGTGTTTGAGAAAGAATCATGGACAATCATTGTGTTGTCTAAAATAATCAGTCCTTTAGTTTGATTTTTGTGCTTATTTATTAACACGTGCATCATGTTCTGGCTGCCATATCTGTCTCATCTCCTCTTGTTCTCTGATCCTGCTCTCGTGATAGACCAGTAACATCAGCTATACCACATTTTCCTTCTTGTTTAGAACACAATTTGTTGGTGATGTTCTAAATCTTAGGATTAGAACATAACCTTTTGCAACACAAAACTTTCCTTCTAAATAAATCTAAAAACAATTCACATTGTTCCATAACTTCCCAAATCAAACAAAAACATCCCTTTTTTTTCTTTTACACTGACACAAAACTTAAGATATTAAAACATTCATTTCCCTTTTACATTAACAATTACAGTATCCTGGTAGTGATGCCTTCAGACACAGGTGTGTCAGATTCAAGTGAGCTCTCGACTGCTGGAGCGGTCTCAGCAATCGGCACATTCTCTGCCCCTGTGTTATTGGTCTGTGCGTTGTGTTCCAGTGGATGCTTAAAAACATCAAAGTCCCTCACCTCAGGTGTGTGGCAAAGATGTTTGACATTTCTGATCTTCCTGGATCTTTCCTCTGTGTGGACCAGCTCAAAGGCATTATTGACAGTGTTTCTTAGTATCCCATGGTGAATCCAGCTTTCCAGTCTCCATACTTGCGAATGTAGACTACAGGTCCTTCTCAAAATATTAGCATATTGTGATAAAGTTCATTATTTTCCATAATGTAATGATGAAAATTGAACATTCATATATTTTAGATTCATTGCACACTAACTGAAATATTTCAGGTCTTTTATTGTCTTAATACGGATGATTGTGGCATACAGCTCATGAAAACCCAAAATTCCTATCTCACAAAATTAGCATATTTCATCCGACCAATAAAAGAAAAGTGTTTTTAATACAAGAAACGTCAACCTTCAAATAATCATGTACAGTTATGTACTCAATACTTGGTCAGGAATCCTTTGGCAGAAATGACTGCTTCAATGCGGCGTGGCATGGAGGCAATCAGCCTGTGGCACTGCTGAGGTCTTATGGAGGCCCAGGATGCTTCGATAGCGGCCTTTAGCTCATCCAGAGTGTTGGGTCTTGAGTCTCTCAACGTTCTCTTCACAATATCCCACAGATTCTCTATGGGGTTCAGGTCAGGAGAGTTGGCAGGCCAATTGAGCACAGTGATACCATGGTACTCGTACTCGTACTCGTCGTCTTCCGCTTTATCTGGGACCGGGTTGCGGGGGCAGCAGACTCAACAGAGACGCCCAGACGTCCCTCTCTCCAGACACCTCCTCCAGTTCCTCCAGGGGGAGCCCAAGGCGTTCCCAGGCCAGCCGAGAGACATAGTCCCTCCAGCGTGTCCTGGGCCGTCCCCTGGGCCTCCTCCCGGTGGGACGTGCCTGGAACACCTCCCAAGGAAGGCGTCCAGGAGGCATCCGGTATAGATGCCCGAGCCACCTCAACTGGCTCCTCTCGATGTGGAGGAGCAGCGGCTCTACTCCGAGCCCCTCCCGGATGGCCGAGCTCCTCACCCTATCTCTAAGGGAGTGCCCGGCCACCCTACGGAGGAAGCTCATTTCAGCCGCTTGTATCCGGGATCTCGTTCTTTCGGTCATGACCCAAAGTTCATGGCCATAAGTGAGGGTAGGAACGTACACCGACCAGTAAATTGAGAGCTTTGCTTTTCGGCTCAGCTCTCTCTTCACCACAACGGACCGGCACAGCGCCCCCATTACTGTGGCAGCCGCACCGATCCGTCTGTCGATCTCCCGCTCCATTCTTCCCTCACTCGTGAACAAGACCCCGAGATACTTAAACTCCTCCACTTGAGGCAGGAACTCCCCTCCAACCTGAAGAGGACAAGCCACCCTTTTCCGGTCGAGTACCATGGCCTCGGACTTGGAGGAGCTGATCCTCATCCCAGCCGCTTCACACTCGGCTGCGAACCGCCACAGCGCATGCTGTAGGTCTTGGCTAGAGGGGGCCAGCAGGACCACGTCATCCGCAAAAAGAAGAGACAAAATCCACTGGTCCCCAAACCCGACCCCCTCCGGCCCTTGGCTGCGTCTAGAAATCCTGTCCATAAAAGTTATGAACAGGACCGGCGACAAAGGGCAGCCCTGCCGGAGTCCAACATGCACTGGGAACAGGTCCGACTTAGTGCCGGCAATGCGGACCAAACTCCTGCTCCGTTCGTACAGGGACCGGATGGCCCCTAGTAAAGGGCCCCCGATTCCATACTCCTGGAGCACCCCCCACAGGTGGCAGACTGGGGTGGGGGTCCCCCTTCTTATGAAGGGGGGACCACCACCCCAGTCTGCCAGTCCAGAGGCACTGTCCCCGACCGCCACGCAATGTTGAAGAGACGTGTCAACCATGACAGCCCTAGAACATCCAGAGACTTGAGGTACTCAGGGCGGATCTCATCCACCCCCGAAGCCCTGCCACCGCTGAGCTTTTTAACCACCTCGGTGACTTCAGCCTGGGTGATGAAAGAGTTCGACCCCGAGTCCCCAGCCTCTGTTTCCACCACGGAATGCGTGATGGCAGGATTGAGGAGATCCTCGAAGTACTCCTTCCACCGCCCGATAATGTCCTCAGTCGAGGTCAGCAGTCCCCCGCCCCCACTATAAACAGTGTTGGCGAAGCACTGCTTTCCCCTCCCGAGGCGACGGTCGGTTTGCCAGAATCGCTTCGAGGCCAACCGGTAGTCCTTCTCCATGGCCTCACCGAACTCCTCCCAGGCCCGTGTTTTTGCCTCTGCCACAGCCCGGGCCGCAGCACGCTTGGCCTCACGGTACCCGTCAGACGCCTCAGGAGTCCCACAAGCCAACCACAGCCGATAGGACTCCTTCTTCAGCTTAACAGCATCCCTTACTGCCGGTGTCCACCACCGGGTTCTGGGATTGCCGCCGCGACAGGCACCGCAGACCTTACGGCCACAGCTACAGGCAGCAGCATCGACAATAGATGCGGAGAACATGGTCCACTCGGACTCTATGTCTCCAACATCACCCGGGATCTGGTCGAAGCTCTCCCGGAGGTGGGAGTTGAATACATCCCTGGCCGAGGGCTCCGCCAGACGTTCCCAGCAGACCCTCACTATGTGCTTGGGCCTGCCAAGTCTGACTGGCTTTCTCCTCCTCCAGCGGATCCAACTCACCACCAGGTTGTGATCAGTGGACAGCTCAGCCCCTCTCTTCACCCGAGTGTCCAAAACATGCGGCCGAAGATCTGATGATACGACAACAAAGTCGATCATCGACCTCCTGCCTAGGGTGTCCTGGTGCCAAGTCCACTGATGGACACACTTATGTTTGAACATGGTGTTCGTTATGGACAAACCGTGACTAGCACAGAAGTCCAATAACAAAACACCACTCGGATTCAGATCGGGGAGGCCATTCCTCCCGATCACGCCTCTCCAGGTGTCACTGTCGTTCCCCACGTGGGCGTTGAAGTCCCCCAGCAGAATAATGGAGTCCCCGGGAGGGGCACTATCCAGCACCCCCGACAGAGACGCCAAGAAGGCCGGGTACTCCGCACTGCCACTCGGCCCGTAGTCTGAAATGATAGTCAGAGACCTCTCCCCAACCCGAAGGCGCAGGGATACGACCCTCTCATCCACTGGGGTAAACCCCAACACGAGACGGCTGAGCTGGGGGGCAACAAGCAAACCCACACCAGCCCGCCACCTCTCCCCGTGGGCCACTCCAGAGTAGAACAGAGTCCAACCCCTCTCAAGGAGATGGGTTCCAGAGCCCACGCTGTGCGTGGAGGCAAGCCCGACTATTTCTAGTCGATATCTCTCGACCTCCCGCACAAGCTCAGGCTCCTTCCCCCCCAGCGAGGTGACATTCCACGTCCCTAGAGCCAGCCTAAGCATCTGGGGATCGGGCCGCTGAGGTCTCCACCTTCGTCCGCCACCAAATCCTCTTTGCACCGGTCCCTCACGGTTCCCCCTGCAGGTGGTGGGCCCACTGGGGGATGGCCTCGCATCTCTCGTTCGGGCTTGGCCCGGCCGGGTCCCGCGAGGAGTAACCCGGCCACCAGGCGCTCTCCGGCGAGTCCCGACCCCAGGCCTGGCTCCAGGGTGGGACCCCGGCTCCGCCGTACCGGGCGACGTCACGTGCCTCGATATTTTTTTCTTCATGAGGGATTCTTGAACCACTCTTTGTCTGACCCATCACCTAGAGCCTGTTTGCCATGGGAGACCCTACCAGGGGCATTTAGGCCCCAGACAACATAGCCTCTAGGATCATTTGAGCACTCAAACCCCTCCACCACGTTAAGGTGATGGTTCAAGGAGGGGTGATACCATGGTCAGTAAACCATTTACCAGTGGTGCCAGGTCATGCTGAAAAATGAAATCTTCATTACCATAAAGCTTTTCAGCAGATGGAAGCATGAAGTGCTCCAAAATCTCCTGATAGCTAGCTGCATTGACCCTGCCCTTGATAAAACACAGTGGACCAACACCAGCAGCTGACACGGCACCCCAGACCATCACTGACTGTGGGTACTTGACACTGGACTTCTGGCATTTTGGCATTTCCTTCTCTCCAGTCTTCCTCCAGACTCTGGCACCTTGATTTCCGAATGACATGCAGAATTTGCTTTCATCTGAAAAAAGTACTTTGGACCACTGAGCAACAGTCCAGTGCTGCTTCTCTGTAGCCCAGGTCAGGCGCTTCTGCCGCTGTTTCTGGTTCAAAAGTGGCTTGACCTGGGGAATGCGGCACCTGTAGCCCATTTCCTGCACACGCCTGTGCACGGTGGCTCTGGATGTTTCTACTCCAGACTCAGTCCACTGCTTCCGCAGGTCCCCCAAGGTCTGGAATCGGCCCTTCTCCACAATCTTCCTCAGGGTCCGGTCACCTCTTCTCGTTGTGCAGCGTTTTCTGCCACACTTTTTCCTTCCCACAGACTTCCCACTGAGGTGCCTTGATACAGCACTCTGGGAACAGCCTATTCGTTCAGAAATTTCTTTCTGTGTCTTACCCTCTTGCTTGAGGGTGTCAATAGTGGCCTTCTGGACAGCAGTCAGGTCGGCAGTCTTACCCATGATTGGGGTTTTGAGTGATGAACCAGGCTGGGAGTTTTAAAGGCCTCAGGAATCTTTTGCAGGTGTTTAGAGTTAACTCGTTGATTCAGATGATTAGGTTCATAGCTCGTTTAGAGACCCTTTTAATGATATGCTAATTTTGTGAGATAGGAATTTTGGGTTTTCATGAGCTGTATGCCAAAATCATCTGTATTAAGACAATAAAAGACCTGAAATATCTCAGTTAGTGTGCAATGAATCTAAAATATATGAATGTTAAATTTTCATCATGACATTATGGAAAATAATGAACCTTATCACAATATGCTAATATTTTGAGAAGGACCTGTACATCACCAACCTTAAAGTTGAGCTCATTTACTCTGCTGGTTTGGTTAGGATACTGTTTCATTTTAGCTTTGTATTCCTCGTGATGGTTTCTGAAATCTGTTGTTTTCTCCTTTTCTGTTGGAGTTTTACATTTGTGAAAAAGCCCTACAGGTCAAGACCCAACAGTACCACCTTTTGGAGAAAGATTAATACTGTTTGAACTAATCATGCCCAACCACACTGACAAGCAGCAGACTATAGAGCAAGCAGACTGTGTGAAGCTGCATAGACTTTCGGCGTGTTTCCCTAATTGGGCCATTCTACCGAATTGGTGCAAACTGCTGTCCCAAAAACAAAAAAACTAATTTATAAAACATTTAGGTATGCAAATTTTAAATGTTTACTAAGATCCTGCAATTATCTATTGAACCCAAAAACACGTTTAAGTTATCAGTATGCTTAATATATATAAAAATCATCATTTATAGGGTACTTTACATTGGAAGGTGGCTGTCCCCAACCCCAATTCCTAAATTTCAATTCATGAAAATGATAGTGAAATAATTTTTATAATTTGGACATGATTGTATCGGTAGTGACAAAATGGAAACTCCTCCCTCTGTTTGTGGATGCTCCACTTTACTTAGCTTTACCTTTACCTGTTGTGTATGAACACCACTATATTTTTGAGTGCACACACAGAACAGTCATCAAGGAATGTGAAGAGATGTTTGCTGAAATTGACAAAAAGTGTATTGAATTACAAATGAAGACTGCGCCTTTAAGTCAGCATGTTCCATTAGTTCCATTGGTCAGGCTCAGATTGACACTTGTTTTTGCAACTGCTTTCTAATTACTGACTTCCTAAAATTTGTCAGTGGTTAACTTATAGGGAGAGACACAGTAGGTATGGAGCTAAATTGGGGCCATAAAGTTTGTTCAAAAGAAAAACATTTGAACCTGAAAAATTATTTTGAACCTCCCCACAAAACAATTTGAAAACTGGAGAAAAGTTCAAAACTACTTTTCAGATTCAAGTTCTTTTTTTGGACTTGCAGATTTGTTTTTCGGCTTCAAACTTTTGGCCCTGTTTTGGCGTGGGGGGCGGGGCCTCAGATCACGGGGTTGTGGAATCATGACTGACAGCTCAACACAGCTGCTGAACAACATATTACCAGCTGTTGCATTCAGAGACCGTGGGAACTGGAAATATCTGTAATACATCACTGATATTCTATATATATGTGATTGGTTTTGAAAGATAACATGCTTCACCGATAGAAGCAGCTTACGTGAATACACGATACACATCTCAGAGGAGAAAACATGATCTTGACAGATTTGCACAGCATTTTAAGTCCGTGTTGGAGATTTCCCATGCTCTCAATATAAAGCAAAAGAACCACCAGACTGAGCAGCGGGAATGAAACCAGATGCAAAACGAGTCGGTATTTTCCGAATATCCTTGCATAATTAAACCTGGACTTGTTTTCACATGGACTGGACTCGGGTTTCGGTTTCTGGTGCATTTTGGATTAAAACGTGTTTGGTCTTCATTTAGTGACTCACAGCCAGGGGCAAACTGGCATACGGGGCAACCGGGGAAATCCCTGGTGGACCGCTGGCTTAGGCATTTCTTATTTTGTGAATGTTTAGTTTTTAATAACCACCTTTCACAGACGCAGAGCGAGCGCGACACCAAGTACGCAAGAGGCGACAGTTCCTGGGGTGCTGATATTTTGCTGGACCATTGTGCCCTAAACTATGCCATATGAACCTGTTAAGGATAACTTTTATTTATATGAATCATAGCGGTTTTTCCCATATGAAAAGGAATATGTTGTTCAGTCGCTGTGTTGAGCTGTCATTCAGGATTCCGCACCCCTGTGATCTGAGGCCCCGCCCCCCACGCCAAAACAAGGCCAGAAGTTTGAAGCAGAAAAAAAATAATCCGCAAGTTCGAAGAAAAAAAAACTTGAATCTGAAAAGTAGTTTTGAACTTTTTTTTTTTCCAGTTTCACATCTGTTTTTTTACAGTTGCAAAACTTTTTTTTCCAGTTTTCAAATTTTTTTGGGGGAGGTTCAAAATAATTTTTCAGGTTCAAATGTTTTTCTTTTGAACAAACCTTTATTTTTCAGGTAAGAATTTTTTTCGTTTGAGCGAACTTTATGGCCCCAATTTAGCTCCATAAGTATGTCAAATAACCAGAGCAGAGCAAAAATAGGAGCAGAGAGACTGAGGGAGAACAGAAAATGTTTGAGGGATGACCCTGTGAAGTACGAAGAGTTCTCGAGATGGATAAACTTTATCAGTTTATTATTTTACTTAGCTCCCCTGCACATGGCCCGTTCTGGGGTGGCCGGGCTCTGGCACCCTGTGGTTTGGTCTGGCGTCCCTGGCGGCCCCGCGCCGTTCCGGACCCTTTGTGGGGCTGCCTTGAGACGACATTGTTGTAAATAAGCGCTATATAAATAAATAAGCTGAAACTATCTCTGTAGTTACACTGCTATAGACTTAGGCTGCTGGAGGACATAATGACCACTTTCTGGCTCAGACTGGCTCAGAGTTTATCTGTTCTTTCTTTCTAGATGAAACAACTGAAGGAGCTACCTCCATTAATATTTACTTCTCCTTCCCATAGAAAGTACTCCTGGATCAGTGCTTCTTTGTTCTCTTTGTGTCTCTGCTCTGTTCTCTCAAACCCCCAGTCGGTCGTGGCAGATGGCTGCTCACACTGAGCCTGGTTCTGGTTCTGCTGGAGGTTTCTTCCTGTTAAAAAAGTTTTTATCCAATTTGAATAAATAACTGAATCTGACTGCACTGTTCAATGGTTACGATTAATTGGAATGTATGAACCTGACTGTTGTGAAGAGCCTTGAGACGACATGTGTTGTGAATTGGCTCTATATATATAAACTGCACTGAAACTGAACTGAATTAAAAAAGGAAAGAGAAAGAAATAAAAAACGAAGGGAAGAGGGAAAGTTGAAGAGTGTCACTGAATTATCTGCAAGGGTGCAAAGACAGAAAAGAAAGGAATGGAGGACAAGACAGAAAAAACACAGGATGATGAAAAGACAAAGAAGTAGCTGTTTGCAGGGACACGCCACCAAGCACCTTCAGTGAGAGTGAGGGGGAAAAAAGGGACCAAAAGAACAACAATCAGCAAATACATAAAATTAAAGAAATTGGAGGAGAAGATACCAGAAATGTAGAGGAATAAAGAAATATATATAAAGCAATATCAAAGACAAGGCAGAAGATAACCTCAGAATAGTTTAAATCCCCAAGATCGAAAACACAGATGGACACACAGAAGTAGAGATTTCCTAAACATGTGATAAAGACCCTACTTTTTCACAACAAACTCATGCATCAAATTAAAAAAAATACAAGTCTGTGAGCTACAAAGGCAAACATTCATTTAGAACATCTCTCACAACTGGGATACTGAGGAAGTACAAACTTGTCTCTACAATGAGAAAATGTGTTGGTGTCTCCCACAAAGTGTTCAACAAGACTGAAAACCACCCATGTCTTACCTTCACCTATCAGAAAAATCACAAGCAAAAAAACATGGACATAGTCAAAACATTTCTGAGTTGAAATGACAATAGTCGGATATCAACAGGGAAGAAGGAAACAATCACAATATTTAAAACAAAGAAACAAAAGAGGTTTCTGTCTGACACAATGCTGAATTTGTATCAGAAACTGATGCTCGAGATGCCTCATCTGAAGCTATCCTATTCGCTTTTGGATTAAGCCATTTTGGATTGTTGCTACAAACATCAGTAACAGGGAGACATGTGTTTGCAAAGTGCATGACAATGCCAAAATGAAAGCAGAGAGGCTTAAACAGCTTGGCATCATTAACTCACAGAGTGTGAACAAAGTGGCAGAGGAGTTGTGCTGTGACACACAGGTTAAGGCTTGTATGTACAGAGAATGTAGCTCACACATAGCGAAAAGACTTCAGGAGCAGGGGTCACATGGTGGTACCTGTTGCTCACAAAAAAAGAAGACTATGAAAAAGAAAAGGATGCTAAAAGAGAGACAATCACTGTGACAAAAACCATTAAACAGAGATGTGAGGCTAGCGCAGAGCACCTACTGGAAGATTTTGAAAAATAAATGAAAGAGAAGGTATGCAAGCACCTCTTCAATATCCAACAACAATAAACACAGCTGCAGTCTTTGCACAGATCTCAGAAAGAAGACGAGGCTATTCTTTACATTGAGTACACAGAAAATTGGAAGTGCAAATATTCAAAGGACGTACATCAAGTCCATTTTGAAGCATCTGTCCGAGCTACCGCACCCTGTTGGCAGTCAGACGGCTCGGAGCTCCACCGGTCCTTTAGAACCCCGGAAACAGTCACTCACTCTATCTAAAGACTGTTAAAGGAACGACAGTTTCTAACTTTTAGCTCCTTTAATCTAAATTAAGGCAGAGGAATGATTAGAGAGATCAGCGCTGAGGCTCCCGTCTCAGACCGTCGCCGTCTGTTAGAGGATGACGAAGAGCCTCGATAGAAGGTCACATATAGTTTTATATCTGGCACTCCAATGCAATGGATGTACCCTCCCTCAGTGATTATCAGTAGACTGTGTCACCATTGTGGTGTCTATCTGGTAGGTTGTGTAGTAGCAGGTGTCCATACTTAATCTAAGTGTGCTGTAGTTTTCTAATCAACCCAGTTATACCAGCTGCTCCACCATCAAACCCAGTGCCCCAGTTTCAAGTCATTTATGACAATCCTTGGGCCATTTATCCTTGTACTGTATGTTTATGAGCTTCTTATCCTATTGTAACAGAAGGGAAACATTAGAACTTATACTTTATATCATTATGGTATAAATGGGAAAAACAGCAATGAGCATATTAATAAAGGTTATTCCTAACAACCCCCCTGATGAGGTGTCATTTAATGGCACCTCACTAATTTAGATCAGTTAACCACCTAGGCACTGGGTAGTGGACCACCTGCAACTGGGTACCCACCCCCGAAACAATCATTCAACCCTGTATGTGTGTGTTAAATGTACAGGTCCTTCTCAAAATATTAGCATATTGTGATAAAGTTCATTATTTTCCATAATGTCATGATGAAAATTTAACATTCATATATTTTAGATTCATTGCACACTAACTGAAATATTTCAGGTCTTTTATTGTCTTAATATGGATGATTTTGGCATCCAGCTCATGAAAACCCAAAATTCCTATCTCACAAAATTAGCATATCATTAAAAGGGTCTCTAAACGAGCTATGAACCTAATCATCTGAATCAACGAGTTAACTCTAAACACCTGCAAAAGATTCCTGAGGCCTTTAAAACTCCCAGCCTGGTTCATCACTCAAAACCCCAATCATGGATAAGACTGCTGACCTGACTGCTGTCCAGAAGGCCACTATTGACACCCTCAAGCAAGAGGGTAAGATACAGAAAGAAATTTCTGAACGAATAGGCTGTTCCCAGAGTGCTGTATCAAGGCACCTCAGTGGGAAGTCTGTGGGAAGGAAAAAGTGTGGCAGAAAACGCTGCACAACGAGAAGAGGTGACCGGACCCTGAGGAAGATTGTGGAGAAGGGCCGATTCCAGACCTTGGGGGACCTGCGGAAGCAGTGGACTGAGTCTGGAGTAGAAACATCCAGAGCCACCGTGCACAGGCGTGTGCAGGAAATGGGCTACAGGTGCCGCATTCCCCAGGTCAAGCCACTTTTGAACCAGAAACAGTGGCAGAAGCGCCTGACCTGGGCTACAGAGAAGCAGCACTGGACTGTTGCTCAGTGGTCCAAAGTACTTTTTTCGGATGAAAGCAAATTCTGCATGTCATTCGGAAATCAAGGTGCCAGAGTCTGGAGGAAGACTGGGGAGAAGGAAATGCCAAAATGCCAGAAGTCCAGTGACAAGTACCCACAGTCAGTGATGGTCTGGGGTGCCGTGTCAGCTGCTGGTGTTGGTCCACTGTGTTTTATCAAGGGCAGGGTCAATGCAGCTAGCTATCAGGAGATTTTGGAGCACTTCATGCTTCCATCTGCTGAAAAGCTTTATGGAGATGAAGATTTCATTTTTCAGCACGACCTGGCACCTGCTCACAGTGCCAAAACCACTGGTAAATGGTTTACTGACCATGGTATTACTGTGCTCAATTGGCCTGCCAACTCTCCTGACCAGAACCCCATAGAGAATCTGTGGGATATTGTGAAGAGAACGTTGAGAGACTCAAGACCCAACACTCTGGATGAGCTAAAGGCCGCTATCGAAGCATCCTGGGCCTCCATAAGACCTCAGCAGTGCCACAGGCTGATTGCCTCCATGCCACACAATGAAGCAGTAATTTCTGCAAAAGGATTCCCGACCAAGTATTGAGTGCATAACTGTACATGATTATTTGAAGGTTGACGTTTCGTGTATTAAAAACACTTTTCTTTTATTGGTTGGATGAAATATGCTAATTTTGTGAGATAGGAATTTTGGGTTTTCATGAGCTGTATGCCAAAATCATCCGTATTAAGACAATAAAAGACCTGAAATATTTCAGTTAGTGTGCAATGAATCTAAAATATATGAATGTTAAATTTTCATCATGACATTATAGAAAATAATGAACTTTATCACAATATGCTAATATTTTGAGAAGGACCTGTATATGTGACCAGGGAATCTCCTTCCAGCTGTCACATGGTTCTGTCTAACATCATGTGAATCAGTTAATGTAGACCCTAAACGTTGATTTTCTTCGTCCATCTTCTCTGCCCCCTGAGAGACATCCATCCCCAAGTGTCTTTTGGCAGGTTCAGCTACCTGGAAAGTTTAGTCTTAAAATGGAATATAAAATCATATGTTCATACCGGGATGATTATGCCCAATTGTAGGTAAATATCAACTATTATCATTAAAACAGGCCACATAGTGGCTTAATCAAATGGATCTTAGTCAAAGATATTTCATCATGATCAAGAACAATGTACAATTAGAACCCTTTTCACTATAAAGCAGCCTCCATTTATTACCTAAAACGTGTCCTAAAAATCAACCTATGGAGAGGTGAACACATAACTAAAAATAACCTGTGAGGTCCTATTAATACTTTCATTCCTGATATTTGCTTAACTAATTTCACTTAATCAATCTGTCATTAACTTATCTGATTATCTGTACAGCATTCATACCATTAAATCAAATATTCTGATTCCTTTAATAACAACATTATTCATTAAGTCACAGAAATCTTTGTAAAGGATATTGGGTCAGACGGCAGCCCCCCTTTTCACTTATGGGTTATCCTCTGTCAATCCAGTGAGCCTGATCACGGCCCCCTCTTTCTTACACCCCTGACTTGAGGGGCCCGACCCCTTAACCATCGGCATCTGACAGGCGGTTGTCCCTCTCGGACCCCCTGACTCCATGAAGCCCATGGTTGTAGTCATGCCCCTAAGGATGTTGTGTAAGCTGTATCAGTGAGCGGTGCAGCAGATAAGCAACAAGGGCAGATATATTAATTAAGGCAGCAAAGAGATAATTAGAAAAGGCCACAGAATCATACATCCATAACAATCCCCCTGTTGAAGTGGGAAAAACCCACCTCACATCAATCAATGTGTCTAGTGTAAATGGACCCAAGCTAGAATATGGCAGGCAGTTCCTTCTGTCCGTTGCGTAACTCCGTCCCCCGAACGGAGTACCATCTCTCTGGTAACTGCCTGCAGCCCTCAGTGTGTGCACCCCCTCTATTTCCCATAGAACAGACCTATGCTGATGTGTGTCTGAAATTTAAATGATTAAAACATCGCAAATAGATAATAAAGCCCTGTTGAAAAATTTCAAACAACAAAAATAATAAAAAGCTAGAAGCACAGCAGAAATGAGCAGCACAATGTGTATCAGTATATTGTAGTCCCTGAATCGTAGACCCTGTTCAATTATCTATTGCAGTTGTCTGGTCCTCCTCATAGCACAGTATCATAATTTCTCCAGCACTTTGGTTTGGTTCCATGGGATCCACATCATCACTTGTGCTCAAATATTCAGTGGACAACATCAGTGTGCTCTGGCACCACATCCATTTGATATTCTGGTAATCTCAAACCTCTGGTATCAATGGAACCAATCGCACGATCAATACACCTGAGAATGAAAGCTGGAATACACGTTGCACAACAGCAAACACAACCTGCGATCACCACAACAGTCAATGACGTGAATATACTCACCAGTAGGTTTCCCCATTTTCCAAACCACGTCTCAAACATTTTTGTGAATTGTTCATTGATTCCTGAGTGTGATTTTAATTTAATGGATAGTGATTACAATCCTTTTAGGGCCTTCGTTAGAGATCCATCAGTTGCTGTAATTGTTGGGAATGAAAGAACAACAAGCCTCTCCAAAAACACCACACAACCTTCTTCTTTTGCTAGGATCATATCCAAAGCTATTCTATTTTGACATGAAATTATTTCAACATCCTGTTTACACAACCTTCAGCTGTCTTTCCTGTGTTGCCGTGGTGTCATTTAAAATATTAGAATCGGTTCTAACAGGAAGCAGTTTGTATTCTAGCAGACATATCAAATTCAAAAACATATTTTCTGAAAGGTTCCCGCTGATGAAGTCTGCCAATTGGTGTCAGGGCATCCTGGAGGGAGAGGGAATCCAGGGCACATCTTTCCTGTCCAGTCAATAGCAATTATTATTAATTATTAAAGCAATTATTCCCCATAAATCAGTTCTGTTCAGCAGCAAGTAAAAGTTCATGGCCTTGTATCAAGTTCATTTACAATCTAAGTTGCAAACATCATCCATAAATAAATAACTCAGAAGCACATAGGAAGATATCATTTCTACCATATGGAAGCTACACTCATTTATTTATTAGTGGGCGGGGCTAAAGTGATGTCATCTATTGACTGTGTCAACATGTCCATCATTAACTCATGATCATGTATACTACATTTCAAGTGGATCCGATGATGTACGAGGGAGATATAGCCCTTGAAGTGTCTTAGGTGGCGCTGTTGATCCAAATTCCAATGTAATCCAATAGAGGTGTTTGGGGGCTGATAAAGATCAACCATATTTATTTTGGAGTGAATCGGACCATGCCTGTGTAATTTAGAGCCAAACGTATGGCTGTGGCGTGGTATCAGAATTCGCCACGCCATCATAGCCACACCCTGCAGCCAAACCAGTCAGTACTGGTGACTATCTAAGAGCAACATGTTATCTGTTACTTGGGACACTTTCACGTTGATTTGGTGAAGAACATCAAACATTGACTCTCTAAAGGAAAACAGGACACTTCCTATTCTCAGAGGGCGGGGCTTCGATGATGTCAGCATCTGATCAGTGAATATTGTTGAGGCCTAGAGGCAGATCAATCCCAGAAGGTTTCAGGTCTCTGTGACCTTCCTTGTAGGAGCTATATCAATTGCATGTTTTATGGCGAGAAGTCAGATTTTGAGGCTTAGCCACGCCCACATACTTTCATGTATCAAAAAGCTTTTGATAACTTTTGATCCCCATTGCCTTAAGAGTAAACTGAGTGATTTTCAAGTCTCTAAGTGAAAAGCTGCAGGAGGAGTTCGCTCAGATATGCGGGCTAGACACGCCCAAAAAAGGGTCAAAATGGCAACTTCATTCCAAAATGGCCGACTTCCTGTGGGGTTTGGACCAATGCTCCAAGAGAGTTTTGTGTAGGTCCTGAGAAGTTACATAGGTGTACAAAATTTCACAATCCTCGGTCAAAGCATGGCTTGAGGCTGATTTTTTAAAGTTTTGTAGGGGGCGCTGTGGAGAAATTAAGCCACGCCCACCAAATATGTCATCAGATCTCTGTTGAGGACTGGACTGTGATCAATCCCATTAAATTTGGTGCAGATCAGATGATGTATGTTGAACTTAGAGCCAAACGTATGGCCATGGCGTGATGTCTGATTTTGCCGCGCCACTATGGCCACGCGCGTTTATGATCAGTCACTGTGCTTCAAACGAAGTTAGACCCACTAGTTATCTGTCTTCTGACACACTTTCAAGTTGATTGGGTCAAGAGGGTCAGAGAGGCACCTTTCCAAGTGAAAAAAGTGACTTCCTGTTCTCAGGGGGCGTGGTTTTGATGATGTCGTCATTTGAGATGGATCAATAATACCAGGTTTGGTGTATTTCAGCCAGTTTATGTGAAAGTAATTGCTGTTTGAAATTTGCGGCGAGAAGGCTAACTTTAAGGCCTGGTCCCGCCCCTTCAACATGCTCAAAATGTCACAATTTTGATAACTTTTAATCCCCAATGTCTTAACTGCATACTGACCAAATATGAAGCCGGTAGCTCAAAATCCCTAGGAGGAGTTCGTTAAAGTTCGACATGTATGAAAAGTGAACAACGTCCAAAAATGACCCTTTGACCCAAAATGGTCAACTTCCTGTTGGTTTTAGGGCATACCCATAATAGACTTTTTTTCCTGATTTGGGGGGGATCTACCTATGTACCAAATTTCAACTCTGTAGGACTTACCAGTTGGCCTATCTCACTTTAGGGGGCGCTGTAGAACCGTTTGGCCACGCCCATTTTCAAATTCATTAGAATACGACAATTTCACTAGGGGGACAATTTTCAGTGAAGTTTGGTGACTTTTTGAATATGTTAAGACCTCCCAAAAGGCAATTCATTTCTCAGATGAATAATAATAAGAAACATTCGAATTACAATAGGCTTTCGCAGCGTTTACTGCTCGAGCCTAATAAGAATTCCTACAATTACAATAGGCCCTTGCAGTTTTCCTGCTCGGGACTAATTACAGGTCCTTCTCAAAATATTAGCATATTGTGATAAAGTTCATTATTTTCCATAATGTCATGATGAAAATTTAACATTCATATATTTTAGATTCATTGCACACTAACTGAAATATTTCAGGTCTTTTATTGTCTTAATACGGATGATTTTGGCATACAGCTCATGAAAACCCAAAATTCCTATCTCACAAAATTAGCATATTTCATCCGACCAATAAAAGAAAAGTGTTTTTAATACAAAAAACGTCAACCTTCAAATAATCATGTACAGTTATGCACTCAATACTTGGTCGGGAATCCTTTGGCAGAAATGACTGCTTCAATGCGGCGTGGCATGGAGGCAATCAGCCTGTGGCACTGCTGAGGTCTTATGGAGGCCCAGGATGCTTCGATAGCGGCCTTTAGCTCATCCAGAGTGTTGGGTCTTGAGTCTCTCAACGTTCTCTTCACAATATCCCACAGATTCTCTATGGGGTTCAGGTCAGGAGAGTTGGCAGGCCAATTGAGCACAGTGATACCATGGTCAGTAAACCATTTACCAGTGGTTTTGGCACTGTGAGCAGGTGCCAGGTCGTGAAGAAAAATGAAATCTTCATCTCCATAAAGCTTTTCAGCAGATGGAAGCATGAAGTGCTCCACAATCTCCTGATAGCTAGCTGCATTGACCCTGCCCTTGATAAAACACAGTGGACCAACACCAGCAGCTGACACGGCACCCCAGACCATCACTGACTGTGGGTACTTGTCACTGGACTTCTGGCATTTTGGCATTTCCTTCTCCCCAGTCTTCCTCCAGACTCTGGCACCTTGATTTCCGAATGACATGCAGAATTAGCTTTCATCCGAAATAAGTACTTTGGACCACTGAGCAACAGTCCAGTGCTGCTTCTCTGTAGCCCAGGTCAGGCGCTTCTGCCGCTGTTTCTGGTTCAAAAGTGGCTTGACCTAGGGAATGCGGCACCTGTAGCCCATTTCCTGCACACGCCTGTGCACGGTGGCTCTGGATGTTTCT
The DNA here is from genome assembly GCF_021462225.1 of Girardinichthys multiradiatus. Lineage (NCBI taxonomy): Eukaryota > Metazoa > Chordata > Actinopteri > Cyprinodontiformes > Goodeidae > Girardinichthys > Girardinichthys multiradiatus. The sequence goes on from NC_061808.1 coordinate 40,125,349, forward strand.
ACTCCAGACTCAGTCCACTGCTTCCGCAGGTCCCCCAAGGTCTGGAATCGGCCCTTCTCCACAATCTTCCTCAGGGTCCGGTCACCTCTTCTCGTTGTGCAGCGTTTTCTGCCACACTTTTTTCTTCCCACAGACTTCCCACTGAGGTGCCTTGATACAGCACTCTGGGAACAGCCTATTCGTTCAGAAATTTATTTCTGTGTCTTACCCTCTTGCTTGAAGGTGTCAATAGTGGCCTTCTGGACAGCAGTCAGGTCTGCAGTCTTACCCATGATTGGGGTTTTGAGTGATGAACCAGGCTGGGAGATTTAAAGGCCTCAGGAATCTTTTGCAGGTGTTTAGAGTTAACTCGTTGATTCAGATGATTAGGTTCATAGCTCGTTTAGAGACCCTTTTAATGATATGCTAATTTTGTGAGATAGGAATTTTGGGTTTTCATGAGCTGTATGCCAAAATCATCCGTATTAAGACAATAAAAGACCTGAAATATTTCAGTTAGTGTGCAATGAATCTAAAATATATGAATGTTCAATTTTCATCATGACATTATGGAAAATAATGAACTTTATCACAATATGCTAATATTTTGAGAAGGACCTGTATTAGGATTTGATTTTACTTGTTTTATTGTGTCTGTACATTAATATGTATTTTATATTCAATCTTTTTCCATTTTGCATTGTTTTTATGATTGTGTACAGCACTTTGGTCCTGTCGGTGTATAAAGTGCTTTATAAATAAAGTTGGCATGGTATGGTATGATTATGAACAGTACACACACAAAATAAAGTAGACATTTTGTCCCACACTACCGTAGGTGGCGGTAATGCAAACAATATGACTCTTGCCAACCGCAGCCGTCCCCCAAAAAACAAGAAGAAGAGGAAGAACAGGAAGAAGAGGAAGAAGAAGAAAAGTCCGCGCATTGCGAACCTGTTGATGTTCAGCGGTTGTTTGTGAAGCAGGTGAGTTGTCAGCATGAACGTCTGCGGTATGTTTCTAACAGCAGGGTTCAGCCTGAGCCACTCTTTCAGTAACGGGACAATTTCCCAGCTGCACCGGAATCAGGTCAGTTTTACCTCCAGGTATTTGAGTCGGGAATAGAAATTAGTTAAAGATTTGGGAAGAAACAATGTGTGTAAGTAAACAAATTCAATTTGTTCCATAAACTTATGTTAAACAAAATAGACCATTTACTGCATCTAAACATTATCAAAATAAGTTACTGTTTTAAAAGCCAAAGCATACAATATGCACATCCGTGTCGTACAGATTTCTTTTATAGTAACTAATCTTAATATGTAACTGTCATGGAGGACGCATCGTTTCCAATCCGAGTTGATAACTGCTGGCGGGGATCAACTTGTGGCAGCAGCTGGCAGGCGCAGATGTTTCTGTGGGCGGGGCAACAATTGTAATCTCTATTAAGATTTTTGGGTCATTCCAGAATTGGAGGACAATACAGGCACCAACATTTTAAAAAACCGACCATTTATTTTATTTCATTTTTTTTCACGTTTTTCAGAAAAACTGGTAATAATCCATCATATAATTTGGTTTCATCCAGCTCAAACATGCACTGCACACTTTGTATGAGATATTTTATTCGTCATTGGCTATGTTTGGTACAACTCTGTTACACATATTTAGACACCTAAAAAACATATATTTCAAAATATTAATGAATAAACCTTTTATAATTAAATAAAGAGTATTACATTTTATTTGAATAACAATTTCATTTCAGATAATAGTTGCCCTTAATTTGAATTTAAGCAACTTTTGAAATCTATCTTACTCAACCTTCATTTTTCATGTTTGTTTTCTAATATTAATATTTTTTTATAGTTGCCAAAATAAATAATTAATACTATTAGTCAATTTATTGACATGTGACATGAGGTAACATTTTCTGGGGGACGAATGATGGTCAGAAGGTCCTCAAAGGGATACTGGTGGAGATCATCCCTCAACTGCCTGAAAGATTTGTTTCCCCCCACTCCTTGCATACATTTAATCTGGCAGTGGGTTCGATTCACCTGTTATACCGTCCCTTGGTAGATAGTACAGTCATACGACAAGATACACCATTTCCCCACCGCCTCTTGACTGTACCACTGCACTCTGTTGTGCTTTGGATGTGGCGCTAAGTGGTCATCAACTGGGTTAAAGCTAAAGCATTTTCTGGCAATCATACTCCAGATTTACTGTTGCAGAACACATGCAAGTGACGTCACAGTAAAGTATTTCCACATCTGCTGCATCACACCTTTGACATTAGTGCCTCTGCTTTTCAACAGTGCTCACTAGTGTGGGAGAATTCTGTAGAAATCAATTAAAAGTGACATAAAATGTCTATGAAAGCTACTGAAAATTATCGACATGATTTCATCTATTTGAGTCAATCATTCCATCCAGGAATTGTTACACAATTGGGGCCCCGTTTTAGAAAGCAGGGTTACTGAGATTTCAAGTCAGTTCTGGCATAAGTATGTGCATTCCTTGAGTTTTTGGTTTCAGAAAGCCAGGTAACCGTTACCCTGGGTCAAGTTACCCCTGCAACTTACTCTGTGAACCAACCCTGGTTAGTAGCAGGGTTTATTGAAGTAATACTGGGTTTGGTCTACTTTTTGCTGAGATATGGAACAAGGAAAGTGTAAGGAAGGGCATGATCTTTTCTGGGGGAGCCTGTAGACGTTGGAGCTCAAATACTCCGCAGAAATCTCCACCAGGAAAGGGTGATCAGACCCTGATTAGATACCTTATCATGTTCTGGTTGAATATATTTTCGAGCGTTATCGTTTTCGCCACGGTCAATTTATCTCATTCATATTTTCAGTTCTCGTTTTGTTTGTATAACACAATTGAGGCAGAAAATCATTCAAAGGCATCCGTACGTCGTGCTCTCAGGAATGTTATCGTTCCACGTACACCGTTACTGTATAGCAGAGGTTAACATGATCACAGACTATCAGTGGAGTCAGTTTGTCCTCCTTAGCAGAATGGTTCATGTGACGCGGGACACCTGGGTTCGATCCCTGATGGAGGTTGTGCTGAAGTTATGTTTTATTTTATTATCATCAGACACAAATAGCTTAGGTTAAGTTACATCTTATTTTCAACAGGAACCCCTGGAACATTTATAAAGTAGCTTAGCAATCTGATAAAACTGTGGGCAAGTAATAAAAGAAGAAGTTCACAAAATTGCAGGTATCAGTGAAAGCAATGATTTTGTCCGTATCACATTTTGAGATTACGTGCGTTATCTATTCATATATTTCTGGGTTTCTAGGCATAATTGGCTGCATACATGTCAGTTACATTCACTGCTCCTTCATTAAATAAGAGTTTTTTTGTTTTTTTTTATATATATACAGTTTTCATCTGCTGTACATACATTCCAATTAATCCTAACCATTGAACAGTGCAGTCAGATTCAGTTATTTATTCAAATTGGATAAAAAGTTTTTCTATCTAAGGAAACCCAGCAGATTGCATCCAGTCAGTGACTTGCAGCATTAACTCCTCCTTGATGAGCATGTAGAAACAGTGGACAGTCACTGGTGTTGACTTTGCAGCAATCCCTCATACTGAGCATGCATGTAGCGACAGTGGAGAGGAAAAACTCCCTTTTAACAGGAAGAAACCTCCAGCAGAACCAGAACCAGGCTCAGTGTGAGCGGCCATCTGCCACGACCGACTGGGGGTTAGAGAGAACAGAGCAGAGACACAAAGAGAACAAAGAAGCACTGATCCAGGAGTACTTTCTATGGGTTGGAAAAGTAAATGTTTGTGGATGTAGCTCCTTTAGTCATTTCACCTAGAAAGAAAGAATAGATAAACGCTGAGTTTAGAGAATGAAAGAGAGCTCATACAGTTAGTTACAGTAAAAGCTCGGTCAGTAGCTATGTCTAGGAGAGAGAAAGGATTAAACACTGAAAGGCAGGGCCAAGTGGATCTTCTGTTGAAGGTGAGCATTAAGTTGTTGCTAGCAGAAGCTTGGACGATGCCCCTCTCCAGAAAGGTGTCACAGATAGACACAGAGTGAGGCCAGATGTAGCTTCTAGGAAGAGAAAAGAGAGAGAACATAAAGTTAGAAACTGAAATAACAGCAAATAATGCAAAATTGGAGAGTAGTATGAGAATGTAACAGAGAGAGTGAAAGTGGTCATTATGTCCTCCAGCAGCCTAAGCTTATAGCAGCATAACTAGAGAGATAGCTCAGGATAACCTAAGCCACTGTAACTATAAGCTTTATCAAAAAGGAAAGTTTTAAGCCTAGCCTTAAAAGTAGACAGGGTGTCTGCCTCACGGACTAAAACTGGGAGCTGGTTCCACAGGAGAGGAGCCTGATAACTACAGGATCTGCCTCCCATTCTACTTCTAGAGACTAGTAATTACCAGTAAACCTGCAGTCTGAGAACAAAGTGCTCTGTTAGGAACATATGGAACAATCAGATCTCTGATGTATGATGGAGCTAGATCATTAAGGGCTTTACATGTGAGGAGGATAATTTTAAATTCTATTCTGGACTTAACAGGGAGCCAATGAAGGGAAGCTAAAGTAGGAGAAATATGATCTCTCTTTTTAATGTTCATCAGAACTCTTGCTGCAGCATTTTGAATCAGCTGAAGGCTTTTAACTGCATTTTGTGGACATCCTGATAGTAAAGAATTACAATAGTCCAGCCTTGAAGTAACAAATGCATGGACTAGTTTTTCAGCGTATAACAATGGCCACCAGTGGGCTCTAGATGGACAAGCGTTATCAGTTTATTATTTTACTTAGTACCCCTACACATAGCCCATTCTAAAATGTCCAAACTCTAACACTCAGTAGTTTATTCTAAACTCCCCAACAACCCTGCACCATTCCAAACCCTTTGTGAAGAGCTTTGAGATGACATGTGTTGTGAATTGGCGCTATATAAATAAAGCTGAATTGAATTAAATGTATTAATTTTATATACCATTCCTCATGTTGCTGTCTGTTACAGTCCAAGTAACACCAGATACAGCTGGATCACAGGTTATGGACTATCTGCCTACTTAGCTGCTATTTTGTACAGTCTTCTTTTAATTTGGGTGTTCTTTAAATCCGAGTTAACATATTATTTCACATCCCTCACATACAAAGTGATGGGAATAATGGCTTTACTAACGGCGTTACTTTTTTCAGTAACGTGTAATCACTAATTAAAAACTAATCACTTTTTCCATCGTTACATCGCCGTTACCGACAATTTGACAATGACAATGCCGGGCTTTTTAACCATACGAGCAGACAGAGATTTAAAGAGGAGTGGCAAATGTAAAGGAGGTGGACTGGCAGTACTTGTGAACAACAGATGGTGTAATCCAGGACATGTAACTGTGAAGTGTCATCTCTGCAGTCCAGATATTGAACTGTTGGCAGTAGGTTTTCGTCCATATTATTTACCCAGAGAGTTCACCAGTGTTATTTTGGCAACAGTTTACGTTCCACCTTCTGCTGTTGCTGACACTGCATGTGATGCCATCAGCTCAGTTGTTGCTAAGCTACAGACACAAAACCCCAATTTCTGGTGATTTTAACCACGCTTCACTCTCTGCTACACTTCCAACGTTTCAACAGTTTGTCACCTGCTCTACCAGAGAAAACAAAACATTGGATTTGTTTTATGCAAATGTCAATGACTCATACATCTCTACAGCAAGACCTCCTCTAGGCAAATTAGATCACAATCTTGTTTTTCTCTGCTCGAGATATAAGCCCCTTGTTCAGAGGCAACCTGTAATAAAGAGGACTGTGAGAAAATGGTTACAGGAAGCTGAAGAAGCTCTGCAAGGTTGCTTTGAGGCTACATACTGGGACGCACTGTGCCAGCCACATGGAGAGGACATCAATGCCATGACTGAGTGTGTAACCGACTATATAAACTTCTGTGTGGATAACATCATCCCCACCAGAACCGTGAGAGAAGAAGATCACAGGCTTCAATTAGAAGGATGATCAGACCGATGGAGGTCTGGACAGAGCCAATGAACTGAACACATTCTTCAATAGGTTCAGTTCAGAAACAAGCTCATCATCCTCCTCTCCTGCTCACAGCCAAACAGACATTCCACCTTCCTTTGACCCACAGGACCCACAGCTGTCCAGTAACACCTCAAATCTTTTATCTTCCACCTCAGCCCTAGACCCTTCTGCTTCTACATGTTTGCCTTCAACCATATCAGAAGATGCTGATGCTTCCTTTGCTTCCCCCTTCCACTTGTGTGTCTCAAGAAGTCAAGTGAAGATGCAACTGGAGAGACTGAATCGGAACAAGGCTGCAGGTCCAGATCATGTCAGCCCTAGAGTCCTGAAGGTCTGTGCAGAGCAGCTCTGTGGGATTCTGCAGCACCTCTTCTACCTCAGCCTGGCCCAGAAGAAGGTTCCGGTGTTGTGGAAGACCTCCTGTCTTGTTCCGGTACCAAAGAAAACTCACCCATCAGTCCTCAATGACTATAGACCTGTTGCCCTGACATCCCACATCATGAAGGTCCTAGAGAGACTCCTGTTGGCCCACCTGAGTAAGCAAACAGTAAACCATCAGGACCCCCTTCAGTTTGCTTATTGCTGTGGAGTTGGAGTTGAAGATGCCATCATACACCTGCTTCAACAAACCCAATGTCATCTGGACAAAGCCAGTAACACTGTGAGGATCATGTTATTTAATTTCTCCAGTGCATTTAATACAATCCAACCTGATTTTCTTTGTCAGAAACTCCAGAAGACTCAGGTGGAGGCCTCAACAATCTCCTGGATCAAAGACTACCTGACAAACAGACCACAGTTTGTGAGACTGAAGGGTTGTGAGTCTAACCAGGTAGTCAGCAGCACAGGAGCACCACAGGGGACTGTACTCTCACCATTACTTTTCACTCTGTACACCTGACCTCCAGGACCAGACAGACTCCTGTTATCTGCAGAAATACTCGGATGATTCTGCAGTCGTGGGGTGGATCAGAGATTGACAAGAAGCTGAGTACAGGAAGGTGGTGGACCGCTTTGTGGCATGGTGTGGAAACAATCATCTCATTTTGAACGTGACTAAAACAAAGGAGATGATTGTAGATTTTAAGAGAAACAGGAATAAGTCAAAAACTATTTCTATCATGGGAGAAGAAGTGGAGGTGGTGGAGGAGTATAAATACCTCGGTGTTCACCTGGACAACAGACTAGAGTGGAGATGCAACTGTGAAGCCATCCACAAGAAGGGACAGAGCAGACTGTACTTCTTGAGGAAGCTTAGGTCCTTTGGTGTTTGCAGCAAGATGCTGCATATCTTCTATAAGTCTGTTGTGGAAAGTGTGATCTCTTCTACCATCATCTGCTGGGGAAACAGCATCAGAGCCAGGGACTTAAAAAAGCTCAACAAGGTGATAAAGAAGGCTGGTTCTGTTCTGGGGACTCCTCTGGAACCTCTGGAGATCATTGTTGAGCATCCTCTTCATGAGACTGTCCTACAACAACAAGATTGTCTTCAGTTAGAGGCTTCTTCAGATCTGCTGTAAGACGGAGCGCTACAGGAGATCCTTCCTGCCCACAGCCCACAGCGTCTACAACGGCTCTTTGAAGAAACCTTCATAATGAGCTCCAACAACATTTAATTTCCCTTTGGGATTAATAAATTATTTTTGAATTGAATTGAAAGAAATCAATTAAATGGAGCACGTTAGAAACTAAAGCTACTCATTGAAGCTCTTGTCATCTGTCATCTAAGCTTTTTTTTTCTCTTTGAAAAGAGGATCGAGGGGCGAGACAGTCGCTTAAGTGATGATGATTGGCTAAGGTAAAGTAAGCTTTCATGGTAAGCCAGTAAGAGGCAGTGTTCAGTTTACATACAAACCACAAATGCACACGGCAGCCCTGCTCAGGCAAACTAGCAGATGTAAGCTGCAACAATGGCGGGTCTGGAGGGAAAGATTGTGTTTGGTCTATGTAATTCCACTTTATGCAACTGGCTTATGGAACCTAGAAACAAAATCTAAATTCATGGACATATTTAAACTTAATGCAAAAATTACTTTCCCTGTTAACTAGTTACTTTTCTAGTGGAGTAACTCAGTTACTAACTGTTACTGAATTACTCAGAACTAACTAAAGTAAGATAATACGCGTGTTGAATAAATCTTAAAGGAAAAACTAGAGACATTTTTCAAAACCGTTTATTTCACTTTATTCAACCTTTACAAACATTTGTGTTACTGACCCCGTTTTAAACTATCACTGTCACTAGTTGATCCAGGTCTGAATGTGCTTGATAGTTTTCCTGATTAGTTTTATGTACTCTTGTCAACAGGCTGCCTAACAAGTGGAATCCCCAGAACAGAACACACTGCAAATACATTAGATATGTATCATAACCTTTAGGGTGCTGTTATTTGACAGTAAGATTAGGAACCTTTCTTTTTTTTGGTTAGTCCATGTGGATATCACCACTGAGATACATACACCACAACACTGGCTGCTAACTTTGTGTTATTTACACATATATGTTACATATACAGGGGTTGGACAATGAAACTGAAACACCTGTCATTTTAGTGTGGGAGGTTTCATGGCTAAATTGGACCAGCCTGGTAGCCAGTCTTCATTGATTGCACCAGTAAGAGCAGAGTGTGAAGGTTCAATTAGCAGGGTAAGAGCACAGTTTTGCTCAAAATATTGAAATGCACACAACATTATGGGTGACATACCAGAGTTCAAAAGAGGACAAATTGTTGGTGCACGTCTTGCTGGCGCATCTGTGACCAAGACAGCAAGTCTTTGTGATGTATCAAGAGCCACGGTATCCAGGGTAATGTCAGCATACCACCAAGAAGGACGAACCACATCCAATAGGATTAACTGTGGACGCAAGAGGAAGCTGTCTGAAAGGGATGTTCGGGTGCTAACCCGGATTGTATCCAAAAAACATAAAACCACAGCTGCCCAAATCACAGCAGAATTAAATGTGCACCTCAACTCTCCTGTTTCCACCAGAACTGTCCGTCGGGAGCTCCACAGGGTCAATATACACGGCTGGGCTGCTATAGCCAAACCTTTGGTCGCTCATGCCAATGCCAAACGTCGGTTTCAATGGTGCAAGGAGCGCAAATCTTGGGCTGTGGACAATGTGAAACATGTATTGTTCTCTGATGAGTCTACCTTTACTGTTTTCCCCACATCCGGGAGAGTTACGGTGTGGAGAAACCCCAAAGAAGCGTACCACCCAAACTGTTGCATGCCCAGAGTGAAGCATGGGGGTGGATCAGTGATGGTTTGGGCTGCCATATCATGGCATTCCCTTGGCCCAATACTTGTGCTAGATGGGCGTGTCACTGCCAAGGACTACCGAACCATTCTTGAGGACCATGTGCATCCAATGGTTCAAACATTGTATCCTGAAGGCGGTGCCGTGTATCAGGATGACAATGCACCAATAGACACAGCAAGACTGGTGAAAGATTGGTTTGATGAACATGAAAGTGAAGTTGAACATCTCCCATGGCCTGCACAGTCACCAGATCTAAATATTATTGAGCCACTTTGGGGTGTTTTGGAGGAGCGAGTCAGGAAACGTTTTCCTCCACCAGTATCACGTAGTGACCTGGCCACTATCCTGCAAGAAGAATGGCTTAAAATCCCTCTGACCACTGTGCAGGACTTGTATATGTCATTCCCAACACGAATTGACGCTGTATTGGCCGCAAAAGGAGGCCCTACACCATACTAATAAATTATTGTGGTCTAAAACCAGGTGTTTCAGTTTCATTGTCCAACCCCTGTATATTTTATTGCAGTATAACTTCAGTTATTTACAACAGTTATTTTTAATCTGTTTTTGACATGTAAACACAAAAATGCCAAAGCAGCAGGTTTGTGATTTCGATTTTATTAGATTTGGTCCTTCAACACACAAACATATGCTGAGTCCAATATCAACATATACACTCATTGTGAGTACAGTATAGCTAAAAACAGTTCAAAAACAGTCCAATGTGGTTACATGACATAACATGATCTGTTCTTAACATGCCGCTCACACAACAGGTACTCTGTGAACAACACAGGGATTTCCATTTGGGATCTGGTGGGCTCTTAACTTTTCAACATGAAACAGTAAAGGGACAAATCATTTAGAGAACACATTTGATGGAAAATATTTTATACTTTTTAATGTTTTAGAAGAATCACATAGCATTGATAAAAATAATGTAAATGTAATAAGATAAAATCTATGATCCAGTCTAAATTTAAGATTAAACAAATTAACATAGAACTTAATGACAGTCTTGCAGGTTGCTGCGGCTGCTGGCATACGACTCTCAACATGCATTAAAAGTGTCATTTTATATATGCCAGGTACACAAAGTGTAGTCTAAGTAACATGTGGCAGATAATAAAACATTTTTCATATTTTTTGGAAGAAGTGTAATGGCAGTAGTTGGTGCTCAGATTGGTTTTAAGAATCTGCCAGTACTCAAATGTGGGAACAGTTTGAAAAAATGCGATATCAGTACATCCCTAGATGATGGGAAAGCAGTACTCAACACAGCCGAGATATGCTATTTCAATCAGTGGAACTCGTGGAAATATTATGGAATGTTGATATGACTCTGATAAAGGTAGATCTTTCTACCTGGTAAATACTGAAATCTGCCTTTTTTTCTTGGCTTTCAGATTTCATCCGCCTCACTATGTTGATAAACCCTGAAGAGGAAGCCCTGATTGGTCGAGTTTTTGAAACCTATCTGACAGACCATCATCATCATGACATTCTCCAGCTCATCACTGATATAAATGAAGATACTCATGTCTCTGTTGTGGTTAATGCCATGACATTGTTTGAAGCCAATATGGAGGTAAATTTCCTGATTTTTTTTTATAAAAGCAGAAGTAAATTCATGACCTTTTTATAGATTTTTGTTTTGTTGAGTTACCTGTTTTTTTTATTCAATTTGAGTAGTTAAATTAGCTGCTATCCTCTCAATGGCGTTGGGATGATCTGGATACATCCTGCATTGGTGCACTGATTTTAGCAACTTGCTGTCATTTGGTGATGGCTACGTGTTCTCAAAAAGTAACGAGTAAAAGTTATGAATCCCAAAAGTGGAAATTTAAAAGAAGTCAGTTTCTCTGTCCTATGTTTCAATGACTGAAGCTCAACATTCACAAACACTTAAACATAAACTTCCTTTAAGTTGTTCTTATGTTTTTATCAATAATGGCAATCAATCTATATGACATAAAACTTATATAAATGTAACCGATTCTTGCTGCACTCCAAAGTCTCAGAGCAGACCAAATAATCCCTCGACTCTGCGTTGTGTGATTTTTTGTGAAGGAAGGCAAGGAGTTTCTGGTTGAACAGACATTTTATTTCCTGCGTGAGAACATAACGGGTTCGTATCAGTGCAATCGGCTTCAGCTTCACACAGCACACTCTGGTGCAGCTTTCACAGACTGGCCAGATAACTAAAACAAAATTTACAATGTACAATAAAGAATATAATACAAAATGGTGTACCTGCGTGAGAACATAACGGGTTCGTATCAGTGCAATCGGCTTCAGCTTCGTACAGCACACTACAACAGAGCTTCATGTTAGCATTTAGCTTTCACATGCAGAGTGTCTTTCTATATTAAACAAACTGAAAAGTGGAAAAACTGGTGTCGAGTACATATCCAGTATGCACCCACCACACTCAATGTGTATAAATTCATAAAGACATGTTTTATGGATTGCTAATGTTTTTCAATGCTCTGTGCTGAAAAATGCAACTCACCTCTGGTGCAGCTTTCACAGTCTGGCACCGAATACCGTAGCCACCAGCATATAACCAGCCACACCGAGAGGGGTCGCTATTTCCCCATTGCACTTATACATAAAGCAAGTTGAATTGTACAACTTAACCTCTGTTACATAAACACAATTGAATTTAAGTTATTGAACAAACTCTGCTTATTGTATCTGTCTGTTGATATATCTATATACTTGCATTTTTATCCGTTTGTCTCCATCAGTCCTTATCTATTTCATCTTATTTCAAAAGTTGTTTTGCGAGCTTACTTAAAAAGTACTTCTATATGAACAAAAGTGTAATAACCTTTGTTTTGCAAACAATTTAAACAAATAAGATGCTCATTAACTGCAATGTAATAACCCATAAATTAATATGGTTTAATAGTTAACCAGATGTTTAAATAAACTCCAAAAGGAACCACAGCAAATAAATAAAGGACAAAGTCTGAACATTGAGACACTTTACAGTCTCTGACATTCATTTTGAGTTCATTTGTTCACTTTCTTCTGAGGCACGTGTTTAACATGGTAATGACAGAGAGAGTGAGAGCTGGATTTTATTTTGAAGTCCTCCCTCTGTTCCTGTCAGGAGCATTAAGACTGGCTCATTTATACATTTTTTAAAATTAAAATAAAGATGTGCTTTAAAGTGGATGCCAGAAATGCACACATAAAGAGCCAGGTAAATTACAACTTTGGTCAATGCGAGCTTCCATACAAGGGCATAAACCACCACAGTTTTTTCCTTTTCTTTTCTGCTCCGCATTCTCCAGCATTATTTAGAAAAAAAAACAAAAAACTTAACTTGACTGTTGGAGGAAGGGGCTCCGCCCTGCCCTTCCAATAAAACTACCATGGCGTTTCACCACGTTCTCCCCCTCCATGCTCCTCGAGTGTGAATCTGCATTACGCAGCCTTACATCAAGACTTAAATAGGCATCTTTTTCCACCTTAAGTTGGAAACAACATAGCTCTTCTCCCACCGTGATAAATCAGCAGTGTGTCAACACGTGCAGACTTTTAATAATTTACTACATGTGATTTTCTTGAGGGGGCAGGCGGTACTGTTGGCGGGGGGATGGGAGCCCCTCTAGGATTATGGTAGGGGAAACGCTGAAGTATCCCACCACTGATTAAAAACCAACTGGACCTCTGTTACACAGTCTTAAAAAATGCATGTTGGGCTGTCACCAGGGCTGTTTTGGGACTTTCTGACCACTGTCTGCTTCACCTCATTCCAACTAAAAACCTGTAAGCTGTGTTAGGAAGTGGACTGATGAATCAAACCAGATCTTACAGGCCTGCTTTGACTGCAAAAATTGAAATGTGCTTGAAGCTTCAGCCTCAGACTTAAATGGATTAGTCACTATGATCACACATCAGTTTTTGTGAGGATGTGTGTGCAGATCAAAACCATCGTAAAAAAAGAAAAAAAGACCATCGGTTTTTGTGAAAACGTGTGTGCATATCAAGATTTCTCGTATGTACAACAACAATAAACCATGGTGCATTTCAAATTTGAGGAAGCTGTGTCGGACCAAAGGTGAGGTTTACATCAGTGCGTTCCGTATAACCAGGCTATAGATCACTGAAGATGTGAAGAGGCTATTTTAGTGTCCAAAGACTAGGAAAGCTCCAGGACCTGATGGTGTGTCCACCTCCTGCCTGAGAGTCTGCTCTCACCAACTGGCCCTCATCTTCACTCAGATTTTCAACATGTCTGTGCAGCTCTGGAACGTTTCCGCGTGCTTCAAACGCTCCACCATAGTCTTAGTCCCTAAGAAATGCACCATCAGGGGGATTAAGGACTACAGGCCTGTCGCCCTGACGTCTGTGGTCATGAATTACTTCAAGCGACTGGTGTTGAAGCATCTATCACAAGCCCTCCTGCAGTTTGCTTGCTGGGCAAACAGGTCGGCAGATGATGCAGTCAACCTAGGACTACACTTCATTCTGCACCACCTTGACATACGCCAGGATCCTGTTTGTGGACTTCAGCTCTGCCTTCAACACCATCAACCCAGACATCCTTAACCAGAAGCCAATCTAGCTTACAGTCAGTGGATCGCCAGGTGTGTGACTAACCGGCAGCAGCGGGTGAGGCTGGGGAGCATCTTCTCCTGCACAAGAACCATCAGGAGTGGCTTGCCCCAAAGGTGTGTTCTCTCCCTGCTCATCTTCTACCTGTTCACAAATCACTACACCTCAGTGGACCGATCTTTGACACTCCTGAAGTGTGCAGATGGCACCACTGTTATTGGTCTGATCCAGGACAGTGATCAGTCTGCATACAGACAGGAGGTGGATTGGCTGATCCTGGAGCTTAACATCCTCAACGCTGTCTACTGTGGATCACTTCTGGTTCTTTGGAACCACCCTTTTTTAAATGGTCCTCACACAAAGACACTTTTTGGAATAAGCGCCAGCAGAGACTGTACTCCCTGTGGCAACTCAAGAAGTACAACGTACCACATGAGCTACTGCTCATCTTCTACACGACCATTGGATAGTCTGTCCTCTGTTTCTCAATCACTGTATGGTTTGGCTCATCCACAAAACTGGACATGTCCATACTGCAACGAACGATCAGGTCTTCAGAAAGGATCATCAGACCTTCCCTCCATCCAGGACTTGTACAGGACTAGGGTCAGGAAAAGGGCAGCTAACATCTCTGTAGACTCCACACATACTGGTCACAGGTGTTTAGACTTTTACCTTCAGGTGGCACTACATAACACTACTTTCAACAAAAAGAGTCGCCACAGAGACGGTTTCTTTCCCCAGATTGTCCCTCTGATGAACATAACAAACATCTTACACCCCGAGTAGTCTGCTAACCTGCTGACTACTCAGATGAGAGGTGCTGTCTGCAGCCTGTATCCAAGAAGACGGTGGAAGTGATATAGAGGCGAGGAGAGCAGAAAGGAGGTCTATATAACGCTTAAAGGATGTCCGAACACAAACAGCTCTTAAAGACTTTATTCTCTTTTCCATTTTATTCCCTCCCTGAATGTCAACGATGCTTGTCTGCTCACATATAAGCTGTTAGAAGATTTGGGGAAGGGCTTTTGGAAAAGAAGAACCTCTTCTTGTTTTTTTTGCTCTGTTCTCATTGGAGGACGCACGCGTTTTCTCTCCCTCCCTCTTGCCTGCTTCTATATCTGCTTTTGTCTGTGTTTTTCTCAGAGCCTCACTTTACATATCTTCCAAACTTGCAAATTATGGATTTGGTCAGCTGGTCTCTTAATGCAATTGATCAAATTTTTTCCACGGGAAGACAGGGTAAAGGAGAACCCTCTTGCCCAGCCGGTACATTCTTCTCTGGATACACAATGGATTCCTGGCAACAGTGGATGATTGTGTGCCTGACTACAATGAGGACACAGAAGACGTTTATATACGTTATATATTTGGATATTTCTGCTTTTTGGATCCGGCGGTTACCTGACTTATCAAGTGAGTAGCAAAACGTGGGCAGCTGTTCAAAGCATCCCAAAGCTGCCTGCGATGCTAGATGGAATCTGCAGAGCGATCAATGCTCCGACTGAATTGTTAAGAGAGCTAAGCAAGCTGGATACGGTTCTTGAACAGAATCGTAGCCTGGAAGCAGCTTTTGGACTCAGAGGTGAAAGGATTTAATCATGGAGAAGGTTGTTCACTCGAGAACTGCAGAAAGTCCCAGAAATTTGGATATTTGGATTCACAATTGAGAGATAACAGTAAAAACTCTTAAATTGGTTGGAAATCCACACAACTGCTTGAACCAGAACACTTATTGTTTTTCTAAATCTGGTGCCCCAACGTGGCCTTGGCAACTTCTGCTAAGTGGCTATCGACAAAATATCTCCTGGATGTCATGTAATCATGGCGATCTTTCCCAGCACCCCCAAACAGCTGTGACCCAGATAAGACTTTGTGGCCGATTGAGAAAACTTCCATCTCTCTCCTCAAGGACAATGGCGCTCTTGTCTGTGTTGACAGTCAAATTCTTGCACACACTTTCATAGTTATATATTAGCACCCCCAAGATTCCACCGCACTCTTGCAAAATCTTTTTGGTAGCACTGTTGCCTTGCATCAAGAAGGTCCTGGGTTCGATTCCCGGCCTGGGGTCTTTCTGCATGGAGTTTGCATGTTCTCCCAGTGAATGCGTGGGTTCACACCGGGTACTCCGGCTTCCTCCACACAGTCCAAAGACATGCCTGTTAGGTTAATTGGTAATTCTAAATTGCCCTTAGGTGTATGAATGAGTGTTTGTGTGTTGCCCTGCGATGGACTGGTGATCTGTCCAGGGTGTACCGCCTCTTGCCCATAGACTGCTGGAGATAGGCACCAGCTCCCCCGCGACCCACTATGGAATAAGCGGTAGAAAATGACTGACTGACTGGATAAAAAGTTTTTCTGTCTAAGGAAACCAAGCAGATTGCATCCAGTCGTAGCAGTCTTTCCTCCTGGATGAGCATGTAGAGACAGTAGACAGTCACTGGCGTTGACTTTGCAGCAATCCCTCATACTGAGCATGCATGTAGCGACAGTGGAGGAAAAACTCTCTTTTAACAGGAAGAAACCTCCAGCAGAACCAGGCTCATTGTGAGCGGCCATCTGCCACAACCGACTGGGGGTTTGAGAGAACAGAGCAGAGACACAAAAAGAACACAGAAGCACTGATCCAGGAGTCCTGTCTATGGGAAGGAAAAGTAAATGTTAATGGATGTAGCTCCCTTAGTCATTTCATCTAGAAAGAACAGATAAACTCTGAGCCAGTTTTCAAGGTTAGAATCTGAAAGAAAGCACATAGTTGGTCAGAGTAGAAGCTCAGTCTGTAGCTATGTCTAGGAGAGAGACAGGGTTAAACACTAAAAGACAGGGCCAAGTGGATAATCTGTAGAAGGTGAGCATTAAGTTGTTGCCAGCACAAGCTTGGACGATGCCACTCTCCAGAAAGGTGTCACAGGTAGACAGAGTCAGGCCAGATGTAGCTTCTAGGAAGAGAAAAGAGAGAACATAAAGTTAGAAGCTGAAATAACAGCAAATAATGCAAAATTGGTGAGTAGTATGAGAATGTAGCGAAGAGAGTGAAAGCGGTCATTATGTCCCCCAGCAGCCTAATGGTGCGTTCACAATGAACGCGGATTCTGTGATAGGAGCGGCCGATTTACATGTTATCCCTATGTAGAGGCGCTTTCAGGAGTGGCGCGGTGCGAAGGAAATGGAGGACGCGGTGCGGAAGGTGCGCCGAGCAAAGCGGGAGCAAAGCGAGATCAATGGACGAGTTGAAAAATGTGAACTTTTTCCTAAATTTGCGTTGCGTCAACCAATCAGGGACTGGATGTGGCTGCGGCGTAGGGTGAGAGACCGCAGCAGAGAAGAAGCGGTTGTCAGTGAAGATGGAGGACCAGATCATAGTGGCGGTGTGTGGCAAGCCAGAGTTGTATGACTCAGCTAATTACTTTTATCGAGACAAGTACAGAAAGGACCTGGCCTGGTTATGTTTAGGCACAAATATCTTATATTTAGGAGATGTGGACATTAAAAATCGGCTGTTGTTTTTTACTGAGCTGAGATTTATTTACTCACCAAAGACAGATTGACAGGCGTTCAGCAGCGGGGATATAGTGCCGGTAGTTGGTGTCCCGGAGGCCGATTCGTCTCCCAACGCGGGACAGCAGATCTTCAAACTGGGTCCTGGATAGACGGAAGTACCGCTGAAATCGACCATCATCCAGACGCAGCTCCTGGAGTAGGTGGTGGTAATCTCCGAACTGTTCCCGTCCCTGAAGAATCTGGTGAACCCAGGGACGTCAGTGGCGTTTTTCGGCTCTCCACAGGTAAAACGCCGTAATTATCAGTGAAATCCATGTCCACCATGTTCAGTTGAAGCCAGCAAGCAGCAGATGGAAGCACCTCCTATTTGAAGACGTGGCGAAGCGTTGCCGCTTGTTGCCAAATGCCAACGCGGAGATCACGCGGAATGTCAAGCGGGCAAAAGCACACAAATGAGGCGAAATATTCGCAGAATCTGCGTTCGGTGTGAACGCACCATAAGCCTATAGCAGCATAACTACAGAGATAGCTCAGGATAACCTAAGCCACTGTAACTATAAGCTTTATCAAAAAGGAAAGTTTTAAGCCTAGCCTTAAAAGTAGACAGGGTGTCTGCCTCACGGACTAAAACTGGGAGCTGGTTCCACAGGAGAGGAGCCTGATAACTAAAGGATCTGCCTCCCATTCTACTTCTAGAGACTCTAGGAACCACCAGTAAACCTGCAGTCTGAGAACAAAGTGCTCTGTTAGGAACATATGGACCAATCAGATCTCTGATGTATGATGGAGCTAGATCATTAAGGGCTGTATATGTGGATTTAACAGGGAGCCAATGAAGAGAAGCTAAAATAGGAGAAATATGATCTCTTTAATTTTCATCAGCACTCTTGCTGCAGCATTTTGAATCAGCTGAAGGCTTTTAACTGCATTTTGTGGACATCCTGATAGTAAAGAATTACAATAGTCCAGCCTTGAAGTAACAAATGCAGGTACTAGTTTTTCAGCATAACTCCTGGATAGGATATTTCTAATTTTGTCAATGTTCCAGAGGTGAAAGAAGGAAATCCTAGAAACCTGTTTAATATGGGATTTAAATGACATGTCCTGGTCAAAAATAACACCAAGGTTTATTACTTTATTACCGGAGGTCAATTTAATGTAATCCAAGTTAAGTGATTGACTAAGCAGTTTCTTTTTTAAAGACTCCTGTCCAAAGACGACAACTTCTGTCTTGTCTGAATTTAGAAGCATAAAATTTAAAGTCATGCAAGTTTTTATGTCTTCAAGACATGCTTGTAGTCTATCTAACTGGTTGGGCTCATCAGGATTTATGGATAAGTAAAGCTGAGTATCATCAGCCTAACAGTGAAAATTTATCCTATGCTGCCTGATAATTTTACCTTTTAGAAGCATATATATAGTAAAGAGAATTGGCCCAAGTACTGAACCATGTGGTACTCCACAATTAACCCTGGAGTTTGAAGATGATTTATCATTTACATGAACAAACTGGAATCTCAGACAAATAAGATGCCAACAGCCTAGCACTGTTCCCCTGATCCCTACAGCATATTCCAGCATTTCTAAGAGAATTTTGTGATTGACTGTATCAAATGCAGCACTGAGATCTAACAGAACCATAACAGACACAAGTCCATTATCTGAGGCCATAAGAATATCATTAGTGACTTTCAGCAGAGCTGTTTCAGTGCTATGATGATCTCTGAAGCCTGACTGAAACTCTTCAAACAGGTCATTGCTGTATAAATGCTCACACATTTAATTAGCAACTATTTTCTCAAGAATGGAAGATTGGATATAGGTCTGTAATTTTTTAAGTCATCTTGATCAAGCGAAGGTTTAAGTAAAGGTTTAATTACAGCTACCTTAAAAGCTTGTGGTACATATCAATTTACTAAGGATAGATTAATCATATCTAAAATGGGGCTGGTAATCAGAGGGCACACTTCCTTAAATAATTTGGTTGGGATTGGGTCTAACATACAAGTTGAAGGTTTAGATGAAGCTAATATTTCTGATAACTCAGGAAGCTCCACAGGATCAAAACAGTCCAAACACAGATCAGGTTCTACAGTTATTTCCAATGTTGTCTCACTTGCTGAGGATGAAGTAATCATCTTCGGGAGTATGTCAAAGATTTTCTTTTTAATAGAATCAATTTTATTTAAGAAGAATCCCATAAAGTCATGACTGGTGAGAGCTAAGGGAAGGCATGGCTCAACAGAGCTATGACTCTGTGTAAGTTTAGCAACTGTACTAAAATGGAAACCTAGGATTATTCTTGTTCTCTTCTATTAATGATGAGAAATGAGCTGTTCTGGCTTGGTGAAGTGTCTTTTTATACAACAGTAGGCTATTTTTCCAGATTAAGTAGGAATCCTCTAGGTGTGTAAAGCGCCATTTTCTCTCCAATTTTCTAACATTTTGTACGCAGTACTTTAAAGCACCTTAAATAACCAGTACCTTAAATAACCAAATTATTTAAGGAAGTTTTCCCCTTTGATTACCTGCCCTATTCTAGATATGATTAATCTATCCTTAGTAAATGGATATGCACCACTGGCTTTTAAGGTAGCTGTAATGAAACCTTTACTTAAGAAACCTTCACTTGATCAAGATGATTTAATAAATTACAGACCTATATCCAGACCTGTGCTTTAAAGTATGCAGCTCTTAATTAAACCAAGGACCTAGCCTCCTTTTAATGATTACCTTCTTTTTCAAGGGGGCTGCATTGTCTAATGCACCACGCAATGATGAAGTAACACTATGAACAAGAGAATTAATTTGTGAAGGGGAAGAAACAAAATTATTGCCCTCCATTGTGCTTTTCTGTGATAATGTGGAAAATGAAAGTGGACCAGATTCTTTAAAGGTTGTTACAGCATTGTCTGATAATGATGTACTATAATGAAATGTTCTTTCAGCTGTGGAGTACTCGGTTAAGATAAACTCAAATGTTATTAAAAAATGGTCATACAGGACAGGGTTATGAGAAAATATTGTTATGTCTTTACACTCAATGCCATGTCAGCACAAGGTCCAGAGAATGAAGACAACGGTGGGTAGGTTTGTTAATGTTTTGAGCAAAGCCAATTGAGTCTAAGATAGCATTAACGGCTATATTTAAGCTATCACTTTCAGTGTCAACATGAATGTTAAAATCCCCCACTATAATAACCTTATCTGTATTTAACACTAAATCATATAAAAGGTCTGAAAACTGATCTAAAAATTGAGAGTAAGGGCCTGGTGGAGGGTACAAAACAACAAACAGAAGTGGTTTTAGTGCTTTGCAATTTGGATGAGGAAAACTAAGGATTAAACATTCAAAAGAGTTGTAGCTATTGATTGGTCTGGGACTAATCAATAAATCAGACTGAAAGATGGTTGCTACTCCTCCTCGCCCAGTATTTCGAGGAATGTGAAAATTTAAATAATTAGTAGGAGTTGACTCATTTATAGAAACATAATCCTCTAGCTGCAGCCAGGTTTCTGTGAGGCAAAATAAATCAATCTGATTGTCACAAATCAGGTCACTAACTAGCAAAGTCTTTGAAGAGAGAGATCTTACATTCAGTAAACCACATTTAATTGTTTTATTTTTCTTTTCAGTCAGAGTTGTTTATTTTTATGAGATTTTTCCTGATTTCCTCGTTTTACATTACAGGTCCTTCTCAAAATATTAGCATATTGTGATAAAGTTCATTATTTTCCATAATGTAATGATGAAAATTTAACATTCATATATTTTAGATTCATTGCACACTAACTGAAATATTTCAGGTCTTTTATTGTCTTAATACGGATGATTTTGGCATACAGCTCATGAAAACCCAAAATTCCTATCTCACAAAATTAGCATATTTCATCCGACCAATAAAAGAAAAGTGTTTTTTATACAAGAAACGTCAACCTTCAAATAATCATGTACAGTTATGCACTCAATACTTGGTCGGGAATCCTTTGGCAGAAATGACTGCTTCAATGCGGCATGGCATGGAGGCAATCAGCCTGTGGCACTGCTGAGGTCTTATGGAGGCCCAGGATGCTTCGATAGCGGCCTTTAGCTCATCCAGAGTGTTGGGTCTTGAGTCTCTCAACGTTCTCTTCACAATATCCCACAGATTCTCTATGGGGTTCAGGTCAGGTGAGTTGGCAGGCCAATTGAGCACAGTGATACCATGGTCAGTAAACCATTTACCAGTGGTTTTGGCAATGTGAGCAGGTGCCAGGTCGTGCTGAAAAATGAAATCTTCCTCTCCATAAAGCTTTTCAGCAGATGGAAGCATGAAGTGCTCCACAATCTCCTGATAGCTAGCTGCATTGACCCTGCCCTTGATAAAACACAGTGGACCAACACCAGCAGCTGACACGGCACCCCAGACCATCACTGACTGTGGGTACTTGACACTGGACTTCTGGCATTTTGGCATTTCCTTCTCCCCAGTCTTCCTCCAGACTCTGGCACCTTGATTTCCGAATGACATGCAGAATTTGCTTTCATCCGAAATAAGTACTTTGGACCACTGAGCAACAGTCCAGTGCTGCTTCTCTGTAGCCCAGGTCAGGCGCTTCTGCCGCTGTTTCTGGTTCAAAAGTGGCTTGACCTGGGGAATGCGGCACCTGTAGCCCATTTCCTGCACACGCCTGTGCACGGTGGCTCTGGATGTTTCTACTCCAGACTCAGTCTACTGCTTCCGCAGGTCCCCCAAGGTCTGGAATCGGCCCTTCTCCACAATCTTCCTCAGGGTCCGGTCACCTCTTCTCGTTGTGCAGCGTTTTCTGCCACACTTTTTCCTTCCCACAGACTTCCCACTGAGGTGCCTCGATACAGCACTCTGGGAACAGCCTATTCGTTCAGAAATGTTTTTCTGTGTCTTACCCTCTTGCTTGAGGGTGTCAATAGTGGCCTTCTGGACAGCAGTCAGGTCGGCAGTCTTACCCATGATTGGGGTTTTGAGTGATGAACCAGGCTGGGAGTTTTAAAGGCCTCAGGAATCTTTTGCAGGTGTTTAGAGTTAACTCGTTGATTCAGATGATTAGGTTCATAGCTCGTTTAGAGACCCTTTTAATGATATGCTAATTTTGTGAGATAGGTATTTTGGGTTTTCATGAGCTGTATGCCAAAATCATCCGTATTAAGACAATAAAAGACCTGAAATATTTCAGTTAGTGTGCTATGAATCTAAAATATATGAATGTTAAATTTTCATCATTACATTATGGAAAATAATAACTTTATCACGATATGCTAATATTTTGAGAAGGACCTGAATTTTTAAATCTATTCAGTTTTGGCCGTGGGCGAGACACTGTCTTAATAGGGTAATGGGTGGGTAGCAGTACAGAAGCTGCAGAGAGGAGTGTTAAACTACAACCATACTTCCTGGTCTGAACCCTGGGTTGTGTTGAAGCCGTCTCTGCTTTCCCGGGTCCGTTGATTTGGGTACAGGTTTCAAAGAGTGAAATAAACACAAGTACAATCTACTTATGTTCGCCTCTGCAGAGTGAGAGATGGAGACTCCAGCCAAGTATCTGTAAGCCCAACTCTGAACTCTTGCTTCCAGCTCGTTTTATTCAGTCTCAAGGGTGTGTTCAACATATACGTATATCATGGCACACATGTATAAAATAACATAACAGTCCCTTAGGTCCAAATAAGGAATACTTCTGATTGTAACATGCAACTCATCCTCCCCTGTCTCTGGCCTTCCCTGTCCTCTTCTAATTTATGACCTTGCACTCTCTATGCTTCTCACTCCCTATGTTTTCACTCCCCTAGGCCCCTTCTATGCTTCACTCCTTAAGGTTGACCCCCCTATTTCCACACATTGCAGTTACACACATAGATAGTTTATATTCTACAGTTGTCAGAGTTTTGGAGAACTAATAAATTCGTCCAGATTCCTAAGGCGCGGTTGAATGACAGCATCCGGCTAAACATGTCGTCACTGGTCAGATCAGGGAGGGGACCAGAGAAAATTACGGAGTCCGACATTGTTTTGGGAAACTTACACACCGAAGCAACACTAACTTTGGTGACTGGGTGTCATTACCGCCAGCGTGAATAATAATCTTACTGTATTTACGCTTATCCTTAGCCAGCTGTTTCAGGTAGGATTTGATGTCACCCGTTCTGGCCCCTGGCAGACATTTGACTATGGTCGCTGGTGTCTCTAGTGCCACGTTTTTGACTATGGAGCTACCAATTACCAGAGTCGGCTTCTCAGCGGGTGTGTCGCTGAGTGGGGAAAATCTGTGAGAAACGCAGATGGGTTTGTGGTGACCTGTGGGCTGGGATCTAGGACTATGCTTTCTACGTACCGTCACCCAGCCGGCCTGAGGCCCCGGCTGCGTGGGCTCTGCTGGAGGACTGCTACGGGGAGCTACCCTCGGTGGCTCCGCTCTGGCTAAGGGGCCTCGGCTATCTGCTGGTTTTTCAACAGCATGGAGCCGGGCCTCCAATTCCGACACCCTCGCCTCCAAAGCTACAAAAACAATACATTTATTACATGTACCATTATCACTAAGGGAGGCAGAGGAGTAACTGAACATCTGACACTGAGAGCAGGAGAAAGGAGGAAGCTCAGAGAGAGAAACAGCAGAACAGGTAGTGTTGAAGCCTAATTTAAGCTTCCCTGGGTTGGTTTATTTTAGGATAAATCCCCGTTAAAATAAAACACTTGAACGCGCTGTTTAAGTTTCGCCTTGGCCAAGGGGAGAGATGCTTCCGTCTGCTGCAACTCTGCTCTTCTCCCTGCCTCAGCTGTTTTTATTGAGTCTCAAGGGTGTGTTCAACATTTCTTTTTTTTTACAGATATCATATCACTTAGTTGTACAGTATAACAGTTCTCACTTCCAAATAAGGAGTTGTTTCTTCTGACTTCAACAGTCAGGAAACCATTACTTCCTGCTCTCACTTCCAGCAGGCTTATCTTAGTCTGTCTTCTTGCACAACCTGTTCTTCACACTGTCATGACCTCCATCAGCACATTTCAGTTACACTCATAGATAGTTTATATTCTTCAGTAGCCATGGTGGAGTTAAAGCTAACGCTAAGCTAGCGACCCCTTGCCACTACTAGAAAACCCGTGTAAAACATGCAGTCCCCAAACGTTAAATACAGCAACAGAAAGTATGTGTTTTAACATGCTTATGTATTAGAACAAATAAGAGATATCACAGTAGAGAGAAATCGGATCAATCGAGAGAGCTTCACACACCAAACAATCCACCGAGTGCAACAGTGAAAACAGGAAGTGACGAATACGCCTTACCACGCCTTTGATGCCTAAGATGCTTTATTATTAAGAGTGGCTTAGAACCAATTTCTACCAGTAAATCCTAAGGATTATTATCATTTGATTTGTTTTTCTGTGCTTGATTTTCTGTATCAATGTTTTTTCTCGTGTACAGCGCTTTGAGTGCCTTGTTGCTGAAAAGTGCTATATAAATAAACTTCACTAAATGTCTTCTTTTTTTCACAACCCCTCACTTCTAGGAGTTTTCTGTTTTCTTCTCACTTTTCATATATCGGATGGTCTGAGGTTTGGAGTAGCCTTTAGTAATGGGAGCTCCCTCCTACTCTAAATAAACTTGATTGGGATTAATCCCCATCTAGCGAATGTAGCATATCTGGATTAGGAAGTTTGTGTCAACTGCCGGGTCTTTCAGAATTATTTGATTAACCATAGCAGTCACTGGAAAAAAATGAATGAGGAATAGCCTTGGGTCAAATAGGGTTAAAATTTGCAGTTCTGTTTTCAGTCACTTTTTAGTAGATTTAGAGGTCTTGCCACACTGCAAAAATGGCACAATTATTAGGCTGAGAAACACATTACCAAGTCTGGAATGTTGAGTTGGGTCAACTTTTTATGATCTCTCTGGGCCTTTACAAGTGATATCCATGGAAACTGCACCTGAGAACTTAGTCCATCCTTCAGTCAGGGTTGTTTTGGCATCTAAAAGAAAAATGATTAAATTAAAGCAGTGTATCACATAGCTGTCTTACAATGGATTCATCATTTGCACTGATATTATTCTGTCTTTTTGCAAGGTTGGGGACTATTTTAATGCATATCCAAAAGATGTCTTGGCTGTATTTGATGAGGTGTTACAGAAAAAAGCTTTGGATTTAACAGATGATGCTTCTCTCAGAGACAAAAGACAAGGATCAAAAAAGAAAAGCACGAAGCAGATATATCACACCCGCATCACAGGTAAGACTTTAAGCTGTTTTTAAATACTGTATATGTTGTATTTAATTGATATGAATAAATTGTGTGTATATATATGCAAATTATATATACACACACATACTATGGTACGGAAGCCCTGAAAGGCAAGTAAATATAAATTTCTCAACAATATAAAAGTCTCAATGAAGTATCTTTTTCTCATGACTTTAGAAGTTAGGTGTAGGTAAAAGAAAAAAAAATCTACATTAAAATATTTCTAATTTTTATTTATTTTTTTGTTTTTATTTATTTATTTTATGGTTCTGCTCTGAAGGGCAAGTGAGAAAAAAAAGTGTAAGGATTATGATTATTGATTAATTAATATTTATCAATAATTACTGGCTCAGAGTTTATCTGTTCTTTCTTCCTAGGTGAAATGACTAACTACATCCATTAACATTTACTTTTCCTTCCCATAGAAAGGACTCCTGGATCAGTGCTTCTTTGTTCTTTTTGTGTCTCTGCTCTGTTCTTTCTCTCAAACCCCCAGTCAGTCGTGGCAGATGGCCGCTCACACTGAGGCTGGTTCTGCTGGAGGTTTCTTCCTGTTAAAAGGGAGTTTTTCCTCTCCACTGTCGCTACATGCATGCTCAGTATGAGGGATTGCTGCAAAGTCAACGCCAGTGACTGTCCACTGTCTCTGCATGCTCATCCAGGAGGAGTGAATGCTACAAGTCACTGACTGGATGCAATCTGCTTGGATAGAAAAAACTTTTTATCCAATTTGAATAAATAACTGAATCTGACTGCACTGTTCAATGGTTAGTTATTAATTGGAGTGCATGTGCCTGATTTGAAATCTATATGATTCGAATGAATTGACTCAGTGCATTTTAAAGTTACCCTCCTTTCACACAATGCAACAGGGAACAACACTCTCCAATTATTTTTACCTCCGTCTTCTTCCCTCCCTGTTGGTTGGAGTAAGGGGGAGTCAGGTTTAGCCTAAACCGGCTCAGTTATGGTTGAGGTACAAACACACCCTCCATTTCTGCTTCCTGTATGACCCCTTCTCTTTTCCAATGGTTATAATCAGTCTGACAGAGAGAGGTATCCCCAATCCTTTTGGTTTTTAGTACAACAATCGCCACCAGTGGGCTCTACATGGACAAACTTTATCAGTTTATTATTTTACTTAGTATCCCTACACATAGTCCATTCTAAAATGGCCAAACACTAACACTCAGCAGTTTAATCTAACCTCCCCAACAACCCTATACCATTCCAAACCCTTTGTGAAGTGCCTTGAGACGACATGTGTTGTGAATTGGCTCTTTATAAATAAAACTGAATTGAATTAAATTAAAAATCATAATTCAGAAAATATTTTCTCAACCAAAAATCATTACTTACGAACAGAAATCAGAGATATCCCCTGGTGTTGTAATTATGGTCTCAAAGCCCTTAATAATTTACAATGAGTAAATTATCATTAATAATTGTTAATTATTAAATAAAACCACAAAATGTCACTGTTTAATCAACCGCTTCACCGAAGGTGTGGGAACTTTGACCTTATTTACTATGAAAGTCAAACCAGCAGTTTATGGGCAAAAATGATGTGGAGCAAAGCTTTTGGAGTGGCCTCCACCAACCTGCAGTCATAAAACTCCCAAAGTTGGTGCTCAGTGAAACACAAAGGGTTGTAAAACTTTTAGATCGCAACCAGTGGAAAAACACTAAGAGTGAAGGCAATGGAACAGTGAGTGTTCCACCATGAGGTTCTAGCTGCAGCTTCTGAGAACTTCTCGCACTCCAACTTTTACGTTCACCTGAGTCTGCGCTCAGGTGTTCAAAACAGAGTGAGAGACACACAGCTTCAAAGCACAGTGGCTTTCATAGTCCAACAGCAGTCAAAGTTTCAATAAGACATTGCATGCTCATATGACTTAAAACACATTGGACTACAATAAGTGGCGATTCTAAATCGCCCCAAAATCCTACTTTATCCTGCCCATGGTATTTCTATTAGAAATAAAACAAAAACGGGATTACTTGGTGCCGTCTTCTCTGGGCGGGAGATTTGTTACGCGTCCGTAACAAACTCAAAAGCGGTCGGCTTCTCCTTTGGCAAAGGAGGACAAATATGACGGACTGTCAGCAGTCGACTGAAGCAAAAACAAAGACGAAAATTTAGTCTCCTTGGAAAACCTCCGTGGATTTTTTCTTGAGTTGCGTGTCAAGTCCACGCCTTGGATAAGTAGGGTAAAACTTGCTGGTCTCTTATCCCAATAAGCATTTAGCTCGTTGACCTTCTCATGAGTTTGGCCAGTGAGTAGAATGAATGAAACCCACATGTGAGTTTCTACTCCAGAATGATGCCTGCCTCCGTTG
Source organism: Girardinichthys multiradiatus (assembly GCF_021462225.1). Lineage (NCBI taxonomy): Eukaryota > Metazoa > Chordata > Actinopteri > Cyprinodontiformes > Goodeidae > Girardinichthys > Girardinichthys multiradiatus. The sequence continues at coordinate 40,153,301 of NC_061808.1, forward strand.
TATGGTAACCGTGTCTCGGGTTTCCAGCGGGAAAAAAAGCAATGGTGCAGCATCTCCCGTGTTGTTATATATAGCCCATGCTGGGAGTTGTAGCAGACAATACTGGGGGGTGTAAAATCAGACGACACTGGGAGGTATGGTAGCGAACAAATGGTCCAACAAGAGGCTTATTTTTCAAAGTGATTGTCTTTGTAATATGTTGCTATTGCCACTAAATGCACTGGAGCCACCAGCCTTCACTAACAGCTGGATTGCTCAAATGGATAGTCAAATGGCTAGTTTCCAAGAACCAGTGTGCCATTTTCTAGATGAGATTGTTGTAAAGAAAAATAAAATACAGTAAAAGCACATAAACAGTGTATTTGTTGGGCAGGCTTTGTTGTTGTCATACCAAGCTTGTAAATTTATGTGCGATATCGAATTAACAACAGCATTGATCAAGGATATTTGTCAAATAAATGACAATTGCCCACCATGACTGCCCTTTTGTGGCACCTAGACTGTATCTTGCAAATCGCCTTAAACCCTGGTGTCAGTACATGCATATCATAACTTGTCACAATTAGAGAGGGGTACAATAAATCACCAGGCAAAAATTTAAATATGAAGCCTGCATCATCATTTTACCATTACTTGTTTAATGTTTATAATTGGTATATGTGAGATATAAAGCTTTGTGATAATTATAGGTAGCTGAATGTAAAAACTATTTTATCTGTGTATTGTTGTGGACAGAGTTGGTAATATAGTGATTTTATGGAATGTTCCTGAAAGCAGTGCTGCAACACTTATTTTGAGGGACAATGTCTGTCTCCACCATCGGGAAGTAGCATATTTATTAGCTTGACAGCTTGAGTCTTCAACTCTCAAGACAGTCTAAGTGTGCTTTGATTACTGAGAAAAATATTTAAATCAAAGTCTATTAATCAATCAGTGCAGTTTTTGTGTTCATTTTAAAGAGGAAATCCATGTTGTAATTAGGATTGTTTATATCAATCTAAGCCACAACAGTGTACAGTGAAATCCCTCCTTCATTGGTTCATGCCGGAGGACAGACTCTTTCAGTGTGGAAACAGTTTCTGGACAGGTCCCAGTGATCTCTCCAGCTTCATTTCCAGCTTCAATGTCTCTTCACCTTTGTTTGCAGTTTAACACTTGTTAAGAATTAATTAACAAGTCTTAATTAACAAATAATTAATTAGTTAATAAGGTTAATTTTATGGTGAAAAATGTTTTTTCTTTTCAACTATTGGAATAAATTACTTTACTATTAACGACTTTACCTTATGACAACTACAATAGCAATATAATATTAATAATAATTCTTGTAAGGTTAGGTTTGAGTTCATAAAATCTGGTAGTTAAAAATATACTCTAGTAGAAAAAGATAATTTGGTCAAACTTTGAAAATGAGTATACATTTTTTCTCATCTGTCATTCAGGGCTTCCATACTACTGTGTTCATGATTTAATTTTACTTTTCTGGTCTACAGGTCCTTCTCAAAATATTAGCATATTGTGATAAAGTTCATTATTTTCCATAATGTCATGATGAAAATTGAACATTCATATATTTTAGATTCATTGCACACTAACTGAAATATTTCAGGTCTTTTATTGTCTTAATATGGATGATTTTGGCATACAGCTCATGAAAACCCAAAATTCCTATCTCACAAAATTAGCATATCATTAAAAGGGTCTCTAAACGAGCTATGAACCTAATCATCTGAATCAACGAGTTAACTCTAAACACCTGTAAAAGATTCCTGAGGCCTTTAAAACTCCCAGCCTGGTTCATCACTCAAAACCCCAATCACGGGTAAGACTGCCGACCTGACTGCTGTCCAGAAGGCCACTATTGACACCCTCAAGCAAGAGGGTAAGACACAGAAATAAATTTCTGAACGAATAGGCTGTTCCCAGAGTGCTGTATCGAGGCACCTCAGTGGGAAGTCTGTGGGAAGGAAAAAGTGTGGCAGAAAACGCTGCACAACGAGAAGAGGTGACCGGACCCTGAGGAAGATTGTGGAGAAGGGCCGATTCCAGACCTTGGGGGACCTGCGGAAGCAGTGGACTGAGTCTGGAGTAGAAACATCCAGAGCCACCGTGCACAGGCGTGTGCAGGAAATGGGCTACAGGTGCCGCATTCCCCAGGTCAAGCCACTTTTGAACCAGAAACAACGTCAGAAGCGCCTGACCTGGGCTACAGAGAAGCAGCACTGGACTGTTGCTCAGTGGTCCAAAGTACTTTTTTCGGATGAAAGCAAATTCTGCATGTCATTCGGAAATCAAGGTGCCAGAGTCTGGAGGAAGACTGGGGAGAAGGAAATGCCAAAATGCCAGAAGTCCAGTGTCAAGTACCCACAGTCAGTGATGGTCAGCTGCTGGTGTTGGTCCACTGTGTTTTATCAAGGGCAGGGTCAATGCAGCTAGCTATCAGGAGATTTTGGAGCACTTCATGCTTCCATCTGCTGAAAAGCTTTATGGATATGAAGATTTAATTTTTCAGCACGACCTGGCACCTGCTCACAGTGCCAAAACCACTGGTAAATGGTTTACTGACCATGGTATCACTGTGCTCAATTGGCCTGCCAACTCTCCTGACCTGAACCCCATAGAGAATTTGTGGGATATTGTGAAGAGAACATTGAGAGACTCAAGACCCAACACTCTGGATGAGCTAAAGGCTGCTATCGAAGCATCCTGGGCCTCCATAAGACCTCAGCAGTGCCACAGGCTGATTGCCTCCATGCCACGCCGCATGGAAGCAGTCATTTATGCGAAAGGATTCCCGACCAAGTATTGAGTGCATAACTGTATATGATTATTTGAAGGTTGACGTTTTTTGTATTAAAAACACTTTTCTTTTATTGGTCGGATGAAATATGCTAATTTTGCGAGATAGGAATTTTGGGTTTTCATGAGCTGTATGCCAAAATCATCCGTATTAAGACAATAAAAGACCTGAAATATTTCAGTTAGTGTGCAATGAATCTAAAAAATATGAATGTTAAATTTTCATCATGACATTATGGAAAATAATTAACTTTATCACAATATGCTAATATTTTGAGAAGGACCTGTATATGAAAACATTTGTTCACAGGTCTGCCAGTGTGTGCAGAACTAACTAGACATACCATTCCGAGATCCAGAGATGTGGGACACTTTTTGTCTGTGACTGGTACTGTCATACGTACCAGTGTGGCTAAGGTAACAATTCATATGTTAACAGTTTAACTATACAATTTATATAATGATCTTCTCTTCTTGGATCAGGATGTCTTGTTTCTGTTAATGGTTTATAGTTTATTAAAAAACTGAGCTGCTGGTGCAACATTTTTCTCTCTGCTGTCAGTGTGAAGGGCTTCAAAACTATCTCCAACATAGAGGCACTTCCAATCCAATCCAGTTTATTTCTAAAGCACATTCTAAAACAACCAGTATCTGATCAAAGTGCTGTACATTAAGATAAAAACTCGTATTCGTCGTCTTCCGCTTATCCGGGACCGGGTCGCGAGGGCAGCAGACTCAGCAGAGACACCCAGACGTCCCTCTACGTAGACACCTCCTCCAGCTCCTCCAGGGGATCCCAAGGTGTTCCCAGGCCAGCCGAGAGACATAGTCCCTCCAGCGTGTCCTGGGCCATGCCCTGGGCCTCCTCCCGGTGGGACGTGCCTGGAACACCTCCCGAAGAAGGCATCCAGGAGGCATCCGGTATAGATGCCCGAGCCAAAATGCACTGGGAACAGGTCGGACTTAGTGCCGGCAATGCGGACCAAACTCCTGCTCCGCTTGTACAGGGACCGGATGGCCCCTAATAAAGGGCCCCCGATTCCATACTCCTGGAGCACAGGGCATCACGAGTGACAGTCGAATGCTTTCTCCAGGTCCACAAAACACATGTGGACCAGTTGGGCAAACTCCCATGAACCCTCAAGTACCCTGTAGAGGGTATAGAGCTGGTCCAGTGTTCCACGGCCGGGACGAAAACCACACTGCTCCTCCTGAAACCGAGGTTTCACTATCGGCCGGACTCTCCTCTCCAATACCCTGGCGTAGGTCTTACCAGGGAGGCTGAGGAGTGTGATCCTGTAGTTGGAACACACCCTCCGGTCACCCTTCTCATGAAGGGGGACCACCACCCCAGTCTGCCAGTCCAGAGACACTGTCCCCGACCACCACGCAATGTTGAAGAGGCGTGTCAACCATGACAGCCCCACAACACCCAGAGATTTGAGGTACTCAGGGCGGATCTCATCCACCCCCGAAGCCCTGCCACCACAGAGCTTTTTAACCACTTCGGTGACTTCAGCCTGAGTGATGAAAGAGTCCAACCCCGATTCCTCAGCCTCTGTTTCCACCAGGGAATGCGTGATGGCAGGATTGAGGAGATTCTCGAAGTACTCCTTCCACCGCCCGATAATGCCCTCAGTCGCGGTCAGCAGCATCCCACCCCCGCTGTAAACAGTGTTGGCGAAGCACTGCTTCCCCCTCCTTAGGTGACAGATGGTTTGCCAGAATTGCTTCGAGGCCAACCGGTAGTCCTTCTCCATGGCCTCACCGAACTCTTCCCAGGCCCGGGTTTTTGCCTCTGCCACAGCCCAGGCCGCGGCACGTTTGGCCTCACGATAGCCGTCAGCCGCCTCAGGAGTCCCACAAGCCAACCACAGCCGACAGGACTCCTTCTTCAGCGTGACAGCGTCCCTTACTGCCGGTGTCCACCACCGGGTTCTGGGATTGCCGCCGTGACACGCACCGCAGACATTACAGCCCCAGCTACGGGCAGCAGCATCGACAATAGATGGTAATAGAAAAGAACAAACAACTCGTGCTGTGTTGAATGCCACGGAGAACAGATGAGTCTTTATAAAGGATATAAAAGAAGAAAGTGAAGGAGCCTGCTTAAAATTTAGAGGCAACCTTTTCGATTAGGGTCAGCTCTGAGCTTCAGCCTCGTCTTTGGAATGGCCAAGAGCTGACCTTGGAGTCTGTGAAAGAAAGTACGGTTGAAGTAAGTCCAAGAGATAGGGTGGAGCAAGGCAATTTACTCATTTAAAAACGGATAAAAGAATTTTAAAATCAGTTCTGTAGCGCACAGGGAGCTAGCGAAGAGCAGCCAGCATAGGAGTGATGTGTTCTCGTCTGTATGATCGAATTAGAAGAGGAGCAGCTGTATTTTGGACAAGCTGAAAGAGCAGCCTGTCTGATGCCAAAATACAGAGCTGTTGTGCAATGATGGGTTTGGCCATTTAATTTTGGCCAAGCCACTTGAAGCCTGTCAAGAATACAGCCCAAAGTAGCATGGTATTATAGAACAATTGATGAAAGAGGAGATTTGAGCACTGACGTTCTGGAACAGGAAGCCCTGCACAAATATATAGAATAAACACACATCAGCTTCTCTCCAAAATATACAAATTTATTCAGAAATTATGTTGATTACCATAAATGGAAACAGTGTTCTCTCGCCCGGACGCGGGTTACCGGTGCCCCATTCTGGAGCCAGGCCTGGAGGTGGGGCACGCTAGCGAGTGCCTGGTGGCCAGGCTTTCACCCTTGGAGTCCGGCCGGGCACAGCCCGAAGAGGAAACATGTGTCCCCCTTCCGATGGGCTCACCACCTGTGGGAGGGGCCAAAGGGGTTGGGTGCATTGTGGTATGGGTACCGGCCAAAGGCGGAGACCTTGGTGGTCGGATCCTTAGCTGCAGAAGCTGGCTCTTGGGTGGGGAAGGAGCCTGAGTTGGTGTGCGAGGTACAGAGGTTCCAGCTTGAAATTATGTTGTAGATGCCCAGACACTCTGCGGAGGAAACCCATTTCGGCTCTTGTATCCAACTCTGCAGCATCGCGTGGAAATAGGGGGGAGTTCCACTGGATTGGCAGACGGGGTGTTGGTCCCCCTATTCAAAAAGAGGGACCGTAGAGTGTGTTCTTACTATAGGAGAGTGACACTCTTAAGCGTCCCTGGTAAGATCTGTTTGGGGTCCTGGAGAGGACAGTTGAAGCCGGCAGTAAGTCGGACTCTTTTCCAGTGAGGGTTGGACTCCGCCAAGGTTGCCCTTTGTCACCGATTCTGTTCATAACTTTTATGGACAGAATTTCTAGGTGCAACCAAGGTGTTGAGTGGATCCGTTTTGGTGGCCATAGGATTGCGTCTCTGCTTTTTCGGATGATGTGGTCCTATTGGCTTCATCGGCTCATGATCTACAGCTCTCACTGGAGCAGTTTGCAGCCGAGTGTGAAGCGGTCAGGAGGCGAATCAGTGCCTCCAAGTCCGAGGCCATGGTCTTGAGCTGGAAAAGGGTAGAGTGAAGGAGTTCAAGTATCTTGGGGTCTTGTTCACGAATGAGGGAAAAATGGAGTGGGAGATCGATAGACTGATAGATGCTGTGTCAGCAGTGATACGGGCGCTGTACCGGTCTGTCGTGGTGAAGAGAGAGCTGAGTCAAAAGCAAAGCTCTTGATTTACCGGTCGATATACGTTCCTACCCTCATGTATGGTCATGAGCTTAGGGTTGTGACCGAAAGAATGAGATCATGGATACAAGAGCCGAAATGGGTTTCCTCCGCAGAGTGTCTGGGCTCTCCCTTAGAGATGGGGTGAGAAGCTCGGGCATCCGGGAGGGACTCAGAGTAGAGCCGCTGCTTCTCAATGTCAAGAGGAGCAAGTTGAGGTGGCTCGGGCATCTGGTTAGGAGGCCTCCTGGACGCCTCCCTGGTTAGGTGTTCCGGGCACGTCCAACCGGGAGAAGGCCCAGAGGAAGACCCAGAATATGTTGGAGGGACTATGTTTCTCGGCTGGCCTGGGAAAACCTTCGGATTATTTCTTTTGCGGACCCACGCAATACTTTTGCCTTCGCTCGCAACACTTTTACGATCCCATGCTATACTTTTTGCGTTCTCACGCAATAGTCTTTGCATTATCTTGCAATACTTTGTGGGAGACCCGTTTTTGAGATTTATTGAGTTTTATTTTGAAATCGGCCTTAAATAAAAGGATCTTCAATCAGACTTAAAGACCGTTATTATCCACATGCTGTCAAACTGCTGAACTCTGGACCATAATACTGCACGAAACCACATCTTTGACACTTTATTTGCTTATTACTGCTGCATGATTTGTACTTTTTTTGCACTCCACTTTTGTTTTTATAGTAATTTGAACGGTTCTTCTTATCCTAAGCATGTAATCGCATTGTTGACTGCGTGTTAACCTGCATATGATAAATAAACCATATCAATGCCATAGTCAGTTTGTCAAATGTGCTGCTGTTCCAAAATGCACAGCTTTCTCAAGGTGATTAACAACTTTTGCGAGCGAACGCAAAAGTATTGCGTGGGGACGCAAAAGAAAACAAAAGTCCCCCATGTCCCCTCGCGGACTCAGTAGTGTTCCAACAACAAGTTCACAAATGCAATTTGATTGGGTAATAAAAATATTTCAATAAAATAAAGTTTTTTAAGTATTGTTTGCTAAATTAGAAATCCGTAACCTTTTGGAAAACTGAGTGTTTAACGCGTGTTACTAGCCACTACTTTGGATGATTCTTGAATGGCATGATGGACAGTTGACATGGTGGAGAGGAACGTTTTTAGCCTCTTACAAGAAAAAGCTTGTAGCTTATTTAGCAACTTCTTTAAGTCATATATGTACCTTTAACTACCATTAATATAGATATTGTGCATATAAGTGTTAGCGGCACGTTAGAGCAAACTGTAGCATGAACAAAATGAGCAATATTGTGAATTATCTTATCTACCATTTAGCAATATCAGAGCTATTATCCTCTAGCAGCGAACATATACACAAGTTAGCACGTTTTTAAGGACATATTTGGACATATTTTAGCAGGTTAGTTGGGAGGGATGAAATAACATAAAATGTAGCAAACACACATTACTTTACCATTAGTCTTTAAACCTCTCTTTGAAATAAAGTTTGAATAACCGGTTGCTTCAGTTACACCTTACTCTAGGCTCAGTGACATTTAGCATTAGCATAGCACATTACAGATGCCAACAGGAAGACAGGAGGTCCAAAGGGCAATGAGTTGTGTGCCAGGCGGCGAACAGAGAAGCGTGCAGTGTTGGGAATATTGTCTGCTTGGGCTGTGTGCATCAGGTGAGCAGAGCTGCGGTTTTATTGCCGCTTTCTTCAGGCAGTGGAGAAAACCGTTTTCGATAAGAGACACCGCCTCTTTTGGGGAAATCTCTGGCTCAAATTCTTTTTTTGCAGAAGCTCAGAAAGTAAGGTTAAGGTGACTAGTCTTATTTTAGCTGGTTAATGATTGACAGTTACACAGACATTAGATCATACTAAACTTTGGACTCTCCCTTTACTCGGATGGCGAGATAAAGACATTAATGCTCGTGGTCTCCCCGATGCAACACGTTGATGGTTGTGGGTAAAAAGAGCAAACAGGGCTACTTACCAGTGTTTTGTACTAAATGTCATGGGGGTTTGAGCTGTGGCTCACCCTTCCTGGGGCTGTCCTGAAAGTAGGTTAATGCTTTGCATTCTGAGATTCAGGGTTTTTCTCCCATGTCACAATTATGCACGACTTTGCCTGATCAATAAAATCAAATCCCAATAAAATATGTAAAGGTTTATTGTTAAGTTCAAGGGGTAGGGATATATTTCAATGCACTGTAAGTACTGATTGCAGAAGGCCAGACCAAGAGACTATTCAAAATATAGATTTAATAATAATGACCCATTTTCTACTCATGCCATGCACAGAATGTTGTCTCCAGTTCTAGTGTGAAAGAAAATGTTAGTGTTATCATTAGGTGACTATAGTCAACAGAGCATTGTGGATCTTGTGAAGGAGCTCTACTTCCACACTGACAGGCTTATTTCTTCCCAGGTGTAGTAACAGGTGAAGTATCCGTCACGGCACACTGTGATCAAAGTTAAACACATTTCAACTTTAACTGAAGCACCGCGCAAGGTCCGCTGAGCTGCATGTCTAAGTGGAGTGAAAAAGTGACCTGTGCACTCCACTTGTGGTTGGTGCAATGACATGCCTTTTAGTGGGGAAGGCCCATAAGAACTTAGACCTTGGGCTGTTGTGGAATATGTTGTTTTTATTTATATAATTCTGTCCTGGAATGACCTTGTGAATCCTTGTTCCTGATTGTTTTAATAATGATAATAGTTTAGTTGAGGGTTGCCATTTAAAGATTATTCATCTTCCTGATTGAACCAACATGTCACACATCGATAAAGGCCAAACAACTGTGGGATTTACAAGTACAATAGAGGAGATACACAAATGAATGCTGGACTCTTCCTTTTGTATTTCTTCTTTTCTGTATTGATAGGTTTTGGAGTATGAACGTGACTACATTTGCACAAAGTGCCGACATGTTTTCAAGGTGCAAGCTGATTTTGACCAGTTCTATACCTTTGTCCAACCTGTGGGCTGTCCAAATCCTGTTGGTTGTAATTCCAGTAAATTGAGCTGTCTGTCTGAAGGATCTGAGCCTGCTGCCTGTAGGGATTACCAGGAAATCAAGATACAGGAGCAAGTATGGAACATTTACATATAATTCATTTTCTTTATTTCTGTGAAATAAAGTTTAAAAATTGCAAATGGTTTGCTAAAGACCCCCTCTTACAACAGGTGCAGAGGCTGTCAGTGGGCAGTATTCCTCGTTCTTTAGTGGTAGTTCTGGAGGATGACCTGGTTGACAGCTGTAAATCTGGTAAGAATCAGCAGCCAGAATATTTGTAAGATACACTTGACAAAAGGCTGAAATTTCCTGCAGACTTCTAGTGCTGGCTTTGAGTCAGCGCCTTGAGCCAGCGGCATGAACTGATAAGGCTCAGGCCTGCTGGGCTCCACAAAGTCTACCTGAACCTCCGGTGATTAGGGGGTCGAAAAATCCTCCACCTCAAAAGATCGATTGGTGGCAAAACTATATAATAGTCTATAATTGTATATCTATAACGATATATATTTCTACATTCCTGTTTCTAGGTGATGACATAACTGTTTATGGTGTGATGTGTCTCCGCTGGAAGCCCTTTTATGATGGTTCTCCCTGTGATGTGGAGTTGGTCCTCAGAGCTAACAACATAGAAGCAAATAACCAGCAGGCTGCTGCTGATTTGTTGGGAAGAGATGTTCAGGAAGAATTTGAAGAGTTCTGGGACAGCTACAAACAGAATCCACTAGCTGGTCAATATTATTTGCCATTTAACATAATATCTTTACATTTCTTGTGTAACCTGCATTTTTAATGCCATTTTCCCATCTCTTTCTGTAGGTCGGAATGAGATCTTGTTGAGTCTGTGTCCACAGGTTTTTGGCATGTATGTAATTAAGCTGGCCGTAGCAATGGTTCTGGCTGGTGGGGTGCCGAGAATCGACTCTTCTGGGACCAAAGTTAGGGGTATTTCTCATCTTCTTTTACCTCCAAATCAACATAAGAAATACTTTTTTTTATTTTAATGAGTAACAGTTATAAAATGTTTAAACTGTACTTTTTTACCAAAGGTCTTGTGACAATGAAAACGATGCAGTATATTTAAAAATGAAAGTACCGTTCACAATGGATTGCTTGGATGCAAAATTATGTAGGATATAATATTATAGTTATAATTATAAGTCACATGTGTTCACTCTTTCCATAAAAATAACATGGTTGAATAGACGCTAACTTCTTTTACCGTCCACATCAGGTGTCTTTCCTTAAAGACTCATGGTAAAACCTGTGGATAGTGGCGGGGACATTATATAATGCTGAAGAATAAAAAAGTCTAGAAAAGGAGGGTAAATCATAATTGATATTGCTATTAAAATTTCCAGCAACAGAATTGCAATGAAACATTTCTTGAAATCCTCCAGACATACTTAATAACCTAGGTTGAGATCCATCATTAGTGCTGGTGCTTGTGGAGTTGTTTATATTGGTGTACTACACTTTCTGCAGTTTTCCTCTGAAACTGTTGGTTTTGCTGCTAATGAAATTTACAACAAAGCAACTAAGTAATGTAAAAAAGAAAGATGGAAATAAATGGGCCCAGGGAAGTCCATTGGGTAAACGGGTATATATAAGGGGAAAATGTATCAGTGCTTAAAGGGGACATATGCAAAATCTACTTTTTTAGCTCTTAAACACATTTTTTTGTGTAATGGGAGTCTCTGAAAGTCTAGAAAATTTGAATTTAGTCACTCCAGATCCTGCAATATATTGATGATATATTTAGATGCTTTTCGGGTCATATCAGAATCAGAAAAGCTTTATTGCCAAGTACGTTTTTGGACATACAAGGAATTTGTTTTGGCGTAGTCGGTGCAATACAATACAAATTAAACAGTATAAACATATCTACAATATAATATAAATATATGTGCACAGTTTTAAGTGAGTGAGAGTAAATATAGAGCAGTATAAGATGCAAGAGCAATACAACAGTGCAGATGATCATTGTGCAAGTAAAGCAGGAGTCCAAGTTGAGCGTTAATGTAACACATAGAGTTACAGGTTACAAGTGTCCTGTCAGCAAAAAAGGGGGGGTGTGGGGGAAAGGGAGAGTGTCAGGGTGGTTTCTGGGCTTTGTTAACCAGGCTGGTGGCAGATGGGAAAAAATTGTTCTTGTGGCGTGAGCTTTTGGTCCAGATGGACCGCAGCCTCCTGCCAGAGGGGAGAGTCTCAAAGAGTCTGTGACCGGGGTGGGAGGGATCAGCCAGAATCTTCCCTGCCCGCTTCAGGATCCTGGAGGTGTACAGTTCCTGGAGCGACAGTAGACTGCAGCCAATCACCTTCTCAGCAGACCGAATGACACGCTGCAGCCTGCCCTTATCCTTGGCTGTAGCAGCGGCGTACCAGATGGTGATGGAGGAGGTGAGGATGGACTCAATGATGGCTGTGTAGAAGTGCACCATCATAGTCTTTGGCAGGTTGAATTTCTTCAGCTGCCGCAGGAAGAACATCCTCTGCTGGGCTTTCGTGATGAGGGAGCTGATGTTTGGCTCCCACTTGAGGTCCCTGGAGATGATGGTTCCCAGGAAGCGGAAAGATTCCGCAGTGTCAATTGTGGAGTCACAGAGGGTGATGGAAGCAGGTGGGGCTGGGTTCTGCCTGAAGTCAACAACCATCTCCACTGTCTTTAGAGCGTTGAGCTCAAGGTTGTTCTGGCTGCACCAGTCCAACAGATGGTCCACCTCCCATCTGTACGCGGACTCGTCACCATCAGAGATGAGTACGATCAGGGTGGTGTCGTCCGCAAACTTCAGAAGCTTGACAGACTGGTGACTGGAGGTGCAGCTGTTGGTGTACAGGGAGAAGAGCAGAGGAGAGACAACACAGCCTTGGGGGGAACCGGTGCTGATGGTCAGGGAGCCAGAGACGTGCTTCCCCAGCCTCACGCGCTGCTTCCTGTCAGACAGGAAGTCAGTGATCCACCTGCAGGTGGAGTCGGGCACACTCAGCTGGGAGAGCTTCTCCTGGAGCAGAACTGGGACGATGGTGTTGAAGGCAGAGCTGAAATCCACAAACAGGATCCTGGCGTAGGTTCCTGTGGAGTCCAGGTGCCGGAAGATGAAGTGAAGGGCTAGGTTGACTGCATCATCTACAGACCTGTTGGCTCTGTAGGCAAACTGCAGGGGGTCCAGGAGGGGGTCGGTGATGTCTTTTAGGTGTGAGAGCACAAGGCGCTCAAAGGACTTCATCACCACAGAGGTCAGGGCGACGGGTCTGAAGTCATTAAGCCCTGTGGTCCTTGGCTTCTTGGGAACAGGGACGATGGTGGAGGACTTGAAGCAGGCTGGCACATGACATGTCTCCAGTGAGGTGTTAAAAATGTCTGTGAAGACTGGAGACAGCTGATCAGCGCAGTGCTTCAGGCTGGCTGGTGAGACAGAATCCGGTCCAGCAGCTTTCCGGGGGTTCTGTCTCCTGAAGAGTTTGTTGACGTCCCTCTCCTGGATGGAAAGAGCCGTCCCCGGCGTGGGTAGGGGGCTGGTGGGGGGGAACTTCAGGGTGGGGGTTGGAGGTGCCAAGGCCCCTCTTGAGGTTGGGGAGGTGGGGGTGGTGGATTGTGGCTGCAGCTGTTGGGGGGTGTCGTGGGGGATGGTTGCAGGACTGTCCCTTTGTCTTTCAAAGCGGCAGTAGAACTCGTTCAGGTCGTTGGCGAGGCGTCGGTCGTTGATGGAGTGGGGGGCTTTCGGCTTGTAGTTGGTGATTTGCTTGAGCCCTTTCCAGACAGACGCAGAGTCGTTGGCTGAGAACTGGTTTTGGAGCTTCTCAGAGTACAGTCGTTTGGCCTCTTTCACTGCCTTGCCAAACTTGTACTTTGCCTCTCTGTATATGTCTTTGTCCCCACTCCTGAAGGCCTCTTCCTTATCCAGTCTTAACCTTCTGAGTTTGGCTGTGAACCAGGGTTTATCATTGTTGTAACTCACCCTGGTGCATGATGGTACACAGCTGTCCTCACAGAAGCTGATGTAGGAAGTCACAGCCTCTGTGTACTCGTCCAGACTGTTGGTAGTAGTCCTGAACACATCCCAGTCTGTACAGCCTAAACACGCCTGGAGATTCTCCACAGCCTCACTGCTCCACTTCCTTGTCGTCCTCACAACAGGTTTGCAGAGCTTTAGTTTCTGCCTGTATGCAGGAATCAGGTGGACCATGATGTGGTCGGATTGGCTCAGTGCAGCACGTGGGACGGCGTGATGAGCGTCTCTGATGGTGGTGTAACAGTGATCCAGAATGTTGTCCTCTCTGGTTGGACATTTTATAAACTGTCTATATTTGGGGAGTTCGTGGGTGAGATTACCTTTGTTAAAGTCGCCAACGACGATAACTAAGGAGTCCGGGTTGGTCCGCTCCACACTCAGTATCTGGTCGGCGAGCATGCGCTGTGCGACCTGCACGTTAGCTTGCAGCGGGATGTAAACACCGACCAGGATGAACAAAGCGAACTCACGGGGGGAATAGAAAGGCTTACAATTTATGATGAAGGATTCCAGGTCTGGAGAACAGTGCTGCTGAATCACTGTCACGTCGTTGCATCAACCACTGTTGAGGTAGAAACAGATTCCTCCACCTTTCGCTTTGCCGGAGAGTTCCGTGTTTCTGTCCGCTCTGTAGAGCGGGAATCCTGCCAGCTGCAGCGCAGAGTCCGGTATTAATCCACACAGCCACGTCTCCGTTAAGCACAAAACTGCCGATGAATAAAAGTCCCTGTTTTTCCCCAACAGCAGTTGTAGTTCCTCAATTTTGTTGGGAAGTGAGCGCACGTTAGAGAGAAATATTTTCAGGTGTTCGTAGTCCACGCTGGTGAAGACGTACCAGCACCCCAGCCCGTTTCCCTCTCTTCCGGCGTTTCACCACGTGAACAAAGGTGAGCGCACCTTTGACCAGAATGTCCAAAAATTTGGTCAGTCTGTTCAGATTCTTCCAATTTATATTACGTTTTGTTCTCTGTTACATCACAGTATTTTCTTTGGAACTTCTAAAGATGGTCATGGACTCCCGGCTAACCCAGTGTCGGCAACCCGCGGCTCTAGACCCGCATGCGGCTCTTTAGCGTCGTCCTAGTGGCTCCCTGGAGCTTTTTCAAAAATGTATGAAAACGGAAAACGATTGGGGGGGGGGGTATTTTTTGTTTTAATATGGTTTCTGTATGAGGAAAAACATGACACAAACATTCTTAATGTTTTCCAATGCTGTAGAAATGTGTAGAATAAATATTAAATTTTAACATTTCTGTCAACGAAGATTTGCGCCTTAGCATGCGACACAAGTTTCTTTCAGCTTGGCGTGGTGCTAGGCAGGTAGCTGTTGCAAACAAACCAGTGGGTGTGTGATGGGCCATGGATCTCAAAGGGGAAAAGAGAAAGATAGCTGAGGGGAACATAGGATTCAACAGTTCTTGGACCGAATAATTTGCTTTCATTGCCAATGCGGAAGGATTGCCTACATACATTGCTTCATACATTCCCACCGGAGTGTATGGAGGTGATGAACCTTGTCATCAAAATGGTGAACAAGATAATTGCAAAAACCATCAGTTCCGTGCATTGCTAGACGAAGACAGCAAATATTCCAATCTTCTGCCACACAACAAAGTCCGATGGCTGTTTTTACGTTGCTTCGTTGCTTGTTCCAAACACATGAAAACATTCCTGAACTTACAGCATGCGTTGCCTTCATTATAAGGCTTATATAAGGCTTTTAATTTTTTGTTGACTCCATACAGATTTGTTTTTTGATTTGTTTTTGGTCCTATATGGCTCTTTCAACATTTTGGGTTGCCGACCCCTGGGCTAAACAATCCAGTGAATCCGCCATTTGTTTTCTCGCAGTATTCTTGTAGTTCAAGTTGAAGGATGCTGAAGCAGCAAGCACCAGTCATTACACCGTTCCCCAAGATCAGAACCTCTTCGGAGTGCCTGGTTAATTTTATTTTTCATGGAAATGTGCCGATATCAGTGGGGAAAGTCCTCTTCAGGGAGGGGTTTCAGGAACCTCGGCCAGTATGAAGGAGGATTAGCCGAAAGACTCCGTCTGTCTGAGCGGTCATTTCCTTCCGTCTATGGAAGGTGACGGACAGAGCAAAGAGGTAAGCTGCAGAAAATGGTAAAATGACCGCAAGATTGATTGTTGAGGTGTTGATATAACTTACTGGCTATTGTTTTGATTGCACAGTTTCGTGCCTACTGCTAATGTTAGCGCTGTGCGCTGGCTTTTAGGACCTTATGGACATCACCTTATTGCGTGTTTTGAATAGCAATATTAAACAAACAGTTTTGCAATCTGTTTGGTTGCCATTTTTGCCTTGGGAAACACATGATCCAAATGCATTCAGTAATGTTCTTGGTGCTAGCATTAGCTAACTCGTTAACCATTGCCCCTTTTCCACTGGCTCGATTTGGCCAGCCCGGAACAGCTCCACACAGCTCCGCACATTGTGTGTTGCATTTCCATAGACCCATTTTCGCTCCGCTGAAGGGAAGACCTCCTGGAGGCACGGCTTCAAAGCATCATGTGTCGTGCAGTAAAAAGCTTGGCTGGCCATTTGATCGGCTACATCAGCAAACACCTTTTCATTCCTTGTTGCCCCATCCAGCTGCCGCTGGATATTGCGGTCTCCTATGATCACCAGAAAAGCTTGCACCTCGTCGTTGCTCCAAGGGGTGACTTTTCCGGATAACTGTCTGTACTTCATTATGTTTCTCTCACTCGCTTGAATGCAAGTTTGAAAATTGCGGTTATTTATTTCATGCTGGTCGACTCTTATGGCTGGCCGCGCCCATGGCCAATCAGTGAACAGCCGTTTGTTCATGTCACTTACATTGCCGACTCGGCCTCGCTTAGCCCTGCTAAGAAGGAGGTACCAAAAAAGTAGGTAATGGAAATGCTCGCGAAGCGAGCCGAGTGGAGCTGAGTCAGGCCAAATCGATCCAGTGGAAATATGTGGCATATGTTGGGATCTTGTTTAAAAGTTTTATTCAGTTAATTTGTGGTAGCAATAACATTTTAAAAGGCATCTTAGCCCCCTCCAGGCTCCGCAGCCTGCAGGGGTGTGGGGTGTGAAGTGTCTTATTTGCGTTTAAAGAGACCGCAGCTAAACGAGACGGTCAAAAAGGAAGCTTAAAAAATTAGTAAAATGAACGCCTGAGGAGCTACAATAACGACATATTCAAACGAAAGCATTGCAGTTCCACTTTTTACAGACCACATCTGAATGAATTAAAACAGGAAAAGGAAGGATTTAAAAGCATATCTAACTCCACTCGGCTCTAACCAAGATGGCGCCGACGATGGCAGCCTCGGAGCTTCGCTCTCTTTCTTTGTGTATTTTGTGTGTTTTTATGTTTTTGGAGCCACAGTACTGTGGTGTCGGGCCACAATTCTGTGGTTTCATTCAGCACAGAGGAACTTCTCAACATCAGAGAGTCCTCTCTTGGGATTTTGTCAGCATCATTCATTGATCCGAGCTTCACTGAGCTTCTGGCGAGCGGAGCCGCGCACTGCATGGGATACTGCGCTGAAAGCATCGGAGGGAAAGCGTGCTGGCACACTGGTAAAGCTCTGCTAAAGAGGAATTTGCACACCACTGCCTTCAATCCATCTGGCAAATGTCCGCTCTCTTAAGTAACAAGATGGACGAGCTGCTTCTTCTCACCTGTAAAAACACGGACCTCCGCGGATCAGCGGTTCCCAGCTTTACCGAGACATGGCTGAGTGAAAACATCTTGGACCGCGCGCTGCTGATGCCGGGCTTCCAGCTGTTCAGAGCGGATCGCAGCGCGGAGCTATCAGGGAAGAAGCGAGGAGGCGGAATCTGCTTTTATATAAATGAAGGTTGGTGCAGAGACATAAAAGTGCTGGAGAAAACATGTAGTCCGGATCTGGAGGCATTTTCCATAAACTGTAAACCATTTTATTCACAGTTTTCCTCGTTTATAATAATTGGCTCATATTTTCCACCGCATGGCTGCACTTCTGCCGCTGAAAAACATTTCGCTGAGCTGATTACAGACGTGGAGAAAAAATACACGGACTCTTTCATCACAATACTGGGAGATTTTAACAGTGCAAACCTCTCCAAAGAAATCTCCAAATACAGACAGCATATTAAGTGTCCCACCAGAGACAAAAACACACTGGACCATTGTTACACAGCTTTAAAGGACTCATATTATGTTGTTACCAGGGCTGCTTGGGATTTTCGGATCATTCTCTTATCCACCTCGTCCCAACTTACAGGCAGCAATTAAGAGCTTCCAAGCCCACGGTTCACACTGTTAAGAACTGGACTGGGGAATCTAAGCAGACGCTGCAGGCCTGCTTTGAATGCACAGACTGGACTGTTTTTGAAACCTCAGCCACTGACTTAAACCAACTAACTGATGTGGTGACATCATACATCAGTTTCTGTGAGGACACGTGTATGCAGACCAAGACATTCTGCACCTTTGGGAACAACAAGCCATGGTTTACTCCACATCTCAGGAACCTGCACAGGAATAAGGAAGAAGTT
This sequence comes from Girardinichthys multiradiatus, assembly GCF_021462225.1. Taxonomy (NCBI): domain Eukaryota; kingdom Metazoa; phylum Chordata; class Actinopteri; order Cyprinodontiformes; family Goodeidae; genus Girardinichthys; species Girardinichthys multiradiatus. Next base: position 40,171,303 of record NC_061808.1, read on the forward strand.
CACAGCAGTGGAGATTGGGCGCGGTACAGGCAGGCCAGGAACAGACTAACAAAGGAGATCAAAGCAGCCAAGAGAAGCTACAATGAGAAGCTGAAGAACAGCCTTTCTACTGGTGACACTTCAGCTATATGGACTGGTCTGAGAAACCTGACTGCCTATAGGAGCCCCTCCACCCATCCTGAACAGAGTCGTCTCCTGGCCAACCGTCTGAATGGCTTCTACTGCAGACATGACAAGAAGTCATTCACACCTCAAATAATCTCCTCCACATCCTATTCAGGAACAAGTTCTTCCCATAAAGCTACCAGCCCCCTTCCTTCAGATCCTATGCCTGCACTAAAGATCTCAGAGGAAGATGTAAATAGGCTCTTTCAGCGCATGAAAACAAAGAAAGCTGGAGGACCTGATAATGTCTCCCCATCATGTCTGAAAGCCTGTGCAAATCAACTTGCCCTGATCTTCACCTGGATCTTCAACAAGTCACTGGAGACGTGTGAGGTCCCCTCCTGCCTCAAACGATCCACCATCATCCCGGTGCCCAAGAAACCCACCATCCTAGGATTAAATGACTACAGGCCTGTAGCCCTGACGTCTGTGGTCGTAAAATCCTTTGAGCGGCTGGTGTTGAAGCACCTGAAAGACATCACAGGCCCCCTGCTGGACCCCCTGCAGTCTGCTTACTGAGCAAACAGGTCAGCAGATGATGCTGTCAACTTAGGTCTACACTTCAACCTGCAATGCCTCGACCGTCCAGGGATGTACGCCAGGATCCTATTTGTAGACTTCAGCTCCGCCTTCAACACCATCATACCAGACATCCTCCACCAGAAGCTCACACAGCTCAACGTCCCCGCCTCCACCTGTCAGTGGATCAACAGCTTCCTGATGGACCGACAGCAGCAGGTGAGACTGGGGAGCATCTTCTCCCGCACCAGATCAATAAGTACTGGTGCCCCCCAGGGGTGTGTTCTATCCCCACTCCTCTTCTCCCTGTACACAAATGACTGCACCTCAGCGGACTCGTCCCTGAAACTCCTTAAGTTTGCAGATGACGCCACTGTCATTGGTCTGAACCAGGACGGTGATGAGTCTGCATACAGACAGCAGGTGGATCAGCTGGTACACTGATGTTGTCGGAACTAACTTAAACTCAACCCACTCAAGACTGTGGAAATGGTGGTGGACCTTCGGAGAACACCACCCCCATACATCCCCCTCACCATCCTCAACAACACCGTGTCAGGTGTGGACCACTTCAGGTTCCTAGGAACCACCATCTCTGAGGACCTGAGATGGTCCTCACACATACACTGTTCGGAAGAAGGCCCAGCAGAGACTGTACTTCCTGAGGCAACTCAAGAAGTTCAACCTTCCACAGGAGCTGCTGGTCATATTCTACACTGCCATCATTCAGTCTGTCCTGTCTTCATCCATCTCAGTGTGGTTTGGTTCATCCACCAAACAGGACAGGTCCAGACTGCAACAAATAATCAGGTCTGCAGAGAGAATAATCAGTGCTGACCTTCCCTCCATCCTGGACTTATACAGGTCTAGGGTCAGGAAAAGAGCTGCTAAAATCTCTGCAGACCCCTCACACCCTGCACATAAACTGTTCAGAGCTTTACCTTCAGGCCGCCGCTACAGAGCACTGTTCGCTAAAACCAGCTAGCACAGAGACAGATTCTTCCCCCAGGCTGTTTCTCTGATGAACACTTAGTTCATCAGAGTACCAAACAACTGCATACTATAGTTGCAAATGCACCTTTGTATATGTGTATATTTGTATATACAGGTCCTTCTCAAAATATTAGCATATTGTGATAAAGTTAATTATTTTCCATAATGTCATGATGAAAATTTAACATTCATATATTTTAGATTCATTGCACACTAACTGAAATATTTCAGGTCTTTTATTGTCTTAATATGGATGATTTTGGCATACAGCTCATGAAAACCCAAAATTCCTATCTCACAAAATTAGCATATCATTAAAAGGGTCTCTAAACGAGCTATGAACCTAATCATCTGAATCAACGAGTTAACTCTAAACACCTGCAAAAGATTCCTGAGGCCTTTAAAACTCCCAGCCTGGTTCATCACTCAAAACCCCAATCATGGGTAAGACTGCCGACCTGACTGCTGTCCAGAAGGCCACTATTGACACCCTCAAGCAAGAGGGTAAGACACAGAAAGACATTTCTGAACGAATAGGCTGTTCCCAGAGTGCTGTATCAAGGCACCTCAGTGGGAAGTCTGTGGGAAGGAAAAAGTGTGGCAGAAAACGCTGCACAACGAGAAGAGGTGACCGGACCCTGAGGAAGATTGTGGAGAAGGGCCGATTCCAGACCTTGGGGGACCTGTGGAAGCAGTGGACTGAGTCTGGAGTAGAAACATCCAGAGCCACCGTGCACAGGCGTGTGCAGGAAATGGGCTACAGGTGCCGCATTCCCCAGGTCAAGCCACTTTTGAACCAGAAACAGCGGCAGAAGCGCCTGACCTGGGCTACAGAGAAGCAGCACTGGACTGTTGCTCAGTGGTCCAAAGTACTTTTTTCGGATGAAAGCAAATTCTGCATGTCATTCGGAAATCAAGGTGCCAGAGTCTGGAGGAAGACTGGGGAGAAGGAAATGCCAAAATGCCAGATGTCCAGTGTCAAGTATCCACAGTCAGTGATGGTCTGGGGTGCCGTGTCAGCTGCTGGTGTTGGTCCACTGTGTTTTATCAAGGGCAGGGTCAATGCAGCTAGCTATCAGGAGATTTTGGAGCACTTCATGCTTCCATCTGCTGAAAAGCTTTATGGAGATGAAGATTTCATTTTTCAGCACCACCTGGCACCTGCTCACAGTGCCAAAACCACTGGTAAATGGTTTACTGACCATGGTATCACTGTGCTCAATTGGCCTGCCAACTCTCCTGACCTGAACCCCATAGAGAATCTGTGGGATATTGTGAAGAGAACATTGAGAGACTCAAGACCCAACACTGTGGATGAGCTAAAGGCCGCTATCGAAGCATCCTGGGCCTCCATAAGACCTCAGCAGTGCCACAGGCTGATTGCCTCCATGCCACGCCGCATTGAAGCAGTCATTTCTGTAAAATGATTCCCGACCAAGTATTGAGTGCATAACTGTACATGATTATTTGAAGGTTGACGTTTTTTGTATTAAAAACACTTTTCTTTTATTGGTCGGATGAAATATGCTAATTTTGTGAGATAGGAATTTTGGGTTTTCATGAGCTGTATGCCACAATCATCCGTATTAAGACAATAAAAGACCTGAAATATTTCAGTTAGTGTGCAATGAATCTAAAATATATGAATGTTAAATTTTCATCATGACATTATGGAAAATAATGAACTTTATCACAATATGCTAATATTTTGAGAAGGACCTGTATGTATATTTAAGAACACAAAGATATATGCATAATATATCTTATAACGCATTAAAAAAAACAACCCAGAGAGCAAAGTGTACCGGAGTCAAATTCCTTGTTTGTATGTACGAACTTGGCAATAAAGCTGATTCTGATTTATATGTCTCCTTTAAGTAAAGGTTTAATTATAGCTACCTTAAAAGCCTGTGTTACATATTTCCGTTGTCCGATGAGCTAACCCTTCCCTCCTACTTCCCCATGTCTAAAGGGATTGCTCAATCCAGCTCTCCATCCAACGGGTCCGGACTTCCCTAAACCTGAAAGATCTTACTAAGCAGGTTTACTGAAAGTTCTGTTTAAGCTGGTGTCGGGAAATGACTCGCCTAGCCTCTGACAGCCTTCATCCAAAAGTCTCGCCCTTCTTCAATTGGAGGTCCGGGCGACCGAGTAGCCTCTCGCAGTCATCCACACCTTCGACAGTCACTTTTGTTCACAGCTGCTCATTCCCTAATTTACAACTGGCTCTTGGTATATGGGCTAGGTTAATTTTAGTAGCTCAGCACGAGCCCCAGGGGATGGTGCTCTTGATGGTCAGACCTTATAGTCGCTGTCCACGGCGTCCTGCAATGTATTGACCACATACTTCACAGTCCCGTAGTATGTGGCGGATGTGTTTCATAGGGATCCAGAGGTCCTGCTCTTCCAATTCTTTACGGGTAGGCAGCACGCCTGCATGTCCTAAGGCCTCATGCACGCTCCGTACCACCTCATCCACGTACTCTTCAGGAACTGCCCGTCCTTGGGGAGTTCTGTCCCACTTCTCGATCCCGACAAAGACAACTTTTCTCTGTTGAACATAGCGATCCACTTCATCGTTTCCACGCCAGTGAGCCCCTTCTCAGGTATGAGCCTTCTGGTGCTCCACTTCAAGTTCCAGGCTCATTCTCAACTCGGCGATCTTCTTCCACAGGTCGTGATGGGCCACTAACTTTCCTTTGGCGCTTTCAAATCCATTCTCTTCCCGAATGGATAAGCCTTCGTTCAAAGCTTCTGCACAGTAGTGGCTGTCTGTGATTATCTTGTCTTGATTCTTCTCTTTATCAACTCCAACATTCCTTCCAGCACTGCTGTCACTTCTCCCGTCTGTGCACTACCGGGAGTTTTACCTTTCTGGCGGCACCTCTCTTGACCGTGCTGTTTGAGAATAAACCCCCAGTAGGCCATCTGATCCAGTCCTTTCTTCGACCCATCAGTGTATAGGACCCACTCTGGCGGCCTTTCTGTCACAGACTAAGGGTGTTTTCTTGTTGGCTGGTTGTGCTGGGCCAATCTCAAGGTCGGGGTCCAGCAGGATGTCTTCCCATCTTCCCCACCTTGTATTTGTTGCTTTTGTGCTTTCCACCGTCCCTTTCCTGAGATACTTGTGGACTTGACTCTGAGTGATGATTTTAATCTGCTGTCCTTGTGCTAGGTCTTTTAAGGTGCTCCAGTATCTAGCAAGCACCGCCAACTCTTTTTCTTCTTGGGGGAATTTCTTCTCTACAGATGACAAAGTGTAACTCCACAACGTTACTAACCCCCCCTTCTCATTGCTTACTTTCAGCATGGAGTCCTCATCTTCACAGCTGATCTCGGCCACCAACTTTTCAGTCAAGCTCCTCGGTTCCAACCTCACGGCTTCTTGGATTGCTCTTTTGAGCTTATCCAGGTCGTTCTGGTTTGATGCAGTCCATGTCCAGTTTTTCTTTGTCATTTTTTCTTCTCCTTCTCGCTTCTTTAGGCAGGCATATAATGGCTTAGCATATCTTTGATAATTAGGAACATGATCTCTCACATTAATTGCAGAGTCCCAAAACCTTTTGTAGATCATTTTCAGATTCAGGTGGCTTGATTTGTGCCAGCTTCTCTCAATATCCTTCTGAGAGTCCCAAATCTGTTGTGACTTGGAACCCTAGGTAGTTCAGCTGAAACTGTCCAAACTGGCATTTCTTGAGATTCAGCTTCAAACCTGTTGCTGTGATTCTCTCCACCACTGTTTGCAGTCTCTCTAGGTGCTCCTCTTCGGTGTTGTCTGCGATGAACACATCATCTATGTACAATGTTGCTCCTAGGTCACCCAAAACCTCCATCACAGCTGACTGGAACACATTAGGGGAGTTCTTGTACCCCTGAGGTAACCTTTGCCACACATAACTCTTGCCTTTGTGTGTAAATGCTGTCTTGCCTTGTGATTGCTTTGCGAGTCTGAGGGAGAAAAATCCATTTGCTAAGTCAATGCAGGATTTATATTTCTTGACTCTTAGCGTCTTCAATGCTTCTTGGGGATTGATTAGGCTGGCTCGGTTTGCTATGGTTCTTCGATTGAGGGCCTTGAAGTTGATTATTGGCCTCCAACCTCCTCCTGCTGACTCTGGTTTCTTTACTGCTTGAATGGGACTGTTAGTGATGGGATTTAGCTCTTCTCTGATGATTCTTAGAGCGCTCAATTCTTTTACTATTTTATCCATTTCTTCAACAGCACCCGGGTTCAGGGGGTACTGTCGAACAGGTGGATGCACTCCCCCTTCTATGAGGTGTACATACTTCGGTCCCAAATCTCCACAGTCGTTCTTGAACCGGGCCACACTAGCTGAGGTGATGATCTTCCGCAACTTCTCTTTCCCAGCCGGGGAGAAGTCGCTTTCTTTCAGCTTTTGTTCAGTTACTTCTGGCACATCTACTGCTTTGTACCACTCTTGAGCCCCGGTTCCACTCTGAGTCGATCCTACTTTTACCAACCTTGACCGTAGCTGGCTCAGCCTTTGAGATAGAGAGCTGCGCTTTCCCCATGGTTTGTTGAGTTCTTTCAAGTTCCTTGCCAAGTTCCATACGGCATCTCTTCTACGGTCCCGTTGGCAAATTGGACCATAAGGTATCCTGTTGTCTTTAGGCCTCTGCGAGTCATGGATCCCTCAGCCCCGGTGTCCACTAGATAGGGTTCTTCTCCCACTTCTGTGTAGATTTCGTCCCACTTCCAGTAGGCATTTTCCAGGGTGACTCGTGGCCGTGTCATCATTACTTGGCAGGCCCCCCGGTCCCTGATCTGCGGGACTCGAAGAGGGCCTTCTTTTCTTCAGAGGACAGTTTGTCGTACTCTCCTCTAGGGAGAAAGGTGTTTTTCTTTTGTGGGCTTTGCGATGCTGGTGGTCCGTAAAATCTTCTTTGCAGTTCTTCTCTTCTCTGAAGCGGTGGTCTGTTAGGAGGGTTGGCTGGAGCTTTCACACTGTCCTTAGTTGGTGGTTTGGCCCCTTGTCCTGTCTCTTTCTTTCTTCTTTCTTCATAAAACTGCTGCTCTAGATCATAAGAAATCACTGCTTGATCCATCTGTGGAACTGTTGTACCCTGCATCGGCATTTTGGCAAAAGCGATCTCTCCTCTCCTCCCTTGGGTTACTTCTCAGAGGGCCTTCACATATCTAGCTGGTGAGATTGTTTGCTTAAGCACATGCCACACCGGTGCAAGGCGCTGACCTCCATCCATGCGCAGTGTAGCTCTTCTGATCTGGGAGTTTTCATCATCCATGTCTTCCAACACCAACCTCCTATAATGGCTTTGAGCTGTTCCTTGCTTGTCTAAGGGATGGGCTGTTACATGGCTCAGCCACAAGTTTTTAGCTTCGTCACTTTCAGTAGCATTGGTAATCATCGGCCACACATCTTTGATGTAATCTTCATTACTTTCTTCTGATCTTTTCTCTCTAACTAAGGTCTTGATCTTTTTGTACTCACGAAAAACATCAGCTTCAGGGCTGGATGCCGTGTGTTGTTCAGACATTTTCCTTATAGGCTTGCTTGTGGAGCGTGGTGCTGACGGCAGTGGAGGTTCTTCTTCTTCTTCCTCGGCTGACAGCTCATCAACCTGTCGCTCGATCTCTTGTGCATACTTGTATGCGGCTTTCT